>NC_136069.1:150852401-151567401 GCF_964261635.1 Lissotriton helveticus
CACCCTTGTAGTTAGGCCACATTCTGAATTTGAAGCTAGCATGCTGCTTGCAGAAAGTATAAAAGAGTGTTCCAAAGGCAGTTGCTATGGAAAGTGAGCTAAAGCTGTGTGTAAGGGTCCAAACGTAAAACCAGAGTGGTTTAGACACATTCCTCATTCTGGAGGCGTTATTTACTAAATTAGTACTCTTATAAAGTTAAATGTAGATGCAAACTTATATTAGTATATGGTTAAATGGTTTAACAGACTCCTGCATAGATTTGCGATCTACAGCGAAGTTACACAGGCGGCCAAGCTGAGCATCACAGAGGATTCATGGAAAGCATAGAAAGTGTTAAAGAAATACTGACCATTTAGAAGAGGTATAACAAAAAAAGAGATTAAAGGAAGCCTGTGATTTGTGAACTATGCAGCTTGAGTTAGAGCACATGGGGAGGGTTAGCCATTGTAACGGCTTTTCTACTGAGAGGAGGTGGTTTACAGGAGATCGGTTTTCATTTGAAATCTCCAGTCAGATGTTATCAGACATAGAAATAAAACAGTACAGCAAAAAGCTTTTAAAAGTTTGTTAATTAGGTTGTAGAATAAAAAGACATTTAGGAAAAAAATTATGGCGTGAATGTAAGCTGAAAGAAAATGTGTAGCTTCTAGACACTACACTGGACGGAAAAATAGAAGGGTGCTTAGATGAGCACATTAACTAACATTTTTTTCCAATGCAACTGTCTCGGCTTTAGTTAAGCTTAAGCAATTCTGTTTGTAATTAGGTCGCTTTTAGCTTTGCTTTTATTAGGGTTTTTTAAACGTTTATGTACATAACATGCATATGTATGCATTAATACTGGTATTTGTATAGATATGAAGATGTTTATATCTGTAATATATATATATAGTGTCCTGCATGATTTAGTTGTGGCCCCTTTCTGGAATTGCTTTTAAGTGCTTCCACAAAGAAGTTCTCCCATGTACGTGACTTTTTCTAGGGCCTCGTGAGAACTGTTTGCTACAAGTATTGCAGTAGAGATATATATCTGTAACATTTTTTTCCCTTGACGGTATTGTAAGAGGCTTCAAAACCTCACTGTTTTGTACAAGTACTAGTGCTCAAAAGTGTATTTGTAACTAGTTAAATCAGTATGTTTATTTGTTAATGGTTTGGTTTAAACTGATTTGTAATGAGTTAATAAAATGTTTTGGTAAAGTTATAAAAAAATGTATTTTATTAATTTTAGTTATAGGTCACAAACACACCGATACATGAACTCTTCCACCTATAGTCATTTACACAGGTACATAAAATCCCATAGTCCGTCATACACCCACTTACACTTAGAAACTGGTAGTTAGCATCATACACCCACATTCACACACCCACTCATACACACACACGCACCGATGCAGTGACTCAAACACCCAGTTATACAATGATACACTCAAACACATACACAATACAGCTACTCTAATACCCGGTCTTACACTGATAAAGCTACACAGAGACCAACACATTCATGCACAGACCAATGCAGCCACTGAAATGCACAGGCTCATACAGACAAACCCAGCCACACTCCAACACAGAAACCAACACCTATGCAGTGCCTCTTGATAACTGCTTGCCGCAAGCCAGAAGGTAAAGTGCATCCACACATCACTTTCTTTTCAGCAAGGTAGTGTCTTCCTCCTCATCCTCAACAGGTTGTAGATGCTTATCTTGGACAGACCATGTAGCTCAGCCATTCTGTAAGAACTCAGCACTGCTGGATCACAACCCTTCTGGAGACTTCCCTGGAAATGTAGCTGTTTTTGGGTGCAGTTGCATGGGTGGGGTCCTAATACATCCAATCAAAAGACAAGGTTTGGATGTATTTGAGCAAATTCGTGAATCTTGTCCGCATATTCGCGGAACTCGTAAATTGGTTGCTTTGTTGAAAAACAGATATAAAGTGGTTCATATATACACATACTTGTAAAATATGCTTACAAGGATGTCATTAATGACAATGGATGGTTGTATACATTTGTAGTAATTTAAAACATTTTCGGCGAAACTACGAATTCATTCAGATCACAAGATGAGGATTAATAATCATAGAGTAGTAGTTATCTAGGTTTAGGTACCAGTTAAGGTACCATGGTATCACCCCAAAAATGATTAAAATAAAGTTTTAAAACTCCATATAGTTTACATTAAAGTACATGTGATTTTTGTGTATTTAAATGCACAAAATATATTTATAAAAAAAAAAAATAATGTCTACAGTACAAATAAAACAAAATAAAAAGTCAAAATAAATTGTAATTAAGGCTCCCGGTTTTCCGTTTTTACAGAATTTTCAGATAATTACATACCGAAAACAAAGTGTTTCCTGTTTGTATTTATTTTTAAAAGCGGAAAAATGCAGAAAAGTGTGCTTCTTGTAGGTGACTCTCCATGCGTTTATTCGTGATTTCTAGGACAATGACAATGGCTGAGCAGATAGGTTGAGATGTCCCTAAATGCACATTATAATGCCCATATTTACCTGTGTAGTGTTTTGCTATTTTTGACTGCCTAATTTGCTAAAACGCGACAGGCAGAAAAGTATGAGTGCATGTTTATCAGTTAAATAAATGTGGAAATATACCATTTAATGACTCCATAAATTATCAAAACACGAAATAAATATTGATAAATACCAATGAGATGGGGAAAAAATAAATATGGATAAATACAGACGGAAATGTTAAAAAATAAATACCATAAAACCGGGAGCCCTAATTGTAATATACTTAGTATTAAAATAAACCCTACACTTCAACTAAAAAAAACTAAACATTAGATGGGCAGAATACTTGAAATTCACCCACAAATTACAGGGACTTTATAGTTGGGCTCAGATTTCAGTCATACAAAACCAGTTAAATTTTGCAGTTCTAGTTACCCGAGCCAACTATAGCTTACGCCCACGCAAGGCACTGCTTATGACCTTGCATATTACATCACTCATGACATGGTCAGTGACATCACTGATGACATCAACTAAAGAACCACTCACACCCACACAACCACAACCACTCGTACACCCATCTCACTCATCCATAGAGACACTTACACACCCATCTCACTCACACAGCCGCTCACTTAACCATACACCTACTCAAAAAGCCACGCATTCGCTCCATACAGTGTTACAGCCATTCATTGACCCAGCTACTCACACGCCACTCACTAATGCAACCATTCACTCACCTACCCACACATCCATATAAGCAATCATATGTCCGCTCACTCATGCAGTCGCTCAGACACTCACCAAGACAGCCTCTCACACCCACTCAGTTAAACAAAGACCCGTTCGCTCATCCCTAGAGCCATTTACACATGCAGTCACTCACCCCTACAGCCAGTCACCCATACAGCCACTCGGTCACCCACTCACTCACCAATACATCCACTCACAGAGCCACTGACTCACACATAAAGCTACTCATACACCCACATATTTACCAATACAGCCACTCAGACACAGATACAGTCACAACCACTCAGATCATATGTTAGAAATGGTATCATTTATTAGTAGTACAGAAAGAACAATAATTTAACTAATGCTGTAGGTTAGTATATATCCAAGTCTTTATGAAATACTTACACTCTTTGGATTGTGCCATCAGTGATGTCATCACGGATATCAATTGAGATGTCAGTGATGTCATTGACCATGTCATGAGTGATGCAATATGGGAGGGAGGGCATAAACAGTGCTTAGCTCAGAAAACTAGAGATATTTATAATAAATAAAAAAAAATAAAAAATAGTACTGCAGTCGCCAGTAGGTAGTTAATAGTTAGGACATAGTTTCCACAAATGAAGCGTGTTTTTGTTTTGTTACGGACGTTGGTGCCTTCTGACGAACCTTCACTCATTTTTCTAGGACTAGCACGCCAAAATATTTGGCCGCTTGTCAGGCAAGTTTCGGGGTGTCTCAAAAAGTATTATACTCATACAATTTCCGATTGATTTTAGGCATGGCTTTAGCCAACATCGCTGAACGGAATGACCCCAAATTCGGCAGAAAGGTAGATCTTGGTCCAGAAAGAGCGCTTTCTGCAATTTGGTGTAAAAATGTTCAGAAGTTTTGGATTTATTAAAGAAAAGAATATTTATAGATATCTAGGGGGCGTGGACCCATCGCAGATTCAACAGATCTCCTGGTGAGATCAGATTGACTTCAACCAGGAAGTGATGACACCCATCCTGAGAATCGAGCCTGAACAAGAGTGCCAAAAAAACACCCCCTCTCCCCAAAAAACAAAAACAAATGTAGAGAGCCGAGTAGGAATACTCTGCCCCACCAGACCTGGTGGCGGGGTCCCCAGAGGTCAAAAATGTTTTTTTCTTTCCTTTTTTTTTTTTTTTTTTTTAATTCCTGCAAATTCATGGAGGATCCATAGGACCTTTGGGGCGTTGGCCACACAGGCCCTGTGGCCGGCCCCTCTGCGCACAGCGAAAGGCGTGGGAGGTTGGGCACAGGGCCTTGCCACAGGCCGTGTGGGCATTGGGTTGGGCTGCATGCGGTTCAGATTTGACACAAACGAAACCATAAAAAAATCAGCTATACTTTAGAGTTCTCAAGTAGCGATAACTCGTGTCCTAAGAAAACTATAACTAGCACCCTCTCCATGCACTGTTAACTGCTGCATATATTATATCACTCATGACATCTTCTACGACATTGATAATATCACTGCAACATTTACTGTAAAATTATTGACGAGAAAACTGCATGGCGGGACGCGAGTTATAGTTCCCATAGGGCGTAAATAGGTATGCAGCAATGGAAGTCTTACACATCTTGCTAGATACAGTGACCAGGACCCATCTGGACCACCCAAACATACACATTTTAGGAGATATGTACATAGGTTTTAACATGAGAACCTAACCACAGCTATCATAAAACATGCTTAAAGCGTTCAACCTCTAACAAATTGCTTCTGGGCCAAGTGACTCCACTGGACATACTCCAGGCGTCATTGCATTGTTCTAAGGGCATTCCAAGGAAAGGAAGTGGTATACCTACATAGCTAAACACAAGCAATACCAACAAAACCGGACACTGCATTCCAGGCTAGCACCATGCATTATCATATCACCTTACCATCACATATCTACAGGAGAAACTGCTTTCTCAGAAGCCAAGCTCCGGAACTTGTCTCTAGCCAACAGAGCATATATACTTCGAAAGACATATGAAAATATGGCTATTTCCAAGATACCTACATTATCACACATAGATCCCGGAAAAACAATTGTACCTTCCAGTTCAATCTCAAGTTTACAACCGACAGATATTGAACAACCCAACCATCAAACTACTTTCTATTTGCAGGGGAGCTGAAAAGGGCTGGTCTATAGTTTGCTTGTGTATTATATAGTTAGGTCAATTCATGTACAATATTGCGGGTCCCAAACTAATACTAAACACTCATCATTTAACTGTAACTTACCCCTTTTACATTTTCAAAAAAAAAAATCCGATACAGGAGTTGTCCATAACCAGTAAGCGGCAAGAGCCAGTCTATAAAACAGCCATCGCCACAAAACAATCAAGCATGGAATACTTGGGAGAGATCTGGCACATACTGCTGGACCATAGGACGATTTTAATCTAGTCCACCACTGCAGGTCAAACGAACTATACATTCAACTATTAACAACATTTCAGGCAGGACAACCTAGTGTAGTAAACAGATTAATAGACTATGGTCAGAATAAATAAAAAGAATAAAAGCCTGTAGAACTGCTGAAAGGTGTCATCTTAGAAAAAAAACAAAGTGTGCATCAGTTTTCCACACATCTACCACACTGCTGAGAACTGCATCCAAACCCACAATAACTGCACCTCTGTGGACACCATGTATGACACAAACACATCCCAGATTTATTTGTCTGGATTATCCCTTATATGGGACAAGTTGCTAGTATTCTCTTTCACACCCAGTACAGAATCTTTAAAGTTAAATTTCCCGCTTGCATAGTGCAGATTTGCTAAAGTTTCTCTGCGTTTGGCAGAACCACAAGGTAAATAAACTGTGTGAAAACTAGGCCATTGTGATCTCGGAGATTGAAGTTCAGGTGAAAAGGTGGACAGGTCTCAATTTATCTCAGAGTTGGTGAGAGGCAGTAATGAAAATGGCGATATTAACAAAACTCTATACTGGTTTGTAAATGTGCCGATATACAGCCAGAAGCCTTTTTGCAAGAGGCTGTGATAGAACTGGCAGAGGTCGGGAAACAGCTGCCATTTAGGAGGGAAACTCTCACTCTACCTTCTAAGCAAGGCAATTCTGCAGTGCCCGAGTCACAAGTGTCCTTATCCAGGGGTGGCTGACACAATGAAGAGTTGGTGGGTGGGGGAGGGGAATATGGGGGGGGGGGGGGTGTTAATTTAAATTTAAAAAAAACACCACACCTACCTGGAGCTGCTGGCCGCATTTGTCCTGGAGTCTTTTGTTCTGCTGCTTTCTGGTTCCAGCAGACACTGGGACAGCAGCAGAGACTACCTATGAATCCCCGTGCGTGCTGGTTTGACGTGCCGCTCAGGACAGGGAGTCTGTGCTGTTTCACCAACCCGGCTTGTTAATACAGCCAGGTGAGAGATACCAAAGTTTGCAGTCTGAATGGATGGCCAAAAAGAGCTGGCCAAACAGACATGCACACTTAGAAGAGCACTCCACTCTTCCCTCCAATGGCCTGGCCATGCCGCTCCCACACACAATGATTTTGTTTTTCACCTGCTGCTCTGAGCCATTTGGGCGACACTCCTCCAACCCTGGTCTGATCGTATACAGAATCTATCATAAACCACTCAAGATACAGAGATTTGGATTGCAGACTAATGCAAAATAGGATAGAGGAGGGGAATAAGATGCTGATTTTCTGCATTTTGCATATTCTTGTAGAGGGGTTGGCAAGTTTTGGCATGAGACACTAGCAACACACTCTAAAATGATAAACCACATTATCCCAGAAAAACCTTAGATAGCACTACTCGTTACTAAGGTTGGTCATGTGAATTTCAGCCAAGGTACTAAAATGAAACGCTATGCCATTGTTACTTCCCAAAAGGTGAGATCTTGGGAACATGAAAGTGTGCCTACTCATAAATTTTGAATACACAACCATGTGCATTTTTGTGAAAAATTTGTAAAATACACTAAGAGGCTCCTTTGGACCTCAAAGCCCAAAGATATAAGAGAACCTCTGTGGGAATAACTACTGGAATATACACGATATATACAGGATATCGGAACCTAATGAACACCTTTAATGTACACAAAGCTTAACGAAAATATCAGCTACTAGCTGCAAGTAGGCATAAATGCTATGATGTACTTACTTCTGCCTGTCATTGCTTTAAAATAGACTGCAGATTAAAGAAAAAAAATAGAAGGCACTGGCCAGGTTGTGGCAGATATCCAACCATGGAAAACATTGCACCACCTTAAGATGAACCCACTAATCTTTTTCCCAAACTACTCCTCCGAACTATGCTCAACTCATTCACTGTGGGGAAACTGCTACAACACCACAAAATCATGTAGCATCGTTCAAGACAAGGCCTAAGCACTGTCAACCCCAAATCAACTCACTTGCTAAAGGAGCACATTATCAGCTCAGGCTCCTCAAAGGCATCAAATTCGTCTTACTAGAAAGTTATTTAAAGCAAGTAATTCAGGTTATAATGCTATAAAAACTAGACAACAATAATTCCCACTTCTGGTAGGAATACTCAAACACCATCTACCAAAGTAGTGTTATATGCAGGGCTCAGACTAGCCAAGGGCACAATAAAGGTTTATCATAGTTCCCTAAGCCTAATAGCAGAGAACAGGCTCACTACAGATGCAAGACGCATGTACAGCCTAGCTAGCATGCATTACCCATAACACTCTTCAATTGGGCTCCCCGGCATATTTAGTCCATATTTTCACTGTATTATGTAAGCATCACCACCCTTAAAGTGCAAACTCCTACCTCCTTGAAATCCTGTCTTTCAAAAGTCAAACCATAAATTATCTTGCCAGCACATCTTTAAAGCGCATGCATAGCCACAGGTCTCGCCGTTGGGACTTAAGTGTTTAGCCACATAGAAC
Source organism: Lissotriton helveticus (assembly GCF_964261635.1). Lineage (NCBI taxonomy): Eukaryota > Metazoa > Chordata > Amphibia > Caudata > Salamandridae > Lissotriton > Lissotriton helveticus. Next base: position 150,860,541 of record NC_136069.1, read on the forward strand.
ATTTTCCATCACATTTCCTTAGCCATTGAAAACATCAAAATTTGCCCTGTGAGTCCGTATAAGTGGAGTATTTCTGTGCACCCGAGGAGTAGGGATTTCAGGATATTGTAACTATCATGTGAACACAGTCCTAGACTACTGATCAAGTTGCAGTCTTAAAGGCACAGTCTATGTTCCAGCGAGGGATTGTGTGTTGGCATCTGTGGCAGTCTACTCTGGATGGCTCTGTGCTGGGGTGTAGAGGTTTAAAGTGTGCTCTGGTACTGAAGTCTGGCCGGAGCACGCCATGCTGAAAGATAAGGCAGTCGTAATGTGTGCACCATAGGCAAACAGTAAATACACGCAGGACCCAAATAAAACAAGAAAAATGCACAGTCCAAGATGTTCTTAAGTGCAAAAATACAGAATGAGCCAATTACGTAGTTTGCACAGGTGCCAGGCTATATTTTCATTAACGGTTGCCCCAAACCACTAATGCAAAAACGACATTTGCAAGGACGTATCAGGTTCTGAACCTGCGGACATGAGACAGATTTAGAGTGAGTGAGTGAGAGTGTGAGTGCACATGTGTCCGAGAGAATTAGTGTGTGTCAGTTTGTAAAAATGTATGCGAATGTGTGTCATAGAAATATGTTGTGTGTAAACAGCTGTAAGAGGAAAACATGCATGAGGAAACTGCTCTTTTACTTAAGGGGACATCTTAAAACACCTACAGTGGGAAGAAAGCCTAGATGCAAGAGACAAAGCTCGAGCTATTTAGGGAGGAGGGAATCCTGTGACTTAAAGAAGTGTGCTAGACATGTGTGCCGGAAAACAAGGCCTCCCATGCCCTGGGCCGCTTATGCCCTGTGTGTCTGTAGACGTTTTGCATTTCTGTGCTCCTGAGGAGTATGGTTTTCAGAATATCGCAACTATTGTGAGAATACTACCAGAGACTAGTGAATATGTTGCAAATGTACCAACACAGTCAACACTTCCATAAAAGGGACTGTGTTGGTGTCAGCTGCCATCAGCTTTGGATAGCTCTACGCTGGGGTGCAGAGGGTTAAAGTGTGCTCTGGTAACGAAGTCTGGCTGGAACACGCCACGCTGAAAGTTACAGAGGCCAAAAGGTGTGCACTGTAGGCAAATAGTAACACACACAGGAGCCAAATAAAAAAATTAAAAAATTAAAAAAAGTACAGTCAAAGTTATGTGCAAAAATACACAATTAGCCAGACTGCGTAATTTGCACAGGTGCCAGGCTATTTTCGCATCAACGTAGCCCAAACAAAAACATTGCAAGAACGACTTTTCTAAGGACTGATGAGTGTAAAAGTTTGACTAATACTGTTTTACAGAAATGAGAAAACGCAGAGCCCACTCGTCACATCTAGGACGTGTTGTTTTAAGACGTTTTGTAATGAAATGGCGCATGCAGATCACAACTTCCTCCTCATGGACAGGCCTTCAAGCGAGGTTTCCTGTAACACCACAGGGTGGGGATTATGATAGAGGACTGCGAGGGGAGCCAGAGTTCTCAGCGACCACCCCCGACAAGGGGAAGGAGGAAGCACACTCAGCCCGGACAAGAGGGAGCAAAGAGTGAGCATCAGTGAAAGATAAAACAGCACCCTAAAAGCGTGCGCCGCACTGAGCCAGGAAACCATTTTAATTCAAGTCCGCCCTTTTGTCTTTATGCACAAAACAGGGTATAGGTTGTGCACATAAATATTAAATAAAAATACAACTTATAACAAGAAGCGATGGGCGGACGGTGGTGGTGGGTGGGGGGGTCAACGATTAACTGAACTGGGAGCTGCACTGTGTGCCAATTGTGAACCCAAAACTGAAAATTCACTTTGTACATGAGCAGCGATAGGAGCCGAAAGAGCAGGAAACAATAACAAACAAGTATGGTGTGAAGTGGGCACAGCAAGCCAAACAAAACAAAAACAAAAGTAGTGCTCTCAAAGTATCCTAAATAACCTGAAGAGCAAGAGCAAATGCAACAGGAGCAGTCCGCCTGAGAGGATAGAAAAGTCCAACAGGAGGGACTACTAAGAGTAGTCACAAAACAAAAGCTGGCATTTACAAATGACAGTAAGAGGATCCAATAACAAAGATGGGCGGTGCTTGAAGCCCATACTGCCTAGACAAGACCTAAAAAAGGGTCTGAAAAATCCAATGTTTCCACCGCACCGCGTACCCTGAGAGACTATCGGGTACATCAAATCTTTGCGAAATGTGATATTTAAACATAGCCTTTCGCAACTACAGGAATTTATATGGTTATGTTTATTATGCACAATATAGCTCGTTTTCATGCATTAATTTGTGTGTAGAACCTATGTGGTTAATCCTTAATTGGTGTGCACAGGATGCTATTTTGTGTACCTTTGCTGTAGTCGAAATTTGTAAAATGGCTTTCTGTAACGTGCCTAATCACAGCCTAATCAGCCCTAAAGTAAACTGCTAATTAAATGTACAGTTTATACACTTATGTACTCCCAATACATTGGGGAAAATAATCACCTCAATTGATTCTTCACTTTGTCCTCCCAAGCAATACCAAGGACAATACAACTTTAGCTACACATGCGACTTTGTATTAAGATAAATATTACACAAAAATATGCAACTGCTACTTGTATTGTAGTAATTGAGCACCTGAAAGACATTATCCATTCCACTTTGTGACTGCTACCAAACCAGTCTTACATAGGTCCACTATCCGGAATGCCAAGAAAGCCGCCTTCAAGGACCGACTACATAACAACGCCCACAACAGCAAGGAATTATTCAACATCGTCAAGAAATTCACCAACCCCTCAGCCAACTCCAACAACATTACCCCCTCTCAAGCCCTCTGCGACTCCGTAGCCTCATTCTTCCACAACAAAATTGCCGACATCCACAACAGCTTCGACAACCGACCCGAAGACCAACCCACCCAACCCCCTGCAGGACCCCCACACCCCCTGAACATCCTCAATGACTGGAAGCCAATCTCCACTGAGGACACCATCCGTCTGATGAACTCTATCCACTCAGGATCCCCCACAGACCCATGCCCTCACCACATCTTTAACAAAGCAGACTCCATTATAGCACCGCACCTCCGAGACGTCATCAACTGCTCCCTCAACTCTGCAACCTTCCCGGAAAGCTGGAAACATGCCGAACTCAGCGCCCTCCTAAAGAAACCCACAGCTGACCCCACCGAACTCAAAAACTACCGCCCTATCTCACTCCTTCCATTCCCGGCCAAAGTCATCGAGAAAGCGGTCAACATCCAGCTCGCCGCATTCCTCGAAACCAACAAATCCCTCGACTCCTCACAATCCGGCTTCCGAGCCAAGCACAGCACTGAAACCGCCCTCATCGCAGCAACAGACGACATTCGAACTCTACTGGACAATGGAGATACAGTCGCCCTCATCCTCCTCGACCTCTCCGCAGCCTTCGACACGGTCTGTCATAACACCCTTTTACAACGCCTCAGAAACGTCGGAATCCAAGGAAAAGCACTGGAATGGATCACCTCGTTCCTCACCGGAAGAACCCAGAGAGTCCGCCTTCCACCATTCAAGTCAGAGGCCACTGAAGTCATCTGCGGCGTACCACAAGGATCTTCACTCAGCCCCACCCTCTTCAACGTATACATGAGCCCCCTCGCGGTCATCGCACGCCAACATAACCTCAACATCATCTCCTACGCTGATGACACTCAACTGATCCTCTCACTCACCAAAGACCCTAACACCGCCAAAACCAACCTGCATGAAGGAATGAAAGAAGTAGCGGAATGGATGAAGCACAGCCGTCTGAAACTGAACTCAGACAAAACAGAAGTCCTCATCCTGGGCACCTCCCCCTCCGCCTGGGATGACTCTTGGTGGCCAGAGGCCCTTGGAAAAGCACCCATCCCGACGGACCACGCACGGAACCTGGGCGTCATCCTGGATTCCTCACTCTCGATGAACAGACAAGTCAACGCCGTTTCTTCATCTTGCTTCAACATTCTTCGCATGCTCAAAAAAACATTTCGCTGGATCCCCACCGAAACTAGAAAAACAGTCATCCACGCTCTGGTCACGAGCCGTCTGGACTACGGAAACACCCTCTACGCCGGTACCACCGCAAAACTCCAGAAAAAACTCCAACGCATCCAGAACGCTTCAGCCAGGCTCATACTAGACATCCCGCGTAAAGATCACATCTCTGGACACCTGAAAAACCTCCACTGGCTCCCCGTCAATAAGAGGATTACTTTCCGGCTCCTAACCCACGCACACAAAGCGCTCTACGAAATCGGACCCGAATGCCTCAACACAAGACTGTCCTTCTACACCCCCTCCCGCCAGCTACGATCCGCCAACCTAGCCCTTGCCACTGTTCCTCGCATCAACAAAACCACCATGGGAGGTAGATCCTTCTCCTACCTGGCAGCTAAAACCTGGAACTCACTTCCCACTCACCTTCGCCTTACTCAGAACCACCTAGCATTCAGAAAGCAACTTAAAACGTGGATATTTGACAAGTAATTCCCCACCCTTCTCCAAGCGCCTTGAGACCCTCTGGGTATGTAGCGCGCTATATAAATTTATTGACTTGACTTGACTATCCAAACAAAACAGCAATAGCACATCCAACACCAGCCCTATCATCTCCCGTAAATCAACATTTTACCTTAAAAGTAGGTCATTTTAGGAGCCATCCCTTTGACTAACTCATGCATCATCTTTGGACAAACCGATGCATTAATGAACCATCCAGAAAAGAGCAATTTTGCAGTTACAACGCACAAGACCCAATTTAAGAGTAGAGACACTTTGCAGAGTGTGCACTGCTTTCCCTACTACCATTGTTTTAAAACAGCAGACTCTTGTCCTATAAACCCATCTAACTTTGCCTCGTCAATCAAACTCTTGAGAATTGTCAAATCTTTATTTCATACTGTGTCTCACAGTTTGCATCATACCTGTATGGATCATTTAGCATTGCATGTAAAGTTGTTACATGCAATGCTATCCTCTATGTACTATAAAATCAGGAGGAAAAATATCTTTGCATACCTAGCTCCCTTCATGGCTTGGGTTTTTGATCTCTCTCTACTTCCACTGGAGAGTTTGCAATATCCTTTGATTTTCCAAAATTACAAATGCAACAAACTGAAAAATATGAAAAAAACCAGCTTTTTTCTACTTGCGTGGATGATACTATCAAGCACATTTTTCACACAAGTTAAATAAACAGGAATGAATTTTGGTATTCCTCCTAATTTTATTTTTCCGTTGTGGATGATGCTGCAGCAGACCTTCAATCTGATGACTCTTTGGGTCTATTATCAACAAACCCATAGCATCGTCCCAAGCACAGGTTATTAAAGTCATTCCAATATGGCCTACATAAACATTGATTCACCAGTTTTAGGGACAGGGACCTTCTGCTGAACCAATTTAATTAAATACTTTCCAAAATTTTCAAAACAGCTGATCAATGGTACTCGGCTTGGAGAGGTTTATTTATTCTGCATCAACACCTACCAAGTCAAAAGTCAAGTACCTTAAGGATTCAGCATTAATCTTACTTCAAGAGACCCAACTTATGTAATCATCAGTTAAAATCAATATCCTATGCGGCATGGCATGCCCTTAAGCCCAGTCAGAAAAAGGAATGTTAGTTAGTATCCATGTTATGGGATTTGAAAGAGGTTTAGTTTACATCTGGTCTTCACACCAAGTATTTCGGAGCCAGAAGTGAATATAAACACGTGGGTGTCTAAGGCAGCAAATCCTGTGTGTGAAACAAAATCTGAACCTGCAAGTCGTTTCAGTCAAAGAACGCAAATGGATTATTTGGTCACTCTAGTTTCCTTAGTGAGGATTGTTACAAGAATGAATAAGATTGAAATTCATTGAGATGGGGCCCAAAGAGGTGACAGAAATATGCAGAAGGGCCGCCCTAATGAGCTCGGCCTGCTGTGGCCTTGAGGATGGGCAGGGAAACTCTGGATGAATCAGGATTAACTGTGGAATTGGCTCCATTATCGGAAGAGAGATTGGGGGGCACATTGATGCCTTCCCGGCATCTAGAGTGTTGGGATGCCTTCTTAGGTTTCCGCTTGCTCTGACTTACCGTTTGACCTTGAAGAGGAACAGTAGCAGTATTGGCCTTAAAAGTGAGACTTGCATAGCTTTTTCCGATGTTTATCTTCTCTTAACGGTCCTGGATCAGCTTTGGCTGGATGAGGATTTACCCCTTACAAGACCTGGAGTCATACCCGCAGCTAAATCAGTGGCACAGCTCATGTGCGTCCTTCACGGTCATCTGTTTACAACAGTTATTGCATGGTTTGAATCCTGAAGACATTGTTCCTTTGCACACTGGAATCAGTTTAACGACAAAAAAAATTACCCACAGGCGGAAAAAAAGGAGCAGAGGACCAGATCCAAGTTTAAAATCATGGAAAGAAAGGTGCACTACATCACTTTCGGGGAGGAACTAGACCAATGCAGATCTGCCCGGTGTCACATAGCAGTGCACAGGTGCACTACTGGCCCCATCTGGTGCCTAGGGGTTACTGTACAGGTAAGGAATCTGCTATCAGCTATATCCACCAGAAGTAATAAGTACACACATTAAAAAAAAAAGCCACACAATAGAAATGAGAATACAGAAGCCACTGGCTTCGGAGTGGGTTCAAGCAATTGTACACTGTTAGTATATGTTCGAAAATTATCAGTCAGGTTGTTTCTCAATTCAGTCATCACAATGTGCTTTATCCTACATCAACAGCCCTTCTTCGCCCAGTCACTTCTAGTGCTACCACTAAGAGAAAACATGTTCCGACTTTACAATTTAGGTATTTTCCCCATCCCGCACGCTAAAGTGTTATATACAAAAAACATTCCCCATAACAAATTGGCCAGAAAAGTACAGCTCCTGCCATTCAACCGCTATGTCCAATAACAATGAGGAATTTGTACATCCAGACTTATGCTTATACTGTGCCCTTCAGTTACCAATTGCCCAGCACAGACAAGAAATCATGCAACTCCTTATAGGCCATTTTACCCTTGTGTTGTAGGGACGACCTGGTAGCATCAAAAGGTGAGAATTACATGTGCTTTCTACTAAAAAGGATGCTAGATTCTGAGTTGGAACTCCAAAACCTCACATCTCCAGGGTGGCTTGGGTCGGCCAATCAAAGCTTAAACTCACGAGCGACAGCGTGAAAAATGGTCCAGATGTAGCGCAGGATAGACATTTTAATCATAATAAAAAATGTTAAGCCAAAGGCATGTCTTAAAATATAATTTGAAACACCTTAAAAATATGCAATAGTAAAACGGTGGTTTAACGGTTATAGGGCTAACCAACCAGTACCAATTTACATTCTCAAATAGCCTTCTCTGGCACTGCATATCACATCTTGGTTTAAGGCTTGTGGAATTGTTTGAAACACCTCACAATGATGCAGCATTACCTCTATGCAGTTTCAGCATTATGTGCTGCAAAGTGTACAGTGGCACAATTGGACTACTCAGACTGGCTCTGGGAAGTGCCCTAAGTGAAAGGGGCGAGGGGAAGCAATATTAACTCTACTCCTTGTCCTCGAACACTTGCATTCTCAAGGAGCAATTTTGAGAAATAGTCCAAATCCAAAACACAATATCAAAGTAAAAGCCAGACCCCTGAACACTTTTTTAAACTGTTTCGGGTCGGGTCTAACAGAGGCCCTAAACAGATCAAATGCACTCGTGGCAGTGAAGAAATCTTGACCTTATGTGGGGGCTCAAGCTTGCCAAAAGACAGATTGCTAGCCCACAAGCACAAGCTGTAGCTGGACTTTAGCTGAGGCCTGTCTCTGGGTTTAGGAGTCAGTTGGAAATAGTATAGTACCACACAACTTTAGGAGAAGGATTATCACCAATTATGAAATCAAGTCATTGGCGTGGGCCATGGCACCAAGAGCAGAACAAGCATTGGTAAACTACTGAATTTGACAATGTCTTTTAGCTGTATTGTACAGCAACGTTGTTGTGCACCATGGCTAAAAGTTAGGGGGGGGGGGGGGAAAGTGTTATGATGGTGCATTTTTAGGTCGAGCCTAGCTATTGCTCACACCACCTCACACCCTCACCCACCACACACCACACCACACACCACACACCCTCACTCACCCACCCCATCACCCCCATCACCCCCATCACCCACCCTTTCAGGAGAAGTGTGGCTCACTGGGGAGGCAGACCTGGAAGCAGAGGTCAGCCCGGGACCAGGGTTCAATTCCCGGCTCGGCGGGGTCTTGAGTCCTAAAATGTCCATGGACTCGACAATTCTCCCTCCGGTGCCTACTCGATTCACGGGTTCACACTCTGCGACTCTGGGCAATAGCTTGCCTAATCTCCACAACGGCCCCTCGCGGCGGGATGCCTGGCTTTCACCTTGCGGATACCCTGCCGGGGTTATCTCACAGGGGAATACCAGGACGGGTTCCCTAAGCAAGCGCTTAGAAACCGCTCGGTGATTTGCGCTATATAAATTCCTGTACATTTACATTTCACCCACCCTCTCACCCTCACCCACCCTCTCACCCACCCTCTCACCCTCACCCACCCTCTCACCCTCACCCACCCTCTCACCACTGACCCTCACCCACCCTCTCACCCACTGACCCTCACTGACCCTCACCCACCCTCTCACCCACTGACCCTCACTGACCCTCACCCACCCTCTCACCCACTGACCCTCACCCACCCTCACTGACCCTCACACCGCCGCATTACTCATACTACTGCATGCTGCATACTGCCGCCCGCCTCACATTGCTGCACACTGCTGAACGCCTCACACTGCTGAACGCCTCACACTGCTGAACGCCTCACACTGCTGAACGCCTCACACTGCTGAACGCCTCACAACACCACCACATCACTCTGGGACACCACCACATCACTCTGGGACACCACCACATCACTCTGGGACACCACCACATCACTCTGGGACACCACCACATCACTCTGGGACTTCACTCACCACCACAACAGCATCACTCGGCACCAAAACAACAGCACTGTCCTTGCTTGCTAACAACAAGCATTGCCATACCCATTGGACTGGCGTTAGGAAAGTGTAAGCTATTGGCTTTGTGAATAACAATGCTATTCATTTATATTTTTTCAAAGCCAACACATTAAAAAAAAATTGTCATTTACAATATCAATAGCTCATACTTTCCTTGTGCGGGACTTATTGCATTGCAAATGCTTGTTTCTTATGTTGGGCGGTGGGGGGCAACACGGAAGCCCAGAGAAAGGAAGTAGACAAGGAACCTGGACACAATCCAGCAAAGTCCAAGTCATAGCACTCTTTTTCTTATGTTGGGTGTGAGCGACAGACAACGGAAGGGTGGGAGAAAGGAATCAACGTCAATTAAGAAGCAGTGAAAACTAAACTATGGTAGGAAGGAAGCAGCAAGATGGAGAATGGGGGCACGAGGAAAGTAGCAACACGGACAGGGGGAATATAAATAAAATATATTATTTAATTACCTTCATCACGTCTCCAGCAGCGGTAGGACACTAATCAAAATGAAGCATTCAGTACTTGGTCCATGCTCCAAGAAGAGGAAATGAAAATCGGTAAACGCTGGCCAATTTAGGAGGCAGCAAATAAAATTAAGGGGGACAATGAAGCCTACGAATAATAAGCTATGTGTGGGCTCCAAGCCCCCAATAGTAAACAAAAATCTCTCTGGAACGACAGCATGTGCACTTTTTTAGGCAAGACCTAAACAAGGATCTCTATACCAAGTTCAAGAGGCAGGCTCCTGCGCGACAAGGGAGGGTGCTTTCCATTACATTTTCCTAAATGGCACAAAGATTTGTTCTGAGTGAACAGATTTTAACTTTATTGCTGCCTTAGTTGATAAGCCATCCAAGTAACTATGGAAAGATTTTTTCAAGCAAAATGACAATCAATAAAATACTAATATACATGCGACAATGGGCTTTGCAGTAGTGGCAGGGAAGTGATGTGGGTCCTGTTGGGGCTTAAGGGCCGCAGACCAACCGAGTCACCACAGCATTGCATGCTGAGCAGCAGGAGCTGATCTTCCTTCTTCCCCCCACTATTGGTTTCACCTGTCTGAGGCAGTCACAACCTTCAACCCCTGTGGCCAAAGAGCACAGCGGCGACAACAAAATATGTGACTTCAGGAGTCTTTTAACAGGGGGCATAGAGGCTTCTTCAGCGAGGCTGCAGAAGGGTAGGCCCAGGACCCGCAGATGCAGCCAGACTAGGATCGGGCACGGCTTGTGGGTCGGGCGTGATCCCCCACCTTGCTATTAACAGCAGGAGCATTGTGCCCACCCCTTGCACATAGAAACCCTAGACCTTTCCTAGGCTGGCACTGGCCAGTCTAGGAAAGGCCTACTGCACAGTTTTACTCTCTGCCACCGCAATCTTTAAAAGCTCTAGAAAAAACCACTGGGTAACTCTGCAACCTCGGGCCTAGTAACCCTGTACTAAGTCAGGATTCAGGATTTCGGGTCTGCCTCCACAAGCAAGCGACCACCTCCCCGCCAAACAAGGCAAACACCTCACAGGAGGGCCGTGGCGGTGCTAAGAAAGAGTTAAATTTTGACCTCCCCAACTGCACCCTAGTACAGCTAGCCTATTCAGACTAATCCCCCCGAGACCCAGGCCAGACTAAAAATAGACAGCTGAAACAACGCAGTTTTAAGAGAATGCGGTCAGGGAAGGTTAGAAGTTCTATGCTGAGCGGAAGCAACTGGAGGAAACTCACCCAATGTACCGCTATAGTTTAGGGCCAGGTAGATTGGCCTGATAACCAAACGCAAAATTACCTCCAAACTTCAGTTTCAGAGAGACACAAACCTGGCCATTCGCTCAGATACAATTGACAGCAAGGGTCTAACAGCCCCTTTAACACCAATAGTAATAGTACACGAGGGTTACACATCAAAGTCTACCCCCAGTCTTGGCACCTGCTCAGATTACAACTGACACACTTGCATCCCAACTTATACTCTTGGCACATCAAGACCATTCTAACAAAGTCAAATGAGGGTGCCCCACAAGCCAGACACTAAATCTGGGGATCACTGATATAACCACCAGCCCGATCGACCGGGATGTGCACGTGCCTGTTCCGACAGTAACAACTTTCAATATAAGGCCGTCAAGGTGATAGAAAGTAGAAGGGTGTCCAGTAAGCTCAACAAGCAGGACACCAGACCTGGAAGTGATTAGTGATCCCTCCATCAGCCAGGACGCAGAACAACTTAGTCAAAGTCAGCCTTCATGACAGCAAGAACTTTAGCGACAGAAGCACTTCTACTCTTCCATTAAGTAATCTCCTGGCTCCAATGTCACCAGTTGCTCCAAGGGAATCAAAGGAATAACTCCAACTTAAATCCCCCTCCAGCCAGACAGAGCTAGTAACCAAGTGGCAAATGAAACATACCGAAAAGACCCAGGTCAGGAAGGCAGAGGCCATGTGGCACCACAGGGGCACACGGAGTGCACAAAGACCCCCTACACGACACATGAACAGTGGGATGAGACGCTAGCCTCCTACGCCACTGACCTCAAGCAGGATTCCACCTCAGATAAGTCTGAACCCTTCCCCTCCTCCCCATTGACAGGCCTCCATACTGAAACCACTCAATCCATGGTTGAATCCATGGACTACCATTCAGCAAAAATGTAGATCCAAATAATGTTAGTCGACTCTGTAGTTATCCATGTGGCCGGGACAGATGGCAAGCTGTCCGACTTAAATAACCTTATCAGAAGGGCCCAAAACAGCATTAGAGAGCTAATCCCAAGGTGTACATGCTCCTCAATACTGTAAAAACTGAGCACGCTACCAGCTCCTGCAACAATCTAAAAGCTAATTTGAGACCCCAACAGACGACACAGCGGACGAAGGGGTACCCCAGTGACGACAGCCGAAACAATGACTAGCTCCAACATACTCAGTCCTCTTCCACCAGAACAACCTCTCCCGGCCGGCCGCCGTCTTTAAATATCTTCCAGGAGATCACAGCAAAACAACCTGGGGCAACCACCAGCAGGAAAATAAAAAGGAGAGATCACCAACATCGATCTCAACAGTGGTGCAGGCTCATGTCAGTCTCGCCTCAACTGACAACCCCAAAACACATCACCAGCAATCTCAATTGAAGCAAACGTCCCTAAAACCAACTGGCTGAGCCATTATGCCATCTTCTGAGGCACCGCTCCAATGCCAGAAAGGCAAGTGGTTATCTCCACTGGCAAGAATGGGGGAAGAGATTGGTTCATACTACCAAGGACAAACCTCCTTCAACTGCAGAAAGTTGGGAACAGGCATCCCATGCCCCAGAACAGCCCAGGGCTGTGTTTGCGGACATCAGCCCACCCCACACATCATGGGCCCAGGACTCAAGGAATGGAACACTTCCCACCCACAACCCTCTGCTTGGCAACATAGTTGAAGAAAACGTTAATGGAAGCGCCTTTTAGCCCAAGCTACAAAGTTTTGTGGCACTCCAGCGGCACAGAACTAAAGAAAAGGGCCACCTTCTATCCACAAAACACTGCCAGCGGTGGGTCACCCCTCCAGATACAACAGTCTGCAATGTGAAACATACACAGCCAAGCAAGCAAGCTCGATGACCAGGACTTTACCTCCTGTCTCAAGCATTTTTTGGTGGTTACCTTACAGGAGATCTGGGCCCAAGAACCAATTGCCATCTCAGGCTTCTTGCATCACGCTACAGTGAATGAAATTGAATATATATATATATATATATATATATATATATATATATATATATATATATATATATATATATATATATATATATATATATAGTTCAACACCAGAGGACAGGTCCACAATCTCCTGGACGCCACTGTAGCAAAGAACACGAGACCTAAAATCAGGTGAGCTTCTTATTTTATTTGCACCTTCGTCAGCATAACGTTTCGGCCTGCACAGAGGCCTTGGTCACATGACGCAGGGAGAGCGTGATCAAAATTTAAAGTGCAAGTGCTCAAATTTTAAAGCATGCAATTGGACAATTGCTAGTGTTAAAGAAACACCATGGAAGACAGACTTGTCAAGAAACCTCATGGGATAATCCCAATCACTATATACATTTCATTTGAATTAAAGTGACACATGCATATTCAATTAAACCTCATTATAGTTCATGTCATTAATAATTTAAGACATGAAAAATTGCGGTTTACAACATAATTTCGGAATAATATTTTCAGGAAAAATGCAAACATGAAAACCGATAATCCAATTTATCAAAAATGCGAAATCAATTGCCACTAAATAATTCTCACATTCTGGCACATAGATAGTATGCTATCAAATCACTGTATAAATACGACAAGGTATATGCATTACTAATCAAAGTGCCTGAATTAATAAAAAATGATTTCAAATAGCAAATGTGGTTATGTCCAATTTCATGCGTGATGAATAATAAGTTGAGAAAAATGAATATACAAAAAGTTAAAAAACATTCAAATGATTTATGTTATTATAGGCTGCTCCCAACCTACACATTTGATGTTAATATCCAACAATATACCAAGAACCAGAATGTATGTGAACAAGCTACGACCCAACCTTTGCTAAAAATACTTTTTTTGGGGGGTTAGGACGCAAGTTCAAAACTATATCAAGACCTGTATATGACATATTAAAATGATACGGCAATCAGATGTACTATATGATGTGGGCCAGTAGGACTACATAACTAGAATTTTCAAAGACAAGTGTAGAGATCTTCAGTGGAGTTCAGACCCCAAGGGGTCTTGCTGTTCAATTCTAATATGTACTTTGTCTCTAATGCTCTGAGGATGCCTTCCCCGTCTCCACCTCTTCTCAGGGGACCCACTGTGTCGATCGCATAGTATCTAAGGAGCGCACTGTTGTTACCATGACACTCCATAAAATGCCTAGCAACTGGGTACGTGGTATCATTGGTATTAATGGCTCTTATGTGCTGGAGCACCCTCTTGTGGACCTGCAATTTGGTACTCCCAACATATCGCAGGCCACACGGGCACTCCATCACATATACCACGTACTCACTCTTACAGGTTAGCTGCTTTGTGATTTTACGGGGCATAGGAGAAAACGGAGTAATATACTCAGTCTTGCTGACTCCATGTAAGCACGCCTTGCAACTGGAGCACCTCCTGAAACCTTTGCTGCCTGCAAGCCAATTGTTAGGCGCAATCACTTCAGGACTAGATTTTACTAATGCATCCTGCAAAGAGTATGCCTTCCTGTATGTGATTGCAGGTTTCTTTAGCATATGTTCTCCAATCACTGGATAAAATCTTAATAGATCCCAGTGTTTGTTCTCAATTTTTCTCAAGGCCCCATGCTGCCTGTTTGCGCGTGAATTTAAAAAGATCTATACGTGTCCCAGCATAATTGAAGTCGCTCGGTGGGCAAAAGGATAAGCCCATCGACAAAATCTGCAATTCAGAATCCGATAGTTTCGTCGGGGTGAGATTTATAACTGAGAGACCACAATCATGGGCTATTGACCCACCAGTTATTTTTTGTTCCATTTTTTGTTTGATTTTTTCCACTTTGGTTTGACGCCTTGTGTTGGCTTTTCTCCGCTCTCTCCGCCTGCTGTTGAGGCTTTTGCTTTTGGTTGCGGCTTTATCCTGGGACGTATATATACACACACACACATACACACACACATATATACATACACACACACATACATACACACACACACACACACATATATACATATATACACACACACACACACATATACATACATACACACACACACACACATACAAATACATACACACAAATACACACATACACACAAATAGATACATACAAATACACACATACACACACATACACACAAATACACACAAATACACACAAATACCGTGACCCTGCTGGTGAAAGTACTTTGAGGCAGAGCGTTAGGGGACCCAAGGGAGATCGAGCTTTTATAAAAGGATAATAAATCTGGCACCACAACTTACCTCAAAAATGGCACGGACAGCGCGAACAGGTTAAAGAGCCCCACGGAAGACAGTTCTCAACCTGATGTCTTCTGAGATTGGTAGTCTCCGACATCGGACTACGCAATAGAAACTATTTGTTGTGAATAGGGGCCAGCTGTACTCCATTGTTATGGGAGGAGTCACGAAGGTTTAAATCAAGGTGCTGCCTTATTCCTTTTTGCGATGGCATCTGATAAAGACTCATGGCGAAATGCCGCATCAACTAGCAATAAAGCGATCTTCCTGTTTAATCCCCGTTGTGTCCTTTTGGGTTTCTTGGACAGAAGTTGCCTTTGGTTGTGATTGTGTGTATGATTATATATATATATATATATATATATATATATATATATATATATATATATATATACACACACATATACATATATACACACACACACACACACACACACACACACTTTCGTATCTCAAAGTAGGACGCTTCAGAGGGGGCCTCCTAATTTACTTGTCTTTGGGTGACATCCAAATCTCTCTCTCTCTCTCTCCCCATTACCACCATGCAGTATGATATTTAATACCCCTCGCGGTCCATCCTGAGACAATCATCTATCGGCTCAGTTGCCTCTTACCTGACCTGTTAGGCAACATCATCATCATTTTTAACCTCATTTCTCTGGGCCACTGACTATTCTCATTTTGCTCTTTTGAGTCAGCGCACCCACTCCAATTGGGTCCTCCCAATACTACCGCTTTTCCCCAGAGCTTAACAGGCCACTGCAAGATGGCCCCCACGCATGGGCAGCGCGTTCTCCAGCATATGGTGGGGACGCGACTAGTCACATCACAATTCTAGACACCTGGTGGGGACGCAGACGCATTGCTTCCCCGCCCATCACAATCCCGGAGCAGGACACACCCTGACCGAGGGCCCAACACTATTTCTAGCACCCACACGGAGCGGATTTTTAACTTGGTGTGCACGTCACTGTCCTATTGCGTTCACCTGTGAAGGACCATTGCAAGCATTGTTCATTTTAACCTCTCACTGCAGGAGTGGTGCTCCGCTTTTGGGTATGGGTTGCGCCGCATACGTCCTTGCCACCTCCGCGGCATGACCTATAGCCAGTGCCCCATGATGGCACTTACCACTGCGGGGGGTGGGGGGGTTATACCCTAACATCCAGGCGTTAGTATGTATGTTGTCTGCCTCTTTGCCAATACATGGTTTTAACACGTCAGTCGCACTTAATGACGTGCCATTGGGAGCTGTGCGATAGCCTCTTCAGAGTAGGAGCATCCCCCCGCACTCACTGATCATAGCCACACGTGCCTTCAAAATACACTTACAAGGCTCCTTATCAAAGACAGATATCCGAGGCGCAAGAGCGCCAATGGGGCATTCCAATGAAGGCAAACACAGAGTCATGGAGGAGGGATCAAAAGGGCCTTGACCTGCTCGGCAAACTGAAACACCTGGGTTTAAGGACCCTGAACAGCCAATACCATGCGATTACATGCCTGCCATGTCTTTTCATTCCACCAACTGCAACACCCTGAATGATTATACATTCGGCTCCCTGCCCCTACTACAAATTCGCTTTTTCAAAACTGAGGAAAGAACGCGAATGACCATCTGCCAAAGAAACTGGAACTTGCCCTTGCTGTGACCGAAAACACGTGCACCGCAGACCCTCCGGGATCAACTTATCTGCCCAACCTAAGAAGGGTAAAATGGACTGCAACCAACATAGACTCTTTGGAACAGGAAAAGTACAATCATTTCAAACTTGCTCACAGCAACAGGAATGCTCCTAAAAGTAATTGGGAAACGTTCTTAAAATCTTTCTCCCAACAACACGCCTCAAAAGTCAAGCCCTATACAGCTCCACCATCAACAGACCACTCAGAAAAAGGTCAGAGCAAATACACTAGCAGAGAAATTAAAATAATGAAGAGGGGCGTCTACATAGCCCTGCGAGTAGTACAAAGGTTCTCTCAACACGATTGTTGAGCTAAAAAACGAGCAACGAGAGCAAATTCTCTGGATACTTCTGGGCCAAGCTCATGTGGGACACTTATCACAATTCAAATACTTTTTGATAGGCAACGCCCTAAAAAAAAAAAATGCTGCCATGTCCATAATCAAACCTGTCTGAATCAGCCTGGGCATCCATGTTCATTTTAACAACACCACAAATGGAGCAGACATATGGGGATGTCGATGAGCGGCTAATGAGCACAGCCCACCAGATTCACCGCCCAGTATCTCAGAGGAGGAGCAACCTTAAACGAGGCCACAGTGCAATATTAGAGAACTACAGGCAGAATCACAGGTGCTCCTGGCTCGATTGGAATCCCCATTATAAGACCAGCCCAGCCAAATGGGTATGGTACATGGCCAATGGCCACTTCAGTCACTCATGCCCTATCAGGTGCCACATTCCTAGAATCCTTGAAAGGGTCCATCATTTCATCAATCTTCAAGGGAGGCAACCATTCAAACCCCGAAAATTATAGACAGATTGCCCTCACTGATAACGAGGTGAAGAACTAGGAAGGCATTTTACTGGAACTGCTCCTCCACTGGCTAACACAAACTCAATCATCCCAATCAGACATAGTTAACAACAATTAAAAAAAATTCTTTCAAACATTATGGCACTGGCCTGTCTGCTTGATGCCTCAAAAACTATTAAAACAACCAGTCTATCTATGCTACACTACAAACTGGCCTTTTGACTGAAATCCGAAACTTGCTTTGTTTCAGCTATCTACAGTGCCAGCTGTCCAACAGACTCAACAAAACTCCCCGGCTAAGCAAAAGTAACACATATCTTTCCATCAAAGCTGTTTCAAAAATCACTGATGAATGCTCTCTTGGCTTTCAAATGCAGAAGTTCCACCATTAAAAGTTGTTTTGAGACGTTAGGCCACTAACAGCCCATCATCTACCGGTTCACACTTATGACCAAAGCTAGAAGAAACCCTTTATCAAGCAAGAGTATTTTTTTTCGAGTCGCAGAAAGGTGCCCTTTACAAAGAGCTAGTCCATATCTAGCAATCAAACAGAACTTGCACTGTACAATAACTCACTCCTAATATCCGATGACCAGGAAGTCCACTTCTCAAGCAAGTTCGCCATTAGCCATGAATGCTTCCTATTGTAAACATACATCACTAACACCCCTAATTTTCTACCATCAACTTTGCATGGGTCTCTGAAGCCTTCAGCACCAAATCCATCAATTCCATGAATGTACCAGCCTCACCAATACAAAAGTTATCAAGCAAGCTAACATCTTGCTCTCATCTAGTGGTGTTACACTGTATCTCAAGCAGGCCTTCCACCGCCGTACTGCTGAAGTAACCAATTGCAGTCATAGAAAAATAAAGAGCCAATCTTCAGTATTCAATTAGTGGTGAAGGTACTTCAAACTATGTTACCAAAACAACTGTCAAAACATGTGGAAACAAACACCAACTTCAGTGACTTTTAGTCAAGTGTTGGCCCCATTTGTCCATTTAAATCAGCCCAACAATTATCCGAATAACTCTAAAGACCTAGGTACCAAGCTTGAGCTGCGATGCGCCTCAACTGTCCACATCACTTGGTACAGCTGATCACAATACCCACTTCAACTGGCTACAGAACACTTGTGGAATTAAAGACATAACCCTATAACAGGTCAAAGTCTTCATTTAATGAACTTCTCTAAATCAGATGAAAGTGGGCAACTAGTCAGAGTTCACCTTAAGTACCTAGTCTGTACCCCAATTTTTTTATGCTGCACTTAACTTTATCGTCCTGCACATAGACTGCAATAACGTATTGTATTAGCCTTCCTAGCGAAAACTTAGATATATCAAAGTCTATTGTATTACACTGCCCATCTTTCACTAGGCCTGAACGCAACAGTATTTATCAGTAGATTTAATGTCTCCAACTGGCTTCTCTCATGTAAAGGATGAAGCCAACAAATTGTGTGTATTGTTCAAAGAACATATGAGTGTTCTGAACAACTCACATCAGACTGCACACCATCACACCATAGTGTATGTTATGCACATGTAATAGATGAGAAAAGGTGCTATATGCGAATGCTGTGCAAACAAACTAAACTGTTGACACTGGAGGAAGAGTGCAATGCTAAAAAGTTTACAAAAAAAGTGTGTATTTTAGATAATGCTTTCTATATTTATGCGAGTTAACTTTTCAAATCTACTATAACTGCACTAGCTGCCCAGTAAACTAAAATTGACCGCCTATTACTGATAGCACTGTTGGTAAGCTTCTGGCAAGAGTTTTCCTCCACAGTCAATGCACTCTGGAATGATCTGTCTCTTGCTGCTGACTTCAGAAGGTACAGAAAAGGACCTAGAATCCATCTGCACTAGCTATATGGGCTAGACCACTGTTCATCTTAAACTAACTGCTCTGCTTTCTTCCCTGTTCTTGGACTCCGAGGCAGCAGAAAGGCAGGTGTAAAACAAATACTAATGGTAAATAATTAAGCCTTCAGAGACTAATGCTATGTCTGCACCACTGCAGGCATAAAGTTTTGCATGTCTGCCGTCACTGCTTCGATGTTCATGAAACTTTGGGGGGGGGGAAACACCAGCTTGAAATAGGCTCTATCCTGCAAGTTAAGTGGGCTTAACCATGTAAACTTCCTTTATCATTTTGCGTTGGAAAATATTCATCAAGTGGACCTCTTCATCAATAGCCAAAGCTAAAATTCATCTGAGAGATGGGGGTATTCAGCCACAACCATCTTCATTTCAAGAACACCACTGGTCTCTATAAATCAGGAAACCATAAGTGTTATACTTTTTCTCCTCCAATCTAATAAGCCTGAAGTGGAAAATTCACCAGCTGAATGCCAAGAGAGGTGTGATGGCAAGATACAAAACGACCACTTCCACTGCTTGTCCATTCAAACAGCACCTGGTACTGAACATCAATTTACAATAGTTAATCAAAACTCCTTTAACGCCCCACCTGTCAAAAGATCTGTCATAGGAGGACACATTCATTGTTTGTCAATGCTCAGCATTCTGTCCATCACCTTTCTGTTTGCTACAGTCGCCCTAAATGGGAAGGGTTGCCTAGACATGGGTCTCGTGCTCACTATACCACGGGATCCAAGCTAGCCTGGTTGATGAGTGGCGATACTCGGAACTGGTCTCAGGATGCTTGTTCTCCGATCCAGTGGGGACCTGGCCTGGCAGTTCAGGCTAGGCAATTCTCATGGGAAACGAGGTCAAATCGGATCTGCATATGACTGGGTCCAAATAGGGGTGGAATGGTGAGCAAAAAAAATTGTGGATTTAACCCGGATCTATGATTGTGGGATGAATGTTTGACAATGTTCAACATTCCGTCCATTATCTTTTTGTGTTGCTTGTAGAGCTAGCTAAAGCAGTATCTACTAAAAGGGCATTATACATTCCTGACAAAAACCAGGGCCAATAAAAAGTGCTAAGAGGTCCCACAGCAAGCATGCTACATCTACACTGTGGTCTGCATAGAAACAAACAATTAGATTTTTTCCCACATAGTGCATTCATGGTCCCTTTGACAACAGAGCACTTTAGAGAGCAAGTTGACGATGGATACTAAATAAGTATTCCCATATAGGTTAAAATGCTGGAGGTCAACTTCACGCCTTAGGCGAGATCAACTGTACACTTTAGACTAGATAAGAAAAGGAGGCAAAGCAGCTCCTCAAATGTAATATCTAAAAAGGTCACCAATAATTCCTTCATTAACTTGCCAGACAGCAGCAGGCAGGATACCTTAGTCCAGTGGTTCCCAATCTTTTGACCCCTCAGGATCCCCTTCTGAATCACTACTGGAAGCAAGGGACCACCAAGCAATGTGTAGGAACTAAGTTTCAAACATCAGAAGCAATAAAAGCACCTATGGTGCTGCTTGCCACACGGTTCACTCCTACATTGCAGAGACACACAGACCCCTGCTCAACTTCTCATTTGTTACCAACGTATAATAAACACTGAGCAACACTACATTGCGTCATGCCCACACAACGCACTGCTACGCCTGGACACTCACAGCACCACTATGTCGCATATTGGCTATTAGCCACAGAAGCCACTACTACTACATCGTGCATTGGATACCCGTGTGGCCCCTACATATCACTGTTACAGTGAACATTGGTTAGAGATAAATAGCTAACCAGAGCACTTCTACAGTGAAAACAGGCTATCAGCAGGGACACAAAGTGCACTGCTACATTGCACATTGGTTACCCAGGGCTGCACGGATCACTGCTACTGTGCACAACTGATAGCTGCATAGCCACAAAGAGCACTACTATAGTGCCACAGAAAATATAAATACATTTAAAATCACAGACCTGTGCTTCTTCGCCACCACTGAGCCAAAAACTAAGAACGTCCAAACAACTCAAGCCAATTTTTAAAACTGCAATTAAAAAGGTGCATTTCCTCAGATTACATCCCTGTGACCATAATTTTTTAGATCTGCTATGTAAATGGCACACATGTACCAGGGAAAACTAACATGGGTTCTTAATGCCAATGCTACCCAAGGCCTGACCACTACAGTGATGGGCAAAGAATGAGGTGGGCAATACCAGCATAGACAAAGGGCAGTTTAGACAGGTCAGGGAGTTTACAGCGTCAAGAGGTCGTGACAGACGTACGTACCTGTATATCAGCTTACGCTGAAAAAGGGTGTGTGTAAATGTAAATGTAGTGTACTTGTATAGCGCACGAATCGACCCCAGTGGGGGTATCTCGGCACTTGTAAGCATACCGCTGTGGAACCCTTCCTGGCTTTTCCCTGTGAAGTGCCCACTCCTGGGATCCCCCAAGGTGAAGCCAGGCATTCTAGCGTTGTTGGGCCGTTGTGGAGATTAAGCAAGCTATTGCCCAGAGTTGCAGAGTGGGACCCATGATTAGAATTGGCACCGAGGCGAGAATTATCAGGTCCGAGAAAATTGAGCCCAAGACCCGCCGAGGCGGGAATTGAACCCTGGTCCCGGGCTAGACCTCTGCATCAGGGTCTGCCGCTCTAATCATTGAGCCACACTTCTCCACTGTGTGTGTGACATGCCTGTACTTTTTATGCCCATTGTGTGTATTTTAAATACTAAGAGGCCACTTCATTTTGGCCTGTACACTCCGAGTCCAAGAGCTAGTTTATGGGCATGTACATTTTAAGTGCTGGAAGATCGCTTCAGGTGGGGGGGTTAGCTGAAGCCCCGTGAGCCCAATGGGTGTTGCACGCCTGCATACAACGCTTAGCTGTGGATGCACTTTTGAAGTGCTGGGAGTTTAATTCAGATGCCTTAATAATAGAAACAAAGTTAATCAAATACATACAAACTTGGGTGTGTGCACAGCAAACACCCGAAGTACACTTTAGAAGTGCCTTCATGTTTTAAGCGCACTAGCCAAGTGACGTGGCCTTACGTACAATGTACCTAAGACGAGAGTAGTGTACATGTGCCTTGTCGGGTGGACTTCACGGTGAGTTAATTATGCAAACTTGGTGACACCAACACAAGATAAACTCTGAAGCACAAACCATCAAAGAAAACATGATCAAACGGTTGAAAAGAGGAGGCGGCCCAAAAACTCCACGCCTGCCCCTTCTAAAATAGATCTCAACCAAAAAGGGGAATACCAAATATCCACTGCAAGTGGGGTAAGTATAATATGAACACAAAAAGACAGCCGTTCCTTCAAGTAAACTCTAAATAAATAAAAAAAAAAATTTAAAAGAGCTTGGGCTTTTCAGAGCCCCATCCGGGGACATGGCTTCACCGACCCTGCAGCAAAGGCGCCCCAACAGAGTTGTTGCTCCAATCCATTTGTTTCTCTGCCGAGATACTGAACATCAGTCTATAAGGAGGGGTCCTCCATGCAACCCAACCAGAGCGTTTTAGTTTGGTTACTGTTTTGACGCAGTTGGGACGACATATGCTTCTGTTCTCGTAGTGTGTGGGGGTGGGGGGAGGGAGGGGTTGGGATTGTTGTCTCATTATTGATGTTCGTTTGATGTGTTGCAGCACCAGCCTTTTTAACACACATTATGATGGTCCCACGTACCACCTGCAAAACAGTTATAATAGCTGGTCTGCGCCAGACCACACACGCGGCCATTGCTAGCCAAGGTGCAGTGAGCCTTTGCTCCCACCAGTGGCCACATATGACCCGCACAACTGTTTTGGGTACCTCCCTCCGCGCACTGTCCTGGAATGTTAATGGGCTCCTAGATCGGGTCAAAAGAAGAGCCTTCCTGAGCTAGGGCCAGCGCCTATTTGTTGACATATTCCTGCTCCAGGAGACTCACCTGGCGGGGAACCAATGCCCCTTCCTGGCACGGTACGAGTACCATAGAGAATGGCATTCAGGGTTTGCCTGGGGCTCCCGGGGGGTGTAATCTCCCCTTTGTGTGCCCACAGGACACCCATGACCCCGAGGGAGGATATGTGGCTCTGTACGGAATGCTGGGTGGGAACCCCTTCAACCTTGTTTCCATCTATTCACCCCCATCGATGCTCTCAACGGCTTTGGAACGCTCCACCGACCTCCTCACTTCTCTGCCTCGGAGTGCCACAATAGTCTGGGCAACTTTAATGCGGTCCCTAACCCCCACCTTGATGCCACAGGCTCACCATACACCTCCAGAATTACCCACGCCAAACAACTAACGAACTGGGCTGATTCTCTAGGCCTGTGTGACGCCTGGAGAATCTGGCACCCTCAAAGCAGCCAGTTTACCCACACATCAGCAGCACACCACACTCCGGTGTGTATCAACGCAATATTTGTCCCCTCCACCAACTGCCAAACGATTCAGGATATCTGTATACTTCCCAGGGGTATTTCCGACCACTCACCAGTACTTCTCAGTATTGGGGATGCCGCCCAAGAGAGGCAACTCACACACCTCCTGGCTGAATTCATACAGCTCTCCATCTGACCGCTAAGCTCCCCTGGAGATCTTCTATAGCCCGGGTGTACAAATGGGGCGACAAAAATGGGAAGATCCTCCATAGACTAGCTAGATACCCATGGGCCGACCGCATTATTCCGGAGATTGTGAACCTGGATGGTCTAGCACACCGATCCCCTTTGGCAATGGCCCGAGCCTTTGCCTCCTACTATCACAAGCTTTACTCTGCGCAGAGCCCTGAAACTTCCCTTGCTGACTTGCTTTGCACAGGCCATGTCAACCTCCCTCGCCTTCGCACTGTCAAGTGAGCTGACTTGGATCTCCCCATCACCCGTGAGGAAATTAATGAAGCGATAACACATACCTAGTCAGGCAAGACCCCAGGTCCGGATGGGCTCCTGCAGGAATTTTACGCGGCATACCAGAAGACTCATCCCACACCTTGTGGATCTCTTTGAGGAGGCTCTGGAGAAAGGCTCCTTCTCACCAGAGACATACTTGGCCACTATTGTTGTTCTCCCTAAAACACAACTCCAGTCACACCGGTGTGCAGACTACCGCCCAATTTCTCTTACAAATACTGAGGTTAAATTATTTGCTACAATTCTTGCCCAGCGGATGAAGCCCCACCCCACCAAACTGGTCCATCCTGACCAATGCGGGTTTGTGCCCATGCGGGGGACAAGACACTGCATCCGTCGTCTCCATCTGGGCCTGGCACATAGCCATTTGCTCACTCCTTATTCCACACTTCTTCTCGTCTATTTCGAGAAGGTCTTTGATTCTGTGGACTGGCACTACCTGGAAGATTTACTGGTGGAGATGGGGTTCGTGCCACACTTTCGCAAACTGGTGAAGGTTTTCTATGCCTGACATCAAGCATGGGTGCTAGTAAACTGGGTACTACAAGAGACATTCCCCATTTGTAGAGGAACGAGGCAGGAAGCCCCCTCTCACCCCTCCTCTTCGCCTTGGTGATGGAGCCCTTGGCGAGACTGATTCGGTCGGAGGACCACATCCAGGGATGGAAGTGGCCCAACTCGGAAGCGGACAAAATTGCCCTGTACGCAGAGGATGTCTTCATTTTCCTTGCGGATGTAGCCCTATCCAGTCCTCACTGTCTCCGGATACTACACTCCTTTGAACAGGCCTCCGACTTAACCCCAGTAAGTCAGTCTTGGCCCCCTACACTTAGCGAGGGATTGCTTGGATTGGCTAAACACAATACCCCTCAGGCGACAATCATTCAAATACTTAGAGATCTAGGACGCCCTACTCCCCGACCTCTCCTGGTCCCTCAACATAACTCTACTAGTGAAAAAAGTCAGACCTCTGCAAATGGCAAACGATCCCCCTAAAACCCCTGGGGAGGGTCGCCCTGTTTAAAATGATTATTCTCCCAATATTCCTCTACGTCTTCAATACAACCTCTTCTGTTTCCCGAGGACTTGGTTTCGGGAGCTAGACAGCACAGCCACCAAATCCCACTGCTGGATCCCGCCCTTCGATGGGGGCATGAGGATGACCAATTTTTATTTGTATGACTTGGCGACCCGCCTCCTCACGCCTCTCTGGCATGGTTCATGGCTTAAGGAGGTTAGTGGGCTGAAGGAATTTTGCTCGAGACCTTATAGGGATCTCTCTGCTCGGAGACATGTGCCCAGCGGCCACATACGTTCCTTTCAAGATTTACAAGCCAGGTATTCCCTACACCCGTCACAATTATACAAATACCTACCGCTACGTCACGCTCTCCACTCTCACATATCAGACGGCACAACGTTACCAGAATGTAACCCACCAGAGGGGCAGATTATGCTGGGGAGGGGGGCATCTCCCGTATTTACAGTATGTTAACCAACCACACCCCAACCACACTAGACAGGCTTAAACGCCAATGGGACGAATGGGTGGTTCCACTTGAGGAGGAGGATTGGAGGGATGCACTAATGGCACCTAAGTTGGTTACTGCATCAGCGAGACTACGCTTGATTCAACTGTACTACTTGAATGCCGCCTACTTAACCCCTGCGCGTCTTCATAGGGCAGGTCTTTACCCATCCGCCTCCTGTATACTCTGCGGCCAAGACTAGGCGGATCTCTTCCACATGGTCTGGGCATGGCCCCAACTGACAAGATACGGGGGTGAGGGGGCATTTAAGAGGAACTCAATGAGGGGAGGTTGCCTATGATCCACGGCACATGCTCCTGGGGATCACAGATGGGCTGGATGGAACCAGAAACGAGAAACTGTTTTTAAACACGGAAGCAGGACATAGGCAGCAACTGGAAATGCCCTACTTCGTCTAGCCTCAAGAAATGGCGGGAGGGGGTAGACTGGTGTGCAACACAAGAAAAAAACATGTATGAAGCGCGGGTGTGCCCAAGGAAATACTGCAGGTTGTGGGGCAAGAGGTTGGGTACTGTGGCTTAAATTTATGTAGCCCACTAAATGTCTGTACCATGTAAGACCGTACGGGGTAATGCGGAACGAGGTTAATCATTCAATCGAGTGGGAATTGTCAATACTATTGTATTGTGCTGTATGGCTGGTTTTTGTTACCATATCTAAAAATCAATTACATTGTTTAGCAAAAAAATGTTTTTAAAGATACTTATGGGCATGAGCAGACATGATGTCCAAAGGGGATCTGCTGTGTCAATAAGGTTGTGATTCCAACAACACAATCAAAAACATTGAATGAGGTCATATAGGCAGGGATCCAAAACAAATCAGTTCTCGCCGCATACATGTATTTGACAAAAGTACAGTGTACTTAGGAGGAGGGCAGTCTACATGCACCTTGACGGGTCTGAAGGACTCCATGGTGGATTTATTAGGCAAACCTGTCCCCTTCGCACTAAGCTTGAGTACTCACACTATCGGACAAACCTGAATCCAATTGGGTAATGGATTCGGTGGAGACAGTTGGTCTACTTAGCATGACACACATGAATGACGACAGCAGCATATTAGTCGAATGTCTGCACGCCCTTCGCCTTTTATTTACGTCCGCCGCTTGCAATGCGTGGGTGGGTCTATTTTGAAGGTGGCGGTGGGATCATCGAGTAAGCAACCTTGCCACCAAATTTGTATTGAATATACCAGCACAGCCATGCGAGCGCAAATCAGGTGCTTGCGCCTGCGGACCCCTGGGGCTCCGCAAACTACAGGTTGGAAACCGCTGCCTCAGTCAATCCACTCCCTAGTAAGACTTAAAAACATCCACAACGGTCAAAATGCAACACGTGATACCCAGTGGGTAAGCCCACAAATGAGTTCCATAGCCAATTTGAAGGAAAAGAGGAACACGTTGGTGTCAAAGTCAAATCTTCAGAGGTCGAAAAAGATATTTTGCTTCTAGCAAATGCCAGCATAAATTACATAATCTCAGTTATCAGAAAAAACCACCATGAACAGATGACTGCCAACAACAGGCAGAATATGGACTTGAACATTGGTATTCAAGTCTAAATGTCTGTGGGTGCAAATGGGGAATTTAAACTGGAAACGTGAAAACATACTTCAACTAGTATCCAACAAGGGCAACTTCCCCATCTTAGATACTCTACTGTCAAGACCCTGTAAATCCATTGGTACCAATCACCACTTCAATCTAAAAGTTAGACTTGATACAGCAAATTGTGGCAACACCCATTTTCCCACGCTCCAGTCAATAGGAGAAAAGAGAGCATGCATCTGGACTGTTCCTCCACGACCACTCCTACATACACAGGTTAACAACAAGCACATCAGTAGTTACACTTTTGAAGCACACAAATAGTCATACAGTAATATGCATCTAATGAAACTTCTAAATCGGAAAAATAAGTTATACTTTTACCCACAATGTTGTGAAATGATCAACATAAGGGGATTACTAGTGATGATTAAACTAACCAGAGTGCACAAATAACCCACTGCTGTAAAGCAATCATTTGTGGCATCAGGAACACCTACAATATTGTACCTGCAGGGGAAAAAAATGTGTGGCATTCATCCTACGACACTACCACAAGTTCATGGTGAGAAATGGAGAGCATGCCACCAAGACACGGGATACAATTATATCTTGCTTATGACAAAGACAGGTTACCATGCTTGCTCCATCACAGGGTAAAAGAAATTGAAAAACGGCATAACTTAGACAAGATACTGTGTATACTGCTGTTCAATAGTGACTCTGCATCCACCACTTTGTCCACTGCTTTGTAGCAACAGAGGACATACATGGTCCATTGCCACACTAATAAGTACAGTGCTTACCATGCCATGTACCAAAGCAATGATGTGCAAAATGCCAGCCAACCATACAGATAAGAGTTACAATTGGCGAGTTTCTATCCAAACAGACCCCTGTGATATCTACTATATCCTAGTGCTCAATAGTGACACCTTTACATTTCAATACTGAACACTTGGGGCACTTCACCAAAAGATAGGAGTTAAATATTATCACAGAAGAGACAATACCCAGCTATGCTTCAAAATCTCTGCTGATCATAAGATCTTTTTATCCCATCTTCCCAACATTTAAAAACAGTGAAATCAGCGATCACCAAAAAAGATCGGTCATTGATTAAAAAGCTATTTAGGACGAGAAAAGTTTAAGCAGGCAGAAGTAATTTTTAAAACCCACAGTCAGGGCCCATATACTCCTAAAAACAGATGTTCTTATGGAACCCTTCTTAATCACGGTTGTATCACCATCACTGCTTTCTTTTACCCAGTTTTAGACTGAAATATTTCCTCTGGCTTTTAGCAGAATCCCACGGGCAGCATAAGGTGGAAGACCAAGGGGTCATGCTCATTTGATAACTTATCAGTCCAAGATACAGTGCACTTTATAGTTTTATGTGATCATTAACAAACCCTAAGACAATGTTATATTTCACGGTTGCTCAGAGGGAAGGGATTTTGGCAAGTAAAGCCAGCCCCCCAATATTTGCTTTAATGTGGCAAGCTTTTTGGTGGGTGCCCTCAGAAGTAGAAAAAACGTTTAAGCAGCTGAAATTATGCAAATGCCTTTTAAATTGAAACATTTAAGAGTATTTAAATGTTAAAGATATGCATTTATGATGAAATGCACTTTATCTTTGGTTTTATGCATGTGATGTACTTTTGTTTTTTATGTAACCAAATAAAGAATCTATTGATTGAGTACATTTATAAATTTGGGGATATCGTCATATATATGTATGTTTTACTGTTCACATCACTGCAGCTATCAGCACTGCACCAATGTAATTTACAAACTATCTAAAGATTAGAAGAAAACACATACACAACGGACATTGCTTGTACCAGAAGGGCGATATTGTTCTTTATGTTTTCTAAACAAGTACTTGAATTACAGGTGTTCATGGAGTGAATAGCCTTGTTTTGGTACTTTAATGAGACCCACCGAACCGTTGATGTTCTAGGTTTAGTCAGTAAAGGCACAACTGAATGCTCCCCCAATATCTCTAACAGAAACGGACCAGCTATGTGGGTTCCTTTACTGTCAGAAGCAAGACAATCATTCATTTTCAGAGCAATCGTTTTTGGTTCCAAAATATATAGCAACCTATCAGCATTATAAGTTAGTTCAAACTGAGTTTCCTTTTTATATTATATTGAAATTATACTATATGGTAACGATTTTAATTGAATAAATAAAGCTCAATAGTAATAGCTCAAATCCATATTATTTAAACGTTTCCTGAAATCTCACCTAACAAATTTTTCAATACTTTATTTTCCATTCTTACCCCACTTGTTTGATCTTTGTCGAGTCTAGTACACCCATCTAAAGCAAGGCACTGATTTAGAAAGCGGCCATGTTCTAACTGTTTTGGGATTTATCTGAATATATAAAGAAATAATTTTAAAACCAGGCAGTGCTTTTGGAAAAAAATGTAACCCAAGTACCTTATTCACCCCTCGATGTATGAGCTACACAAGCAGACACTGTATAAAACTTGCAAAAATTGTGCCAACCGTTGCACAACAGTCACCTCAATGGACATGCACAGTTACAAATGACAGCATGAACTGTATCCTATACCCTGTCCAAAATAGCTAGTAAACAAGGACTATCTGGGATTTAAAAAGAAAAAAAACACTGCGTTCACCGCGTCCTCTACCCCTCCGGAAAACCCAAGAGTTATCACCATGCCCCAAATA
Organism: Lissotriton helveticus; assembly: GCF_964261635.1. Classification (NCBI taxonomy): domain Eukaryota; kingdom Metazoa; phylum Chordata; class Amphibia; order Caudata; family Salamandridae; genus Lissotriton; species Lissotriton helveticus. Next base: position 150,890,684 of record NC_136069.1, read on the forward strand.
GGAAATAAGAAGATAATAACCCCCACATCAGAGCAGCCACAAAAGGCCATAATTACCAACACTACTAACAAGAACGCACCAAGAACTCCCTTGCAGGGGGCAGTTATCCTGTGTCTCCTCAACGACACTTTGGGTAAAAGTCATCCCTTCAGGGAAAAACTCCTAAACCACTGAGTCTACATGGGAGAAACAGATGAGAGGTTCCGAGTATCCCCATCCAACAGCAAGGAGCACCAACTCCACAAATCTCATTTATCAGATCCTTGACTCAAACTTACCCACAATACCCTACCAAATGCCCCAGTCCCATAGCAATGTCTCCCCCCACACCCAACTAATCGCAACCCTGCATCCCATGGTTGTGATCACCCCCTCGAACCCTGACAGGATCCCCAAGCTCATCAGCCCTTGTCCCGGAGTCCCCTCACATCCACCGGGATTCTCACGCGGACAGAGCTTCCCAGGACTCAACTCGCCAGATTCCAGCAGCGCTGAGGCCAAAACTTTCTTGGGCCGCGGGGGCCGTTGAAGGCTAATGGCCCTCCCCAGTTGGCGCCACCAGTCCCCACCCATGTTGCCCCTGATGGCGTAGGCCCCCTCCTATGCCGGTCCCCTTCCCCCCTCTCCCTGACACGCTCTCGCCGAGCGTCACTGAGAGCGAGAAAAGCAACCGGCGCGAGGACAGAGCCCAAGCGCAATCCCACCAACCAACTGCCTGCGCGCGACACCAACCGCCACTTACCGCCTCGGGACCCTCGAAAGACAAATGCGGAGAGGGGAGTCCGATTCGGGACCGGCCGAACCGGCCCTCTCTCCACTCCAACCCGACCTCACACCCGGCAGCGCGAGTCGGCGTCTCCCGGCGGTGGCTTTAATCTCCCGCAGCCACACAGAAGCTCCATTGTCCTATCGGTCCTCCCCCTTTCCGGCTCTACGAATGGTACCTCCCCTTTTCCTTCTCGTTCTCCCTTCGGCCTGCTTTAGCATCGAAGAACATCCGCCCCTTTCTCTTAAAGGAGCTACGCCCACCTACTGTACGCGTTGTGTCCGTGGGCGTCAGTATCGGTGAATATCTGCCTGGGAAAACCCTCCCTGCCTCTGACGGCGGGGGAAGGCTCCCCGTGGAAGTGTCATCTTTCCCACCTCCCCTTAACGATGGGGGCAGCGGCTACCTATCCCCCCCCCACCAACCCAGACATGGTACCTCCCCTTTCGGCTCCACTCTCAGCCTGTTCCGCTCTTAAAGAGACAGTGTCTCGGCGTGTTTGGCAGTGGCTCGGATTACCTGTTTCTAGAGCTGGGCCCAGGCATTGCTGTTAACATCGCTTTTGTAAAGGAACGCAGGCCTGCCCAAACTACCGCCCCTCCTAACGAATAAAATCACTCCTTGCAAGCAGCATGTTACTGAGATTATATTTCTCTCCAACCAGAGCGGTATGTTACTCTCACAGAACGCATATGACTATGAAACCTTTACGACGTTTTCACGATTAGCAGGTTATATTTCGATCTCCGCAATTTCAAAACCTTGCTTTCTTTCTTGGCAGTATATTAAAGACGCGAGGGCCCATATAGTATCCCCAAAAAATTAAAATGACATTCCTAAGTAAAAAATAAGTAAACATCCACAAACGCGGGTATTTTTTTCTTAAAATATAATGGGTGGCAACTCACGAGCAATGGATGTCCGAACTGTTCTAGAAACTGCCAGCCTTTTTTTTCACAGAGCATACATTGAGCTATGAAATAGTGCACACCTTAAATTGTCTGTTTTCTGTGCTGGTGCTGAAGCATCTTGGAAGATGCATATCCTTCGAACCTACAAATACTCCTTAAAACAATGCAGCAGAACTTTGAAAGCACGAGTGAGGCAAAATGGTTTGATGCCCACACAACGAAGATGCTCCCCCCTGTGTGAGTTCATAGAGACACTATACAGTTATGCCATAGAGCTATTTGGTAACCACTTTTAAAAGTAGCAACTGTTGCAAAATTTCCACCCTGGGGCCTCTCCCGCTACCGCCGCGAACCATTGAGAGTTTTCGCGGCCTTCGGCAAACATCATTGAAAAAGTGACAGGTTTGTAAACAGCTTTTTTAGATCTACATAAGAAGGAGCCTGAATGTGGGGCCTCTTGACGAGTGGGGGACCTGCACTCTTGAAACCTAGCTTCGGCCTCTTACGCATAGAAGCGTTCCTTCAACATCATCATACTTTTTGCCTAGTTTATTTCTCTCTCATCTTATTGGTGTTTTTTCCCTATTTATTTTCTAGTCGGTGAAAAAATTGAATTGCAACTAATACAATTCCACATTTATTGAACCACAGTTTAATATCTATAGGTGCTAAGTAACCACATACAATAAAATAATACATTAATCTGAAAACATGATTTGTACTACTAGCATAAGTGCAAATTTGCAGCTGTTTGTGCTCATTTAGCCACCCTCACTCCCTTTTAGCTTTCTATATTCACAATGTGCAAGATTGACAGCATGAAGAGACAGTGGAATTTGCACGTTCGCAAATGGAGGGATGCGTTACTGGGTATTCCAGGCATGTACTATGTGCAAATCTAGGTGACATCCAACACATTTTATCGGGGTAAATCACTGCTAAAAATGGGGGTCTCTAGTTGGCAATGGTTTGCACCTATGTCCAAATAGGGACCCTTGCTTCTAGTCAGGGTAAGTGGGCTACACTTCTAAAATAACCCCTGCCCACCCCCTTGGTAGCTTGGCACAAGCAGACAGGCTTATCTCAGGGGCAGTGTGTAAAGCATTTGTGAACACATACAGTAATCCAGTGAAAACACTACAAATGGACACTAAACCAGTTTAGAAAAATAAGTAATCTTTACTAGACTTAACACCAGACCAAACAACAAAAATCCAAAATACTGTAATCAAAAGTAAGTCTTTAAAATGGTAGAAAATAACTTAGTTCAATGTAGATGGTAAATGCGACACTTTACTCTCAAAGTACCTGGGATTCGTCACGCAATGCAAACAAAAGGGTCGCAGGGAAGTTGATGCGTCGTTCTTAACACTCAGGGGAGTGGATTCGTCGGTTCCTTACTGCAGCGGAGGGGATGTGTCGCTACCTTACTGTGTGGGGAGTTGATGCATCGTTTCTTACTGCGGCCCAGTGACGATGCGACAAAATGGCGCCTCGATGCGATGTGACGATCCGGTGCGATGCGACAAAATGGTGTCTTGGATGCGATACGTGCACGTCCAACGGCCGTGCTGCGAAATTGATGAACTTTGGAGCCGCAACAGGCCCCGCAACACGCTTCTCTGGTGATGCGTTGGCGACCTCTGCGGTGGCGGCACACTTCTCCGATGAAGCAACACACTTTGCCTGTGATGCAACGGCGAACAGCTGCGGCGGCAGCACGCTTCTTCAGTGATATAACGGCACCTGCTGCGGCAGCGACACGCTTCTCCTCGTTGCGTCGCGCTTGTAGCTCCCAGTGACACACAGATACTAGAGGTACCCAGAATAACAGCAGGAACCCCTCTGCAGGCAGAATTCCCAGCAAAGAAATTCAGGGGGGCTGGTGGTTAAGTCTTGGTGTCCCAGTGACTTCAGACAGGAGGCAAGCTCAGATTTAAACCCTTGGAGATCTTCCTCAAGATGATAAAGTACACAAAGTTTCTTTTCCCCTTTTCTTGGAATTGAGTAACCACTGCAGGCCAACCCCAGACAGAAACCAGCACTTGGGCAGTCTCCTCTTTCAGCTTCCTTGGTTTCTCTCCTTGACAAGGGTCCGTCTTGATTCCCAGAAGTGATCTAAAGTTCTGGGGTCTGGGCCCCCTTATTTATACTGCAAAATCCTTTGTTCTCTGAGGGCAGAGAGTGTCTGTACCTAGTCAAAACCAGTTCTGTCCTCCTGGGTGCAGCTTTCTGGCAGGAGGTGGAGACAGCATTGTTTGAGAGCAGACCTGGCCCAGGTAGCTGAAAGGAAATCTCCTCTCCCTACTCTCTATTCTATGAGGGCTTAGGTCAGTAAAAGGAAATATCCTCCCCCTACTCACTATTCAATGCAGGTCTATTCAGCCCAGCCCTGACTCGTCTCACTGCTAGAGCCAAGGCCCTCTCCAGCCCCCTGTCACTCACAAACCGGACATGGAATACACAAACCTACAAGAGGCATACTGGATGGTTAGGCAAGAAAATACCTACTTTCTAAAAGTGGTATTTTCAAACACAGAATGTAAAAATCATCCACACTAAAAGATGTATTTTAACATTCTGAGTTCAGGCATACTAAACTCGAATTTCTACCTTGTTCCCTGGGTCAGTTAGGATTATAAGATGTTATAATCAAACTGCCCATTCTGGCATATAGGAACAGGTAACCTTGCAATAGTGAAAAACAAAATTGGCTGTAATTTACTATCAGGATATGCCACACACATCAGGGCATGTCCTACCTTTTACATACAATGCCCCCTTCCCATGGGGGTACCTTGGGCCTACCTTAGAGGTGACTAATATGTAGAAAAGGGAAGGATAAGGGACTGGCAAGTGGGTGAACTTGCCAAGTCGACATGGCAGTTCCAGACTGCACACAGGCTCTGCAATGGCAGGCCTGAACCATATTTTACTAGCCGCTTCTGTGGTTGGCACAACCAGTGCTGCAAACCCACCAGCAGCATTTGATTTACAGGCCCTGGGCACACATGGTGCACAGTACTAGGGACTGACAAGTAAATCAAATAGTCAATCATGGAGTCCCTAATCCATTACAACAATTTACAATAGAGAGCATATGTACTTTAGCACTGATCAGTAGTGGTAAAGTGCCCAGAGTCACAAAACCACCAACAACAGGTCAGAAAAATACAGGAGGGAGGCAAAAAGGTCAGGGATGACACTGAAAAAAGGGCAAAGTCCAACAATCACTTATACCTTGCAGGTAGCTCCACTCAGTGAATAGAGACAAACTCCTATATTTAATGAAGGTGTAGGGAAAAGTGATTGCTCTAAGGAGAAACATATATATTAACACCCTGGAGAAACAGACAAACAGGTAAATGCGCAAATGCTCATCTGCATCACATTTCTGTATGCAGAATTTCCCATTTTCCACCTACATGTTATGCACGCAAGTACTTCTTGAAACTTGCAAATGGCATAAACTTCCAGAAGCATTCAATGAATCCATTATGATTTCCTCAGAAAGTATGCACTAAACGTATGTCATTCTATGGGAACATATTTCTGACTTTCCCTCCACCTTTTTGCAAGTACAAAAGCCTGTAGAGACACCCATTACAATAAAATACATTTACTAGAAACCATGTTCTCATAAACCACACATTTACTTGAAACAAACAAACCGTCTCAATGAAATAGAAAATTAATACAAATGAAAATTACATCCTTTCCGAACTGGGGACCCTGTACTCCTTGGGCTTAATGAGGTAAAACAGTAATGCCCAAAACGTCTGTTTTTGGAGTAAATAAATAGACTATCCAAAGTAGAAATACCATAGTCCAGAGATTCTTACTCTTTTGACTTCTGTGGGCCCCCATTTGAAGATTATCGGAATCCGGGGACCCCCACTGAGCCATACCTGGAATCAATTAATTGAACTGCATAACAGTACACAAAAATACAGAAACAAGCATTCATCAAACAAAATACAGAAATTATGGGATATTTGTTTTAATTCACAAATATAAAAAAATCTATATTTTGATTAGAAGGTTGGTGCTTTTCCAAATTAAATGGAGCCCATCTATCGCCCATACTATATTCTGTTTGATGTACTTGCATTGCACCCACAAATCAATCTGAGAATTCCAACTTAATTTTTAGCCACCAATTTCAAATTGTTTCATATTTACAGAACAATTAAAACATTTCAGTTTTACATTTAGCTTCTTTATTTATACACACTTAATCTTTTAGTATTGAATTTTTGTAATAAGTCACAGGCAAAGTGGCAATTGCCCATGGCCCCCACCTTCCAAGAGGCTCCTTGGAAACTTGAACTTTCTCTCTATTTTATTTCTCGCTCTAAACCTCTTCGTGGGATTCATTCTCTCTATCCAATGTCATCTTAAGGAGTTTTGGGGTCCTGGGCAAGGCATATTTCATCTTTTTTGAGTGACACTGTTAAAGTTTCACATATGACTTAGTATTGTTTGGCATCATGGGGGCTCGAATTTTCAGAAAATTAGTAGTAATATAAAAAATTGTTTCATCCGAGGTCACTCAAAATGTCTTGCCCGGGGCTCCCAAAATCCACAAGATGACATTGAATGATGCATATTTTCCAAGGAGAATCCAGACAACAATGAATGTGTCAGTGCTTCAATCTCTTAAGGTGTTGAGAAAATAGTGGATCTAACATATTCAGACACCAGTCCCTCTCAACAGAATGAGCATAACAAAAAACAGACTGCCACTCTGCTCCCCAACAATTCAGAGCATAGAAATCAAAATTTGCACCAAAAGGCTCCAAAATGACTACACCCAGACTCGCTATTCTCTCACACACCATTCAGAACAAAACAGACACACAGCTGGCTGGCAAATACACCAGGCACAGCAACCTTTGGCAGACACAGAACTAAGAGTACACCAGGCAGTGGGATCGGACAAATCTCTAGCCAATTCACCACCTTCACCAATCATCCATATTGCTAAAACTAAACATTTTCTCTTTAATCACACTGACATGCATACAATCTCAACCACAATGTGACCCTCTAGGGCTTAATACTCTCCATCACATTACAGAAAAACACAGTACCCAACTATTTGCCCATTTGTTCAGCAAGTCACACAGAGCTTCTATTTAACATTTCTCCAGCAATAACATCCTTGGGGGAGAACAAATACCAGTATTAGAAAATGGCAATACAATATATCACCCTCTGATACCTTCTTGAGGGACAAAGACAACTTCACGAGATTCCTGATAGGTCACCTATTCCACAAAGGATATATTCTCAACCCAAGTGGAATCGGACACAAATTAACCCACTTTAATACTTGCTAATCTTCAGTTCCTGGGATGCTCATCAAAAGATATCAACTTTTCATTTACCCTACACTCCTGTGTCACCTCCTAAATGATGGGCATTAAGAATGTTAACTCTTCTGTAGCATAGTATTTCTTACAATCTATTTTTCCCTGCACAACTGATTACAGCATGCATAAATATAAAAGCTGCTGTTCTATTCACTCTCTATTATGTTTTCTATTCTGTAAGGATCCAACTTTCCCCCATACCTACGAACGTGTGTATGGAGCCTCAGGCGGGGCCCCTGATCTATGAACTTGCCACTGACAGACTTTTGACTCTCTACACATTCTAGATAGGGTTTGTGTTAGGGGCTTTGCTCGGCCTGGCAAACGCCCCAGAACAGTTTAGGACATTTGAGAGTGGTCAGGAGCATATTGGTATAAGACTGGGGCTCTACACGACACAGTTCCATACGCTTTTATTCTTGTGATAGGGAGTGATAAAGGTTCACAGGTCACCGATCTATACATTTTAAACCTAATCTGTCCTTCTAGGACACTGCATAGATGCTAGATACACTATTCACTGATCCATTTAGAGCTCCCACTGTGAGTAGCTACATGCCACCACAGTAAGGACGGGCCCCATCATAGAAGATGACAGTATGGTGAATGAGGGCCTTTGTCCTTTTCAGGAAAATAACTTCTTATTGTGCCAGAACACTTTATTGAGTATTTCCGTCCGTTTGGGTGAGCAGTCCCAGTATTATGTATTACATCTTCTCATAGAAAAATAATACACTCCAGCATAAAACAATAAAACAAGCCACGTCTTTCACCGTCCTCCTGGCTTGCTGGGGGTGGTTTAAAGTTTTCTCTATGTACACGATGAAGCACACTGAGTTTCATGATATTTTCTATTTTTTCTTGTCAAAGTTGTAAGTATGACATTAAAAGCAAATTTTAAGAAACCAGTAATTCCAGATTTCTGGAGCATTCACCCAACATAACCTCATAACAGATTAAATAGAAATTGGTAAACGGGTAGTCCAGCATAAAATCCATTTAGTAAAATACCATGTTGCCATCATCATTAGTTAATGAGTTATTACAGGCAGTGGACACTTAGGGGCCTATTACAATGGCGAGCGGATCGCCCCCACCGGGCCGGCGGTAACCACCACTGGTCCGGCGGGGGGCGATCCGCCCACCATCCACACCAGAAAGACCCCCTGAAAATATTAGTATGGCTGGGGGGTCCGCGGCGGACGGAAAGACCGTCGGCCGCTTTTCCACCGGTCAAATCGTCGACCGGGCGGAAAAGGGGCATGATATGGTAGCGGTGTCTGCAAGACACTGCCATCCATATTACGATGCAGGCGGAGAACAGCCTTTCCATGGCGGAGTTGCCGCCATGGAAAGGCATGCGTTTTTTGCTGCTGGGGGCCTGTTGCGGGCCCATAAGATGTTGGGGGAGAGGTGAGGGGTGCACATGGGGGTACCTATGGTACCCCCCTGCATTTGCATGCACAAGGTGGCAGGCACTGTGCGGTGCCTGTCACGTTGTGCATGCAAATGCACAACATGCATTTTTTACATTGCAGCGGGTGCTGCTTACAGCACTGCCCGCTGCAATGTAAAAAATGCGGGATGCGCCCTCCAGTGTGGCGGGTGCATCCTTATTTTGAATGGCGGGACCGCCGCGACATGGGCGGTCGGTCCCGTGCCCGATGCGGTGGTGGGCGGACTTTCGTAATAGGCCCTTTAGTGTGAGAACATTTTCAGATCCTCAACATTTTTACCCATCCCTAGACAACGAGTTGAACTAAAAATACCAGCAGTAACACTTTTTCTATAAGGTTACTGCAGTAGGGGACTGTTGTACCCTGGAAGATGGTATGTAATATGGGCTATGAAATAAGAGACACACATTTTTGTACTGTATTTGGCATTTCTGTGCTGTTGTCTGTTGGACTTATTAGGATGCTTTAAAAGAACATTTAATAAAAATATAATTAAAAAGATTGCTGCAGTAACAGGAGACCTATGTCTACTGAAACTCCATCTTAATCCATGTGTGAGCTTTTATTCCATCCTAGTTGAAAAATGTAGGAGACCTTACTCAATTTTTAAGTCTGGGAACCAATATCTTCACGTTTGCGCTGGAGTGTGGACTAAGTTGAGGGAGCACATAGTGTGTTTTACTACTCCACAAAATCTTTTAACCAGAGGTTCCATTCTGGCACACACATTAAATGTACTGTTTTGCAAACATTATTAAGGGCGTACATTGTCGTATCCTCCCCAGCCTGGGAGCACGAATATGAAACTCGCCACTCATGGAGCTCTGTAACAGACGTCTTTACTCTTCAGCATACGATCACATCACTCCCTAATGGTACGCACTGCGTAAAGATTTTAAAAACCACACCTTAACACCTCTCGGCAGCTTATGTAATTCCTGTTTGAAGTTCTCTCAGAACCTCTAGGGTCCTAATGCTCATAACATCAAGACTCCCCCCTTTTGTTAAATAAAAAGTACAAACTGTTGAGGCACTCGTGAAAAGTAATCAACAGGGTGATGATCTTTCCTTGGCTTGTGTAAAATTTCATAACATTCCTACAGTCACAATCCCCACCTCAATATGAGGAGCCATATTTGCCTTCTGGACTTCCAAGGATGGTGAGCAATGCCTGATAATCTGTGATGGTGAAATGTTGTCCATAGAGAAACACATGAAAATGTTCGCAGGCCCACACCACAGCATACTCTCCTTCTCCGGCTGAGACCATGCACGTTCAGTTTCAGACAGACTTCGACTAGCATAGGCCACAATCTGTCTCTGAGCATTCGGATGACTATTGTGTTGAGCAAGAATAGCTCCCAATCCCACCGGGCTTGCACCTACTGTGATCTCAGTATGTAATCTAGGGTAAAAGTAGGCCATTTCAGCTGAATTTTCAATCACATATTTTATTCTTTTGAAACTTTGGTCACCTACAGTATCTTTTTTAGTTGATTTTCAGGGTCCAATTTGAGAAACAAGCCTCAACTACCACTGCCACCTCAAACATCTTAGTACAACTGGGCACCATACAGCAGGGACATTTGAACCTATCACTTCTGGGCACTATTGGACAGAGATCTGCATATCACCCACATTAAGTTCATATTTTTAGGCTTGTGGTCCTTCCTTTCTCTCGACCGGGTAAAGCTGTTTTAGTCCTCGTGCACAAAACAGTTGTGTTGAACTTGCAGTGGCAATACTTTGCTTAAACAAACAGAGATGACTGTGTCTTAATCTCTATGCAATATATAGAACAAAACGTATGCCAGAACTGAGACTGACTCCTAACAAATTTTCGAATAAACCCTTATGAACGAAACATAAACCTCTGCTTATTTATTTGCATCATCTAATGATTTATTCAAATTGTTCGTTTTTGTATATTTTTTTTTAAAACACTATGGGCCAGATGTAGGTCGCCAAATACCGGTCGGTAACGGCCGATTTCGGCCGTTACCGACCGGTATTTGGCTTTTGAGATGTAGGTGGGTCTGAATTTACAGAATCGGTATATTTACCGAATCGGTAAATTTACCACTTCAGTATTTTACTGAATTGGTAAATATACCGATTCTGTCAATCCATATGTAGGTGACACTCCTAAGAGTGCCACAGGCCCTTAAGAGTCGGTATTTTACCACCTAATCCTATTGGGTGGTAAAATACCGAATTCAGGTGTGCATGCACATCTGTGCATGCACACCTGTGCCATGTGGCACACAGACATGCCCTTAGGGCATGTCTGTGTGCCACATGGCACACATGCCTGTACTTGGGGTGCTAGAGGGTGTCAAAGCGACACCCCCTGCACCCTTGCAGGATTCGGTACTTACCGAATCTGTAAATACAGAATCGGTATTTCACATTGATTCCTATGGGCTTCAAGGCCCATAGGAATCAATGTGAAATACTGATTCGGTATTTACAGATTCGGTAAATACCGAATCTTACAGAATCGGTAATTGTTTACCTACATCTGCCTCCTTCCTATTTACCGACTCTTAAATACCGATTCGGTATGAGCCGGTATTTAGGAGTCGGTAAATAGGAATTACCTACATCTGGCCCCTAATTCTTTGTGCATAGTATCCAAACAAGAATATAAACAACAACTGATCTATACAAATATATACAAAATATACACAACATTTACAACTAACACATTTGACCTAAACCACATACACACCTCTCTCAGACTTCAGACACTCATACTATACAGTGGTCCCAATGTACACATTCAAATACAACACCAAAAAAGAATAAAGCAGACTATCATGAAAATTCATAAATCTATTGTCTTTTTTTCAATGAATAAAGCTAAACTTTTTCTTGTATAATAACCAAAAAATGCATAGTCTGTGTGACCTGGGACCAGGTCGACGTGTTTCGAACCCTCCAATTGGTGGGGTTATCTTATCTTATCTTAAGTGCCATTTGTAGAGCGCACTGTCGCCGAAGCTTCCTGGCGCTAGAGACAGAATGAGTGTGGAGGGAAACCAGGATAGCAAAGAGCCTAACTGAAAGAGGGGAAGAGGTGAGTTTTTAACAGTTTCCTGAATTTAAGGAGGGATGTAGAGGATTTGATTGAGAGGGGGAGCAAGTTCCAGAGTGCAGGAGCTAAGTGAGAAAAACGGCGACCGCCGAATTTTTTAGTTTTGCTTTTGGGGGTAACTAACAGGTCGCGATGGGCTGATCGGAGATTACGTGATGGGCAGTGAGGATGAATAAGGGATTTAAGAAACCCGGGGCTGGGGCAATGAAGAGCTTTAAAGATGAGGCAAGCCATCTTGAAAGTGGACCTCTGGTCAACCGGGAGCCAATGGAGGTTGCGGAGCAGAGGCTTGGCTGATAGCCATCTGGGGGATCCATGAATCAAACGAGCCGCTTGATTCTGGACAACTTGGAGGCGGTGTATCAGGAATGAAGGGAGACCGTGATAAATGGCGTTTGAAAAGTCCAGTCTGGAAAGCACAAGTGAGATAACAGTTTGGGTGAGTGCTTCGGGGGGGAGAAGATGACGGACTTTGCGTATCCTCCGGAGTTGGTACATACAGGAGGATACTACAGCCCCAACTTGTGTTTGGAGGGTGAGTTCAGCGTCAATGATTATGCCCAGGCTTTTTACAGCTTTAGCTGGGGTAGGGGGAGAGCCGAGCTCTGGAGGCCAGTACTGTGGGCCCCAAAGGGTGTGGCTGAGCCCCGGAAGAAGGAGCTCAGTCTTGCCGGGGTTTAGTTTTAATTGATTCTGGTTCATCCAGAGCTGGATGTGGATCATGACCTCGTGAAATGTTTTAGTGGCCTGAGAAGAGTTGAGGGGGAAGATGAGTTGCAAATCATCTGCATAGTTGAAAACTATGATATCCCATTTTGAAAGGGATTGGATCAGTGGCTGGGGGTACAAGTTGAAGAGGAGCGGGGAAAGGGAAGAACCCTGGGGGATACCACAGGAAGTGGGGGTCTTGTTAGCGGTGAAAGGGCCCATGTGGACTGCCTGTGATCTTCCAGTAAGGAAGGACTTGATCCACTCATAAGCTATGCCTTGGATGCCCGCCTGTCCGACACGGTGGAGAAGGATGTTGTGATCCACCGTGTCGAACGCGGCCGTCAAATCCAACAGGACCAAGGCCTGGTGATGTCCGCCATCCGCGTTGCTTCCGAGTGTGTCAAGAACTGCCAGAATGACAGCCTCTGTGGAGGGGGCAGGTCGGAAGCCCGCCTGGTTGGACTCCAGATGGCCGGAGGATTCGATGAAATTAGACAGGCCCCGAGTAACATGGGCCTCCAAAATTTTAGAAAAGTAAGGAAGAAGAGAAATCGGCCGGTAGTTCGATGGCTCTGCAGGGTCGGCGCCAGGTTTTTTTAAGAGGGGTAGTAAGATAGCCTCCTTGAAAGAGGTGGGAAAGATGCCACGACAGAGGGATCTGTTAAGTAAATTTAGAATGTCGTCAGGTAGATTGAGACATACATTCCGCAAGACGGATGGTGGGCAGCAATCGTTAGGGGATCCGGATTTGACGCGAATGGCAAGTTCCGCTAGGGAAGTAGGATCCAAAGCGGGGAAAGTAGAAAAGATCATGGGGTTGGTAGAGGAGGTATCCGGTGAGGGAGACGGAGGAGGGGGTGGAATGGTCATTTTAATTTTTATGATTTTTTCCAGAAAGAACAAGTTTAAAGTATCGCAAGCCTCCTGAGTGGGGGTTTGAGTCGGGAGGGTTCTGTCATCAGAGGTTAGCTCGTTCAGAACTCTGAACACCTCCTTAGATTTGTCTTCTGCCGATAAGATCCTTTTTGAAAAGTGATCTATCTTTGCCTGTCGAATTGCTGCCTTGTATTCTTTTTGTGCAATCAGATAAGATTGTCTGGCTAGATCTGAGTAGTTGCGTCTCCAAATGCGTTCTGTCTGGCGGGTTTTCAGTTTGAGGGCTTTAAGTTCTTCAGAAAACCACCTGTGAGAGTTGCGGTGCCTAGTGCGGGGAAATTTAACTAAGGGAGCGACTAAATTACTGGCCGATTCTAGCCAGCATCCTAGATTTTGTTCTAATTTGTCGATATCATCGGAGGGGTCAATACGAGAATCCGTGAGAGCAGCAAGAAAGCCCTGAGCATCATAGGTGCTCCATTTCCGTGACAAGCCACCAGCCATCAATGGGGCAGAGATCTGACCAACCATTGTTATGGTGGTGTCCACCAAATGGTGGTCTGACCAGACACAGGGGAGAGTATGTCTGGCAAAGACAGGGCCAGGTTACAGGACCAAATCTGGTCCAAGATATGTCCCTTGATGTGGGTGGGTTGGGTGACATGTTGAACAAGATTCAAGTTGGTGAGGGTATCGAATAATTCGACGGCATGAGTGCCGGCGTTAGAGTCGTTGAACCAATAGTTCAAATCACCGAACATAGCAAAGCAGGAGTGCATTGTTAACAGAGAGGACAATTGTTCGTTTATAGTGGAAGAGAAAGAGGGCATTGAGTGAGGGGGCCGGTAGAGAAGGAGGAGGGTGAGAGAGCCAGAGTCCGTTTGTACACTGAAAAGTAGATTCTCCACCTCGGGAAGGGGGAGAGAGTGAGAAGAGGTGAATATCAGGCGTTTGGATATGATGGCTGCCACCCTGCCACCGGGTCGGTCGTCAGGACGATCGGTGTGAAGGATGTAGTAGTCGGGGGGGAGGGCAGCCAGTATATCAGGACCAACAAGACTCTACAAAACAAAACAAAAGACACCATTTATAGGTGACTGTTCAATAACTACCAAAGTGAGTACCTCACCAGTCCTAGTTGCCCCTACCTTAAGTCTTCTGGGTCACTGCCTTCGTATGTGGTTCTGAAATGTCAGTATCTAAAAACCATACAGACCAGAAATAAGACCAGGATATACTTCAAACAAACTGAAATCATACTAACACACTGTTAGTGACAAGCTGATGACAACACTTACCCCCGTTTTACTTGAAGCCAACTATTGTTTGGGCACCCAGGCTTCCCTGTTGAGCAAAGAAGTATAACTAAAATGAGACTCCATTCTTTCATCAACAATAAACATAATTCAAGACTGCTTGGCGTGACGTCTCACTTACCAAGTCATGCCCAGATGCCTCCAGATCTTAAATATACGCGGAGCGAATCCGTTGATCTGCTCACATGGGACGCTCCCTGAAGGGAGATGAGTAAAGAGTCCTAAGTTACTCGCGTGCCTGAAGGGGCGGGCTGCGTAATTCGTATGTTCAAAACCCACCCAACCTCTCGGTTGAAGAAAAATGCGGTCTCAATTCTTTGTGAAATATGTGAACGGGGAGGATTCAATAGAAACACCTGGGGATGACCATCGCTAATGACAGACGCTGTTAAAGAATCAGGAGGCCAACAAAGTCACCGCATGGGGTGTGATACAACTGTGGGTCCTTACCTGCTGGTACGCTCTTGTCGCTTAATTATTCTCGATGGCGGCAGGGGTGTATACCGTCACTCCATGATCAATCGCGGCAGTAACTTACTAAGAAGCCTCTAACTGACTTCCTGGAAGTGACGTGAGCGTCTTAGACTTGGCTACTTATGGGAGTTGTAGTCCATCCTTGTGCTTGTGCACCATATTAGAGGGGACTTAGCTGATGAAAGGGTGTGGAACCCCTCCGATCACCCCGATCATGTTTCCAAAAAATAAAAATGAGGTGTGTATGGGCGACTGAGGCGCTATGCATCCTGGGGATGTAGTTTACAGTATCCTTACTTGGAACGTCTGTGCGATGAGCCGGCTCTAAGCGAGCTTCTTCTGTTGGTACTTAGACGGAATGTATTCTCTCTGCAGCTCCGAAAAACGAAAAGCATGTCCAGTGAAAACACATGTCTTAATATGCTAAATCTCGATGTATTGCTCCACTGGATCGGCTGGTGCTGTACAAAGCCCCAAGTGAGGGTTTTTTTGACATCTACATTTGCGCTAGCTAGGACTTAAAGATTTCGGAAACTTCATTAAGACCGTTAGTCGCGGTCTTGAATTTCATAATTAATAAAGCTTCTCGTTGGCTGAGTCTAGTGTCCAAACAACCTCCTCGCCTGTCATGTTCAACCTTAGACAGTATCGTCCATTTTAAATCCGATTCAGTATGTTTTTTTGGCATCCAGTGGTTTACCAGTGGTGCATTCGCCACCGTTCTCCTTACCCGTGATTTGTGCTGGGTAATTCTCTGACGGACTTCCTGTGAGGTCTTACCAATGTACAGCTTTGGGCAGGGGCACACAATTCCATATACCACGTTCCTTGTTTTACAGTTCGTGAAACTTTCGTGTTTCCAGTGGGTGCCTTCGAATGAAAAAATGGATCCTTCCATGGTCTGATCGCAGCAAGTACAGGTGCCGCACTTATGGTGTCCTACTACTGGTGTCAACCCTAGCATGCTCCTTAGATTGGCTGTTTGTTCACTTGGTAAGGGATGCCCGTACTAAATGATTAGCCACACTCTTGTCCTTTCTGAAGGCAAACAATGGTGGTGCTGCAAATTCTCTGTATAGATTTTTGAGTAAATGCCAATTTGTGGTAATCATTTTCTTCAATTGATGTGCGTTAGGACAGAACGTTGTAACACAAACTATTCTGTTGAGCTCTGGTTTAGCCCTCTTTTCCAATAAGGATCCTCTTGGCACCCACCATGCTTGTTTTAAGGAATGTTTAACAAGTTTTTTCGGGTAGCCTCTTTCAATTAGTCTCTCCATAAGTTTAAAAGCATGCTCGAAATATTCATCTTTACAGCAACAGTTCCTCCGGATCCTGAGGAATTGGCCGAAAGGCAAATTCTGCTTCAGACTCCTTGGGTGGTTACTAGTATAATGGAGCGATTGATTCCTGTCCGTTGTCTTCCGGTATAGTGTGGTCGCTAGGCCTCCTTCTAAAAGGTATACTTTCACATCTAGAAATGTAATCACTGTATCTGATGCAGCAGAGCTAAATTTGATATCCTGGGTCTAGCTGTGGACAGTAGAGGGCAGTAGAGAGCTGTCAAGCAGAAAGAGCAGTTGCAGCTGAAGCAACTAGCGAGCAGGACGCTGTGCAGGGACGCCGTCAATATCTTCAAAAGTGCGGCGCCTGAGGTCCTGCTTATGCCGACCACCTTGCCTCTGGCAAAGCGGCCCTCCCCTGAAGCAAGCGTCTGACGCTGAGCTGGGAATACCGAGGAGCTACGGGGCTACGGCGGTGAGACGAGGCGCGGCGTGGCATATTGAACCGGTGCAGTGAGACGCTCTGACTCTGCCTCCTGCCGCCCCCCCCCCCAGTACAAGGCACAGAATTCCCCGCCTGCGAGTGAGGGAGGGCGAGGGAGCATCTTGGAGGACCACTGCATGCCACTACGGATTGGTGGCTCCATTCTGCCTGACTGACTGGTTTCTCTTGTTTTCTGAGTGGTGGCGTAGCGTAGTGTCCGTGAGAGCCAGAGAGACAACGAATGAGGAGCACGGAACAAGGAACAAGGAACGGGTCGGCGTTCTGTGTTCGGAGGTACTCCCCCATTTGCTCCATCTTTTCACCCTTTTCCATCCCCCAAGAGCGTCATCAAGGGTTGCATTAAGGGCGGTGTGACTGCGTGACCGCGGCAGGAGCCGCCAGAGCCGCTGGCTCCGCAGGTGTGAGAGCAGGGGTGAGAGCGCTACCGGTCCGCAGCAACAGTCTGGCAGAGCCTGGGCCTGGACCCGACCCACTGCACCGCATTGCACCACGCAGCTCCACGTCGAGCTGTCCCCGCCCTACCTCGGCCTGCTCACGGACTCACGGACTCACCTTCACGAGAGGGCTGTGAGGAGGGGGGAGCAGGAGGATCGCAACCAACTGACAGAGTGGTACATCTTGATTGAGACCCGAGACCGGACCGGATTGTGCAGAGTTCAACCAGCCGGCAGAGTGGTATACCTTGATTGAGACCCGAGACCGGACCGGATTGTGCAGAGTTCAACCAGCCGGCAACCGGCAGCCAGGAACCAGCAGCCAGCAACCAACAACCAGCCCGGCAGGAGAGGCAATTGCCACTTCTTCAATTACCTCACAGCTTGTCATAATCGTTTAAGCACCAATTAGCCCACTGGCAAATACTCAAAAACTGCTCAAAGACTCCTCAAAGACTCCTCAAAACTTAAAGGGGAAAAGGGGGCCCCCACGTGACGAAGCAATATCAGCTCTCCCCTGTGCCCCCCTCCAGAGTTGAACGCGGGTCCGCGCCTTACCCTCACTTCCCTCTCTAGCCCACATTCAAATTGTTCAGCCCTGAACTCCAGAACTCCAGAACTCCAATAGTGCAATTACCGCCCTCGGCAGCCAAACAGCAAACAACAGCAAATAGCTGTAGCAGCTACGTAGCAGCTATTTCAACCTACAGCAATCCTAACCTACCCGCCGCCCCAGCTGTCCTTTCATTGCGGCAAGGCAAGGCCATATCATAGTGGCGGATAACCCCCGGTCCTGGAGGAAAGGCTTCCCAGCAGCTGTAAGGCTAACTCCAGCAGGGTACTCGGTTATGGGGGCTAAAAGGAAGAGACGCCAGCCGACGTCCCCGGAAAAAAGCCCCACGATTCAATCACCCATCAGGAAGACAACACGGAGTAAATCGCTAACTGGCAGCCCAAATGAAAAATCACCAGAGGCTGACCAAAGAGGGTCGATCAGAATTTTTTTCAAAAAGAAAGTCCCCCCAAACAGTAACCATGGTAACACCCAGACCGCCATCCCAGGAACTCTGAGCCCGGTTCTAGACAGCAGTATAAACAAACACAACAGACGACTGTCTAATTCCATCGGCACCCCCAACGTTGGGACGCCCCTTCGCGAGGAACCCAGGATTGAGCAGGAAAAGGCTAGTGTAACCTATGAACAACTACACCCTAAGCTATCAGCAGGTCAATTCAGGGTCGGTTCTCCCTCCCCGTCTACATACGAAACGCAGGCTACTACAACCAGCAAGACCACAGCATCGGCTCCTCTTAAAAGCGGTCCCATCGAAATGACAATAGTGCAAATTCATCAGTTCGAAGCCTCTGCCCCATCTTTTCAGGCCTTGGGCATAATTACTTCCAAGCATGAATACGAACATGAACATGAGCACAAGCTCCCTAACTTGACGGTCCTCAAACCAGACTCACTGCCGCCAGCTGCTGGGGAGCCTATAGGATCATTCCTCTATAACCTAGAACAAAAGATTGAAAGAACCCTTGATCTAACTCCAATCTCATTGTGGCCCCTAGAGTTTCCACGGCCTCACACAATGAAAGCTGACTATCTTATCTGCAACAGCAGTACAGATACGACCACTGAGAACCCATCCCAGTTGGAGACTAACATCGCTACCAACAAAGCACTCCTGTGGCAATCAACTAAGATGGAACTACAGATAGATCTCCTACAGACAATAGCCGGGCGTTTGGCAGACATAAGCTGCAAGTTGGAGACCCTGGCTAATAGGATCTCCCAACAGGAGCTTTCCAATCAGGGGGCTTGCTCCTGTCGTTGCTCAGTCCTTATCGAGAAGTGGGCTTCCCTGCCAGAGTTTCTAGCTGAAATAATGGAAATAGCGAAAGGGAGAACTGCGGCATCGACGGCAAACAACAAAGAAGAGCGAGCAAAGCACAACAGTCATTCCCCGAAGGAGACACAGCCACCTCGGGCCCCATCGGGGAAGGTCCCAGCCGACAACGGCAAAAACGCAGAGCTCACGACCACCAAGTCGGATAGCAGCCCCTCATTTCCTACAGTCCGGCAAAGCCCAAATCATAGGGAGAGCGAAGTCATCGGAACAGTTAGGCAGGAAGACTTGTCAGGCATAGCAGACACACAGCATCCCCCCCTGTCAAGGAGAGCAACAAAGAAGCAAAAAAAGCAACAGAAAAAAACAAAGCTAAAAGTGAGACAGCCACAGCTATTGAAGTTCAAGCATCCACCTTTGAAAGAGGGAACAAAAGCAACCCAGCTTTACCCAATATTTACGGACAAAAACTGGGGCAAAAGGACCCCCCCAGTCCCCTCCCCAAAGAGAGAGCAACACAAACAAACCATAATACTACGCACCTCGAGTACACAGAGTGAAAAGCTACCAGCAAGACAAATCATCTCTACGGCAAACCAACCAACGGCCGGAACAAGCCCACCAGTCACAAAATGGCCCACAAAGTCATCTCCGGTAACACCAATGTTACATGAGGCCAATTTCCAACTATCTCAATTAAGCATTCACCCATCTACTAGGTCTAACGACGATCAACACACCAGGCGGCAAGGAGGCCTAACTCCAACCCCTCAAGGAAGTCACAGGTCAGTGACCACCCCAGCAGAACCAGCTACACAAATGGGAGCCGGGGTTCAACCCGAGGCGGCACCAGCAGTCGTTCACGAGGTGGTTCTGACTCCAAGATTTTCAAGCAAGGGACATCACGACATCTTGAACCGGAGCAACCTTCTACGTCTCTTTAAACATCTTGACACCCTGGACAAGACACAAACAGGGAATATAGTATGGGTGAAATTCGAGTCTATGAAAGGCGACACTCATGGTGACTCTACAGTGGTGGGATTGATAAGAATTACAACAAGCCATCGAGAAAAATTCCACCGTACTCGCGGAGTGGGGCATCGAAGTACAGATAATATTGCCTCCAAAATATCCACTCGTCCTAGCTTCGGATAGCGGGAGAAAGGCCACTCGATCGGTCCTGCAAGGGACAACCAGCTTGGGATCCTCAAACAGAAGCCAGACGAGCCAAAGGGCCCCAACGGGAATTAGAATCGAATGTGAAAACAATCAACGAGTCATACGTACCATCTCTCCTATCCCTGTGCAAAAGGGAACCGCAAGCTGGAGGACACAGCATTCCTAACCGCCACAAAAGCGAGCCCCCAAGAGGGGATGCCAGGCTCGGAATCACCGCGAAATCAGAACTAACCGTAATCTCCTGGAACATAGCAGGGATTAGCAAAATTGGTAACAACGAAAACCTAAAGCAGTTCCTGGAAAGTGGAGACATAATCTGTCTCCAAGAAACCTGGGCCTTGTCTTCCACCCCTCTGGCAGGGTACTATGAATTCCATATACCAGCAACGAAAAGGAACATTTTCGGTCGCCCTGCAGGCGGTTTGTCAATTTTCATTACCGATTTTCATTACCATTTCATTTCACTACCGACCTATCACCAATATCCCCACCCTGGCCAAATTACTGGAAAAATGTGTCCAACTCCAACTAACAAAACACATTGACCAATTTAACCTCCTCAAACCTCATCAATCAGGCTTCCGAGCGAAACATAGCACGGAAACGGCGATGACGCACATAATTGATGACGCCCTCCAAATTCTAGATCGGAATGAGTCCTGCCTCCTCATCCTTCTTGACCTCTCTTCAGCATTTGACACTGTCAAACACGAGAACTTACTGGAGCTGCTAAGCACTAGAATGGGTCTATCGGGAACTGTTCTCAAATGGTTTACTTCCTTCCTTCATAACCGGTCTCAGAAGTTCAAGATCGACAATGTGCTATCTACACCTGTGCCAGCAGATCTAGGTGTCCGACAAGGATCTTCCCTCTCCCCCACACTGTTCAACCTCGTCATGGAACCGCTCGCCACCTTGCTCCAAGCATCCAATGTTCAATTCCATATGTATGCTGATGACACACAACTTTACCTAAAGCTACGATCCCCGGAAGATATCAAACTTCTGAATTCCACACTTAGTAGCACTCAATCTTGGTTGGCCGTTAATCACCTCAAACTAAATGCTCTGAAAACTGAGTTCCTACTCATCTCACCTCTGGCGAAAATTACCACCACCCAAACCTGGCTCAATAACCTAACAGCACTCAATGTCCAACCTACCATCGTGGATTCTGTGAAATCCCTAGGCATCACACTCGACGCCAAGCTCAACATGCAACAGCACGTTAGCAAAGCGACAAAAGGAGCTAATTTCCAAATCAACACACTGAGGAAACTTAAACCCTTCCTCCCAGCCAAGGACTTCCAAACTGCTGTACAAGCGTTAGTCATCCCTCGCATAGACTATGGAATTGTGGCCCTCAGCGGACTCCCGCTATCCACAACAGCACCCCTAAGAGCCTCCCTGAACGCTGCCGCGAGACTCATTACTGGCTCAAGAAAACATTCGCATATATCCCCAGACTTAAAATCTCTTAACTGGTTGCCTTTTGAAGCCAGAATACAGCTAAAAATTGCCGTTATGACACACTCGGCCGTGCATCACAAGGCACCCAACTACCTCGCTCAAAAGTTGTCTATATCAGGAGGTTCGAGATCCAATAGAAGTACAAAAAATCTACTCCTGAAACCTCGTAGATTCCGGAAGGAAAAAACATACAAACGCTCCTTTTTCAGGAATGGCTCCCAGGATCTGGAATGCACTCCCTCCTGAAACCAGGCTTATCTCCTCCTCTGCATTCTTCAAGAAAGAGGTGAAAACCATCCTTATGGCCAAGTTCACCTGAACTCTTTAGGTGTTGGATAAGAGACTCTGCATCGTTTGGTACTTTGAATTCCTGACAGATTCTAGGCACTATATTTTTATTTGATTGTGACACTATTATGCTACTCCTAATACCGACCACTATATAATACACTTTAGTTTGCTGCATCACCCGCCTGATGCCCCCACCCCTTGCTCTCTCTATCCTTAGAATTTGGTATAAGCCATCCCTACATCCAAAGTTTACTTGAACTCTATTGTAACGGGATCAATGACTTTGCGCCGTCGTATATTACTTGTTACCTGATTGTATATTGTTATGTTTCTGTACACTATTGTTCTCCTATTGACTATTATATTGCTCCCATTATTTCTGCTCAGTCTTGTTGCCCCTACCCCTGTCTCTGTGAAGCGCTCTGATATCTGTAAAGATCTTGTTCGCGTTATATAAAACTTTGAATAAATAAATAAAATAAATGAATGTGCCCTTGATGCTACTGCCATTAATGCGAACTCCCTTGGTCTACAAGCGCTTCAAATAAGAGGTCTGAGCTACACCAAACATCCAATTCATCTGCTGGTACTAAATTGCTACATCAACCCAGGGCAGACCTTAATGAAAGATCAGCTGGAGGCACTGGCACAAAACCTGGAGGACTTACTAAATAAATATAAAACACACCAGGTCATTTTAGCTGGGGACTTTAATCTAAAAGACCTAGACAAATTGGTAAGCCCTCCCCGGGGATCAGGAAGGGCGGCACCTCTGCACGAGCTTTTCCTCAGTTACAAATTAACATCAACACATGCATTGAAAAAAATCCGCTCGAATGCCTAGCAGCCACAGCCTACTTTTCGGAACGTGTCCAGAATTGATTATATCATGATAAGCGGAGAATTGGCGGATAGAATGACTGACTTTGAAGTTGAGAACCGGCAGGAAAGCGATCATAGGCCATTAAGAGCAATATTCCAACTGGTCATCCCGTCCGCCACCCCCTACCAATCCATTGGGGAGCCAAGTGGGAAGGAGAAACACAACGTCCTGCGGAGGATCAAGTGGACGGATATGACAGAAGGGAAACTACAGACATGGTTGGCCCAGGCACAGGAAGGGAGTCTGCTCACAGTGGAACCTTCCATAACAGGATGGGAGCAAATCATTGAGGATTTACAAAACAAGCTCGGGAACCCCACTCCACAAAAAAAAACAACAATAAATGAGCAACTCAGCAGAAGAAATAGCCGCCCTCAGGACTTACGGGAACTTAAAAAACTCCTACGTAAGGCTCTCGTTGCCAAGAAAAGAGGGGGCAGTCAAATAGAGGGACCACCGATACCCGCACTGAGGACTACCATAAGGAAGAAGCAATGGGAACTCAAAAAAGCCGACACGGAAAGCAAATGGCTTAAAGTTTTTACCCTTCTGAAACAAAAGAACTCAGCACGACTTTGAAAATACATCAACCAGCTGAGCAATCGAGGACCAACGAGAGAAAACGGGGTAGCAAAAAAAGAGTGGACTCAATATGTGAAACAGCTATATGCAACAGTCCCAGCAACGAAGTCCCATCGATGGCAAGGCAGAGTCGATCGAGGAAGCCTTACAGACCAGCACATACCCAGAAGTCTTGACTTCGAGCCCAGCTAACATCCCAAGGGGTAACAGCTCCCCGGGCGACGCTGACGATACCTTATCAACCTGGATCAACACCCGACAGGTCATCAAAACCATCAAGCGCATGAGAAATGACGGCGCTCCGGGGCCCAATGGGATTCCAGCGCCGGCCTTCAAACAGGCACCCGAGTTCTGGGCCGCACTTTTAACTCCGCTCTTCAATCACACCTATTTGACCGCCACAACCCCCGACTCTTGGAGGGGCTCTATACTGTTTCCAATCTTCAAAAAAGGTGACAGTCTAGAGCCGTCAAATTACAGGCTCATTGCCCTGCTTGATCTGGAGGCCAAGGCCTATGCACGCCTGTTACTCAACGACCTAGAAAAATGGGCAGAAGAGGAAAACATAATACCCACGTACCAGACTGGCTTCAGGTCTAAGGCATCTACCATGGATACTGTCCTGGCGCTATCATATCTCTCCGCCCAGGCAACCTCGAAGAATCATCCCCCACTATTCTGTTGCTTTGTAGACTATAGTACAGCGCTCGACAAAGTGGACAGAAAACGCCTATGGTGGAAATTAGGAAAGTGGGGCATTCCACCGAAACTTCTAAAGGCAATTATGTCACTATATGAGGCCACCTGGGTGCGGGTCAAAACAAGCGCTCAGACAGTTTCTTCCAAAATAGCCACAGTAAATGGGTTGAAACAAGGGTGTGTCCTGGCCCACATCCTTTTTAACCGATACACCGCGGACCTGGGAGAGGCCCTAAAAGGTGCCAGCCTTGTAGCCCCCAGACTAGGAAGAGCGAGGCTACCGGTTCTATAGTATGCCGATGACACGGCTATAATGGATCATACGAAGATTGGCCTACAAAGAGCATTAACGGCCCTAAACAGTTTCAACATTGCTAATAGTTTAACAGTCAACCAAGGGAAAACAAGGGTTATTATCTTCGGGTCCTATCACCGGAAACGGCATGCACAGTGGCAGCTGGGAAATGCTCAAATACACTCGGTGGCCTCATACAAATACCTAGGAGTCTGGTTCTCAGAACGGGCCAAAGCAAGTGTACACCTAAATCAGCAGGCCTCAAAAGCCAACAATGTAACACATCTGTTAAGACAACTAAGTCACAACCTGATCAGTCCATCCGCAAGCCCAATTCTGATAGCCCTAAGAGCAAAACTCCTTCCAGCAATCTCCTATGGTCATCTTGCCTTCCCCGGGAAGCCTTTCTTAACTATGCCCCAGCTAAGGCCTACAAGTCGGTGCTACATATACCTAGATCAGCAAGAAGATCCAGGCTGAGACTGGAACCTGGTCTAGCAAGGCCAGACATGATCGGCCAGGGGGAGCTGATCAAGCTGTATCTAAGGATATTAAAGGCCCCGGTTAACTCTCTAAAACATCACTTGAGATCTATCTTTGAAGACTCAGCTTCGATATGGCATTCCAGGCTGGGCAACGCAATCAAAGTTTTGATAATAGCGGAAGAAAACTTCTCTCGGCAGGACATTCCATTGACTGCCTGGATGAGAGCCATCAACAAACAAGTGTACGAAACCTCCTTCGAACTTGATTATAAAACCCTACGCTGTAGCTCTCAATTGGAACCGCTAAACAACTCATATACTGTGGGAAAAGCACAACCTTATCTAAGCGAGGCTGTCACAACACAGGTTCGAAGTAAAATTCTATTTATGAGGCTGACTATGCTTGGAATAGCAGATTTCAACCCCGCGTGGGCTCACAGAGGGGACTCCAAAACCTGCAGGCTGTGTACCTACACAAGGGAATCCTGGATGCATCTTCTCTGTTGCTGTCCTCATCTCAACAATGAACGCCGGCGATTGTTGCGTCCGATTTGCCTCCATCAGAACATAAAAACATGCTCGGAAGCATCCGCCTTGTGCCTGTCAACCATTAATACAATGACTCTAGCAAGATCGGCGAAATTTGTTCATCAAATCAGGCTAGCCCTAAAAGCCAATAACGAGAGCACTTTAACACTTGGGAAGTCCACTGCGAAAGACATGGATCAAAGCTGAAGTGATCTCATCAGGCAGTAGCAACGACAGTGTCACTTGTACGTCCCCCAAAGAAAGAAACGCCTGCGGTAAAGTCCAACTCCTGGCACATAAGGCCGGGAAAAGCACCATTCAATGGGCCCTTGTCAGGGGCGGCCTGATCTTTTTATTGTATTGTTTTAAACTGTTCTTAATCAGTACAGGACCATACATTTTTTTTTTAAGCAAAGAAGTTTACAACTACTGTTCTATGTACTTTCTCTTTTACTGTAAATATTTTAATTAATTGTACAGTTAATAAAAAACTTCAAACTTCATATCCTGGGTCCTTGAATTTAGCCAGATGACAAACTCATTTAATTGTTCTTTCAGTCCAGTCCAAATGAAGAATACATCATCGATGTATCTCATATATTTAGAAATGCAATCGACGTAAGGATTGTCATTGAAAATTAATTTTTCTTCATATAGTCCCATATAAAGGATCGCCAGCTCCCGGGGGAAGGGGCAGCCCATGGCGACTCCCTTCGTCTGGTAAAAGAATTCAGAGTCGAATGTGAAATAATTCTTCTGTAAAGCAAATTTTGCTAATTCCAGCAGAAACTCTTTGGGAACGCGTCTAGGTCATGCCCTGGTCTCAAGGAAGTATTCCAACGTTTCCAATGCTTGTTCTTGGGGTATCTGGGTGTAAAGCGAGACTACATCCATTGTGACTAACAGCTGTTTTGAACTGTCAAATTGTACTGTCTTTAGTCTATTTAAAAAAGCTGTAGTGTCCTTTAGATGTGCTGGAACTTCTTCCACAAATGGTTTGAGGAAAAAATCTATGTATTTTGCCACCGGTTCTATTAAAGAGTCGCACCCCGACACGATTGGTCGTCCCGGCGGGTTGATCTCACTTTTGTGCATTTTAGGCACGTCTACACGTGAACAAGCTGCAAGGCGAAACACGTTGTGTGGATTAAACCTGTGAAACTCTATCTGTGGTAATTTCCTCATTTCCTGAGAGCGCATGGTACAAGTTTGTGCGAAGACTTTGGATTGTGATTTACCGGCACGCTCCGCCGGAGTTTGCGCCAACCCTCTCGGGTCCCAGTATCTCGGAAGGAGCTCATTTCTTGATTGATATAATATATATATATATATATATATATATATATATATATATATATATATATATATTCTTTTCGCCAATCACATCTGTCAGAAATGATAGCCCGGACACTTCTTCTGTGCAAAAAATATAGATTTAATGGCAATAACAACGCGTTTCGGCGATTAAGCCTTGATCACGCTTACCATCTCGCCACACAAACTTCAATTTAAATCTACAAACCAGTGCAATTAACAAGAGTTAACACCGGAGCTCCAAAGAACCCAGAAGAATTTTTTGTTACAGTTTCAGGCAATCAATCAAACAAGGACAGAAGGCCACGAGCAGGTCGCCCAAAGGGGCAGAGGCAGAGGATTCAGAGGAAGAATGAGAGGAACCGGAAAGCCAAAGCAAGGCGGAAAAAACGCAGAGAGCGCCCCCATGGGAGTGGAAACACGGGGCAGCAAACAACAGAAGACACAATGACGGTGATCAATCTCTCTCAACGACCTCTGTCCAGAGATGAGCAGGATGTACTCTCTCTGGGACTTTCTTTTTGCCCAACTACCAACATGAACTTTGCTCGTACCAGGATTGATTTGTTCCTCTTCTCAAGGAAATTGAAACTTAAGAAGTGGTTTAACACCAAACCAGGAAGGAATAAGACGAACATAGCACAAGACACTGTGAGTAATCTGAATATTGAGGATGTAATGATGGGCAATGTGTTACTCAGTGATACACAATGTACTGAAGAGATCCCGAATTGGAATGAATGGGGGATCAATACTGATTCTAACCCGGGAAGTGAATTTAAACCTAAATCGACATTCTTACCTAACATACAATGTGAAGCCATTGAGCTGTTTGAAAAGGGTGTTTTAACAGACTTGAAAAAACTGAGACCCAATAAAACTCCCTCCTATCGTAGGAATTTGTCACAAACACAAATCCAAGCAATTGACAGTCTGAAGGCGGATGACAGTATTGTCATTCGCCAATCAGACAAAGGGGGCAATGTGGTGGTGTTGGATAAAGTAAAATACCTAGCAGAGGGCACTCGACAATTACAGGACGTATTGTGTTATTCTAAATCAAGTATGAATGAGGTGCTGAACTCGAATGTAACGTACAGGGAGCTGCTAGTTGAATGGAGAGAGAAGGGCCTTTTGGAGTGGGAGGAGTTTTACTTTTTGTATTGCCCACACCCAAGGATCCCGGTTTT
This sequence comes from Lissotriton helveticus, assembly GCF_964261635.1. Taxonomy (NCBI): domain Eukaryota; kingdom Metazoa; phylum Chordata; class Amphibia; order Caudata; family Salamandridae; genus Lissotriton; species Lissotriton helveticus. The sequence continues at coordinate 150,918,658 of NC_136069.1, forward strand.
GTACCTACTGCCCAAACTCCACAAGGATGAGATAGACCCCCCTGGGAGACCTATTGTGTCCTCAATTGGCTCCTTGCTAGAAAATACGTCAAGGTTTATTGACTATTTCTTGAGACCCTATGTCCTGGCTTTACCATCATATCTCAGGGACAGTACCCACTTTTTGACCAGTATCAATGGTATACCATGGGAAGACAATTACATGCTTATCACCTTGGATGTTGGTAGCTTGTATACTAGCATCAAGCACCAACTAGGTTTGAATGCCATAAAACACTTTTTTAAGACCCGGTCTATTTCTTTGGTTGATCATTCCAATATGATTGTGCAAATGATCGAATTTTGCCTGAACAATAATTTTTTTGTTTTTGATGGGGACATCTACAGGCAGTCACAGGGCACCGCGATGGGTACCTGCTTTGCCCCCAGCTACGCTAACATCTTCATGGGCTGGTGGGAGGAGCAGGTGGCCGGACGACTGGAAGAATTCAACAACCAGGTTGCCCTGTGGCTGCGCTATATTGATGACATTTTTATTATTTGGAATGGCACAGAGCAAACTGCTACTAACTTCGTCAAGAAACTAAATCAGAATGATTTGAATCTTGTATTTACTGCCAATTATAGCAGAAAGACAATTGATTTTCTTGACATTTCTGTGACCATCAATGGCTCCATCATTGAAACTACTTTACACCGTAAGAAAACGGCAGGCAATAGCATACTGAGGGCCAACAGCTCACATCCTCGCAACCTGATACAAAGCATCCCCTATGGGGAATTGCTAAGGGCCAAAAGGAACTGTAGTACAACAGAATCATTTGAAGCTGAAAAGCAATTGATGTGTGACAGATTCAGGGAACGTGGGTATAACAGTAAAACCATTCAAAGTGCATGTGAAAGAGCTGACAAAATGGCTAGAAATGATCTGCTGTATACTTCCAAAGAATCGGAAAGCAGTACAAATGTAAGATTCATTACCACCTACTGTGGGCAAGCCAATGAGATAAGAACTATATTCAACAAGCATTGGCATGTCTTATTGAATGATGAACACCTCAAGTCTGATTTGGCAAGTAATCCACAGATTACTTTCAGAAAAAGTAGATCCCTCAAAGACGAACTTAGCCACAACCATGTTACACTCACTAGAAACATCACTACCAGAATGGGATATAAATGCTGTAGAAGGTGTAAAGCATGCAGGGCGAGTGTCAATTGTGAGAAACTAGTGGTTCCAACTACGGGAAAGGAATTCTATATCAGAAAATACCTGACCTGTGACACCACATATTGCGTGTACATTTTAATCTGTCCATGCAATAAGTGGTATGTTGGAAGTAGTAAACACACAGCCACGAAAAGAGTTTTGGAACATCTGCGTGCAATTAAGAACAAAACTAAAACATACCCTGTTGCTCGACATTTCCAGACACACCACTTTAGTGATGAAACAAAACTTCGCATGGTGGTGATTGACAAAATTGATTTGGGAATGAGAGGGGGAAATCAAGAACTCTCTCTGAGAAAACTTGAATCTACCTATATCATTGATTTCGAATGTACTATACCCGGTGGCCTGAACTCTAATGAAGAACTTGCAATACATTTACAGTAAAAGTAGAAGCGGCATTGAAACTTGTTAGTAATGTCTTCCAGTAATTTTAACCTTCTCTTTTTTCTTTCAGATTGTTAGAACTTGTTTGGCAGAGTAGACTTGATGTGAAGAACTTTTTCTGTTGATGGAAAAACAACATCTATTGTGGATGCCCACTGGGGCCAGACATAACATTTCTTGTTGATACACACTTCTGATATTGAGTGCCTTGGATGACCCAGCGGGGCTTTAGATATGTTTGTGGCGCTTTGGCCCACTTGGGCGCTATATCTTTATCCTGACCATCAATATTTATTTATATATTGCTGTATATTGGGACTTGCCCACTTAGGCAGAATGCTGGGTCTGCATTGAATATTAGATGTAAATCTGTTTCTTTAGAATGTATGTAGATGTGTTTCATTGCTACTACTCTAGCGTTTAAGACATACCAAGATGGCCGACACAGTTACTCCTGTGCTGAGCATACCTGCCGAACAGTCCTTTTTCTATGTTAATTGCACTGGTTTGTAGATTTAAATTGAAGTTTGTGTGGCGAGATGGTAAGCGTGATCAAGGCTTAATCGCCGAAACGCGTTGTTATTGCCATTAAATCTATATTTTTTGCACAGAAGAAGTGTCCGGGCTATCATTTCTGACAGATGTGATTGGCGAAAAGAATTTATTGGGACTGCTGGTGCCCGGCTCGGACCGCCCGCCGACAGTGCTTCTCCACCACCAGCACTCGTGAAGGGTATTTGTTTATGTGGAAGCGCTGACCCGCGCACTAACTTGGTGAGGATCGAGAACGCTGGGCGTTCCTGGTGCACTGCTGCACTTTCTGCCGCTGACCGCGGCACCTAACTTGGAAATCGAACTCACCGTAGGCGGACTACCAACGCCCTGTGCTGAACTCTGTCCTGTTTCGAGGTGAGCGTGAGGCTGCAACTAGTGACAACAAGCCCAGGTACGCGTGTCTTCGCGTTGTGTGGCAGCTTTACGGGTGCGCATCCCTCGGGACTAACTAACAGAGTTCCAGCCAGTTAGAGCGCGGCAGGGAGCCGGTTTTCGACTGCGAACAGGCGTGTTCGCTTACTGGCGCTTCTGTGCATTTGGGAAATTCTCTTAAAACAAATATCATGTTGGCAAATGCTCTCGTATCTCGCAGGAAGCAGACTGCGGACAAGTTATTCTTTGCCCAAAACGCTACTGATATTGCATTGGTTGATAACCCAGTAAGTATCACGGAGGAAATTAAATCACAAACTTTGTTCAATACACTGGAGAAACTATACAAGAAGGAGCTCAATAAATGGTGGGAAGCTGAAAGCTTACAGCGTTATGTGGATGTGAAGAGAGTCCCTCGAGGCTTGAGGTTATTCACAATCCCCACCTATGAAGACCCTGACATTGAGATGCTTGAAGAATGGTCGGAGAATACTGCCTCCTGCTCGTTAAATATGATGAGAATTCTTATCAAATACGCCATAAAAGACAGAGCGAAAATCTTGGCGGAAATTGATAGAATTACAGAAGAACTAGGTGCTCTGGTGAGCAAAGAAGCACTGGATGAGTTCATGAAAAATCTAACTGCCAAATTAGAAAAATTGGAGAAAGAGATAACGGCCAAGAAGCAAAGAAAATTCTTAAGGGACTTTAAGGATTATCAGGCGGGTCGTACCCTCACATTCCATAAGAAATATGATCACCTTTTTGCAAAGGGTGGAGCCAAACCAAAGCAACCATTAATGCCTGTGGTATCAATCAGTGAAAGCGACATTTCGGATGACAATCTATCTGATGCTTCTCTATCAGCCCTCAACCAAGAGTTAACACCGGAGCTCCAAAGAACCCAGAAGAATTTTTTGTTACAGTTTCAGGCAATCAATCAAACAAGGACAGAAGGCCACGAGCAGGTCGCCCAAAGGGGCAGAGGCAGAGGATTCAGAGGAAGAATGAGAGGAACCGGAAAGCCAAAGCAAGGCGGAAAAAACGCAGAGAGCGCCCCCATGGGAGTGGAAACACGGGGCAGCAAACAACAGAAGACACAATGACGGTGATCAATCTCTCTCAACGACCTCTGTCCAGAGATGAGCAGGATGTACTCTCTCTGGGTCTTTCTTTTTGCCCAACTACCAACATGAACTTTGCTCGTACCAGGATTGATTTGTTCCTCTTCTCAAGGAAATTGAAACTTAAGAAGTGGTTTAACACCAAACCAGGAAGGAATAAGACGAACATAGCACAAGACACTGTGAGTAATCTGAATATTGAGGATGTAATGATGGGCAATGTGTTACTCAGTGATACACAATGTACTGAAGAGATCCCGAATTGGAATGAATGGGGGATCAATACTGATTCTAACCCGGGAAGTGAATTTAAACCTAAATCGACATTCTTACCTAACATACAATGTGAAGCCATTGAGCTGTTTGAAAAGGGTGTTTTAACAGACTTGAAAAAACTGAGACCCAATAAAACTCCCTCCTATCGTAGGAATTTGTCACAAACACAAATCCAAGCAATTGACAGTCTGAAGGCGGATGACAGTATTGTCATTCGCCAATCAGACAAAGGGGGCAATGTGGTGGTGTTGGATAAAGTAAAATACCTAGCAGAGGGCACTCGACAATTACAGGACGTATTGTGTTATTCTAAATCAAGTATGAATGAGGTGCTGAACTCGAATGTAACGTACAGGGAGCTGCTAGTTGAATGGAGAGAGAAGGGCCTTTTGGAGTGGGAGGAGTTTTACTTTTTGTATTGCCCACACCCAAGGATCCCGGTTTTGTACCTACTGCCCAAACTCCACAAGGATGAGATAGACCCCCCTGGGAGACCTATTGTGTCCTCAATTGGCTCCTTGCTAGAAAATACGTCAAGGTTTATTGACTATTTCTTGAGACCCTATGTCCTGGCTTTACCATCATATCTCAGGGACAGTACCCACTTTTTGACCAGTATCAATGGTATACCATGGGAAGACAATTACATGCTTATCACCTTGGATGTTGGTAGCTTGTATACTAGCATCAAGCACCAACTAGGTTTGAATGCCATAAAACACTTTTTTAAGACCCGGTCTATTTCTTTGGTTGATCATTCCAATATGATTGTGCAAATGATCGAATTTTGCCTGAACAATAATTTTTTTGTTTTTGATGGGGACATCTACAGGCAGTCACAGGGCACCGCGATGGGTACCTGCTTTGCCCCCAGCTACGCTAACATCTTCATGGGCTGGTGGGAGGAGCAGGTGGCCGGACGACTGGAAGAATTCAACAACCAGGTTGCCCTGTGGCTGCGCTATATTGATGACATTTTTATTATTTGGAATGGCACAGAGCAAACTGCTACTAACTTCGTCAAGAAACTAAATCAGAATGATTTGAATCTTGTATTTACTGCCAATTATAGCAGAAAGACAATTGATTTTCTTGACATTTCTGTGACCATCAATGGCTCCATCATTGAAACTACTTTACACCGTAAGAAAACGGCAGGCAATAGCATACTGAGGGCCAACAGCTCACATCCTCGCAACCTGATACAAAGCATCCCCTATGGGGAATTGCTAAGGGCCAAAAGGAACTGTAGTACAACAGAATCATTTGAAGCTGAAAAGCAATTGATGTGTGACAGATTCAGGGAACGTGGGTATAACAGTAAAACCATTCAAAGTGCATGTGAAAGAGCTGACAAAATGGCTAGAAATGATCTGCTGTATACTTCCAAAGAATCGGAAAGCAGTACAAATGTAAGATTCATTACCACCTACTGTGGGCAAGCCAATGAGATAAGAACTATATTCAACAAGCATTGGCATGTCTTATTGAATGATGAACACCTCAAGTCTGATTTGGCAAGTAATCCACAGATTACTTTCAGAAAAAGTAGATCCCTCAAAGACGAACTTAGCCACAACCATGTTACACTCACTAGAAACATCACTACCAGAATGGGATATAAATGCTGTAGAAGGTGTAAAGCATGCAGGGCGAGTGTCAATTGTGAGAAACTAGTGGTTCCAACTACGGGAAAGGAATTCTATATCAGAAAATACCTGACCTGTGACACCACATATTGCGTGTACATTTTAATCTGTCCATGCAATAAGTGGTATGTTGGAAGTAGTAAACACACAGCCACGAAAAGAGTTTTGGAACATCTGCGTGCAATTAAGAACAAAACTAAAACATACCCTGTTGCTCGACATTTCCAGACACACCACTTTAGTGATGAAACAAAACTTCGCATGGTGGTGATTGACAAAATTGATTTGGGAATGAGAGGGGGAAATCAAGAACTCTCTCTGAGAAAACTTGAATCTACCTATATCATTGATTTCGAATGTACTATACCCGGTGGCCTGAACTCTAATGAAGAACTTGCAATACATTTACAGTAAAAGTAGAAGCGGCATTGAAACTTGTTAGTAATGTCTTCCAGTAATTTTAACCTTCTCTTTTTTCTTTCAGATTGTTAGAACATGTTTGGCAGAGTAGACTTGATGTGAAGAACTTTTTCTGTTGATGGAAAAACAACATCTATTGTGGATGCCCACTGGGGCCAGACATAACATTTCTTGTTGATACACACTTCTGATATTGAGTGCCTTGGATGACCCAGCGGGGCTTTAGATATGTTTGTGGCGCTTTGGCCCACTTGGGCGCTATATCTTTATCCTGACCATCAATATTTATTTATATATTGCTGTATATTGGGACTTGCCCACTTAGGCAGAATGCTGGGTCTGCATTGAATATTAGATGTAAATCTGTTTCTTTAGAATGTATGTAGATGTGTTTCATTGCTACTACTCTAGCGTTTAAGACATACCAAGATGGCCGACACAGTTACTCCTGTGCTGAGCATACCTGCCGAACAGTCCTTTTTCTATGTTAATTGCACTGGTTTGTAGATTTAAATTGAAGTTTGTGTGGCGAGATGGTAAGCGTGATCAAGGCTTAATCGCCGAAACGCGTTGTTATTGCCATTAAATCTATATTTTTTGCACAGAAGAAGTGTCCGGGCTAGCATTTCTGACAGATGTGATTGGCGAAAAGAATTTATTGGGACTGCTGGTGCCCGGCTCGGACCGCCCGCCGACAGTGCTTCTCCACCACCAGCACTCGTGAAGGGTATTTGTTTATGTGGAAGCGCTGACCCGCGCACTAACTTGGTGAGGATCGAGAACGCTGGGCGTTCCTGGTGCACTGCTGCACTTTCTGCCGCTGACCGCGGCACCTAACTTGGAAATCGAACTCACCGTAGGCGGACTACCAACGCCCTGTGCTGAACTCTGTCCTGTTTCGAGGTGAGCGTGAGGCTGCAACTAGTGACAACAAGCCCAGGTACGCGTGTCTTCGCGTTGTGTGGCAGCTTTACGGGTGCGCATCCCTCGGGACTAACTAACAGAGTTCCAGCCAGTTAGAGCGCGGCAGGGAGCCGGTTTTCGACTGCGAACAGGCGTGTTCGCTTACTGGCGCTTCTGTGCATTTGGGAAATTCTCTTAAAACAAATATCATGTTGGCAAATGCTCTCGTATCTCGCAGGAAGCAGACTGCGGACAAGTTATTCTTTGCCCAAAACGCTACTGATATTGCATTGGTTGATAACCCAGTAAGTATCACGGAGGAAATTAAATCACAAACTTTGTTCAATACACTGGAGAAACTATACAAGAAGGAGCTCAATAAATGGTGGGAAGCTGAAAGCTTACAGCGTTATGTGGATGTGAAGAGAGTCCCTCGAGGCTTGAGGTTATTCACAATCCCCACCTATGAAGACCCTGACATTGAGATGCTTGAAGAATGGTCGGAGAATACTGCCTCCTGCTCGTTAAATATGATGAGAATTCTTATCAAATACGCCATAAAAGACAGAGCGAAAATCTTGGCGGAAATTGATAGAATTACAGAAGAACTAGGTGCTCTGGTGAGCAAAGAAGCACTGGATGAGTTCATGAAAAATCTAACTGCCAAATTAGAAAAATTGGAGAAAGAGATAACGGCCAAGAAGCAAAGAAAATTCTTAAGGGACTTTAAGGATTATCAGGCGGGTCGTACCCTCACATTCCATAAGAAATATGATCACCTTTTTGCAAAGGGTGGAGCCAAACCAAAGCAACCATTAATGCCTGTGGTATCAATCAGTGAAAGCGACATTTCGGATGACAATCTATCTGATGCTTCTCTATCAGCCCTCAACCAAGAGTTAACACCGGAGCTCCAAAGAACCCAGAAGAATTTTTTGTTACAGTTTCAGGCAATCAATCAAACAAGGACAGAAGGCCACGAGCAGGTCGCCCAAAGGGGCAGAGGCAGAGGATTCAGAGGAAGAATGAGAGGAACCGGAAAGCCAAAGCAAGGCGGAAAAAACGCAGAGAGCGCCCCCATGGGAGTGGAAACACGGGGCAGCAAACAACAGAAGACACAATGACGGTGATCAATCTCTCTCAACGACCTCTGTCCAGAGATGAGCAGGATGTACTCTCTCTGGGTCTTTCTTTTTGCCCAACTACCAACATGAACTTTGCTCGTACCAGGATTGATTTGTTCCTCTTCTCAAGGAAATTGAAACTTAAGAAGTGGTTTAACACCAAACCAGGAAGGAATAAGACGAACATAGCACAAGACACTGTGAGTAATCTGAATATTGAGGATGTAATGATGGGCAATGTGTTACTCAGTGATACACAATGTACTGAAGAGATCCCGAATTGGAATGAATGGGGGATCAATACTGATTCTAACCCGGGAAGTGAATTTAAACCTAAATCGACATTCTTACCTAACATACAATGTGAAGCCATTGAGCTGTTTGAAAAGGGTGTTTTAACAGACTTGAAAAAACTGAGACCCAATAAAACTCCCTCCTATCGTAGGAATTTGTCACAAACACAAATCCAAGCAATTGACAGTCTGAAGGCGGATGACAGTATTGTCATTCGCCAATCAGACAAAGGGGGCAATGTGGTGGTGTTGGATAAAGTAAAATACCTAGCAGAGGGCACTCGACAATTACAGGACGTATTGTGTTATTCTAAATCAAGTATGAATGAGGTGCTGAACTCGAATGTAACGTACAGGGAGCTGCTAGTTGAATGGAGAGAGAAGGGCCTTTTGGAGTGGGAGGAGTTTTACTTTTTGTATTGCCCACACCCAAGGATCCCGGTTTTGTACCTACTGCCCAAACTCCACAAGGATGAGATAGACCCCCCTGGGAGACCTATTGTGTCCTCAATTGGCTCCTTGCTAGAAAATACGTCAAGGTTTATTGACTATTTCTTGAGACCCTATGTCCTGGCTTTACCATCATATCTCAGGGACAGTACCCACTTTTTGACCAGTATCAATGGTATACCATGGGAAGACAATTACATGCTTATCACCTTGGATGTTGGTAGCTTGTATACTAGCATCAAGCACCAACTAGGTTTGAATGCCATAAAACACTTTTTTAAGACCCGGTCTATTTCTTTGGTTGATCATTCCAATATGATTGTGCAAATGATCGAATTTTGCCTGAACAATAATTTTTTTGTTTTTGATGGGGACATCTACAGGCAGTCACAGGGCACCGCGATGGGTACCTGCTTTGCCCCCAGCTACGCTAACATCTTCATGGGCTGGTGGGAGGAGCAGGTGGCCGGACGACTGGAAGAATTCAACAACCAGGTTGCCCTGTGGCTGCGCTATATTGATGACATTTTTATTATTTGGAATGGCACAGAGCAAACTGCTACTAACTTCGTCAAGAAACTAAATCAGAATGATTTGAATCTTGTATTTACTGCCAATTATAGCAGAAAGACAATTGATTTTCTTGACATTTCTGTGACCATCAATGGCTCCATCATTGAAACTACTTTACACCGTAAGAAAACGGCAGGCAATAGCATACTGAGGGCCAACAGCTCACATCCTCGCAACCTGATACAAAGCATCCCCTATGGGGAATTGCTAAGGGCCAAAAGGAACTGTAGTACAACAGAATCATTTGAAGCTGAAAAGCAATTGATGTGTGACAGATTCAGGGAACGTGGGTATAACAGTAAAACCATTCAAAGTGCATGTGAAAGAGCTGACAAAATGGCTAGAAATGATCTGCTGTATACTTCCAAAGAATCGGAAAGCAGTACAAATGTAAGATTCATTACCACCTACTGTGGGCAAGCCAATGAGATAAGAACTATATTCAACAAGCATTGGCATGTCTTATTGAATGATGAACACCTCAAGTCTGATTTGGCAAGTAATCCACAGATTACTTTCAGAAAAAGTAGATCCCTCAAAGACGAACTTAGCCACAACCATGTTACACTCACTAGAAACATCACTACCAGAATGGGATATAAATGCTGTAGAAGGTGTAAAGCATGCAGGGCGAGTGTCAATTGTGAGAAACTAGTGGTTCCAACTACGGGAAAGGAATTCTATATCAGAAAATACCTGACCTGTGACACCACATATTGCGTGTACATTTTAATCTGTCCATGCAATAAGTGGTATGTTGGAAGTAGTAAACACACAGCCACGAAAAGAGTTTTGGAACATCTGCGTGCAATTAAGAACAAAACTAAAACATACCCTGTTGCTCGACATTTCCAGACACACCACTTTAGTGATGAAACAAAACTTCGCATGGTGGTGATTGACAAAATTGATTTGGGAATGAGAGGGGGAAATCAAGAACTCTCTCTGAGAAAACTTGAATCTACCTATATCATTGATTTCGAATGTACTATACCCGGTGGCCTGAACTCTAATGAAGAACTTGCAATACATTTACAGTAAAAGTAGAAGCGGCATTGAAACTTGTTAGTAATGTCTTCCAGTAATTTTAACCTTCTCTTTTTTCTTTCAGATTGTTAGAACATGTTTGGCAGAGTAGACTTGATGTGAAGAACTTTTTCTGTTGATGGAAAAACAACATCTATTGTGGATGCCCACTGGGGCCAGACATAACATTTCTTGTTGATACACACTTCTGATATTGAGTGCCTTGGATGACCCAGCGGGGCTTTAGATATGTTTGTGGCGCTTTGGCCCACTTGGGCGCTATATCTTTATCCTGACCATCAATATTTATTTATATATTGCTGTATATTGGGACTTGCCCACTTAGGCAGAATGCTGGGTCTGCATTGAATATTAGATGTAAATCTGTTTCTTTAGAATGTATGTAGATGTGTTTCATTGCTACTACTCTAGCGTTTAAGACATACCAAGATGGCCGACACAGTTACTCCTGTGCTGAGCATACCTGCCGAACAGTCCTTTTTCTATGTTAATTGCACTGGTTTGTAGATTTAAATTGAAGTTTGTGTGGCGAGATGGTAAGCGTGATCAAGGCTTAATCGCCGAAACGCGTTGTTATTGCCATTAAATCTATATTTTTTGCACAGAAGAAGTGTCCGGGCTAGCATTTCTGACAGATGTGATTGGCGAAAAGAATTTATTGGGACTGCTGGTGCCCGGCTCGGACCGCCCGCCGACAGTGCTTCTCCACCACCAGCACTCGTGAAGGGTATATATATATATATATATATATTTTCTTTTTTTCTTCTGAGGACCACAACCTATTTTGAGACTGTAAAACCTCTATTTTAGATACATTTAATTTATACCCTGAGACAAGAAATCGCCTTTTATTAATCTGTAAAACGTATCCCAGTGATGTCTTTGGTTTAGATAATAAAAGGAGAACACCATCTATATATGCTAACACTTTACTATCTAAATCACTGATATTCTATAATATTGTATCATTGTTTTAGGTCAATCTATAAAGGCTCCAACAACAAGTCAAAACGTAATGATTAGAGAGGTGAGAACGTATACTGTGTTTGTATTAACTTATGTGAAAAGGTTTTTATGCCTTCTCAAAGTACTACTAAAGCCTTTGCATTACTGCACTTTAAGACTTATTAAACATGCAGCCATTTTGGGTTTCAGTATTGTACATGTAGCCTGACTGTTTGAGTAAGCGTAGCCTCAGTATGAAGTTGGCATAGCAAGCCAGAACATCAGATTTAGTGAAGTTTGCTTCTACCATACCACACTGCATCTCCTTCTCAATGTCTCTTTAAATGTTTCCCCAACAAAAGCCAGCCAGCTTGTTATTGTTCATCTTGAGTTTCGGGTTCAATTGTGTTTTTTCCTAGACTTACTGAACTGAAAAATATATATAAAAGTAGAGCAAAAAATGTATTGAAATTGTATTTTGTGATACAATCGTTCAGATTGCAAGGTACTAGTCTATTAATATTGCAAATTGCACTTTAAATATTTTTACTGCTAGATATACTTTTGCATTAAACTTGTTTAATGTTGTTAGACTTCCATGAGGCTTCTTGAGTGATTGCTTTCACAGAGGGCACCACTGAAGCATGGTCCTTTCCAGTGTATTATCGGAGTATTGAGCTCAGGAATTTGCATCTTTGTTTAAGGCTTAAATCAAATTAATTAATACATTAAGAATTCAAAAGCTAATGACCTCTAAGACTAAACACTATCTTCAGTCTTAAACTAGAAGTCTCGTCAACTTCGGGTCTCTGGTATGAGTGTATATAGGCTTGTGAGACCATAACTCCATTGACAAAAATCACTTGTGAGTGGTGGATATTTGTAGGTACTATATTTTCTATTATAAGAAATGGCATATCAACGTTTAGTTGGGAGTTTGGTCTGCAATTAAAGTGGCATATTCAGAATTAATATTATATATTCTTAGTCTTTACTAGAACAGTTATTAATGAGTTTCTGAATGCTACAGTAACATTCTGCTTGAAAGCCGCTAAACAAGGAATACATTTGTAAACATTTTGCATTATGAATTTCCTAGTCCGGTAAGCATGAGTAAAGATAACATATGATCTCTGTTCAAATTGTGACTTACACTTTCATAGGGAAGGTGGAAATATCATCATCTTCTATCAGTCTCTTAATTGCATTCAATTTTATAATTATTAACGGAACTCAACAATATAAGCAATGTAAATAAAAAGACTGAACATAGAAAAAAGAAAATACGCTGAAGGTGCCTATCTTGCAATGGTGTTGAACAAAGTGTTTGGTTGTTTTAAAGTTCCAGCATGGCATGCATGTTTAGAAAAGCTGTGTTCGCCATCTTGGATTGGTAAAGCAAAACCACACTGGGCAATACCATTCCATAATGGTTGCCTGGTCTTTGCTTTTATATGTCCCTGAGAAAATAGTTTCTTCAGTAAAGTGGTAAACTCTGGAGGATGCGGTTTCTTTAGTTTGTTGAGTGTGACTTTGATTTTGAAGAAAATATAAAAATCAAGGTTGACCAAATAATATGTTTGCTATAGAATCTAGAGGCCATATGTACGTAGGTTTCAATTTGCAATTACTTAATAGCGAAACTTTGCGATTCCCTTGGGAACCAGATTCAAGAGACTTGAATCTGGTTCCCAAGCTCCAAAATTAGCAGCTCTTGCAGTTACGCCACATCCTCACCAACTTCAAGGTGGTGGTAAAATGCGAATGTTTTGTGACCGCATTTCGGTCACAAAACATTCTTACATACCACAGCGATTCGCTACTAGGAAGGGATGCCCTTAACACTCCCCTTCCTAACACTGAATCGCTAAACCATTTTGTGATTCAGTAATAGGTTACAGAATCACTAAATAGGCCTTTGTACATAGATAAATGCTCTCTTCAAGTTGCAAACGGACTGATTCTGTGAATCGGGTCGTCGGCAACATGAAAAAATATTAGTACACGTGCCCTTAGATCCTTTATTGGGTCTCGCTGGCAATGCATCCGTAAGGATGCATTAGTCCAGCTGGAGACCAATAGCGATCACTCTGGGGGGAATGACGGACCAGAGGGTGCACGAGCTTTTTCTCTCCTGGATTCGTGTGCGCGAACGCGCACGTCGCGTCCCGCGCCGTACACATCGCAGACAGACACTCGCTCACACACACACACACCCTCCCCCACAGTCACACACACGCACTCCAAGACACACACACACACACGCACGCACGCACACACACACATACACAGGCCGCCTCCCCCCCCGCACGCGCGCGCACATGCTTTCCCCCCCCCCCGCCCGCCCGCCGCTCAGCAACGCACTCACCGGCTTCCTCTCCTCAGCTGCAAGGCCCGGCAGCAGGACTCTTCTTCCCTCCTTCGGCACCGGGGCGCAGGGTAGGCTCCTGCCTGCTCCGGTGCTCCAAACACGGCTCCAATTGCGGCTCTTCCGTGGGAGGCGGGGTAGGCTCCCGCCCTCCTACTTCCTGTTTCCTGTTGTCGCGCCGGCCTGCCTGACTTCCTGGTCGCAGGCCGGCAGAGTAACGAGGATGTTTTGCGGTATTTATTTATTTATTTAATTATGCATTTTTATATAGCGCAGACTTTACCCGAAGGCGGTATTTATTTATTTATGTATTTATGCATTTTTATATAGCGCGGACTTTACCCGAAGGCGGTATTTATTTATTAATGTATTTATGCATTTTGAAAAACGAATCTGACTTTTTGTATTGTAACTGGTGCTCTTGTACAGCACTATAATGCCCCTAGGCTGAGTTCGCACTGTATATACAACTGAAAAAAAGAAAATCATGAGGTACGGCTTAGGTTTATTAGGTACGCCAATGTACTGCCCTTATGTTAGTCGGGCTCGCTCCCTTGTTAGGTAACAGTCATCCCCAACTTTTACGCCTCCCCACTTTGAAATGTCACCAGCCGCCACTGCTATTATCTTTCTTTAGAATATATATCTATTTCGAGCCCTCCCACTATTTACCACTGGTTGAGTTCATCCTCACTCTCATTTCTTTTCTTCCATCGGTCAGCGGCAGCTGGTTTCATTGTGCTTGTCTTGCTACAAACAGCTTTGGAGGATTTGGGTTTCACCTTCTTTATATTCAATGCAAGCCCCAAAGCACTTCAGGGAATGAATGAGCTGTGTGTGGTTTACAACTCGAGAGGTGTAAGGACGTAGCACAGCAAGACTTGCCGCTGATTTTTCTCCGCTGTGCTGCCTCTACCCGCTTCTAGATTGCTCACTGCGTATCACTTGTTTTTCACAAATCTAATACTTCAGTGAGGATATCTCATCTAACTTTCCTGTCTAATGTTTATCATTTGGGGCAGAGACACTACTATGCTAAGTGTTTGCAGAGAGTGCGCGCCTTTTATTATTACACAATAATGTACACATTTATTTTAAGACAAAAGATGTACAATATATTTTTTATTTCGTCTATAACGACCATCCACCAAATCTACAACGGAGACAATATTTAACAGAACTGTGTGTAGATAATGCATTGTTTTTTTTCTCTGAAACCATGACTGTATGCGTGATCCCCTCCTTCGAGCCCCCGCCCCCTCAGATCCTCAGTGCATCCCAGTTGACGCACTGAGTTGGACATCCCTGTGTTCTGCATTTCATTGTGAAAGACATAACTATACAAGATCGTGTAGAAACAAAATGCTTTTCTACCATAAACTTCGGGGTGAAACTTAAAAGTTGGCATGATTTTTGTGAGTGTGTGTTTTATCTGACAGCACAGTTGTCATTTCATGCACAGTTGCATACACAGGGGCAGGAATGCTTGCTCTTAAAGCAGTGTAACCAGAACAGAAGGGCTTCAGAAACAGACGTGCGTGCACAACAGAGCTGCTCGCCTTTTAATTCACTTGCAAGAACTGGAGACATGATTTTAGTCTTTTTTCCCCAGTTGTTACATAACTCCTTAATTCGTTCTGGGAAGCACTTGTAATGACGTTCGCCATTAAGAACCGGACGACGATTTCCCAGAGATCTTGCGGGGTCCAGTCCTGTTTTTTTATCCAGTCATCCCGGTTTTTTATCCAGTCATCCCGGTTTGAGTCCATAGGTTGACTGGGTTTGCTTAACCCTGTGAAAGGTGAGGGCGAGGAAAGGTGTCCATTCACTCCCAGTACAAAGGAGCATGGAAGTCTATTCACTGGGCTCTGATAGCAGCACGTGGGTCATCCCTGACCCCTGGCCACCCTTGTTGCTGGTAGTAAAGGGCGTTGCAGTGAAAGGGACTGCGCTACACCACCCTCTCCCACTACAGATTACCCCTTGAAGCAGACATCTCAAGCTCATTACATGTCGGTAATTCCTACCGGAAAAAAAATGCTGCAGTATGGGAAGGGCTCCCCTACTGGGAGCTGCATCAGGAGGGAAGGTCTATGCCGTGAGCACTGCCATGTGATTGTGCACTGATTTATTTTGATTGCTCAGGCTGTATTAGTGCTGGTGCAATTTCATAATGTCATTTCTTCAATACATTGATTGCACCATTGCAACACTGCACCACTATTTCTGGTGGTCATAAAGTGCACATGTGAACTATAACAAAAATTTATCTGGGTTAAAATGATAAGACGAGCCAAATTTGCACATATATTTCTGGATTG
Source organism: Lissotriton helveticus (assembly GCF_964261635.1). Classification (NCBI taxonomy): domain Eukaryota; kingdom Metazoa; phylum Chordata; class Amphibia; order Caudata; family Salamandridae; genus Lissotriton; species Lissotriton helveticus. The sequence continues at coordinate 150,934,696 of NC_136069.1, forward strand.
CAGAGATTAACTTTAGTAAGATTTTTTACTTTCAACCACACTGCATTACAACATGGCACAAAAATAATAAAGCCAATAGATATTGTATAGGCAATACCTGTAGGGCTATGCCGATGATTGTTCTTTTAAAGTCTTTATAGCTGAGTGTGTGAATGGGTGATATCCTGAACCATGACATACCTCTGGTTACACTTGAGTGTGTTTGGGCTTTCCCGTGAGTCTCTGTGTCTGGCTTCAGGGGTGGCAAGGATCCGTGCTGAGATAGATGGCTGTCTGTATGCTTTTAACCCCGTGCACCATCCCAATCAATAGGATTAAATGCTACCTGGAAGGGGTAAACAACCTTTACAACGAAACTTTTACAACGACCTACCATTACAACGCAACTTTTACAACGCAAACTATTACAACGCATTGCTCTGGGGGGCGCTCTAGGATAGGGAATAGGTTAATTTACTATCCAATAACCTTCCCTACTATCCATGGGGACTGGAGTTGGAATAGTAAATTAAACTATTCATTATCCAGCGCCTAAAAGCATTATGCGTTGTAATGGTATGCGTTGTAAAAACCGCGTTGTAAAGGTAGGCATTCCTGCACTTATATTCGACTGACTTGAAATAGGGCGGTTAATGCCTCACTGTTCATTTGTGGGCACAGCTGTCTGTCACAGAATAAAGTCGTTCTTAGACAGCTGCTGTTCCACTTAATGTTACAAATGCTATAGGTGTCACATTTGTGAAAGTTAAAACTATTGGCATTGTAAATGACAAAGCTATTACTTTAGCTATTACTATAGCTATTTTCACAACCAACACATAAATAAAAAAAATTTAATTCACAATACCAATGGCTCAAACTTTCCTAATGCGAGACCTACTGCATTGCAAATGCTTGTTTGTAGGAATACTTTCACGCCCATTTTCACAAAATGATAGTACCCCCGTTGATTGTAATGTGTGAGTTTCCCCAAAGTAAAGCCAGCTCAGACCCTCTTAACTTACTATGGAGTCGTTTAGCTAGGAATTACACTGCTGAGACTGAATCTTTGACAATACTGTATGAGTTAGGAATTTTAGGTTCCTCTTCATGGGGATGGAAACTGGCGTGAACGGTTTTAGGCCAATCTTCAACTCTATCCATGAGGATAGGTCAATTTGCGCACACCATATAGCCTATCTAGTTGTAAAGACAATTTAATAATTATAAAAGTTAGGTTGGCTGTTTTATTCATTTCAAATTTAGTGAGTAAAAATCTGTCTTTTTTTTGTTTTTTCCAGATAATTTATGAGATAAGCTTATCCAGAATACTATGTACATTTTTAGACAAATGCAAGGGAAATATATTGATAAGGAGGTTGATCAAACTAAAGGAATCTGACAGAACATTCCCAATGAATTAATAAGACTTTTAGCCTTTATCATTGGCTCGACATCATAAGCAGATATACAGTGATTCACATAAGCTGTCAACCAACATACATAGAGTTATACATTTAAAAACGTACAAAATGACAGCTGGCAAATTAATATACAGCATCCTTTATCCCCATGGTTTGTCACACAGGGTCGCCAAGACCTAACCCCTTACCTATTGCAGCAATCTGTGAGATTTCATGTAACAAAATATCTGTCTATGTCTACAGCCTATAACACAGTGTGATAATCTCCTGGAAAGGCCCTTTTCCTTTCACAAATACTTTTCACAATAAATAAGCCAGGCTTACTGCCTTTGTCAGAACATTTTATGAACAACAAGATCAGACCTACGGCAGAGGACATACCTTTTCCCAAAGAGCCAAGCAGTCTCTACAGTGTTTTTCATGGGCATGTCTTCATAACAAACTCAGGACTAGTGTATAGAGCGCAATGTTTCTCTCAAGGCATCCATTGGGAGTCAAGTCGTGAAATAAAAAATTTATATAAAATTACAGATGGCAGAGAGACATACTATATTTCCTAAAAGGGCCTTACAAGGATTAAGAGAGAGCATGCGTTCAAATTACTGATAATGATTCTACTGGGATGTCCCATCTTCTTCAATACTTGAAAATAACAAAAATGTCTGCATCAATTATTTATAAATATTTTCAAATTCACCCCCTACGCCCCTCTCCCCCTGCCACCCCCCTCCTAATACTCCCCCCGCCATCAGAAGCAGACCCTTTACAGGGCACAGAGTCTAATGAGGTGTGAAGTCAGTCACAGACATAGATATATCCTCATAAAATATTCTCAGCATGAACTTTCACACCAATAGTGATTTGACATGATCTCTAATGCAGCAGAAAAAACTATAAGAAGTAATGGACTCTGCAAAATCATTCAGGCTAAAGCTGAAAGATAATATGAGTTGGAGCTGTAAAGTATGACAAGTCACACTATTATTGTAATACCACCGCCGCTTGTGCGGGTCCGGTTCTGGGGTGGGGTCCGTTTTTGCATTGGCCGCCATCTTGGAGTGGTGTGGTGGTGGAGGGTCAGGGACTATTTCCGGCGAGCGCTCTAGTGCGCAGGAGCTACGGAGGGACAGGTACTTAAAGCTCCCCGCTTAGCGCAGCGGTAACGCGCAGCGGGCGTGCCCTCGCGTGGCCGGAGTCGTGCCAGAGTCCTGCCCGTCTGCGCCCGTCCGCGCTAAGGACGTGCGGGGCGCTGCGGGTAGCTGGGCTCTGGCAGGCTCCCTTGGTGTGTCATCATGCTAACCTATTCGAGAGAGAGCCTATACATCATTGGCCAGGCTGGTCAGAGGTGTCCTCTGCCGCCTGTCCACCCGCTTTGTGGCCCGTATCGGTGCCGCTGTAATGGCTGGGCGCTGGATCTACCGGGGACAATCCTTCGGAAGGCTTCAGTGCCGGCTCATCGGCTTAAGGGCTCCTTGCCCTTTCTGCGGGTTTCCAACTTAAATGTTAGATCAGCTCTGAGCCATTACCAGAACATTTATGATTTAGTGGAGCATCCAGAACAGTGCAGCCAGGCTAGCATTGGATCTCCCACCAAGAACCCCGTCTGCCCCCTGTCTGAATCAATTACACTGGCTACCAGTCAACAGACGCATAAAATTCAAGGTCTGCTGCCTAGTCCACAAATCCTTAAACGGACATGGTCCAGCATATATCAGAGACAAACTGCACCGATACAGCCCAATGAGAAATCTTCGCTCCTCCAACCAACTACTGCTAAAGATGCCTAGAGTCCGCACAGTGAGGAACGGGGACAGATGCTTCTCAAAAATCGGTCCCTCTTTCTGGAACTCACTTCCCTTAGATCTGAGAGCAGAACCTAACCTGATCATTTTTCGTAAGAACCTAAAAACTCTGCTCTTCAAACCTTAGTCATCCACTTCCCATACATACTGGTTCTGTTTTGTCTTTATCCATCTGTCAGCGCTACGAGGCCTAACGGGTGAACTATGCGCGATACAAAAACAAATACAAATACAAAATACAACAAGCATTGAAAATGCAATAGGTCTCGCAATAGAAGAGTTTGACATTTTTCGTTTTGCATATGGATGAGTGGCGTTGCGTGGATGAGTGGCGTTGCGTGGGTGAGTGGCGTTGCGTGGGTGAGTGGCGTTGCGTGGGTGAGCGGCGTTGCGTGGATGAGCGGCGTTGCGTGGCTGAGCGGCGTTGCGTGGCTGAGTGGCGTTGCGTGGCTGAGTGGCGTTGCGTGGGTGAGTGGCGTTGCGTGGGTGAGTGGCGTTGCGTGGGTGAGTGGCGTTGCGTGGGTGAGTGGCGTTGCGTGGGTGTGTGGCGTTGCGTGTGTGTGTGGCGTTGCGTGTGTGTGTGGCGTTGCGTGTGTGTGTGGCGTTGCGTGTGTGTGTGGCGTTGCGTGGGTGAGTGGCGTTGCGTGGGTGAGTGGCGTTGCGTGGGTGAGTGGCGTTGCGTGGGTGAGTGGCGTTGCGTGGGTGAGTGGCGTTGCGTGGGTGAGTGGCGTTGCGTGTGTGAGTGGCGTTGCGTGTGTGAGTGGCGTTGCGTGTGTGAGTGGCGTTGCGTGTGTGAGTGGCGTTGCGTGTGTGAGTGGCGTTGCGTGTGTGAGTGGCGTTGCGTGTGTGAGTGGCGTTGCATGTGTGAGTGGCGTTGCATGTGTGTGTGGCGTTGCGTGTGTGTGTGGCGTTGCGTGTGTGTGTGGCGTTGCGTGTGTGTGTGGCGTTGCGTGGGTGAGTGGCGTTGCGTGGCTGAGTGGCGTTGCGTGGGTGAGTGGCGTTGCGTGGGTGAGTGGCGTTGCGTGGGTGAGTGGCGTTGCGTGGGTGAGTGGCGTTGCGTGGGTGAGTGGCGTTGCGTGGGTGAGTGGCGTTGCGTGGGTGAGTGGCGTTGCGTGTGTGAGTGGCGTTGCATGTGTGAGTGGCGTTGCATGTGTGAGTGGCGTTGCATGTGTGAGTGGCGTTGCATGTGTGAGTGGCGTTGCATGTGTGTGTGGCGTTGCGTGTGTGTGTGGCGTTGCGTGTGTGAGTGGCGTTGCGTGTGTGTGTGGCGTTGCGTGTGTGTGTGGCGTTGCGTGTGTGAGTGGCGTTGCGTGTGTGAGTGGCGTTGCGTGTGTGAGTGGCGTTGCGTGTGTGAGTGGCGTTGCGTGGCTGAGTGGCGTTGCGTGGCTGAGTGGCGTTGCGTGGCTGAGTGGCGTTGCGTGGGTGAGTGGCGTTGCGTGGTTGAGTGGCGTTGCGTGTGTGAGTGGCGTTGCGTGGTTGAGTGGCGTTGCATGTGTGAGTGGCGTTGCATGTGTGAGTGGCGTTGCATGTGTGAGTGGCGTTGCATGTGTGTGTGGCGTTGCATGTGTGTGTGGCGTTGCGTGTGTGTGTGGCGTTGCGTGTGTGGCGTTGCGTGTGTGAGTGGCGTTGCGTGTGTGAGTGGCGTTGCGTGTGTGAGTGGCGTTGCGTGTGTGAGTGGTGTTGCGTGGGTGAGTGGCGTTGCGTGGGTGAGTGCCGTTGCATGGGTGAGTGGCGTTGCGTGGGTGAGTGAATGGTTAGCTGTTGCTTATGCGACGTATAGCACTTAATACTAAAGTAGGCAGACCTTCTTAGCCTTTGTGAGAATAATAGCAAAATAAAAATAAAAACCAGATCAAGTCAAGGACGCAAACGGCACCATGCTATTGTTTATTTACTCAGATGATTTGCATAAAAATGTAACTTGTTGCGTGTGTGAGTGGCGTTGCGTGTGTGAGTGGCGTTGCATGTGTGAGTGGCGTTGCATGTGTGTGTGGCGTTGCGTGTGTGTGTGGCGTTGCGTGTGTGTGTGGCGTTGCGTGTGTGTGTGGCGTTGCGTGGCTGAGTGGCGTTGCGTGGGTGAGTGGCGTTGCGTGGGTGAGTGGCGTTGCGTGGGTGAGTGGCGTTGCGTGGGTGAGTGGCGTTGCGTGGGTGAGTGGCGTTGCGTGGGTGAGTGGCGTTGCGTGGTTGAGTGGCGTTGCGTGTGTGAGTGGCGTTGCATGTGTGAGTGGCGTTGCATGTGTGAGTGGCGTTGCATGTGTGAGTGGCGTTGCATGTGTGAGTGGCGTTGCATGTGTGTGTGGCGTTGCGTGTGTGTGTGGCGTTGCGTGTGTGAGTGGCGTTGCGTGTGTGTGTGGCGTTGCGTGTGTGTGTGGCGTTGCGTGTGTGAGTGGCGTTGCGTGTGTGAGTGGCATTGCGTGTGTGAGTGGCGTTGCGTGTGTGAGTGGCGTTGCGTGTGTGAGTGGCGTTGCGTGGCTGAGTGGCGTTGCGTGGCTGAGTGGCGTTGCGTGGCTGAGTGGCGTTGCGTGGGTGAGTGGCGTTGCGTGGTTGAGTGGCGTTGCGTGTGTGAGTGGCGTTGCGTGGTTGAGTGGCGTTGCATGTGTGAGTGGCGTTGCATGTGTGAGTGGCGTTGCATGTGTGAGTGGCGTTGCATGTGTGTGTGGCGTTGCGTGTGTGTGTGGCGTTGCGTGTGTGTGTGGCGTTGCGTGTGTGGCGTTGCGTGTGTGAGTGCCGTTGCGTGTGTGAGTGGCGTTGCATGTGTGAGTGGCGTTGCGTGTGTGAGTGGTGTTGCGTGGGTGAGTGGCGTTGCGTGGGTGAGTGGCGTTGCGTGGGTGAGTGGCGTTGCGTGGGTGAGTGGCGTTGCATGGGTGAGTGGCGTTGCGTGGGTGAGTGAATGGTTAGCTGTTGCTTATGCGACGTATAGCACTTAATACTAAAGTAGGCAGACCTTCTTAGCCTTTGTGAGAATAATAGCAAAATAAAAATAAAAACCAGATCAAGTCAAGGACGCAAACGGCACCATGCTATTGTTTATTTACTCAGATGATTTGCATAAAAATGTAACTTGTGAGCACGTTTCTCTAACTCTCCAATAATCCCATTACAACACTTTGTACAAATGAGATTGGGACTCATCCTTCCGAAGTCGAGAAAAATGTGCAACGCTGTGTTGAAGTTAATTTTTTTAATTAACAAAATGCAAATAATGTGGAGAGATTTCAAGTGATTCAGGAATGGGCGCCCTTGTAAAGAGAAAGTACGGCCGGCCTGGGCAGTGATAGGGGAGGAGGGAGGAGAAATGCGAGTCACGGCAGCAGCAGCCTTTGATGTGCCTGCCGGCCGGCCGTGAATAATTAGGGGGTGAGAAATGCGCTCGGAGGGCTGCCTTTGATGTGGTAATGCGAGGCAGGCAGGCAGGCGGCTGGTGGCATTGTGCACGCGCTTTTTAGGGCTTGCGCAAGCGCAATGACCTAAAAAGCACATGCACTTGAAGGAATCGCCAGTGGAATCGCCAGTGGATAAACACTGGATAAGCCCCTATAGAGCTTCGCCAGCTATGCGCTGAAGCGCATCAGCAGGCGAGCCCTAAAAATGGTGCCCCAGATGTCCTAGCCATTACGGAAACCTGGCTTCAGGACACGGATGTAGCTATTCCAAATCTGGTTTGTCCTCCTGGCTATTCTATGTTTACTTTGAACAGACCTTCCAGAGGTGGCGATATAGCGCTTATAGTCAGGTCCTGCTTTGCATGCGTGTGGAGTGGCCTTAACATCGCCGGTTGTGAAAGTGCCTCTTTTAAAATCACTGTTAGACCTGAATTTACATTCTCTGGGATGGTGGTGTACCGCCCGCCGGGTAGTGATGTGGTGTTTCGAAGTTCGTTTCCAGATGCCCTCGGCACACTGGTCACAGGGTGTGCCAATTACTCTATCTTGGGCGACCTGAACTTACATTTCGACACACCCTCCAACTTGGCGGTTCGCAGCATCGCCGCTGACTTAGAGGCCTTTCAGCTTGTTCAGCTGGTTTCGCAGCCTACCCACATAGGGGGTCATATTCTTGACCCCTTTTTTACCAACCTGCCGGAGACTAAAATTACATCTATTTCTCCGTTAACATGGACCGACCATTTTTTGGTGACCATTCTGTGTCCCATTCCGACGGCCCCTTCCATCCCGTCGGTGAGATGTGTTCCAAGGAGATTGTGGAATAAACTCAGGCTAGAGGATTTTCACCATCTTCTAGCGGAAGATCCGTTGGGGCTACTGGAAGATGTGGAGGAGGGGTATGACCGCTTCTGCTCCTGGACTACCAGGGCTCTCGACACTCTGATTCCCATCGTATCGAGTAAAATCAGTACTAGAGAGTCGAGCCCCTGGTACGACAGTGCCCTGCGTGCCTTGAAGGGAGCCTGTAGACGGGCAGAAAGAGCTTGGCGAAAGACATATGGAGCTGATTTAAAAGCTGCATATGCTGTATCCACCAAGATTTACCATCGGGCCATTTGTCGAGCTCGGGCAGCTTACTATGCTGCAGAATTTCGCTGTAGCCCAAACCCGTCGAAGACCATCTTTAAGGCCGTGAAGGATCTGGTAGCAAAGCGAACTTCCTCTGTAGTGGTGAGTTCCACCTCCCACTGTGAATCCCTGGCTGTGTATTTTCTGGAGAAAGTCCAAACAATCTATCGGGCATTCCCTAACACAGGGATCGACTTAGACTTGGGAAGTTCCAATGCGACGCCACATTCTACCACCCTGCTTTCCTTTCCCCCTCTTCCCTTAGATGGGTTTGACAAACTCGCTTTGCGAGTTAAATCTGGCTCTCCATCTGATCCAGTTAGACCTGCTCTGTTTAGAGAGCAGGCCTTTATGGGGCGCACTGTTGTGTGTTCCCTTGTCAACCTATCTTTGGAGACAGGGGTGGTTCCAACTAAGTGGAAGCAGGCGGTGGTGTCTCCCATCCTCAAAAAGCCTTCCTTGGATCCATCTAAGCCCGAAAACTATCGTCCCATCTCGCTGCTGCCTTGGCCGGCGAAGATAACAGAGGCCCATGTCAACTTGGCCCTGTCTGAATATCTCGCACGAACCAATGTCCTCGACCCCACACAAAACGGCTTCCGTGCTGGGCACAGCACGGAGACCGCCCTCCTTGTGATGGTGGAACATCTCCGTGCGGTGTTGGATGCTGGACAGACGGCGGCGCTGATATTGTTAGATCTCAGTGCCGCCTTCGATACAGTCTCTCACAGCATCCTCCTGCATCGGCTCGAGGAGATAGGTGTCGGCGGACAGGCTCTGCAGTGGTTCCGCTCCTACCTTGGCAATCGTTCCTTCTGTGTTTCCATCTCTCCCTTCAAGTCCAACTTCCAATCACTGGCCATGGGGGTTCCGCAGGGATCCTCGCTGAGTCCCACGTTGTTTAACCTCTACGTGAGACCGCTAGCTGATGTCGCTAGGCAGTGGGGCCTAACCTTGGTCTCATATGCCGACGACACACAGCTGGCGGTTACTCTCAGCGGGGATGCGGAAATAGATGCCCCCAGGTTTCAGGATGGATTGAAGGCGGTGGCTAGCTGGTTGACAGGGAACTGTCTCCAGCTGAATGCCACTAAAACAGAAGTTATGGTTGTCGGTAGGGGAGCGGAACTCTGGGGTGACCAATGGTGGCCATCTGAGCTGGGACCATCCCCGGCGCCGGTCCTGGAGCTGAAAAATCTGGGAGTGTGGATAGACTTGGGTCTAACTTTCGTTGGACATACTAAAAGAACAGCGGCTGGTTGCTTTGGTCTGTTGAGAGGCTTAAGACCTGTTCTTAAGTACTTTGATGCCCCGACTAGACAGTTAGTAATCCAGGCCACTGTCATCTCTCGCCTGGATTACGCGAGTTCTCTTCTCGCCGGGGCCAATCAGGCTGAGCTTACTCGATTACAACGGGTACAAAACACCGCAGCCAGGGCGATTGTCGGCCTCCCTAAATTCTGTTCGGTGGCGAACGTTCTTCGCTCCCTACACTGGCTCCCAATAAGGAAGCGTATTCTTTTCAAGGTACTCTGCCTGGCTTTTAAGATCTTGAGAGGCATTGGCCCTGAAATCCTTTCTGGCTCCCTTTCCCTTTATGTCCCTACTCGCACTCTTCGCTCCCAGGGCCAGGCCCTGGCTGTAGTCCCCAGATACAGGCTTTGCCGCATGGGCGGCCGCTCCTTTGGTGTAAAGGCGGCATCAGCTTGGAACTCTCTCCCGGTGGAATTGCGTCTGTTAGAGGATCTTATGGCTTTTAGGAAAGCCTTAAAAACATTCCTGTTTTAGTCTCTAACCCCCAGCCTGTGTAATGTATTTTAGAGTGGTCCCCTCTGGTTCTCTTTTTTTTAGTTGTGTTATGTTTTTTATGCACTCCCTTGTCAAATGCGCCAGGACGCTCCTTAGCTGGAGTAGCTGTGCGCACAATAAAAACCAATAACATAACATAACATAACATAACATAACATAACACAACACTGACACATATACCTTTTGACTTCTTGACGGTTTCTAATTGTTAGACAGACGTTATGGAGAGATGGCCTCAGGCTTACAAACTAAAAACACTGAAGTACCTAATAGTATTCAACTATGATGAAAAGGTTACATCTCTACACTCCTAAAAAACAGTTCACATGGAAGAACATAATAGTAGCCTAGAGGCCAACACCAACATAGTCAAGATATGAATATACAAAGGACACAGGACAAACCTCTTTATAAAACAAGCATTGGCAAAGCCAATAGCTCTGGCTTGCGTTTTGAGCTCTGACCACAATATTTAAAAAACCATTGGCAGCGATTAAAATAAAAAATCCTTTCTGTATACAATGCATTTATGAGATTAAGAATTTATTGTGGTATGATTCAGTGTACGTAAGTAAAATTGTTCATTGCAAGGCAGCACTCCATAGAAGGTGGAATGGTTTACCAGTCAACAGCATTTGTGAGAGAAATACTACTCCGGGTGCTGCCTTTGCTGTAGTCCCCACGCATAGGGGGTAACCTTCCGAATGGGCCCCCCCCACATGGGTAACCTCTTGTTGGATATATATAAATATAGATAAATAAATATATATATCTATACTACTAGTATAAAGAGAGAGCCCAAACCTTTGAGGCGGGTAATCTCAAGAAGTACAGCACCAATCACAACACCCAATACAGCATTGGAAAGAACAGTTGCAGCAGATGGACATAGGCTATACAAGTGGCCACCATCTACATTACAAAGGTAAAAGAACATTAGGGGTAAAGTAGTCCCTTCTGGGCGTGGGCGTTGTGCTGCCAGCGATGGTCGCGGCCAACAAACCTTCACAGGACTCCCTTGTGGGCGTGGGCGTTGTGAGAGGGGCGTGGACAAACAGCAAACAGCAATATGCGCGGCATTAACGGGGTGCCAGGCGCGCCATTCTCCGTCATTACTGGTAAGCAATATGCGCGCCATTCACGGGGCGCGAGGCGCGCCATTCACCGTCATTAGTGCTACAAGCGAAAACGGCATGGTAAAGTAAAACATTCACATAACACCGTTGTGGGCCTGGCCGTTGTCAGAGGGGCGTGGCAAAACTCGAATGGGCGCGGCATTCACGGGGCACGTAAACACCAATGGGCAATGCTTACAGGGGCGTGGCCAAACACCAACGGCCAAGGCTTCACGGGTCGCGGCATTGCTACGGTGCTCAGGCGGGGGCTCAACATACTCAAACTAACAGCGGGGAGCACAAGATTTGCTTAGTGCTCCGGTGCTCATGCGGGGGATAAAGCCACTCAGCTTACCAGCGGGGATCACACCCTTCGCTTTTACCACTGCACAATTTGCTCAGGGCCTCAAGCGGGGATTAAGGCGAATGAACGGACCAGCGGACATTGCAAACGTTTGACAAAAGAATATTTCACACACGCCAATGGGCAAGGCTTCACGGGCCGCGGCACTGCTACGGTGCTCAGGCGGGGGCTCAACACACTCACACTAACAGCAGTGAGCACAAGATTCGCTTATTGCTCCGGTGCTCAGGCGGGGAATAAAGCCACTCAGCCTACCAGCGGGGATCACACCCTTTGCATTTACCACTGCACAAATTGCTCAGGGCCTCAAGCGGGGATTAACGCGAATGAACGGACCAGAACTTTGCAAATAACGTTACCGTCTATCACCAAGTTCAATAAACAGGTACATAGCAACGTGTAAGGTCAATGGTAAATAACGCTCCTAAATTATTTTACCCTTTGTGATACTTTGTGGTATACCATGAGATCTTACAATAAATTTCGCTTGCCTATTACAATCCTTTGCGCACATTCTATTTCAGCCCCGGACAACGTCGGGACGGGCTGCTAGTATATATATATATATATATATAGATATATATAGATAGATATATATATATTACTTAGAGAGTTACAGAAATATCTGAATGGCTTGCTGTAGTTGAAAATATCCTGAGAAATAATGTCTCTTTAATGTTTTATAGTTCTTCACTCTTACACATGATCTCTCTCTCTCTCTCAGTATGTATATATTCCTCTTTCACCTTTTTCTTCTCTTTCATCTCTAGGAAATATTGCCTTAAAAATATTGTTCTTCTTTATATACTATAAAGGGTGGATCATCCGTTTATTCTTTATTCAACTGTGACACATTTGTTGCTGCTTAATTTGCTGTGAAAAAGAAAATGACTCAACTAAAAAAAGTGTGAAAATGTCTAGAAAACGAATGCCTTTATCTTTCCAACGTGAAGTGGCGCCTTTTAACTATATCTTCCAATTCAATCCTGTTCTCTGATTTCAAGCAGTGGTTAGTGAGTGACCACACTACAGCTAAGATACCATTACTTTAAAAATTCATTCACAGAAAAAAGAAAACACAGCAGTGTCAAAACGTATTTTCAGAAGGAGTATTATGGACTTAAACAAACGATATGTCTGCGTACACTCAGACCTGAATCACGAAGAACAGTGAAGGTGTTACTTTAATAATGAAACAAGTTGCCAAAAGAGTAAAGTCACTTTAATTGGGTTATTAGAGGAAAAAAAGCTACATTATTTACACACCCTGCTTTTTGATCTTTTTTCCTTGTTTTGAAATATAGGGGCAGTCAAATTTTTTTACCAGGATTTGTAGAACCATGTGAAATATTTTAAAATTCTGAATTGTGCATTATGTCGTGGCATCCACCAACAATACCTGAGAAACATAGAGCCTTAGGTCTTCTCTGTGGGAAAAACTCAACATGTGTCCCAGTCACAAGATATTACACGATTTTTTATTGCAGTTTTATATAGCGTGAACTCGACCTGAAGGTATCAGAGCGCTTTACATGAGCACCAGTTGCGTTACAGATGACACATTCATTTTTAGGCACATGGAGATTGAGGGGCAGATGTCTCAAGATTCAATTTTGCGATTCCTAAATAGCGATTTTTAAGGAATCGCTATTTAGAAATCGCAAAATGGAATGTATGAAAAAAATCGCTATTTTTTTGCGATTCCTTACACTTCCTTATTTGCGAATTCGCATTTTGCGAATTCGCAAATAAGGAATAATTTCCCATGCATTACTATGGGCCAGGAGGCCCATAGGAATGATTTTGAACTAATTCTCAAATTGCGAATTCGCAATTTGCTAATCGCAATTTGAGAATTATTTCAAGGGTGCAGGGGTGTCTGAAAGACACCCTGCTGCACCCCTGAAATGTACATGTGTGTGTATATGGCGCACATACATGCCCCATGGGCATGTGTGTGTGTCACATGCCACCTTAAAAAAAGCAAAATTGTGCATTTGTTGAGGACTTCGCAAATTACCATAAACTACAAGTTGGTGGTAATTTGCGATTCCTTAACAAAAATTCGCAAAAGAAAAATGCTATGGCAAATTAAGGAATCGCAAATCTTTGCAATTTCTTAATTTGCGAATTTTTGATACATTCAAAAACATGCAAAACAACCATTTGCAAGTCGCAAAGGCCGAAATTCTCAGAATTTCGGCCTTTGCGAGTCGCAAAACGGTTGATACATCTGCCCCTAAGTGACTTGCCCAGAATCACCTGATGTTTGAGCCTCCAGCAAGATACGAAACTGGTTCCCCAGCATCAAAGTCGGTCTCTCTAGCCGTTTAGCCACATCCCCATGCAACAAAAACATTTAAGATCAGCAGTACACACTAACTGAGCACACAATCGCACCATCCAGAACCTCCCTAAGCATATGGCAAACTGGAGACGATGCATGTATGCACACGTGTGGTACTTGTGTAGCACAAATCTCACTAAAAACAAGTTCACTACTAGCTCGAACTACATGCTTAGACACTAGTGCCTGGACACCTCACGGGTGACAAGCAGTGTAATACAAATCTACCTTACATTACCCTACGTGGTATTAGCTTGTTCTTCCACCTCCAATCCCAGTTTAATTCCCTAACAAAAATGTGCACGTGTTCAGAATTCAGTTACTCAGAAATTCACTCAGGAAATGCTGCTAGGACCCCTTAAATGGCTTGCCTTTTTTAGGCCGAAGCCTACTAGACAGCACAGGTGCCTGGTTTGCTAACGACATCTTGTGGACATTTGGAAAGCTTCCCTGGAAAGGCATTCCGCACATTGATTACCATTGGCTTTGTGGTTTGTAACTCACGTTTGCTTGCCTTCTATTTGCAGGCTCTGTTTGTTTTTGACTGTCCAGCTTGAGTTCGTCCCTTCCATTGCCCAAACCCTATTTACTGTGTTTTTCCACCTGCACTGGATTTCTGTAAACAAGCCTTTAAAACTTAACTTGTCACATTCAAAGACAGAGATCAAATGTCAGGCTCTGTCTTCAAGGAAGCTTGGTGTTTATTTTTCATTCTCTGACTTCAAAGGGAGATGGTTTATGTGATAATAATGCTGGCTACTGGGGGACTGCTAGAGGAAGGCTGTACAGTGTTATTTTTTTTTCTAGCACACAACATCATTTAAATGTCTGTAAATGAACTGTCCATATATTTCAGAATATATCAGATTTAGAAAAACACAAAAGAAGCATATTTTTGGGCAATTCTGAAGTGTGGTGGAAACAAATATTATAATACGATCAAAACAAACCAATACGCTAGTTATCCACACATTATTGTTTGCGAGCTGTATATTTTTATCAATACAATTGTATGGCTGTGAAAATGTAGTGGTCATTGCATTTGGGGATGTGTTGTCTGTAATTGCACTATGCTACCACACCATGCATATTCCACTCTACACCACTCTACTCTGCACCACTCCACAGTAGGCCACTGCACACTGAGTCACTGCACTCTACTCTGAACCACTCCACTTAATGCCACTTCACTCTATGCCTCTTTACTCAAGACCACTCTGCTCTATGCCAATGCACTATATCCTGCACCACTCTACTATACACTGCTGCACTCTCCGACAGTCTACTCTGCATCACTGCATTCTCTGTCTCTGCACTGTACGCCACTGCACTCTGCATCCCTACACTCTGCACAACTCTACTCTCTGCCACTGTACTCTTCCCAGCACTACTTCACTCTACTTTGAAACAATCTACTCTATGCCACTGCACTTAGCGCCATTGCATTCAGCACCACTTCACTCTGCACCACTCCACTTACGCCACTGCACCCCGCGCCAGTGCACTCTAAACGACTTTACTAAAAGCCAATGCACTCAATGCCACTGCAATCTGCTCTGCACCACTGCACCACTGCACTCCATGCCACTATACTCTAGTCTGCAACAATTTACGCCACTGCACTCTATGCCATTGTACTCTATGTCATGTCACTGCACTCTATGCCACACTATTCTACTCTGCATCACTATACTCTATGCCACTGCTCTATACACCACTCTACCTTTCATCACTTTATGCCATTGCACTCCACACCAGTGAACCCTACACCACTCTACTATACACCACTGAACTCTACTACAGTCTACTCTGCAACACTGCACTTCCTGCCACAGGAATCTATGCTGTTCCCCTCTATGCCACTCTACTCTACTCTGCACCACTTTACTCTAAGCTACTGCCCTCTACACTATGTACTCTAAATTACTGCACTCTATGCCAATGCATTAACCTGATGCGTGCGGGCGGAATTCCGCTCGTATGCTGAGAATTTGTAAAGTGCACTTTACATGACGAGCTGGGCTCGTCATGAGCGTGCGAGGAGGCTACCTCATGACGAGCCCAGCTCGTCATCAGCGTCGAAGGGGTTAAACACCACGTTTCATCAAAACCAATGCACTCTATGCCACGAACTCCATGCCAACTATTCTGCACCGATGCTCTCTATGCCACTATACACTACTCTGCAACACTCTACGCCACTGCACGCATGCCACTGCAAGCTAACCCACCCTATTCCTTTCTGCTCCACCGTAGTCTATGCCACTGTTCTCTGTACCACTCTACTTTGCCACTGCACTCTACAACACTCTACTCTGCAAGACTGCACTCTACGCCACTCTACACTGCACCATTACATTCCAAGCCACTGCACGCTATACGCTAAGCCACACTACACCATTGCGCTCTGTTACTGCACTCTATGCCACTTTATTCTACTCTGCATCTCTGTTCTCTACGCCACTGCTCTCTGCACCACTCTACTTTGCGCCAATGAACTCTATGCCACTCCACTATACACTACTGCAGTCTACGGCACTGCAGTTTATGCCACTGCACTCTATCCCGCTCCCTCAATCAGCAATGTCGACACCTCAGATCCACCCTGATCCCTTTCACATTCATCCTGATTTCGACTGCCCAGCTTCACGGTTAACCCACTCTCTCCTCGTCCACTTCAAGATCCCACCCCTCAGTACATAAACACCCCCCCCTCCATCGCCCTCAGCACAGATTAACCAAGCCCCACAGACAACCTTTGCAAGGACATCAACAACATTAATTACTGGATCAAGAACTGCTGTACTCCATTGTACACAATAAGCATACTATATCATACAAGTAGGCAGCTGGTACACAGAAGACTTCCGAGACACCAAACAAGACTGTAAACAGCTAGAAAGGAAATGGAGAGCCAGCCACAACACCACCTTCAGAACTACCTATATGACTGCACTAAGACACTGTCACCAGCAAATAAGAGACACATAGAAAAAAGCATGGGTGGACCGCATCTAAGTAAGCTCTAACAGCTACAAAGAGATTGTCTCGATTGTTAAGGATTCCATCTCGCCCTCAGCCACTGTCACCAACACCGCTGCCTCCCAGCAACTCTGCGACAACCTATCCACCATCCACAGCAAAATCGCAAACATCTACAGCAACTTCGCAAATCAATCCAATCCCGGAGAACTCATTATTGACCTCCCCACCAGTAAACGAGACAGTCACTGACTAATTGGACAACCCTCACCAGGAACGACATGGCAATCATGCAGACCATCCACTCAGGGGCTCCAACAGACCCATGCCCCCATCACATTTACAACCTGGGAACATCACCAATCAGCATCAACCTAACCCACATCATCAACACCTGCATCACATCTACCACTTTACCGGATGAATGGAAACTTGCAGAAATCAATGCCTTCCTCAAAAAGCCCACAGCTGACCCGAATCTACTGAGCAAATTCCAACCCATCTCCCTGCTTCCCTATCCAGCCAAAGTGATTGAGGAGGCCACCAACAAGCAACTCACAACCCACCTCAAACTTCACCATCTTCTAGACAACACTCAATCAAGATTCAGAAAGAACCACAGCACAGAAACAGCACTCATTGCGGCCACCAATGACATTTAAATCACCCTGGAGCGAGGAGAAACAGCGGCCTTCATTCTCCTCGACCTCTCCGCAGCCTTCGACACTGTCTCCCATAGCACCTTCATCAGAGAACTCCACAAGATTAGCATACAAGGATCCGCTCTCAAATGGATCTGTTTCTTCATCACAGGAAGAACCCAAAGGGTCAGGCTGCCACCCTTCACATCAGAGACCCAGAAACTGATATGTGGAGTCCCACAGAGAACCTCCCTCAGTCTCACACTTTTCAACATATGCATGACTCTCCTCGCCAACATCATTTGATCACAAGACATCACCGGCATCTCGTGTGCCGATGACACCCAACTCATCAATCAAACAATCAATCAATCAATCAGGGATTTGTGGAGCACACTACTCACCTGTGAGGGTCTGAAGGCGCTAGGGGGAAGGGAGATTCAGGCAGCTCCATCTCATCCGAAGAGCCAGATCGTGAGGCTCTTCTTGAATGCTTGCAGAGTGGGGGTTCGTCTGATGCTGAAGGGGAGTTTGTTGAAGGTCTTGGCCACAATGTAGGAGAAGGCTCTTCCTCCAGTTCTATCTCTGCGGATGCGTGGGATTTCGGCCAGGGCAAGGCCGACGGAGCGGAGGTTTCTCCTTGGGTGCGTAAAAGGAGACTCTTTTGTTGAGGTATTGGGGTCAGGTGTTGTGGAGGGATTTGTAGGCATGAGTGAGCAGATTGAAGGTCACTCTCTTTTCGACTGGAAGCCAGTGGAGGTCTTGTAGGTGCTGGGTGATGTGGTCTTGTCATAGGATGCCTAGGACGAGCCTGGATGCGGCGTTCTAGATGCCCTGGAGTTTGAGGAGTAGAGATCCGTTGATTCCGGCATAGAGGGCGTTCTCGTAGGTCAGTCTGCTGGTTATGAGTGCGTGGGTGACGGTCATTTTGGGGGGGACCCATTTGAAGGTCTTGTAGAGCATGCACAGGGTGTTGAAGCAGGTGGAAGATACTGCGTTGACTTGTCGGTTCATTGTGATGGAGGAGTCGAATATGATGCCGAGGTTGCTGGCGTGGTCCGTGGGTGTGGGAGTGTTGCTGAGGGCGGGGCGACCAGGTGTTGTCCCATGCGGAGGGGGTGGATCCGAGGACGAGTACTTCCGTTTTCTCCGAGTTGAGCTTCAGACAGCTGTTGGATGCGCCGTCTGGTGAGGTTGGGTTCCTGGGTGAGGGAGAGGTTGAGCTGGGTGTCATCGGCATAGGATACTAAGCTGAGTCTGTGTTTTCTGACGATGGTAGCGAGGGGGGCCATATAGATGTTGAAGAGCCTTGGGCTGAGTGAGGATCCTTGGGGTACTCCGCAGCTGATCTCTGAGGGTTCGGAGAGGAAGGGTGGGAGTCTGATACTTTGAGTTCGGCCGGTGAGGTAGGAGCGGATCCAGTGTAGGGCAGTACCCTGTATGCCGGCATTGTGGAGTCTGGTAGTTAGTGTGCAGTAGGAGACGGCGTCGAAGGTTGCTGAGAGTTCTAGTAGGATGAAGGCAGCCATGTGATGTGGCCTTGGTCGAGGAGGGTGCGGATGTCGTCCATGGCAGCTAGGAGGGCTGTCTCAGTGCTGTGGTTGCTGCAGAATCCGTATTGGGATGTGTCGAGGATCGCGTTGGATTCAATGAAGTTCGTGAGCTTGTTGTTGGAGATCTTCTCTGTGACTTTATCTGTGAAGGGGAGGAGAGAGATGGGCCTTTAGTTCTTGAGGTCCGCGGGTCTGCGGAGGGCTTCTCATCCTCTCCCTGATGCACAAAACAACCACTGCCAGAACCAACTTCACCAACTGACTGACCATGGTAGCAGGCTGGATGCGAACCAACAGCCTGCAGCTCAACTCAAACAAGACGGAAGTACTGATCAACGGCAACAAGACCCACCCATTGGACTGACCTGGTGGCCATCTGAGCTAGGGTTACCCATAGATCACGCAAGAAAACTACCAACCAGACACCTAAGCTCTGCCTCACTCTCACTCACACACATTCCCCTCATCCGCAAAAGCAAAACTGGAGGTCGCTCATTCTCCTATTTTGCATCCAAGAAATGGAACGAATTCCCTCAACACATCAGAACTTTCTCCTCAATTCTTGAATTCCAGAAGAAGCTGAAGACATGGCTCTTTGTATAAGCACCTTAGGACCAAACATCTACACACGTTGCCTCAAGCGCCTGGATACCCTCTCGGGTGATTAGTGCGCTATACAAATATAACATAACATTGTGCCAAAATGCTGGCCTAGAACTTCTGTCTGCTCTAGATCTCGGCTATCATGCATTCAGAAACCCAAACACGGTCACCGACGCCATTTTTAGAGGCATTGTCCTCTGAACATAAATTCCCGCATTATCGGAAGGTTAATCCCGCGGTTATCGGCATTGAGGAACCTTCCTCACAGTACACATACTGCGCCCAGAGGCTTCCCCAGAGCCAAGGACTCGATTCCGCCCTGCTGGTTCGCCTACTCAAGTTTTAGGTAATTGGATTCCTCTCTTCCGAAGCAGATCTAATATTCAGACATGTGATTTAAACCATCCTGATGATGATCCCATTATACGTTTAAAGGGATCGAAACGTCGTCGACCTCTTGAATAGTTTCACACAGACAACCACTGTGTTATAGTGGTGTGATAACTATTATGGACAGCTTGTTTTGTATTTACATTGGCCCAAAGCTTCCTCTCTCTTTTGCCTGAAATTCCCAATGTTTATTTGTATGTTTGTTGTGTTCTCATGTACTGGATGCAGGACTGTATCCCACTTTACTGTTGGTTGCTCTTGAAAATACTGTAAACATTTAATTGAATAAATTGTGTGTCCGTCTGGACACTGCGGAATATAGTACTTATTACAGACTATATTTATTCAAATATTCTAAATGATTTCTTAAGGACCACTGTTGTTATTGAAGATCGACACCAAAGGCCCTAAACTATCTTTTGGGTTCCCTTGTACTCCTCTATCCCTCTAGAACTTCTGTCAGCACACTCTTGCATGGGCTCTACAGGCTTTCACAGTTTTGACCAAAAAGCACCTATTTAGCAATCAGCATGTCTTCTGCACCATGCACCTTTATAAGGTGCCCTCCCTGTAAAGAAGAGTCTAACTACTCCATGCAACCTTGATGCCATGCAGAGCACAAGCTGCATTCAACTCAGTGTGGTAGCCAATCTCTGGCAAAGTAAACATATCAATATAAATAAACTGATTGTGACATTAAATACAGAAGAAAAGAAATGGAAATGTGTTGATTTTTTTCTGCTCGAAGTCAGCATTTACAAAGCCAATAGAATTCGCTTTTGTGACCTGAAGTGTGGTAGTTCAGTGAACTAATGCATCCATTTTAGGAATCTGAGTTTGACCTCCCAGTCACAGTTCCAAATCCCGGCAGGTCCACTCTGCCTTTCATCCTTCTGAAGTCATTAAAATGAGTACCACTGAACTGTTGTATAGCGTTTTAGGACCCATGTGTAATTTTCCCGATTCATGCCCTTATAAAGGTATAAATCACCTTGTCCTTATATAGGCATAGAAATCATAACCATATTTAGACATGGCCCATGCAGTCCAAATACGGCATGGCTACTTCCACTAGTTCCGAAAAGCCACAACGATTTCTTGGAAAAACTCGGCTTCAGCAGTTAGGGACTTCCCCTAGCTTGAATATTGATTTGTCCAAGAACTCATGGAGTTTTCAAAGATCTGAGACTCTTTTATGACAATATTATGTCCAACTTTACGTCAAACTCGGCACCTTCAACGTATAAATATGCCCACACTTGCCATAGCAAACACACGGTGGTTTGGAGCAGTTCGACTATCTACTTGCCCGACGTAGCTCGCTACAACAAGTGCTGAAGGAAGCCAACCCTCCAGCTGACGCACTGAGAGATGCTGTCTTTTCTCTTGCCGAGAAATCCAGCTCCAGTGTTTCCAAGCTCCCCTTGCGGGTCGTTGGGAAATCGAGTCCCGAGACAGAGAGATACCAGACCTCCTTCATTCTAAACCAAGGTACGGAGATGATTAGACCCTAAGAGAAATCTTGGATATATTCTTGGCAAAAGAATACTAAACTTATGCTACACCACACCTACTTCTTCCCTTGTACTAGACTTAGGTTAGGTACATCGGGTAGGCATATTTTAGAAGCACCAGTTGAGTACTTTTAGTCTTTATTTATTTATGTATGTATTTTATGGCTTAGAAACCATACCATGCTTTTACAGTATTATTTTATAATACTCTTCTTGCTGTACGCATTATACTTTACAGCCAGTATTACGATTGTAGCAGTTCATTTCTTCTGCATGAAAAAGAAGATTGTTCAATAAATACCTTTTATTGAAAACGCCTGTCTCTCTATTTCTCTGTACCTCTGATGAAACGAAGCATGCACGATTGAGTAAAATATCTATCTATTGTTTCCACGACTCTGAAGATACGTTTCATCTTGGGGAAACAAAGTTGTCATGTTTATGCGGTTGTCAGAAACTAATCCCTTCTTGTTCATTCGAGAAGCTTTCTAGTGACCTCTGAGCTAGCTGGCACTCACAATTAAGTTTAATATATTCGATAGAGACCTAGTAGACATAAGTCCTACGCCACATCTATAGGATATATTATTCCAATGCGCAGAGCCTAATGGGAATATAGGAATTACACTACAGAACTGGGTAACAATAAACATCTGTTCTTTCAGTGACAATCGACCAAAGTCTGGGGCGACCTGTACTTTGCAAATGCACGTTATGTTATGGTGGTGATGCTGTACAACACCAGGAAAAAGTATTTCTTGCTGACGCTGTGCAGCATTGCCAAAATACAATAACGGCAAAGAGTATTCCTCGTCGATGCTGTACGGCATGGCCAAAATATGTAACTAGTTACTGGCATGAGACAAACACTAAATGTCTTATACTAGATGTTGGCCAACCAGATATAATTTATGCCCATACCGAACATATCTTTATTTTTGCCTGAATTCAGCCAATGACACTTCAAATGTCCAGATTGATCATACTCTAGTACATGCTTCCTCCATAGCACAGTCTAGGTTCACAACAATCCACATATTATTGGTGTACTTTCCTAATGAAAGCTGTAACACAGAATAAAGGCATCAACATTGGGAGACAGCAAAGAGCCTTGTAGGGCACCGTAGTCAGTCAGGATTGTGAACAAGCCTTAATTTTGAATCAAATATTTAGTTAAATTGAATATCTTTATTTTTTTAAAGAATTATTACAAAAATATTTTCACCTATTTTTATCAAGTTTAATAAACGTTTTTACTTTTTCCTATAATTTACCGTAAGGAGCACTCCAAGCCCAATGGCAGAGATCTCCCTATTGCAAAGTATAGGGAAAAGTCGAACTAATTTCCGTCCCTTGGAATGTATTACTCTTGCGCCACTCCTTTCCATACAACAGTTAGACTACTCCTTTGCCGATCACACAACTACTGTGTATTTGTTTATCCATGTTTTGTCATTTTTCTCACTCCAAGTTTTGCTGAAGCCTTTTTGACCCGATTCTCTCGGCCAGCACTTCATTTGTGCACGCTGAAATGTGCTTCAGAGCAATATTTCATTTGTATACTTGCCATTGGGAGCATAGCAGGGGTCATCAGAAGTACGGCTGTTAAATTGTGTACATTGTTATGAACACCTGAAAATGTTTAAGCTACACCTGAAGCAGTGCTTAATTTGTACTGGTGTTTTCTAGCGCTGGGTTAGCACATGATTTTAAACACCAGTATGTATTTATGAGAATCCACCACATGGTGCCACTGTGTGTCCATTAGTGGAGCAGTTAATTGTTTAATATAGCTTTAACAAATGATAGAACGCAGACCTAAACTTGGTGTTTAAAGTGACATGTGAGTTGTGCCACCTGCAGTAGGCCTTGAGCCCTGGCACTGAAATATAAACAAATTAAGGACTGACAAACAGAAATATGAGTTTGTTAGGATATTCTGGTTGCATGTCGCCACTAGCAGCTACGATTAATAATCATAGACAATAAGATCTATAAAGGAAATAAACATTAACCTTGCTACTTCATTAATGAATATGCTACAAGGCCTGTTAGATTTCAGCCAGAAATGGCAACACATAAAAACAACATGGGACCCGAAACACCATCTGTGTTTACATCGTAAGACACTAAATTATGGCCAACCTGCACTAGTGGGATAATGTAAACCCACTGAGCATTATTAACAACAAAACTTTCTCTGCTAAGTGATGCAAGCAGAGAACCTTGATCACTTAGATCCGCAGCAAGTACGTAACACAGACATGGAAGTTGTGAGTGCTAACAAGAAGGTGTGCAGGTGAAGGGGTGCAACAGCAAAAGGTCCTCATTTGTACATGTTAAATTAGAATAGGGTTAGTGATGAACTTTCAGTAATCGTGCTGGCGGCATAATGAACTGGCCTGTCATATTTTAGCATTCATTGAGCATTCCGACATAAGGGTCGATATTTTCCAACTAAAAACCTCATCCTTTCTGTCCAAAGTAAAATATTACTCAGTGAAAGGGTTGTCAGAATTAGTCAAAATAATGATAGAAATTATATGTGAAATAAACTGTCTGTGATGCATTCTTTATAAAGTCAATGAGATGAAGAGACTTTTCCTTATCTGCTTCAAATTCCAGATAAATGTGTTCGGAATTTAATTCTGCAAATCCGTTTTGTAATGAAACCAGTTTGGAGAATTCTTAGAAGGATAATCGGTGTGAAAAAGGAGTGTTGCATATGTGAATTGAAAGTCAAACCCAGAATAACACATATCTTTTTTTAACTGTTTGCTGATTTTGGACGAGCAGAAAAAAATCTTAGCCCAGGTTTTTAGGAAATATCAAGCCTTGACTGGAAGCAAAGCACTAGTCACTTTATTTAGAATGAAATATTTTGATATTAGAATTGCCATTTCAAGATATATTCCAGTTTATTCAGAACAGATAGTTTTTAGTCTAGCGCTAGGTTAAAAACTAATAGTCAGATTTTAATACCGGACATGATGGTGATATGTGTTGAATATTGCATGAGTGTCTCATATTAGGACCATGTTCTGTAAATACTGAAATGTTATTTTATGGCACGTGGCTCTGGAGTAAGTTGTTTTAAAATACTGTACATAATTTGTGTTTTTTAATGTATTATATTATAATTTATTGAAAATAAATATCATTGCAACCGCATATTAAATTGGGGTGTCATAGAAGTGGCAAAAAGAGATAAGAAGAGGTTAAAAACAATGATCTACCCCAAATTCTTAAGCTCCTAAAACCACACAAGGACTTCAATTTATCTAAATGGTAGAGGTAGTGGAAGTGAAATCCCTCAATCTCAGACTGTTACATCCAAGAGTTGAACCCTTAAACCAAAAGTTGACGCCTAAACAGCCCACAATTTGATGCAAAGGCAGTAGGGGTGCAAGGAGTGAAAACTGTCGGAAGTGAACAGATTTGTCACAGAGTTTACTCTCTTTCTGCTGCCTTCCTCGCCCTGAGAAAAAGGGTAGAATGGCACTGCCAGGAATCCGAAGGCAAGTCACGAGTAGATCTGTTACCCAGAGATACCACCATTTGACATGCATCAAACCACTTTGTCATGACCAATTGACGGTAAAAAGCAACTTGGAAAAATAGTTGTAGTTTTAAAAGCATGTTTTCTACTAAATTATTTCTTGTCAGTAAAAAATGTTTTACCTGGAAAAGTATTGAAGGCGTCTTGAAAGGGTTTCACATGGTCAGACCGAGGCCATATTGAAAATGTGTAAGCACACAAGTGCATCTTTTTCAAACTTCGCATACGTTTCCATGCATACCTTATGGTAAGGGATATTAGAGGCAGCATGCAAGTATCCTTGAAGAGGATATTACAGATATATGAGATGATTTTCTTAGAAACATCATCTGATGCCAGTTAACATAAACCTTGCTTGCCCTTACACAAGGTAAGAAGTAATTAATAATATACCTTCCCAACCTTTCTGGCATGGTGGGGGTGAGAAGATGGGTGAGGGAATAACATGTTTCTTGCCCTTCATAACCAGCATAAGAAAAACAACCATAAATGTATTTGAAAGGTTGATGAACTAGAATTTGAATAAAATACAATAGCAGAGAAATATTTTAGCAACCTTACATACAAGCAGAGGGAAGTCATCACAAAACACCAACTTTTTATGTAGAATTGACGATAAAGGTAGTGCACTAGTGGTTACGGCAGTGGTGAATGGGCCCTTTTAAAAGTAGTGGGGCGATCAGGTTCACACTCAAGAATGCCCTTATGCGCAACCTCAAAGCTCTCAATCACAGTCCATTATAAACATTATTTATAATGGGTCACGATTAAGAGCTCTGGAGTTGAGGTTGAAGGCTGGCAGAGTGTTAAAAGAAATTAAACTTTCCAGTAAATCTTTTTTTAAAACTTACTTGCAAATACAGTCCTCTCCGGTCCCCCAGTTGGGCAGCAATCGGTCTCTGAGCCAACTCCCCTAACCAATCCAGACGCTGCTCGCATGGTGTTAACCAGCATTAGAACAGTGCCAGGATTGGTTGGAGGGGCCTGGCTCAGCGTTCCTACAGGCATTAGAGGCTTGTGCCTCCTCTCCACCGGTGGAGAGGTTTGAAGTGTATATGTCAGGCTGGCTGTCGCAAGAAAGGTACAGGCCGTCGATCAGATACACTAACCAAGTTCATTCTGGTCAAAGATTTCACCTTCTAACTTTAGCCTTTTAAGTCTAAATCAAAACAAACATCATACTATGCTATGCCATGTATAGCTGCAAAACCTTCAATAAAGTTGGTTTAAAAAAAATTATGAGTCTTACAAATCTCATTAAGCATTCATCTCTAATTAAGCAAATCATGTATTTATTTCAAACCTTTTTCACTCCAAGAACTCTAGAACATCAGTAGGCTATTTATGTATACCTCTGGATAATTCCAAATAGGAGAGGAATCTCCTTTGCTCAGATTAATCCCACATTTATAATGAATCTGAAGAAAATTTGTCTTCAGAGTTTTAAATTCGACATATATCCCCCATCCATTATTGGACATATACCCAAGAGGAATGATTCAAGAAGAAATTGTCCTACAACGTTTCTCTCTGCCCTCCCCCAATAGCAATCTATACACTTTCTTATATAGCTACAAATGTATGGCTTATTGTAATATAAAATATACGCAAAGGAGGGTTGACCCAGATCTCTTAAATC
Source organism: Lissotriton helveticus (assembly GCF_964261635.1). Taxonomy (NCBI): domain Eukaryota; kingdom Metazoa; phylum Chordata; class Amphibia; order Caudata; family Salamandridae; genus Lissotriton; species Lissotriton helveticus. The sequence continues at coordinate 150,960,931 of NC_136069.1, forward strand.
CAGTCTTATACTCGTTTATATGCGTGATCTTTCAAATATCTCAAGTGAGTGTGTGATCAGCACCCAGGTAAAGTAGTGCTCTTGCTACATTTCTTGGATATGTTTGTTGGGTCCTCACCCACAGGTACCACTTGTCCCTTGCTTCATCATTGGACCCACACCCACTTCACCTAATGTGAATGGGTGGGCTCTGCGTGGTTGTAAGCGGAGCGGGTCACTTTGCTTTCTTCAGGACCAGGTTTTTGCTATATTTTAAATCCCAGAGGCATCATAGGGTTTTACGGTCCATGAAGTCAAACATTCTTCAAGGAATTGTGTCGTTACCTACATCTATCCCTGAAGCCTGTAGGCATCAACACGGACATGATCCCTTGAAGAATGTTTGACTACATGGACAGTCTCTCCCAAAAAAAACTATGATGCCTCATTAATATATAGGCCATCCTTGACCATATCAAGGAAAGTGTCCTAAGTATGGTCTGCAAGAGAGTAGCCAGAAAATTAAAATACCCCCCCACTTTGATCCATCCATAAAATGCTGTCAGGTGAGCAAAGCGAGTAAACTCTACCCACCCTTAATCCAGCCTCCTGTTCATCTATTTCTTCATCCTTTAAGCCTGTCATGCATCCATCCATCTATTCATCTATCCATGTTTCCACCACCCATACATCCATCCTTTCACCATTCCATCCATCTACCCTCTCATCATTAAAGTCTTGCATCCATCCTTCTACCCACACTTCCAATCAATCCTCCATACTTTTACCCATTCATCCATCCATTCGTTTTCATCCATCCACCAATTCACCCTCCTTTTATCAATCCACCAATTCATCCTTTCACCCTTCCATACACCCATTCATCCAGCCTTTCATCAATACAGACACTTTCTTTCACCCACACATGTACATCTTGTTTTCCCCTTCCATCCATCGTTCCTTTTACCCTTGCATTCATCCTTTCATCCACAGTTCCTTCCTTATTTTTAGATGTCCTTCCTTTTGCTTTTCCAAACTTCTCTCCCACACTCTCTTCCCTTCATTCTCTTTTTCTCTTAATTTTGTTGTTGTGGTTAACTCAAGATCACTGTGTTGTTTATCGTTTTCGTTTACTTTTGATTTTTTTAATACCTTTTTTCTGCAGAGCTGCAGCCAGGACTGGTTCATAAAGAACTATAATTGTCAACACCATCCCCGCTTAAGCTGTGAAAGCGGGTGGTTCATGGCACCACTGATGGTCTTTATAATTGCGTGCAAGCCTTCTTACAATTGTGATAAATGCATTGAATTAGGTTGGAAAGCTTAGTCACACCATGCAAGGATTTAAAATATAGCAACAATCTGGTCCTGAAGTGAGCCGATTGACCCTTGGGGCATTTACAAGGCTGAAACATGTCGACCTTCTGATGTCAAGGACCATCATATCCACATGACATCCTACTTGTTTTTAGTCTTACCCAAGACATTGCTCATTAAATAATAGTGTTAGGATCTATTAGGTAATTTTAACTCACTCTCTAAATCCCTTACCTTTCACCTTCTAAGTGCTACGCTTACAAACAAGTAGAGCCCACCCACTCACATTAGGTGATGTGGGTGTGGGACCAATAATGAAGCAGGCCACAGGTGGCACCTGTGGGTGAGGACTCAACAATATATCCATGAAATATGGCAATGGCACTAATTAACCTCACAATCAATTGAGATATTCGAATGGTCACACATATAATAGAGTATAAGACAGAATTTAAGAGACCTGGGTCAACCCTCCTTTGTGTGTATTTTGGATTTCAGTTTGGGAAGTTGAGGGTTCACCCTATAGAAACTTCTCACTCCTTCTTGGTGTTGATGTTATTGTAGTATAAAACATTCAACTATCTTTGTATATTGAGTACACCATAGTTTCAGCTCTTTGTCACAGTTTGTAGATATGAAAGAGAAATCTTGTCTTTTACACTCCGAAAACTAAACTGGAGCGAATTCTTTCAAAGGTTAAGTCAAATTTTGCAGGCCACCTTACCCAATAATTCATTGCTGTTATAAGTTAATAAAATCATCTTAACAAAATGTAGCTGTCCTCATAATCCAAAACTGTTGCAACTTCCAATTACTTTTTTCGTCTTTTAACCTCTAAGTGGATCTACATTTACCTCTGCCATCATACACTGTTATCTTGCCATTACAATGCCCACGTATATAAAACCCTCGTCTACCCATGACAACTCATGATTTTACACTATTTAGTTAAATGGCCATTCCGATTGTTTTCCCAATTCACAATGTGGCTGCACATGTTACCAAATTGATTAATGACATCTAATACACATCTCACTGAATTATCTCTAGTAGGGGTTAGTAGGAACATGCCATCTGTGTAAAGTTACATTTTAATTGCCTTACCTTCCTATTATACTCACTTCAAACCATGTGAATTTGCCAAATTGTTAACTATGGACTAAACAGCAATATTAAATAACAATCTTGATAAAGGACAGCATTGTGAAGTCATATTCTGTACACTAAGGTGTTCTGAGAAAGTTCCACACACTAGCACTTGAGTACATTAATTAGTATATAACTATGTAATAATACTGAAGTTTGTCAAAACCCATTTGTAAAAAGTTTCAGTTGATATTTCAAGAACATTTTTCTACATCACTAGTAATTACCAGAATATTACTGTCTACATATCATATTTACTGATATTACTAAAAGAATCACGGATGGCTGACTCACCTCAACAGTATTTCTTCTATTTCATTATTCACAACACTTATGATGATTACTTCCAGCCTTAAACCTCAGAATTCATTAAACAGCTTTACATCTAAACTTAGCAACAAAGCTGACTTGCAATTAAAGCACATGCAAGGGTCTCTCCATACTTTGCAGATAACTGTAAACAGTGATTTCTATATTTCTCTGTGGAATCGTTCACTACTACTGTTCAGATTGTACGTCTTCATAAGAATCAGGCTTATGAAGGTTAGTCATCAAGTGTTTGAGAGAATGAACTAGAAAAACGTGCATGCCTAGTGGCTTCTCACAATTCTGTCTCTTTATTCCATCGTGTAGCTCTATTTCTATAAGTAGTGTTTCAAGTTTTTTAGTTTGTGTTTTTGGCCTATTACCATTACCTATTATTCCAATACATGTCAACTTCTATTGAGTCACATTCTTTTTATTCATAAAGGCTCCTATTAAAAGATTTAAAAAATCCTAGCAGATGACCTTATTCACCAGTTTCAGGTGGAGAGGTGTGGCTCACTGGTTAGAGGCGGCAGACCTGTAAGCAGAGAATGGCCCGGGACCAGGGTTCAATTCCCGACACGGCAGGGTCTTGGACCAGGGTCAACGGACTCGATAATTCTCGCCTCAGTGCCTACTCTAACCAGGGAACACACTCGGTAACTCTGGGCATTAAGCTTGCCTCATCTCTACAACGGCCCCCCACAGACGCCGGGGATGCCTGGTTTCACCCTGGAGATACCCAGAAAGGGACCATCTCACAGAGAAAACCAGGACGAGTTCCCCAGCGGTCTACAGCGCCAGGACACTCGGGTAGAGTAACAGTGCACTTTACAAGTATCCCACATTTACATTTACATTTACTCTTTCACTACTACTGTTCAGATTGTACGTCTTCATAAGAATCAGGCTTATGAAGGTTAGTCATCAAGTGTTTGAGAGAATGAACTAGAAAAACATGCATGCCTAGTGGCTTCTCACAATTCTGTCTCTTTATTCCATCGTTTAGCTCTATATAGATGACAAAGCAAAAATTCTACAATATTCCATAGTTCTTATATACTTAAAACTTCGGTTTCACAAATTAGTACTTTTTTTGGTTGTTTTCTCCTTCATTATATATTTTCACCATTGCTCTCACGGCAGATGTGTACACTTTTAATTCCAGTTGTTTTCCTATTTTTTGCCTTGCTCAATGTGCAATTAACAAAGTTATGATTTTAGGGATTGCTAAACCACATTTGGATAAGCAAATGATGAAATTTTTTTTATAATACGTTACCTAAACTCAATTCTGAATTGGTTAAAAAAAATCCTTTTTTTCATTTAGAAGAGTTGTATAAGGTGCAAGGATTGTGACTGTGTTTTTGCAGAGTCCCAGCCAAGCTTAAAGAAAATTTAACATGGCCTGATAAGTGTATGCTTCTGTCATTCATGTTCAACATTTCCTTCCAAATTTTTTTGTCACCCTGAAAACCGTTCACACTAATGAGGAGGTGAGTAATACGTGTATTTATTTATTGCATTTCTAAAGCGCACTATCACCTAACAGGCATCTTGGTGTACTCATGTTCAGTGAGTTTATCCAATCTACAAATGTCTTTTAAACCTATACAATCCTTTAACCTCTTTCTTTTATGTTTGCTACTGAGCTTTCTTTAGAGTAGAGTCAATCTTATTTGTTAGTCTCCTCCTAAAATTTATTGTTCAGGTTGAGAGTTACTACAACAGACTCACCCAATTAGTTACCATCGGGTTAAAAGTATTGTTTTGTCATTTACATAAACCTTCTCTACTAGATATGTATACACCTTAAGGCTTTCAAAATGTTATCAATTTTACAAAGATCGTTGTAATAAAATACTTAGAGACCTTGCATTTGGAAAGTAACAATAAAAAATAATGTGTTTTTCCACCCACACTCTGTAGTTTTTCTGCCTCTGAATCAACTAGGTGAGTCTCCTTCAGGACAGTGCTCGTCTCAAGATACAGTAGTATCTTAATAGAGTTATTCAATGGGATTACATTCCATGTAGTTACAAGTAAAATACATTACAAATATGTTTTCCCCTCACTTGTTCTCGACAATTCAAATATTCCAAAGCACAATCATATTTAAATTAAGAAAATACTAAAAACACAGAAGCCACAACATACAGAAGGATGCAACAGAATGTAATAGACAATATAAATACAGTCTTTCTAAGTAAAACAAAAGTGAATATTGAAAAAGAAAAAATATATCAATCTAAATTAGCAGTATTTTAGCAATATTAGTCCTCTGTTCACTTCCTAAACCAAATTACAAAATACCACACAATGTTTGTAAAGATTGGCTATTATTCTACCAAAAAGGAACATTCTCCTTCTCGTTCAATATTTTTGAAGGGTACAGTAAACATTATCTATGGAAAAATAACCTATGTCCCATTTTATTTCAAACGTTGATTGTGAACAACTTCGCGTTAGCCAATCAAATGCAAAGGAAGCTAGAAGACTGCTCTTCGAAAGTTTTCATAGGCATCCATCCAATCAAGTGTTTTTTTGTTTTTTAGTCAATAATTTTTTTTAATGTATTGTGCGAATTCAGAGCGCTTGTTCACCATTTTAAATTTTCCAAATCTACATAAGGGTTGTATGTTGAGTGTCAGATATACACACACTTAACACATGCATCCTGGGCATTTTCATTTTGAATTTTCTCAATAATTTCTGACCAAAATTCACCCAACCTGGAAATGGCACTAAAAAAGTATTCCCTGCAACAATGGGAGTTCCCATGCAACAAAGGTCTTTTTACCCCCCAAACTACCCTATACCTTTCCATTTTCACCATTCCGTGCCACATATTACAAATTCAAAGTGTAGTGCACTTCCAATTTTGAAATGTTGGTAGTCATTGGTCAAGGACGTACTAGTTTTTAGAGAAACAAAAAACAACTTTTGGAATGTACTGCTCCGTCATCCATAACTAAATGTGTCAATATGTATTTCATAATCCTTTTCCTTGAATAATGTTAATTTCAGATTTTATTTATATTTGGCTGTTTACAGTTCGTATATTTTAAGGAATGTCTTGTTGTAGTGTTTTGGGGTGTTCATCTTCATGTTGTGTCTATCTCAAACCTACCAGATTGTGCCTGTGTCTCAGTGAAAACAATGTTTATAGTCTTACGCTTTTATTCCAACACCCAAGTGCACTAGCTCTAAAGTGATAAACAGGCAAATCCACAAACCCTAGAATGTACTAGTATGTAAAATGCTGGTATCACGTACTACACTAACCACCCTCATACCACAGTCAGTGTGTGTGTGTGTGTGTGTGTGTGCGCGCTCACAAACACATGCTACTACTCTAGTGCCACTTACTGTACTAGGGTGTGGTATGTGTATTAACCAGGACATTTTTCTTATTCAGCCAAATCTATTAACCCCTTCCATGCTCATGACGGAACGGTTCCGTCATGAGCTACGGTTGAGCTGTGCTCATGACGGAACCGTTCCGTCACGACCACACCCGTTTTTATTACGGCCCAGCACCGGAGGGGGAATCGCGGTCGCGCTGAAAAGGTTAACAAAAACAATGTAAATAATGAATTGCAACACAGTGTTCTGAAATGGCTGCAAGGTGACTTGTCAGCTATATAAACGTTACCTGAAACAAAAAGAATTTCAAAGTACAGCCATGCCAGTGGATACACTGTGGGACAGTAGTCATCACATTTATGTATGAAATGAGGAGTTCTTTTGGCCAAGATTAGTCACAATTTATAGACACTTGGGCCACAGACTCTATCATCCAGTAATCAGAATAGGAATCTCCAGAATGCCTTTCCAAACAAGCACTGGCAAAGAAAATAAGTCTGGAATTTATCTCATGAATGCTAATCTGTTGGCTGTGCCAGTGTTTATTTGTAACGCATTGCTGAAAAAGACAAAACATCTCAAAATACTGAAGGAAAAATAAACACATATCTTAAGGAATTCAATATATTCGATCTTTATGAATATATGGTTTAGTTTTCAAATTTAACACAGTAAACTCTGTACACAAATAAAAAAGAAGCTGCTGCATGTAATCTGTCTTAAATCTAACACTCAGGATGTGATGCAGGTACTTAAAAAAATGTAGCTGCTGTCAGAATTTAAAGGACAAATGCTTGCCATTTACCTTCCATACAACTAGGAACTGGAACAAATGGTCTAGTCATTTGGTGCTTTGCATGTGCCTGGAAAGCAGATTTAAGGACATAGAGAAGATATATTTTATAAAGTACACCTACTGCCTCAAAGGTAGGCTGAGTGTGTGTGGAGCAGCCTGCCACTCCTTATGCTGCCTTTTTGTGCTAAGGCTTTCATTAAACTTGTGGAAAGGTGGAGTTAAAAGAAAACCAAGATAAAGTTTGCTCTTTAGTCAAACTGGGAAACATTTACCTTTTGCTGTGCTTTTACAGATGAGCTGGGAGTGGTGGGAAACAACATGGAGAGCACAGGGAGGGAGAAGTAGTTCTTGGGGAGAGAGCAAAAAAAGACAATATCCCTGATGTGATTCTTGGAAGTATACAAGTTATCCAATGAAAAGGAAGATAAAATGTTATGCTCCATGTGAGGGACAAACAAGAAGAAGGAGAAAAATCACTGGAGGAAAAGCAAAGATTCAAAAGCTATTAGTGTTAATATTGTACATAATAGGTCCTTGACTACAAACAATGAAACATTCTAAAAACAATACCGATTCACTATGCTCAAGACACATCTTCAAAGTAATGGCCACCAGGCCTCAGCACTTTTTGTGCCCATGATATGAAATTATCCGAATTCACAATTTTTCAACTTCTCTGGAAACCATGGACTAATGCTCAATACATAGGGCCTTTTACACACACAAGAATAGTGGGGCACTGCTGCTCATGTGCAAATCCCACGCACAGTGATTCTGGGCTTGACCCAAAAAAACAGAATCTGTGTAATTATATAATACATTAATGCCCTTGTGTACTAATACACAATTTTTGTATGAGAATTAGTGATGCAGTCTGCTAGATGGGTTTGGGCGGGCAACCTAGCCCTAAAATCCACTAAAAATGCTATTTGAAAACGTGTAAAAATGACAGTTAAAAAAGTTTAAACGTCTTACTTTAATCTGTAGCACTTGTGGCTAGTGTGTTGCAGTAGACTAGTAATCCACATAAATGCCACTTGGCAGTGATGTACTCCCGTGGGGTAGATCTGCAAAAACAAATATAGTTTATTATTTAAATATTCAAGCACATGTAATACCCATTAGCAATAAACATGAATGTGAAAATTACATAGATTTTTAGAATGGTCGAACATCTGCACCATAACCCAGCACTATCAATAAATTTTGATTCTAACTATCAGAATTCTTAACAGACAACATTTCATCATATCTAAGGGCATTAAGAATATGCAGCACAATTCGCAAAAGGTGAGCTCTGAAGTCCGAAATCTGTTCCCATCAAATACTCCTGGAAATCTGTGACAACCATTGATGTCCAATGAAGTATTTTTGCTAGACACCTTTGTGTTCGATTATGCAGCACTAAATATCTATTATCGTTTTAGGAAAAATGAGATTCTACAGAGTACAAGATTGGATGGTGATTTAGCAATTTTACACTGGCATGATACTAAACTTTATTTGTCAGACGATTAGTTTAACTGACCAAGAAACTCTGAGTTTAACTGATCAGGTTCAAGTACAAAGCAAGTAAGAAAATTAAGTATTTCAGATGAGCATTCAGGATTTAAAGATGATATTAACAATGCCAAATCAAGCTCTATGATAGGGTTCAAATGTGGGGAAAAATATTGATTTCCTGCTTTTTGCTAAGTGTTGTAAATTAGCACTTTCGATTATGTATTTTCTTTCTTATTGTATTCATGTTTTTATGTGTAACACTACAAAATATATATGTATTTATGTAGTTGCTCTACGTTTTTGATATTACTAGATTCTGTATGTTTAAATGTGTTGCAAGATGCATAGGGTGGTAAGTATAGCTGTTTAGGTGTGACTACAGTCAGTTCTATTATAGGGAAGGAAAAGTATTTTTTGTGGGAATGTAAACAGCCTTGAAGAAGCGGCATTGAATGGAACACCACAAAACCCGTTTAGATGGATCCACAGTTGCTAAAATTGTGAAAATAACTCTCCCCTCCACTGATGCGGTATCATTGTTGGATTCGCATTTATAACACAAAGTTAAACCAATAAGACGGTAGGGTAAACCACCTGGGAGGGTTAGAGTATTAGCTGAGCCACTGACTCAGGCACTTACAGTCTGTGTTATGTATTCTAAATTTAACCCTCAATAAAGCTACATGTTGATAGCTTCAATGCATTAAATTGCATTTAGCAACGATATCTCCTAAGTGTCTGTAGAGAAATATTGTGTTCTTAGTATGTTTAGCACTGGCTGGTCTGACAGTCAAAAATAGTATTTGTCATTGAAATGAAATAGATCCCCACAACTTCACTCACACTCCACTTATTTATAAAAGGAGGCACCAGTAGAAACTGGATTGTGCATGGTTTGTTTTGCAATCTCAAGTCAATAAAAACAAATTTAATAAGCAAAATGACAAAAATTTAACAAGAGGAACCGGAGATAATAATTTTAACTGTTTTTAGTAGCAATGGGGCAAAAAAGAATTAAGTGCTAATGATTGCCGCAGACGTAATTTGAGGCTGACCACGATGTGGCGGGGGTCAGATACACCAACCTGGTTTGCTCAAGCCAAAGATTTTACCTTTTTGCTTAGTCCCAATCTGCCACAGCAGTACACTTCTAAAGCCCCATGCAGGATCTCATTCAAGATACCTAAGAGACTCACAGGGAGTCAGGCAGAGGCCAACAGCAAGGTGCAGTCTAGGTCCAGTTACCATTGGTCAGCTGGGTGCTTCAAGGAAAAGGCCTTCTGCTGCTTGTTGTCTCGCTGTAGCCACACAGGACATCAGCCAACTGGCCATTTGAGTGTATGTCTTTGTTCTGGTTACCGGAGGGAGTAGGTCCAGTCATTCAGGGCTCCTCTCAGGTCACAGACATAAGGTCCAGTCCTCTTCTCATCTTTCACAGGTCCAGAAAGTGTTCTGAGCCTGGGGGTGCCACATTTATGCCTGAGACCAGCTAGTTGGTTGGGATGACTATTGGTTCCTCCATAACCAATAGGATACAAGTCGCCAGGCCCTGATTAATCTACTAGTGCATTAGTAGTTCTTTTTTGCCTTACAACGAAAAGGCTCAAAATGCAATGTGTCATGGCAAATCCAAGATGGTGAAAGTCTTCGGCAACAATCAACTTGGGATCTGAGGAGCAGACGCATATGTAAAGAGTAAACTATGGTAATTTAAGTGTCCTCCCACACCTAACACTAAAATCCAGTTTGAGGCAGGCACCATACCCATAACAAACCCAGAGAGAGAGAAGTCTAGTAGAACAAAAGCAGGGTCCTTAATCAACTAGACAGTAGATGCACAAGAATTGTCTTGGTATTCTGTTCTCTTCCTTTCAAATAGGCCCCAAGTATTATATGCTGGGTCTGGTGGCTTAATGGACTAATGCTTCCACTGTAGGGGCCTGTGTTCGACCTCATGGTCACAGGTACAAATCCTGGCGGGCCCACTCAGCCTTTCATCCTTCTGAGGTGGATAACATTAGTACCATTGAGTTGGGCAACAATAAACATCTGTTATTCAGCGCCAACATACCCTTGGGTGAATGTGCGCTTCACAAATATACATGTTATGTGAACCCAGCAGAGCATGTCATGCAGGATTTGACACTGCAGTATCAACACAAATATCCACATCTCGCACCCTACATATTCTGTGGAGCTAAGAGGAGCCATATTTGCTCATTCAGGTCAGCCTATTATTTGCTCCTGGGATGAATTTCACACCTTTTTCACACCTATTCAAGGCTAATCACGGACTATGAGAATCTGGAGAGCCAATTTCATATTAGCCTCTAGGAGTTTCGGGCACGGAAAAGATAACTTTCTGAAAGTTGATTTTCTTAATATTTCAAGTCAAGAAAAAAGGAATGGGTATTTAGGGTCTTGGTCCTTAGACATAAAAAAGAGTATATTGATGTTTTCATAAATACTGTGTCATTGAATAATTTATACATATTAAATATGAACATCCATAATAAATCAAGATTCTTAGTTATTTTTCTAACATGGTTCATTTCATCATAAAATATGATTCATAAAATTCCCAATTCTATAAATTCTTAAAACCTTTTTTAACTTTATGCATAAACCTCCCAATTGCACATGCTATATCCAGAAAGTACATTTCCGTCAACAGGTATATTGCCTGTGCACGATTTTAAATACCATATTTTAAAAACATTGGTCGGAAAAACAATTTCTGTGCAGCAAAGACCTTAAAACAATCTAATAGAGAGTGCAAAATATCACATTTTGTGTCTAGGTTGCAAGTACACTTCCCTTCAGAATCCATCATAGCCCCTTTTATCCCGTCATTCGGATAACAAGGATTGATTCCTATTCGTAATCTTAATACTTAATTTCTAAGGCAGCGATTGGGTAGTATATCTATGTACGGGAACTTTTGGTTGGAATGCCATGACTCATGACTTAATCATGAAAATCACAGATTTTTTCCCCCTCCAGGGACTGGCGAGCCTTATCTCGAGAAATGTATTTCTTTAATATCTTAAGTTCTCGCCTTGCGATATCAATTTGTAGGTCCTGAGGGCACAATTGAACTCTCAGTTCCCTACATACTGTATCTAACATTTCCCTGACCCCCCTCTGCCCATTTCAGTTCATTGTGCAAAATTTCACATTTACACCTTTGTGCTATTTTTTGCTCCTCCTTATAGCCCAGGCGTTGCCCGAATCTTCTTAGTGCCATATGTGCCATTACCTCCCAAGATACCTTGTCCGTTTCTGTTCTTACTGCCCGAATCATAGAAGACCTGGATAGGGACTACAGATTTTTTATACATTTTCCCTCTTCAACATCCCACCCTCTTTTGCCACTCATGTACAATTGTTCGGCTCCATATTGGAACTGGGGCGGTATCATGGCCATATATGCTTTCAAAACAGGTCTATCTTCAAAATTTCTATAAAACAATTTCAGCCCACTAACTGAAGTCATCGCTCAAATTCTCATAGCATTCAAATGGGAGTTTCATTGTAGGGATTTGTTGAACCACATTCCTAGGTATTTATACTCATTTACTGTTTCCAACTTTGTGGGACCCAGAAACCAACTAAATTTCCTTTTCTTGCCAAAGCTCAAGACCATGGTTTTTTCCAAGTGTACTACTAGTTTTTCTAGCTGCAATATTTATTAAACACACCCAGCTTCCTCTGCAGACCTATCTCTGTTTGATCTAGGATTACCAGATTGTCTGCATAAAGTAAGCAAGCAATGTGCTTCCCATCTAATTTGGGGCTAGCACCCCATGTCTTACTCAGTGTAGATGGCAAGTCGGCTGTGAACAAGCAGAAGAGCAAGGGAGCCAAAAAACACCCTTATATTAACCCATTTTCAATTGGAATCTTCTTCGACAATGTCCCATCTATGTCCAGGATAACCTGTGCCCAATTGTGGCTGTAGAGCTCTTGTATCATAACCAAAAGGCCCTTAGGGATAATAATATTTATCAACATCTCCCACAACCGATATTGGTCTACTAGATCAAATGAAGCCCGGAAATCAATAAAGCTGTTGAATAACCCCCCCCCCCCCCTGCTCCACCGACTTCCACGCGATGGACCAAAGGGAGAAGCAATGATCTACTGTATAGTGCCCCTTCTTAAAATCCCCCCTGTTCCAGGGGTACTATCTGATTTACTTCAGCTCTCCTTAAGTTTTCCCAGAATTAATTTCGCAAATACCTTGTCTCCCACATCCAGGAGGTTAATTAGCCTATAATTTTTAGGAATCTTTACATCACCTCGCTTATGGATGGGTCTAATGATTTCTCCTTTCCAGTTTTGGGGCATCTGCCCTGAATCAAGGATGCAGGAAAACATCTTGGCAAAGAATTTTGCCAACCAGTCTGATCTGGTCTTTACGATCACTGCCGGGAGATAATCAGGGCCGGCTGCTCTAGCCAACCTTAGATTTGCTATGATTCGTTTAAAATTACATTCAGCAAAGAGCGACCTAATGTCCTGCCCACCTCTGGCCATAATGGATCTTCCTTACTTACTTGCTGTACCCCTTCCCCATATATTTCATCCAAATATCGTTAGGATAGGATAGGATAAAGGTTTGTAAAGCGCTCGATTGCCGTGGCGTCTTGGTGCTGATGTATGTAAAAGATCCAGTAACTACATCTTCAAACAGATTAGATGGCAGAAAAGAGAAATGTCTTCAAGTCTTTCCTAAACAACTTTCTGTCGGCTTGAAATCTCATAGCCATAGGTAATCTATTCCATAAGTGCGTTGCCCCATTGGATAGTGTCCTACCTCCCTACCTCGCCCGCCTAATCTTAACCGTCTTAAGTAGACCCATGTTAGTGGAGCTTAGGGCGCGTGAGGGGGTATAGGGCGTAAATATTTTGGAAACCTCATCGGTGCCGCCTCCATAAAACGCTTTGTGAACCAAGCATAATGCATTGAAATCCACACGCTGCTGCACCGGAAGCCAATGCAGCGATTTAATACCTGCTGAAGTTGAACAACCCCTGGGGATATTCAGAAGCAGCCTTGCTGCTGCATTCTGAAGAAACTGGAGCTTACCCATCTGTGTTTTGTCTATGCCCATAAAAAGGGCATTACAATAATCTAGTTTAGACAGGAAAAGACTCACCATTACTGTCTTTTGTAGCTCACATGAAATAAATGGGAACATCTTTCTTAATGTTTTTAAGAGAAAGAAACAGGATGAAGTCAGACCGTTGACCTGGGCCGAGAAATCTGAAAGCATCCCAGAAAGCATCTTCTGTCACGACGCAATTCATAGTCACTCGTATCTTCCCTGGCCCCTCTTGGACTAGCTTCCAAAACATTTTTAAGCCTTCAGTTTTTATTGCCTCCAGTAGGCTTCTGCAGCATCTCTCTTTATATGTTCTTTTTTGTTCCCTGATGACCGTTTTATGTTTTTTTTATTTCTGTAAACTAATCCTCATATCTATATCATACTTTATATTCAATCTTCTTTCCCTTTTTCTAATGTTTGATTTCAATTTTCTACATTCCTCATTAAACCAGTTTTTCTCTATGTTCTGGCCACTCTTCTTCCTGTATTTCCTGTGGCTTTTCCCTTTTATTTTGACCATTAGACATTGGACCAATTGGGTAATTACATTCACAAACCATCCTATATTCCTAGTATTAGGAATGTCATCTTATGGTTGGCGCTGCTGGAATGACCCTAGTTTCTCCATACACTCCGCTGTCATATGAGTAGTCAGTCGCCTGGGGTAATCCATTTGTACCAGGATGATTATATCTCTTGATTTTTTTATTTCCTCCTACTATCTTGAGTCTAAGTGGTAAGTGGTCACTTCCCTCAGCCCTCATCTACCGAAAATCTCGAACTAATTTGAAATTCCATGCATTTGATAAAGATGTAGTCTATTGGGCATAGTTGTTAGCCTATCTTAAATGTATGGTTTGCTGGCCAGTCTGGCTCCATCCTTCCATTAACACAAACTAGGCACATTGAGCCCATCAAATTGCCTAGGGCCATATCTTGCGAAGCGAGTCCCCCCTAGGAAAGCTGGCAGCATTTATCTTATAGGCCAACAGTAACTCTTTACATCCTAAATCAACTCTATAGGGATCTAGTTTGTGATTGAAATCGCCTAATAGTATAAACAAGTCTCTCTGATATACATCTGTTATATCCTGTATATCCTCATTGAACTTGCCCAGTTCTGATTTATACTCCTTATGTCCACCCCCTGCATATAGACGTTTACATCACCACCCCCTTTTGTACCGCTTTGGCCGCCATAAGTGTGGCAGGGTATGCTCAGACGTGAGTCCCTTGCTCACTTTGCCACTGGATTCAAGCAAGCCGGGCTGAAGACGGCTGGAATGCCAGAAACCGGTCCTCGGAAGCTTGTTTCCGGTCCAGGGAAGGCATGGCTTGGCAGTTGGGGCTGGACTGTTCCCATGAGGCACAGGGTCAGACTGATTTGCATATAGCCATGTCTGAACTGGGGTGGCAGAGTGGGCTAAAGAACGGTGATGGATCAAACCCAGATCTTTTGACTGGGTGTGAGTGTTTGATTGGTTCAGATGCTCCGTCCATCACCACCCCCTTTTGTACCGCTTTGGCCGCCATAAGTGTGGCATGGTATGCTCAGACGTGAGTCCCTTGCTCACTTTGCCACTGGATTCAAGCAAGCCGGGCTGAAGACGGCTGGAATGCCAGAAACCGGTCCCCGGAAGCTTGTTTCCGGTCCAGGGAAGGCATGGCTTGGCAGTTCGGGCTGGACTGTTCCCATGAGGCAGAGGGTCAGACTGATTTGCATATAGCCATGTCTGAACTGGGGTGGCAGAGTGGGCTAAAGAACGGTGATGGATCAAACCCAGATCTTTTGACTGGGTGTGAGTGTTTGATTGGTTCAGATGCTCCGTCCATCACCACCCCCTTTTGTACCGTTTACAATGAAAATACCATCATACTCGGCGTTGGGATCCAAAGGGAGCACACTACCGGCATTTGGCTTTCAGGGGGACCATCTTTTTTGCTATTTTAGTAGATATCAGCATTATTTGTCCACCAGCCGGGCGGCCAAATTGACTTCTCCTAGCTGGTGTGTTCTATTGTACAAACCTTCATGCAAAGGGGTTTCGTTCCACAGCCAAGTTTCTTGTAGGCACACAATCTCATGGAGATTAATTACTTTTTTAAAGCTTTCTAATTTAGATATTCTATTATAGCCGTTAATATTTCAAGTAAGTTTGCTCAGGCTGTGCAACCACCCTACCTCCTAGTCAATTTCATTTAGCCAACTTTTTTTATCATTCCCTGGTGATGCTTAGGCCCTATATCTATTTACTAAATTTAGTCCTTCTCTGTCCTCACCTGTTTCATAACGTCTCAGTGTGATTTTAAGATCTTCCTTATCTTCATATACCTGATCAATCAATCTAATCTGCATCGTTCCCAGTCCCGTGTGAATTAGCAGGAATGGTTTCTTAAATGTATCACTTTCAGGTATTTCCCAGTCCGGGACCAATCTAATTCATTCTTTAAGTAAGCCCTGTTCTGCATTCATCAATGCTACCTTAACCACTTGGCTGCTAAGGGGTGTGCGAGGTGTTCCATTGACTTTCCATTGAAATCAATGGAAAGTCCATGACGAGCTGGGCTCGTCATGAGCGTCGAAGGGGTTAACCAACCATAAATATAGCAAGATATTTGTTACTTCTTGTCCTTTTCTATTTGCTGTAAATCCTACTTGTCTATGGACTTTTGTCCCTATGTCTTTCAGGCCTACACATTTGGAGAAAGAGAAAAAGCAATTGGGTTTGGTTTAGTGGGATTCATTTCTTTCCGCCCTTTCCACCTTTTCTTTGGTATATTGGCTCAAGGTGTAACAGTAAGATCATTCCCCTTTTACTTTCTATTTCATGGGTTCTCACCCCTCCATCTCCCTTCTGATACTTCTATACCCCTCTCTTTCCTTTTCCCCTTTGATCCTCAGAATCACCTTTTTCCCCATGACTTCCCGCACATTTATTCTTACTCATAGGTTGTATTCTGGGGTTCAATATCCTTCTCTGGGATTTTTTATTTTGTTCTCATTCTTTCTTTTCCATATGCTTTTCATCTTACCTATTTTCAGCATATGGGGGCTTGTTTTCTGGTCTTTATTATGAGCTTTAACTAGACCATTATATCTTCCCTCTGTAGTTACAAGCTCCCTTTTCTTCTGTTTTACGTCATCCCCTTCTTAACCCATCTCCCATATCTTGCTTATATTGCATTGTTTCGCCCTGTTTTTTTATAAGCATTGTTTATTGCGATATATAAACACTCTGCTCTGGGGAAGGAGCCTCTTCCTCCTCCCCCACCTGCAGCGGTAACCCTTCCCCCAGGTTTTTCTCTCCTATAACAGGTCTTACTATAGAAGGAATGCGATCCTTAATTTGTTTCATCTCCCCACAATTATTTGCAACTGTTCTTAGAATATGATAGTTCATTTTGGAGACCTCCAACAGGCCTTGCAAAGTTTTCTGTAGGATCATCATCATGCGCTTGATGCATTGATGCGCTTGGTGATGCTGTAATTTCGAGGTTCTATATTGATCCTTCGACGGGGTCATTCACCATAACTGGGGGTGGGTTCGTTCTTTCATTGATTCTCTGTTGCACCCCACCCAGATCTTCAGACCCTATATTGTGTTGTTCACTGTCTGCACTCCTCTCCCCCTCACCTTCGTCTGTGTTTTGAATCTCACAGGCGGAGAAAAGACAAGGAGATGAGGACTGTCTTAGTTGTTACGAGTGAATATTTAGTATATGCTGTATCATTTGGAATTAATTGTTATTGCCTTAGGTTAGACTTGAACTAGAAAGTGCGTAGGAGAGACGTTGCCAAACATAGAAAGCTTTAAATGATTGCATCTTATACGTTGGCTCCAACACTCTCTCTGAATGTATGCACCTTGCTCTGGTGCTTTACATGATGTGTGTTTGTCTAAAATTGTAAACTCTAAAAAAATTTGATTAAAAAAATAAAATAAAATATAATGAGGACAGTCTTAGTTCTAGAAGTAAGTCCCTATGTCTGTTATATCATTATGTCTTAAGTAAGGTGTTTCTAAATCCTGTGATACCAAACTATTAGACACCGACTATGTTCCCTCGCATAGGTTAAGATCCGTTGGTTGATTCTTTTTTAAATGTTTGCCCATAAAGTCTTTAATCGACTTTGTAAGTGATGTTCCATGACCATCTCTTTGTCCCCCTGCTTCATTACACTGGGGGGATTTTAGTTCAGGGCAGTTTTTTTCTGGCTTTTGCAACTAGATCCTGGGGTTGCTTCTGCCACATAGCTTTTATTTCATTCCTTCTTATTCTGTAGTTCTTTTATCTCTTCTCCCCTCTCTACGGAGTTGTTTGACTTTCCATGACTATTCTGTCCCTTCCGTGATTTCGTTTTCCTGGGTGCCATGTCTTTCTTTGGCTCGTTCGTTCCTCTTTTGCGCTGACTTATATGTATCTACTGGTAGTGTTAGCTTATGTCCCTTTATCTTACTCCAATCTTTCCCTTTTGCAACTGCTCCACTCGGACTTCGGTGCTGTACTTCTTCCTTTTCCTCGCGTGTTTTTTTGTTCCATGTTCGATCCTGACACTTGCCTCTGCTCACCCACTTTTCTCTGTACCATTCATCTAATCACTGCCTCTGCTCTGGTTTAGATGTTAACTGTTGTTGTTTTTTTAATCGATTTTCAATTTCAAGCCTAATTTCCAGGTCTGTCTTCTTCTTACTCTCTTTTACCTTCCAGCAGTGACCCAACAGCTGGGTGGGCCCTGCCACGCACCAAACTCCCACGGCTCCCCGCTGGGAGTCGGCTCAGTTGTGGACCCCAATTTCACCATCCTCAGCCAGTTTAAAGGGGCAAATGGGCTCCAAACACTCCTTACCTACAACTACACCCTGCCCCACTCAAGTCTATTGAGACAACAGTAGAATAATTTACCTTTCCAATACTTCTCCACTGAGTCGCCTCCACATCTTCTCCTTGCCTCCAAAGTTCCTCTAATCCTGCAGCAGTTCACTGGATTGGGCGCTCCCCAGTACCAGCATTCCCAGCAGTTTTGCCAACCTCGCGGCTTCCACGACCCTCAGGCGGGGCTGTGGCCCGGCGCTAAATTGACCGCGCCCGTCTTTTAATCCGCTGCTGTGCTGTCAGCAGGAGCGGTGATCGCAACTACGGTGGGGTGCAGTGAAAGCAACTCAGACCACTTCAGGAGCAGGGTAAGCTAGGCCCACTGCTGGGGTCCGGATCGCGTTCTGGGCTCTCGGTTTCCTGTCTGGCAGGTTCCGGCAGTAGCCTGGGATCAAGAGCAGAGAGCAGAGCGTCGTTGTACGGGTGAGCAGAGTTTCCTAATATTTATAAAAAATCTGGCTTTACCACTGAATTGGATTTTGAATAAAAATAGCTGCTATTTTCTTCTTCTTTTTTCAGTCTGGCCCCATTCCCGTAAATCATGATTAATATTGTAATCTGCACTTCCTACATAGGACAGCTAGGCCCACTTTTAAATGACATGCACCCTACTTATGGGTTACAATATTACATATGGAGGTTTATACCAGTCAAAAAGGGTTTAACTTGACCAATCACAAATCTTGTTTTCACTCTTATAGTGAGACTTCAATGGTAGGCCTGAAGCCATGATTGCCCTGCCACTATAGAGGAATGCACAATAGGTTCTGAAACCACTAACAGCATTTAACTTCCAGGCCCTTGAATACATTTTGTACCATAAATATTATAATAATTATTATTATAATACATTTTAAACCTTATAGGCAAGTTAATATACCAATTAGGAATATGCCAATTCAACCATGGGGGAGCACTAGCACTTTACTACTGGTTAGCAGGGGTGAAGTGGAAAGATTCTGTAAAAAATATGGGGTATAGCAAAAGGCGAAAATTCAGGGGTGATCATGCAGAAAAGACAGATTTACTACGTCTTCCATCACGGAATTCACTGGAACAGTGAAGTATGGAACGCTGGCAGGACTCCCGGCTTGTACTTTGAAAGGTAATACTGCTTCCATTACTGCAGCATATGCCTTGTAATACTGGGAAAATCTTACAGAATTTCTGCCTCCGGTCATTGCACAAGACATTTTCTCCCGAGCAATCAAAAGGGGAAAGTGACAGATTAAACCAGGCACAAAGGGCCTGGTAGACATAATGGCACCAAGCATTAGTAACTCCAACTGAATACACATATTTGTGTGAATGCACACAACATGCCATTGGATTTACCATTTGATGGCAAAACTCTGTTTTCACCTACTAAAGAGGTCGAAAAAAGAATACCCCCGGTGATGGCGGTAGTTGTGCATTATCCGTACAGGAGATGGTGATGATAAATTGCTGAGGTCTGCTAATTTCAACACTTTAAACGTGCTACAATGCGGTACATGGTTCCTAGTAAAGAGCCTTTGGCTGACTTTTTACTTGATAAGGACTCACATCCTTTGCACCTAATAACACAATTTATTAAACCAATAATTTGATTATGGGTATTTCGCTGTAGTGGTCATTTGTTCATTAGAAAAGCTGCCTTTGAAATAAGGAAATGAGTAAGCTAAGATGAAGAGGTGGGTGGAAAGGTATATCCAAAGGGAGGTGTTGAGGATAAAGAGGGTTGAGTAAAATAATGAGGAAGGGAATAGAAGACTTAACTCAAAGGGAAAAGACCACTGTTACTTACTATGTCAACTGAGTTATATCTACTTCACGGCCCTCTTTGTGCACAATGACATATCCGCATTTACACGTTTCTTAGTATCAGAGCTGTAGGAACTTAAAAAATATATAGATAACATGCCAAAAGGGTCATTTGAACAAAGAATCACACACAATGCAGCCACATTTGGAGAGACAAGTTGATGGAGCAGTTAGTGATTTTGTGGAGCGGTCCGGCCAATGGTACCAAGTTGAAGAGAATGAAGACCCATTCCCCATGTCTGTATGAAGGAAGGGTCAGCCGTATCTGCTAGAGTGACAGGGGGTTATGTCTGCAGGGCGAGTGGGTGGAGTCTGGTTTGAATGAGAGTGCCTGTAGGTGGCTGATGCGATGCATGCATGTGGGGTAGCAGCTGAGGACGAAAACAGGAGCTGATTGTCAGCATGTGACATTTTTATTTAAGAGGACATCCCAAAGACCACTCATTCTACTTTCATAAGCCTCTATCCATATCATTGCAAATAGACATACCCTTCTTTCCATGTCGTATGCAATGTCATGCAGCAATGCACTAATATGCAACAGCTGTAATTGTGGTGCCAGATGTGTCATCCTGTTTTTAACACTGTGGCTCAGTGAGTTGAATATTCATTACTGAAACATGCAGTGATCTAAAACTAAATAAATTACAAGGTCGAACACCAACAAGGCTCATTCAGCCTTCCTTTTTTCCAAAGTTGGTAAATTTAGTGCAAGTAAATTGGGAAACGTGTTATTTTTGGTGCTTAGAAAGGGCTTAAGTGTGGTATTATGTGCTACACTGGTACTGGTAGTACTGATATTATTTTCCTCAAGA
This sequence comes from Lissotriton helveticus, assembly GCF_964261635.1. Lineage (NCBI taxonomy): Eukaryota > Metazoa > Chordata > Amphibia > Caudata > Salamandridae > Lissotriton > Lissotriton helveticus. Next base: position 150,981,948 of record NC_136069.1, read on the forward strand.
AAAAACACACTTAGAGGGTTGATAACTTAGTGTACCTTATTTACCCCATTGCTGTTTCAGTAATTGGTTAGTATATTATTGTTGAAGGCTCTACTGTCATCATAGTCATCTTGTCAAAAGAATTGCACCCTGATTTGAGTGGAAAAATAAAACAAATCAATTAAAACCTGTCTGAAAGGACCTTCCACTGGTGAACATTCAAAATCACCTGGAATTCATGAAGACCATAAAAAATTAACTGTACCCACCAAGGGGACTCTTTTCCACATGTACCACAGAACCTGTACTAGACCTCGATTGCCTACAGAAAATGTAGTTCTGAATCGCAGGATGTTTATTGATAGTCATTAATGCTAGAATGATCTCCCGATGTATAGGTGGAGCCGGAGAAATATACCATAGATATACTGTTCATAGCACATAGCACAGTGTGCCAAAGTCCATTTGTCCACAAGATGAGTAGCACTTTGTAACAGTCTATCAGGAGTGAGATTTATCATGTTAATAGGGTAGTGACGAGGACGCATCCTTCATTCCTACCAAAAGTAGTTATTAGATTTCTACACTCACCTGACTATTACCTTACAAACATTTTCCCAAAACCTTTCCACTCCAACTGAATAATCCTTTCATTCATTAGACATTAAAAGGGTCATGAAGGTCATATGAAAATTCTACTCAACTTGTTGTCAACTATGGCCATATCATACAAGGATTTTCCATTCCAAAACAATCTATTGCTTGGTGAATAGTTTTGGATATGTGTACTTGCTATCGGCTACAAATAAACCTCTTCCAGGCTGAACGAAGGCACACTCTACTAGAGCTAAGGCTGTAACCAAAGCTTGTCTACACAATGTTCCTATTGGTGACAACTATAACGCAACAACTTGGACATTGTTTTATACTTCCAAAAGCCATTATTGCCTTGACAAACAAGCGAAAGCAAGATTAGGTCAAGGTAATATCGAGGAGTAGTGTGCTCATATATTATATATACATATATATACATATGTATATATATCCACAAAAGAGTTGCCCCTATATATGATGCCGTAGAAAAGGTTTGTTTTACTAGTACTACATTGTAGGTCTCTTCATTGAAGTCATAAACTAGCCACCCACTCTATGCAACTGGGCCCTGGAAAATGTGTTCTGATTCTATTTCTGGAAAAGGAAAAGTCTGCCAGTACAATGCATTATAGGTAGAGGAATCGCCTGATATTGTAAATTGTAAATTATAAATAAATAGTAAATTGATACTTGTATAGCGCACTACTCACCCGCAAGGGTCTCAAGGCGCTTGTACGAATACCGCTGTGGAACCCATCCTGGCTTTCCCTGTGAGGTGTCCACTCCTGGGCACCCCCAAAGTGGAGGCCAGGCATCCTTAGCGTTGTGGGGGCCGTTGTGGAGATTAAGCAAGCTATTGCCCAGAGTTGCAGAGTGGGACTCCATGATTGGAATAGGCATCGAGGCGAGAATTATCAGGTCCATGGAATTTTTGAGCCCATGACCCGCTGAGGCGGGGAATTGAACCCTGGGCCCGGGCTAGACCTCTGCATCAGGGTCTGCCGCTCTAACCATTGAGCCACACTTCTCCATAATGGACATGTCTCTTTTAACTTTATTTGCAATAGAAGATTATCAGGTTAACTTTTGTTCTTTCTCATTTCACAGTTTAATTTGCCTTTGCACCTACGATGTTGCAATGTAGTTTTAAAATGTTGACAGGCTAAACCTGTTTGGTTAGTTCACAGTTAAATTCCACTTCTGACAGATTTTACAGGGTGTTACTCATCCTATGGACAAATGGACTTTGGCACCCGGTGCTTTATTAGATGAACCACCATCTATGGTAAACTGCTCCAGGTCCACACAGACAGCAGGAGATTATTCTTCTTAGGGGCTGTTTACGATCTAGGTCGGAAAGCTCTCCGACCGAGCTGGATCCGGCGTGTTTTCTGACCGAGCCGGAGTCCTGCAGTCCGCCCGAGCGAGTACGATGCGGCCGTATGCTGCCAGACTCGGTTCGGTTGGACTCCCATAGAAGTGAATGGGAGCCGGTCGTACGATGAGTACATCAGCTCCCATTGACTGAATGGGTAAGTCTTGCACAAGGGTGCCCCCTACAGTAGGTACGCGTTGGTGCCATCCGCACCATACATGCCTGTGTTGGGGAGACCCTTGGGTCTCCCCCTGTGTCCGAGTAGTAGGGCTGCGGGTGACAGGGGGCCCGACATGTACCCCCATAGGCAACTTCCCGGATGTTTTGCGAGCCGGACACTCCGGCTCGCACCGGCTGTCTGACGTGTTCATCGTACTGGCTCGGTCATAAATCGCATCCATTGCACGCCACGGTTAGCTGACGGCCGAGACGTATGGAGCGGTTTAGACCCGGAAACGACTCGGTCGGTGAATTTCACATAATTCGCATCGTACTTGCTCGCTCGAACAGCTGTACGAGTCGGGCGGAAAACATGCGTACAGCTCGTAGTTTTTCCGGCCGGATCGCTTTTGGTGCCCTTCCGACCCGGATCGGAATCGGCCCCTAATTATGACTTCCAAGGAGATTCCTACAATGCAGAACAATGACTAAAAGTAAGCACCTTTTTCTTGCCTACAATAATACAGTATATATAGGCAAAAATTAGATAATTACGTCTCTTTGCTTCACTTCACTCTTAGACCCACCTATACATTCGCTGCAGCATGATAGAAGCATCACACGACAACAAAACACATCCCACACAAGCAACATCATAAGCCCACACTCTACCAATTGCATGAAGTTAAATGAGTAGCCTCTGTTGTGTTGGCTAGGATCCACCAGAGGTATAAGGCGCCAGCAATTAAGATTGTAATACAGATGAATACCATTGCTTAATGGTGCTAGTACAATAAGCTTGCACTCCTTTCTAACTCAAGGTTACATCCCTGTGCTCTATTCACTTGCCTTTAGTTTTGCAAGTTCCAGTTGAATCCTTGGGGGCTGGGTTTGTGCTAGAGGAATATCTCTTAAAAACAAATAAAGTTGCTTCTTCAGCCTGAGTCTTGTTCATCTGTTGGTCAGCTTTGAACATCCACAATATCTTTAAGTTATAAAATTGAATGGTTCAACAATGTGTTCTGTCCGCTGTCTTTCACAAGCATTTCTCCTTCTTCTTAAGAGCTTAAAATCGCACTCTCAAAGTAAGAGAGAGAGAGGGGGGGAGGGGGGGAGGGAGAGAGAGCGAGAGAGAGAACGAGAGAGAGAGAGAGAAGGGAGGGGGGGCGTGTGTGTTTGTTTTTCTCCTGAATGCCTGACTGATCTTTTTTCCCCTCGCTTATATGTTTACTGAGACCATATTAAACCCTGTATTCTATAACTATCTAACAGATTTCCCTATCACCCTCAATCTTTTATTTCCCATACCTACAAAATGTAAAATATTCTCTCTTCTATCATATTTCTATTCTTTAGCATCATATTGTCTGTTTTTATCAACATTTGCATGCTCTGTGATAATGCACAAATCCTCAGCTTCCACTCTTTTAACTCTCCTACAGCTATCAATGAAACAACTCTTCGTTGTTGAATATGCATTTACTGCCTTGACTCTCTGAGTCATAAGTCTGTGACTATATCCTGTTCGTTGTTATTTTGAGATTAGCTATGACTAGGCACACACAACAAACTAACCAGATATATATATAATCATTTACTCCTTTTATTTTCGAACATATCAGAAATATTTCTCTTTATTTCATTGTGCTCCTTGCATAGACTTGTTAAAATCAAGCAAATGCCCACAATGGTCCACAATTAGAAATATTCACTCTGGTCAGACAGTAAAATGAAGAACTTTAAAAAGAATTCCATGTTCTGATGTGATATGGGAATGCTAACAAATCATTAAGATCGTTTCTCTATCCTCCCATCCCCCTACGGGTCTGGTTTTATTTGGCTGCTCTCTCATCTTTGTCCAGCATGCTCCCTTGTAAAAGTTAAGGGTCCTTAAAGCCTTTCCTTAGTTGTTGTATCTTTGCTAGAACAATGCACACGCTATTATGAATTACAAGGATAATCAGAGTAACAAGCCTTGCAAAGAAACGGGAACCATACTGTGCCACAGTCCTCGACTGTGTGCTCTCTTCTCTAAACTCCTATCCCCAAAAGACCGATGGAGATGGTACTGTCAGAATTTGCCTACACGTTTTCAAATCCGGCACCAATGACTCATCCATCTATTTCCAGAAATTAAATCTTACTCCTGGCAAGCTGGAATGGTCAGTCTGCATAGCAGATTTCAGAGTGAATTTGTAAAGGAAGTGGTGTGTAGATGTTCCACTTAAATATGTTCATGATGTAACCACATAATAGATATCACCCATAGGCCAACACTGGTAGTCTTTGCTTTGGCCAGGAAGAAAAGTATTCAAACTAAAGTCAACCAAAGCTCGTGTCATGATGGATAAATAAGAGACCTGCTAACTAATACCCTAGAACATGTATCCTGACACATCCTTTACTTAGGACAACAAATGGAATTGCAAATGAGCCAATGCTCTATTTTCCAATTCTAAGAATTTATTGCCATACTCTGTGCATCCTACTAAGGTAGATAATATATTTACGAAAGATGATTGCTTCTAACATGATGCAGAAGTGAAGCATCGAACTGCAGTGCTCAAACGACCATAGTTTCCCAAAATAAGGCTGTAAACAATGTTGCATCTCCGAATACTACATATGGGCCTTTCACCCACACCAGGATTGACAACTTTGCTGCCGTTTAGCTCCAGGCGTGCAAAGTTAGCAGGTTTTCAGAGTGCAGTCCGACCTTTTCACCGAGAAATAGAAAATAATTGGCTGAACAAGTCATTCTGGGCCCAGTCAAAAGCTCAAGGGGGAGCAAGATAGGTCTGCAGTATTTTTGTGGACCACATAATTCTAATGGACCTTCCGTAACTAGGGTTATTGGGTCAATTGAAATTAAGCCAGACGTACTGAGAGCCTAGATGAGGAAAGAAGCAGATTCAAGGGGTTTGGTGGCTTCTTTCCACAGTCAACGCCTGTGTGTATATATGTGTTGCAGAAGACCTGCCACAGGACACAAGTCATAGATGATTAAACTATTTATGGAGGGCATATCTCAAGACTTCTTCAATCAATGTGAAAAGGTGAAATCCAGAGTTGTGGACTGGGTTTAAAAGCTCCACTACTATCTGAAATCTCAACAGGGCAAGTTCCGAGCATTATGATCGCATGACGGCTGCAATATGTTTCATTTGTCAAAAAGTGGCTAATAGACTGATGTTGAAAATGATAATGGCTTGGCCATTCTGATGGAGATAGTTCATGCATGCATTCACTGCACAGACTTAATACTATGCCAAGTAAGGAATTAATGAAAAAGACAATTGTTTTGACTTTTATGTAATGGAAATCATTTCCCCCAGCCTAATTACACAACAGATGTAGATATAGTGCTCCACACCACACTTTTGCCACCTCTCAGCACGATAACAGATGTTACTACAATAATTCATAGTGCTAAATTTACTGACCTTCAGGATGGTGGAGTCTGGTTGGCTTTTCCATGATTCAAACTCATGACCTGCCATTCACAATTTTGTTATAGTGGTGCAAGTTTAGCCCATTGAGTTATCCATCCAACATGTTATCAATAAAGTCAGTAATTCTAAAAAAGAAACACCAAAATGCCTTTTGTATTTTAAAACCTCAACAGATCTCCAACTAATCTTATACAACTTGCTACGGACTTGTGTACAAGTTTAAATATCTTTAAGTATCTGTGAAACGTTTTGCCCACCTAAGCAAAATTTAAGGCACTCAAAAATGGTAAAAACAATGCTCCATTACACGCAAAGACAGTGAGGCTCCTGGAAGTAAAGTGAACATATTAAAACAGGAAAAACAACTGCAATAGGAGATGGGAGAGCACCTCTTAAAATCCAAGCTCAAACTCATACCATGAAAACAGGCACAACAAACATTGGCAAAGCCAACTGAAATGGATCATTTTTGTAATTGCAAATAAATGGCACAGAAATAAAAAGTTGAAAAAAACATGCTGCCGCCTAAATATGGTGATTCATAAAGGGGGGTGGTGATGGACAGAGTATCTGAATTAAGCAGAACACTCCTACCCAGTCAAAAGATCAGGGCTTGATCCATCACCGTTTTTTAGCTCACTGCACCATCCCAGCTCAGAACCTGGCTACATGCAAATTAGTCTGTCCCTGACCCAGTGCATCATGGGAACAGGGCAGACCAAACTACCAAGCCAATTCTTTACTGGAAAGGAAACAAGCTTCCGGGGACCGGTTTCTGGCATTACAGCCGTCTTCGGCCCGGCTTGCTTGAATCCTGATGGTGCAGTGAGCAAGGGACTCACATCTGAGCATACCCTTCCACACTTGTGGTGGCCAAAACGATTCATAAAGGGGGGTGGTGATGGACAGAGTATCTGAATTAAGCAGAACACTCCTACCCAGTCAAAAGATCAGGGCTTGATCCATCACCGTTTTTTAGCTCACTGCACCATCCCAGCTCAGAACCTGGCTACATGCAAATTAGTCTGTCCCTGGCCCAGTGCATCATGGGAACAGGGCAGAGCAAACTACCAAGCCAATTCTTTACTGGAAAGGAAGCAAGCTTCCGGGGACCGGTTTCTGGCATTACAGCCGTCTTCGGCCCGGCTTGCTTGAATCCTGATGGTGCAGTGAGCAAGGGACTCACATCTGAGCATACCCTTCCACACTTGTGGTAGCCAAAACGATTCATAAAGGGGGGTGGTGATGGACAGAGTATCTGAATTAAGCAGAACACTCCTACCCAGTCAATATGGTGGCTATATGCTTACTTACTTAGACTAGGAATAGAAAGCCTTCCTACTTTTAATGCACATCACATGGAAATACTACTCTTACCGGTGGAAAGAAACTGCGCTGTTAGCTTTGAATTTCTGTAACTTAAAGATATAAGTTTAAACACACAAGAATAAATGGCAAAATGCTGTCAATCACAATGCAAAACAGTCAAAGGCTAAAGTGGCCTGATCCACTGCTCCATGTAGTTTGATGTGATGGGAAGAAGCTAAATGTGAGTGACAGTTGAACACACCAATGGGTGAAGCAGGTTGATTACATGAGGTTTTCGACATTCCGCAGCCTGTCTCTAAGCCAAATCTAAAATGACTAAAACTGGCAGAGGGGGCTAGGAGGAAGAGAAAATGAGACTAGCTGTAGAATAACAGAGCTTGGAGATGCAAAATCATTAAAAAAAATCCATAATTTTACTGTTAAGGTTCTGTGGAATAAAAGTTGCTTGGGGAAGGATAGATGTAGTCTGGAGAGTGAAAATAAACATTCCTGGCCCAGATTGCACAGAATAAAGTAAGAAGGCGTCTTACAACAGGGAGAAACTGGGTAACTGTATGTTAAAGAAACAAAGGGGCTACATGAATATTTCAGGAGAAGAAGAGGCATGGTCTAAGATAGAGTGGAACAAAGAGGGTTCCTCCCGAGGGAGGATCCTTCCACGGTCAAGAGCCTGAGATAAGGGGGCAAGTGGAGCCAAAGGTCAGAGGTCAGACTGTCAAACCTTAAAGTGAAGGGGTGAATGTGAACAATGAGAAAATGAAGAGACTGAATTGGTGCAAGCAATAAAAAGCAATGTCGCGCACCAACTACGGACCAAGGTGAGGCAAGCTAAAGAAACCAAAACAACCAGAAGGCAAAGAATCCATGAAATGAAAGAGTTTTGGTCAAAGCATCTGGACAAAAAAGAGCAGGTTGCAAACAACGGGCGTCCCAGATGAACAGTTTATGGTTGGACAGTACCATAATTTGAATGGGAAAAACTCAAACAGAATTTGAGACGGGGACTCTTTAATAAGCAAAAGTAAAACAGATATGTATGGCCTGTCTCTGAGTGACTGAGGCAACTGACCTACTTATTCTTTTCTACTGCGCCCAAAGTCCTCAGAACATAAACTACAATTAAAATTGACATTATCCAACAGAGCAGCAAGCACCTGTAACTGCTGTGGCAAGTCGGCCTTTCTACAGTCTTAAAATGCAATGGTTACTTAACAGTATTCTTTCTTCCCTGTTCCAGCCCTCACACTCTGCGTGCCCACATCCCGCGAGACAGCCTGTGTGTGATCTCCCCCTTCTATTTCCTAAAGAACACTCCTGGCTCCACCCCTATCTCCTAGTGCAATCAGACCACACCTCTAGTCAGCGTCCAGTTAAGGCTACTTAAACCTCACACTTCTTATGCATAATTTATGCCAGAGAGGTTGAAGGCTACTGAGCAGTGGGACAAGGTAGAAAGAACCAAAGGAATGAGATTACCAGGAGTTGTCGGCTTACCTTCCTTGTCCCAGTCCTATCAGTCATAGGCGTATTTTACACTTTTAATAACACATGGCCTGCACAGCTGCTGGGAAAACATTAAAACGTACTGACAGCTGCTTAAAACAAGCAACATAGAGCCCTGGCACCGATGACCCTAACACCCATCCCACCCACCTTTTAGAAGATAAAAGTGGAGAACAGCACTACAAGGATGATAGGCACATCTTGGCCTCGTTTCCATCTTCCACCTCCCACCCACAGTATCACATTACCACCTTTCATTGTATGACTCTCTGCTCACGGATGATGGACTCTTCAAATGCTGAAAAAATCCTCTCCCAAGCTCTCTATCCACCAAATACCCCACTTTTCCTGATTCTAATCCCTCTGGACCATTAGTCTGCAAGTCTCTTTTAGAAACCTCATGCAGACTTTAGCTCCAGTGTGTGGCTAAACTGGTTCAGAATCTACTACTTACAGGTTTCAGGTTTGAAATATACGAAATAAATGACCCTACCCTTCCATTCCACACAGCCAGACCCTTAATCATTGCACAAGGTATGAGTGTAGTGGCAAATGTAATAGCATATTAGGTGATCTACCACTCTTCGGCATTTTTACGATTAATAAAATTATAAACTTTGTCACTAAACTCCTTCAACCTATCCAGACACAAACCTTGTCATTAAACAACTGGCTCTAAGGGATATATACGAAAACAGGGGTCTATCCAAACTTCTGATTCTAGCCTCCTCGGTTATCCATGGCACCTCTCCAACATGCCCTTCCCCTTCTAAATCCCTGCAAGCAGCATACAATCATCCAATCAAATGCGCTTTGCCACCAGTATCACAGCACTCCACTTCTTCAACACGGTCCTCAAAGTGCACTTACTCTAAATTGAAGTTCAAAGTGACTGACGGCTCCATCCTCTCCCCCATTCGCTGACCTCTCAACTGCATTGTTTTCAACTTATTCCCTGCTCACCTCTTAATGTCTGCCCAATTCCATCTTCCACCATAATTACAAGCACTCTACGAAGTATATGATATGATCTTATGTACTTTCAATTCATAATTACATCAATTCTAATCGAAATGCAGTTTCTCTTTTCAATAAATACAATTAAATTTTTATCTCTTAACATATTTAAACTAAATATTTAACAAACCCTCTGATAACCTTTCCCAACAAATGCTAAGAAATTCCATACACAATTAAATGAAGATATTCTCAGGTGTCTACAAAGGTGTGCCAGGGTTAAGAAAGTCCTATAGTGCTGCACAAATGGCGGTAAGTACTGTACAAATGGCAATCACAAAACTTACAGTGGAAATTAAGTGTAGAGAAAGAACTGCTCTCTTCACCCACTGCTGCACTACTAACAATCACCAACAATACGCATGCTAGAATGGAGCTTTGTTTGATGATGTCTGCTAGGGTTCTGAGGCCTTTTGAGACATCACTCTGTGGATAGTCCCTTTAAAACATTCTGATTGAAAATAGGCAAAATCCTTGGATAATTCCTCCTAAAACATGGACACGCACAATATGCCATGGTATGGTAGCCTTCAGTGGATGTTTACGATAATCATTTTTCTATAAATAATAGATGTAAGTTGTTTGACATCAGTATCTTAAGAATTCTTTTTTAAATTGTGATCTTTTATTGAAAGTAGAATGGATTGAGTAAAAATGGGTCTAGATTTTACTTAGTATTATTTCTTCTCAATGTTATATGTCGACAAATAACAAAATATAAAAAAAAAACTTGCCATATTGACTGAAAGTCCGTGGAAAGTACAGTTTTGTCTTTACTCTGATCTTAGACATGATTCCTAATGGATATATTCAAAGCAAAGTTGACTTTGCTAATGTCCCCATGTTGAACGAATTAAAGGTGTCCTGTCTGTTATTCCTCTTACAGTCCATCTATAAAAGTCTCGCATTGAGCTCACCTTCAACCACTTAAGATATATTTATATTTTTATGTTTACAGAAGATTTATGAATTGAAGCCTCCCTACAGTTGTCCCATCATGTAGTATGCAGATCTGTCGGTGTGAGGTAATACCCACTCGATGTTTGGGAAAGTAAGACGAAAGTGTTTTTCCAAGTTGTGCATTGTGATTGAAGAGACACAAAATATATGTTAATGCTTTGTTTCGGTCTCATTTAATTCGGGTTTACAAGTGTTTTGATCAGCAATGGTCTTAGCATCAAATTATAAATACATTATTTACTCCCATTGAATCAGTAATGCACGAATGATATAAAACACTCTTAACAAGACAAACGTGCTTATTGTACCTTATGAAAAGTACGATATTTGTCAACAAGATACGGGTGAAAATGTTGCTGTCCTAACTTTGGCCTTAAAAAATATACTCATTTCAGCAGTTTCACAGACTTGCAGGCCCCAGTGGGATTTCCTGCAAGGTTCGTGGACACTTTATTGAGCCCTGTAGCCACCCCGTGAATATGGCAGAAGGCCATGTTTAGCACACGTTGACCACCCAAGGCAAGTTGGCTGCCCTCGGTGGCTTTGGCACAGACAATTATGCCAAACCCCGCTGCTCCATCCATGATGCACATGACCCAAAGCCGTATATAGCCCCTTCTTCTGTCTTAGTATAAGTGTCTGGAGACAGTGTTCTCATTTCTGAGCCAACCTTCTCCCAGTTCTTGAGCAGCATATAGCCAGGATATGCATCGCCCACACTAGCCCTTTCTTGATGGGCGTGAGCTACTGCAAGAAAGCGAACATTGAAAATTTTGTTTTTTGTTTATCTAACGAAAGCAGAGAGAGGACAGGAAGGAGCAGGAATGGGGAGAGCATTGGTAAAGACAAGAGACAAAGCTTGCTATCTCACCATACCATTTACCACATTTAAAGTTGCTAGGAACCTAGACCTAGAGGAGAGGGTGGTCTATATTCTCTCCAAGGTCTGTGGAGTAAAGAATTGGGCAATCATCAACTAATGAGTGTGCACAGATGCTGTCAATTAGGTATACCCTAAAAGCAATATCTAATGCCAGAGTCAACAGAATTTTGTCTTGCATAGAGCATGCTATGACTCCTTGGTGGCCACAGTGTTAGTGATGTCTGAACAAGGCCGTGGCAGCTGGTGAAATTTTGAAAGTGGTGGAGCTTAAAAGTTTGTGATGAGTGAATTCTCCAGATCATTCTAAAATACTCTGTTAACAACAACCATATGCAAACTCTTGTACATGCAAAGAACTATCCAGAGAACTGTCAATCCGACAAAACAGCAGAACCATTCCTACAGTGATGTGACTGGTCGGTATTAGCCTTAAAATTCCCTGTTCACAACTCCCTTACTCCACACAGGCGTTCAATGTTGTAAATCGCAGGGTTTGTGATCGCAAACATACCTTGTACATGAGATCTTTACACACCTTTTGCTAGTGGGACATGTTAGATGCACTGTGGGACAGACCACCTTACATCATTCCTTATGTTAGTCTGCCTTCTATCTGTATCCACACAAAGGAAGGGAACAGAACGGTAGGCAGCAACAACATCAAAATATAAAGAAGTGTAAAATAAGTAAAGGCAACATAATTGAGGAAATAAGGCAGTGAGTACTCTAGCTTTCCATTACGCATGCCAACATAAACATTCTACGGTGTTACTTCTATTCAGTAAGATAGCTGAGCACATGTTGCAGTGATTTACATCATAACCTGCAAGTAATAATTCAGGCACTTTGCTGGTGCCTCTCAGCTTTTCACCCTTTCGAGCATCATAAAATGGCTGTCAGTGGGGTAATATAAGCTATATTACACAAAGCTTATGACACAATTCCGTATGTGGTGCAAGCAATATAACACAATATCATAAAATGAGGTTAACCAAAGCAATTTTTTTTAACCTGTTTGTTTAAGGCTACCACCTTCAAATGTCACCAGCTGCCACTGACTCATTCTTGGCTATTGGTGACGTCCCAGACTAAGATGATGGTACTATACATTGTATGGAAAGCACTGCACGGTCTGACACCTAATAACTTTTCTAAATTTTACTCTAACAATACCACAGATACGGTTACATTTGCAGCTGATTCAACACTTACTTTCCATAAGTGCCCCTTTTATAAGATGGTCATAGGTTGACAAGCTGGGGTCAAGCTCTTGATCCAATTGCCGGGATCACTTTGTCTGTCTCAAGTTTTCTTGGTTTTCAGCATGAGCATAAAAGATTATGACCTGAGCCAGGAATATTTTTTCTTCTTTTGTAGAGTTTATTTATTCTTTTTTGCAATGTGTTACTCCATGGATTCTTATAAAGCACACTAAATTCAGAGAATGTACTCATGATTTCATGACCAGCGATATTAAACAGGGGGAGTGCATTACAAGAATTAGGTGAGGTGAAATGCTTGCTCAAGGAGCTGGGTGCTGAGCCTACATTTCAACACAGCCAGGACTCCAAGATCCTTTATATGCCGCAGAAAGACATTCCATTCCAGGCCACAGAAAATGAAAATATATGTCCACTCTGCCTCCTTGGCCTGAATCTTGACACAGAGCAACATGTTTTTTTGCGGTCTGCAGTGCTCTCAGAGGATTACACTTTTTAAAACAGGGAAGAAAGGAAACAATTGAGCCCAGATGGGCAATGTGTACCAGACAGTGACTTAATTGTGTGCGTTCCTATAATGATAGCTGGGAGAAATTAAGTGGTCATTCTAGGTAAGCCCTCACATCGCGTGAGCGGCTGCATTTTGGAGTTGTTGCCGCCTATCAAGCAAATAGCTGCATACATTAATTAACCATAGAGTGTATAGGAAATAACTAACACTGTTTGTTTCTGCGGAAAAATGAGTGAAGATCTTACTTAACAAATGATTAGATGATAAAATCAATTGCTTTCACATAGAATAGCTGAGTTGGTTAATTCTTCCATCACAGGCTCTGGCTAGTTATCATTGTTATGTTATGTTATGTTATGTGTTATGTGCCCACTCTTTTATAGCGCACGGCTACCCAAACGGGTGTCCCGGCGCTTTAGCAAAGAGATCAGAGACCAGTCAATCCAGCCCGCAGCTCAGAAGTCGTGATGATCATGCAGAAAAGAGCCACGTCTTTAGTTCTTTTCTAAACATCAGGAGACTGTTGGCTTTCCGCAAAGAGATCGGAAGCCCATTCCAATGGAGGGCCGCTAGATAGCGGAAGGACCGACCACCCATCCGAGCGCGTTTAAAAGAAGGGACCACAATCGTGGCAGATGAAGCTGAACGCAACACCCTCTTTGGGACATAAAAGGCCAGTCTCTTCCTAATGTACAAAGGGCCTACAGAATGCAGGGCTTTAAATGCCAGAGTCAAAGTTTTAAAAATGACTCTTTTGGAAATCGGTAGCCAATGTAACTCTTTAAGTAAACCAGAGGCTCTAGCTCTGCGTGGAAGGCCAAAAATTGCCCTTGCAGCAGAATTTTGGACTATCTGCAATCTTGCCACCAAATACTTCGGCAGGCCCGCATAAAGTGCATTAGCATAGTCGAAACGTGATCCAACTAATGCCTGCACCACAATTTTCTTATATTGCAGTGACAGCAGCGGCAAAAATTTCCTGAGCATCCGCAGAATGCTAAAACATTTCCCTGATAATACATTGATCTGGGATCTAAATGACAGATCAACGTCACAGATCACACCCAGATTTTTGGCCTGCGTTGACACCGCGTCTGGAGGAAACATGTCTCGAGGCCACCAAGATTTCCAACATGGATCCGGAGCACAGCCAAAAAAGAGCAACTCAGACTTGTCTGAGTTGCATTTAAGGCTGTGTTGTTGAAACCATGAAAAAACGGTGTCAAGGCAGTCCCTGATTTTAGCCCCATCAAATGCCTCTCCCTTCCTGCAAGTAAACAGGAGCTGGGTGTCATCAGCGTAGGATATGACCTGGGCACCATAAGCCTCCGCCACCGCCGCCAGAGGGGCCATGTAGATATTAAAAAGGATGGGGCTCAGAATGGATCCTTGAGGAACCCCCACCCCTAGCGACGGCATTTCAGCGGAGAACGGTGGTGCCCAGATCACCTGTCGGCGGTCAGATAAAAAAGATCTAAACCAGTCCAACACCGTCCCGCGAAACCCGATCTCCTGGAGTCTTAAAAGGAGACCGTCATGCGGGACGGTGTCGAAAGCCGCCGACAAATCCAGCATGACTAGTACAGCCTTACCTCCAAGATCGAGCGTCTCCCTGATAGCTTCAGTGACCTCCAGAAGGGCTGTCTCTGTACTGTAATTAGCACGAAACCCCGACTGTGTGTCATGAAGAAGGTTGTTGCTCTCGATGTAGTTGGTAATCGAGAGCTGCACGTGTTTTTCAACAACCTTGGCTAGAGCAGGGAGAAGGGATATCGGTCTGTAATTAGCATGCGTCAAGGGATCTAAATTTGGCTTTTTGATTAGGGGCAAAATCAGTGCATGCTTCCATGCTAAAGGAACCACTCCTGTAGACAAAGACATGTTCATCAGAGGGTTCAGCAAACTATTTACAGCTGCAGCTACTCTGCCCAAGAATTTAGCCGGGCAGGGGTCCATAGGCGAACCTGACTGCAGTCGAGATAAGAGATCAAACGAGGTCAAACAGGACATTTGAGGGAATGTCGAAAGGAAGGGCATAGTATCCTCACTCAAGGAGGTAAAAGTAGAGCTATATACTGGCAATGTGGGGTCTACAGCTGGAAAAGACTCCTGAATAGTCTTAATTTTTTTAGCAAAAAAGACTGCAAGCTGTTTTATCCACTCTTCGGAATGTGAGTGGGCAGAGGAGCAGGCAGCCGGTGAGGTGAACTCCCTAACTATTTTAAAAAGCTCCTTACTAGTATTAGTGGCTTCATCTATTCTATGCTCCAGGTAGCTTTGCTTGCTCTCGGCAATCTGTTTATGATACGTTTTAATCATATCTTTATATCTTTGTTTATCCTCAGGGTCATATTTTCTTCGCCAGAGCCTTTCAGTTTTTTTACACTCTTGGCGAATTAATCTTAATGAGGAGGTAAACCATGGAGCAGAGGCCAAGTAACGGGCTGAATTAACAGTCTTCATAGGGGCCAAATCATCAAGTCTATCCGTTAGCCACTTTTGCACCATCACCAGGTCTGCCTCCAGATCATCAGTGAGCTTGCAAGGATGAAGACGGAGAGCTTCAGTCATTGCTTCCACCGAAATACGGTGGAAGGCTCTGGATTTTCGAAACCCGTTACTCTGTCCTCTCTGCCCTGTGGCCGTATAAAAAGGAATTTTAAAATTGTCTTTTATATATTGTTAAAACAATATAACCTTCATTTGTGGACTGCACGCTTCCCCTCCCCCGAGGCTGCCTCTTGGCGTAATTGACAAATAATAGATGTTTATTGTTATGGAACTCAATGTCATTCCCGTTATCGACTTATAAAGACTGTGCTCCCACCTAGTATCGCTTGCAGTTTTCATTCATACCTCCGCCAGGCGTTCCTAACAACACTACACTCCTCAAGGACGAATTAAAAGGGCCTGCAGGAGAGGCCGCATACACAGGAATATATAAAGACATTCAGCCGCCCTCCCACATAGGTAAAGCACGTTGCCTTGCCACTTTATATCTCCCCTACCATTATTGTCTTGCTCGTATTTGGGAAACATCCATCACAACGCAACTTTTACGACGCACTACCATTACAACGCAGGATTTACAACGCAAGTCATTACAACGACTTGCGCTAGAGGGCGCTGTAGGATAGGGAATAGTTTAATTTACTATCCAAAACCTTCCCTACTATCCACGGGGACTGGAGTTGGAATAGTAAATTAAACTATTCCACTATCCAGCACCCCCAACGCAAGTCATTGTAACGACTTGCGTTGTAAAACCTGGGTTGTAAAGGCATGCTTAGTAAAAGCATGCGTTGTGATGACATACATCACTGATATTTACATTCCCCTGTACTGCATGCATTGTTGGCCCTTTCTTGGGGCTGTATCGGCAGACCATCCAAGGCTAGATTGCAGCCTATGTAGGAATGCTTGCCTGGCTAGTCCTCCTGGCCCTCAAACTGTGTTATGGAGCATAATTCAGTTAAACAAAGCAAATGCTATAGTCAACTCAGAAGCATAAACAAATAAGAGAGGTATAGGGCTTGCAGCAACTCTCCAACTAACAGTGCAACCCTTGCAGCCATTAAGTGGGATGTCTTGTGCATTTCCAAATAAGAGGAAGCGCCGCCTCCCTTCTCCAGGTCACTTGTTGAGTAAATTGGTGGATATTATGCTTGTTATAGTGAGCCATTTTAAAGGTAGTATGAAAATATTCATGCATGAATGGAAAGGGAGTGCGTGAAACTAACAGACAAGACCCATTATAAAATAAAATAAGCACACTAAAACTCAACTTATCTCAGCACTGCAGTAGATCTTCCCACGGCACGACTCTATCCAAACCCCGTGAAGAGCTGAGGAATGCATGCTGAGCGGGCAAAGTGAAATGAAAACACCATGCATCTCAGCCAATAAAAGAATTGCTCTCATGTTGTTAATAATAGTAAACAGCATAACAGCAGTGCAAGGATTGGCTCGACAGGTTACCGCAGCGCTCCATATGAGACCGATGGGGCTGTGTTCCTTGTCCAAATTGCTGACAGCTACGTTTCTGGGTTTCAGGCTGTATAATTGTTTATTTCCAGTCTTCTGCACACAGTAACCCAAGTCCTATAATACTTTTAATTAGTTAGAGTTAAATCCAAAACCGCATCTATGAACCCAAAATTACAGTCCTCCAAAACCCCTTTTATTGCTCTCCATTGTGTACTGTTTGCTGTCATTCTCAAATTGCAGCTGATTTCATCCTTCATGTAATTATTAATATGTCATAAACCATCAGCACGGATTGTGGGCCCTTTACTAATTACTTTCTATTTTAAAATGCTTTGGCGGTTTATAGAGTAATTTGAGGAGCAGTCACTTGGATGATGTCATCAGTGATGTCATCAATTATGTTACTGAGCATGTCATGCGAGATATAATATCTGAGGTCATCAGTGCTTGATGGGGGCGCAAGTTATAGTTTGCTAACTAAACTATACCTGGGTACAGTGCTTTTTTTGGTTAGTGCTAAAAACCTAACTATAATGTTCCTTTAACCTTCCATTTAAAAGTGGATTTTTAGTGTGTTTTTGAACATAAGCTACGATCTTTTTACCATATCTAACTATAAAGTCACTTTGACTTTTGTTTTTATCAGTGAATTTCAGGGGATTTTAATATTAGGGAAGATCATTTTATCCTACCCGACTATAATGTGTTTTTAACCTTTGTTTTTTTTTCTTCCGTGGATTTTTTGATTTTTACCCTATTCAGCCAACACCTCCACTGTGCAAGCCTTCAGCCATTTAGAACCGGTGCTTGGCTCAGGCCTACCTCCTCCTGGTGGCCAACCCACTGCAGCCTGCCCTCCATGGCCGCTTACTGCCCCTGCTTCCCTCCTACTTGCGCTCTGTTCTCCATCTGCATGTTTCTGCCCCAATCGCTTGCCCTCCATGGTCAGTTTGCAGCACTGCCACTCTTACCTGCCCTCTGCTCTCTATCTGCATGCCTCGGACACTCTCGCCTGCCCTCCATGGTAAGTTTGCTGCCCATGTACCCCTCCCCACTAATTACAGTGTGCATTCCCCTGCCAACTCACCTGAACTCCATGGTCCATTGTGCTGCACTTGCCTCCATGCCCTCCATGATCAGATTACTACCCCTGCCCCACACCCACCCTGACCTCCATTCTCCATTTGCATGCCCCTGCCTCTCCCTCCTGCCCTCCATGGTAGATTGTGCTGATCCTGCCCAAGCAGGCATGCTCTCCGTAGTTAGATTGCTGCCCCTGTCCATGTTTGCCTGCCTTTCTTTCACCATCTGCGTAATCTAACCCAATCCCATCGACCCTCTGTGAGAGCTTACTGTCTCTGCCCATGTCAGCCTGTCCTATGTGGTCTGCTTGCTGCCCCTGCCTACTTCATTTCTGCCCTTCATTCTCTGTGTGCGTGTCCCTGCCGCCTCCCTTGTGCCCTGAGTGGTCTTTTTGCTGCCTCTGCTCCTTCCGCTTGCCCACCGTGCTTAGCTTGCTGCTCCTAACCACCTCCTTCGTGATCTCCATTGTCCGAGACCATACCTCTATACCCTCCCTCCTCCCTCCATGGTCAGTTTGCTGTCTCTGTCTCTGCTCTCTCCTCTTGTCCAAGTCTGTGCACCTGCCTCCTCCGCCCCCGCAGTGTTCTAGGGAACAACTGGAGGGTTAACATTATATGCGTATGACAAAAACGTGGCACACTTGAAGGCATCGTGCTGGAATCAAAACTGTAAAACCGAAAGCATTTCCTTTAAAAATCAACACAATGAGGGTTTTTTGTCATAGACATTATGGTTTGTGCAAACAGCAACAAAGGGCTTTTAAACTAGTTGCTATATTTGTTTTTTATCCAATTGATCACAATTATTTGTTGCACAAGTTACTTAAGCATTTTGCACACTTCTATGGACTATATTTGGGTGATATTTGGGCTACGTTTTGGCTTTTGTTAAATGGTGGCCATCTTGGGAGATTTTTTTGTTTTCAAGCTCCCTCATTTCTTCATTTACTGCAGTATCCTCTGTAAGAAATGCTTTCAATTTCACAACTTTGATTCCACCATGATGGTGTTTAGGTGTGCTACACATTTGCCATAAATACAGAATGTTAGCACTATACTTGCTCATAAGATCACTGTGGTAAAGCTGAAGTTGATCATCAGGGAGTTAATTGGCAGGCTGCTGCTGGTGTTGAAAGTACATGTTTCAGTCTGAATGCCAGAATGTTTTACTTAAATGGATGAGGAAGATATTTGAGAACTCATAAAAATGTGTCTTAATGTTTCTTTCTATAGCACTAACCATAATTACTATATTAAAATGAACCCCTCATTTTGGTCATTTCTAAAGGAAATGTTTTACATTTAAAGCTTTGATTCAATCAAGATGGCTTCAAGCGTGCCACATTTTTGTTATAAATAAGAATGTGAGCGCTCTAGTTGCTCCTTAGAACTGTGTGGGAGGCTGCAGTCATACACTGGGGAATCAACTGACAGTCTGATGCTCCCCCAGGTTGATACCTGAATCCATATCATCATCCGTCTCCAAGACAATACATTGAAGATATGAGGCGAGCATGCTCCTTTGATACAGATTCAGGTATTAACTTGGGGGACACTATTGCAGCATTAGATATTGGATCAATTCCGAGTCCTTACTATGAGCATGCATTCTTGCCAGACTTAGCCAATGAACATGGATATCA
This sequence comes from Lissotriton helveticus, assembly GCF_964261635.1. Taxonomy (NCBI): domain Eukaryota; kingdom Metazoa; phylum Chordata; class Amphibia; order Caudata; family Salamandridae; genus Lissotriton; species Lissotriton helveticus. The sequence goes on from NC_136069.1 coordinate 151,001,642, forward strand.
TTGAATCAATAATTACTAAGGCATAAGAGCCCTGATGAACTTCAAATGTTTTTTTGATGAAACGTGTTGGCTGGATGTTCTTTTGATTGATTTTATGCACTACATGAAAACTAAATAAAAGAATAAAACATTTGACAAAACTAAAGATTTGTGGACTTATATATCTCTGGGTGCATCATTCCACTTTATTGTTTCATAATATATATGTTCTACTTCTGTGTTTTTCAACGTTTGTTGAAAATTGGTGATGAAATGTAGTGTCTGTCGAACATGTTTCTGGGAATAGCTTTTGAAAATTGGCTGTCTTAAATCCTCTGGTTAATCATCAGTTAATCAAAAGACCTTATTTTTAAATATGTTGAAGACTCAATGCTTCCTATCATTAAATGCAGACACTTATGTTACATTGCACATCCCTCCTAAAATGTCATAAGCAGTTGCTGGCACTTTCAATTGTGCAGCATGCTCATGTTTGGGAGTAGAAAGTGAAAGGATCTACAATGCATTTGTGGAAAGCATTTATTTAAGAAATTGGTGCTTCTTGCATCTCTTCCGAAACTGCATCTCACAATGCTTAGCCTTACATAATTTTAGCCTTTTTTCATTTTTATCATGAGCACCTGATTTGTTTGGACCATTTTAAACCTGGCATTTCTACAAAATCATCTTCTCTCAAGCCAACGACATATATGGAGCTAAAAGACAGTATGTCACATCTTTCCAGATTGGAAGAAGGGGCAGAACAACATGGGACAGTCTGGCTACATAACTTTCATTGCATGGGTTCCATGATGGTGATCTAGGTCAGCAAATGGCTCAGCGAAAAGAGAAAAGGGAGGTTGTGGTAAACAGTTGAATGCCACACACCTTAAAATAGGGTATGGAAATGTTGCTGCACATATCAAAAACCTTTGCTGATGTACTCGAAATAAAGTAATGTCTACTTGTAGATTATAAAAAGATTGGCATTAGAGTTTATACTGCAGAACAGAGGGATAGGGAATTAAATTACCCATTGGGTGAATGATGTCACAACAGGTCTCAAAGTCCAACCTGAGATCATGGACTAAAGAAACGTTCTGGAATGACTATTGCTGGTGATGGAGGACTGGGTAAAGAGAAATGTTTCTTTGGTCTTTAAGAACAGTGGTTGGAATGGTCCCTTCTAAGATTCAGTACCTCAAAAAATACATCTAGTGATGAAAAACAGAGGGGAGCAGTATAAAGATATGGAAGAGTCTAATTGGGCCATCACAAAGGGAATTGCATGTTACAGTCATCTAAAATAATACTGTCAGCAGCACATGGTTCTGGGTCACTGTGGACAGCCGAAGCAATGGCACTGTGTACATGAAGAGGTTTACCTAAACAGAAAGCTGCCTTATTGCTGTGAGGTCCACTGGCGAAACGTTACTTGGAGTATAAGATTTAGCTATAGAGGCCTCTTCTACAAAAGAATGAAGAATAATTAGATATAATCCAGAGAAGAGCTGATATGAAAGGTGCAATGTCTGTCTAAAGAGTTTATAGCATAGCTTTTTAAATACCACATGATTTAAAGGCAATAAAGGTAATGAAATGTCAGTAGAAGCAGCTATAGGGCAAGGGATGACAAGCCATGAGGGAAAGACTTGCTGGCCAGATAAACACAAGTTAAGTAAATAGGTGCATTATACAAATAGTAATAAATGCACCAAACTTGCAATCAACAAGTGCTCAGCAACAATATCTGTTGCAGATTTGTTTAAAAAAAAAAAAAGCTTAGAACAGGCACAAATAAGGGGCAGTACAGGAACAAATACTAAGCAATGCTGCAGGACACTGGAGGACTGTGCAGGCTGGATAGATGTAGTAGCCCTGTTAGAAGTCATTACCATGCAGGTGACCACATAGACCTTTAATCACAGAGACCCCCACGTGTACAGAACAAATTCTAGAGAGAGGAAAGGGCGAGGCAGTGCCCTGGAGAGCTCATCCAGAGAAAAAGAAGATCGGATACCAGTAGGTAATTCATCTCTGTCTTCCTCCATGCTTCCCGAGACTGAGATAGCACGAAGGATGAAGGCAATTAAGAAGGTCCCAGGATGGATGGAGCGACCCTTTATCTATCAACGGGCGACAGTAGTGGTAAAGTTGGACAAGGGCAAGTGTTTTGAAAGGGCTGCCCAGTACGTGATGGGATGCTAGTGAAGCTGCCTTGTGTGCCTGCCAGAAAGAGTCCTGGAAGATGGATCATTGAGCGGGACAGCTGGAAGGGACCTCGTGTATCATCTTGTCCAAACGCGTGCCACGGGGCAGGAGCCATCGCTCCACTAATGTACTCGTTACTTAATCAGTATAATGTCTGTAGCCTCGAAGTGATGAACAGCCAACGCACAGCAGATGACAATTAGACAGCATCACCAAACATCACACATGAACACAGATTTCCCAGCTTTAACCATTATCTAAAGTATAAATATTTATAATTTTCAGTGTAGGGACAAAAACCTTGTCATAGCAAGGAAAGCAGTACCGCACTGCCCCTAATTGCTTTTTTCTAGGACACCATCTACTCCTTCCATGCTCCATCAGGAGAGGATAAGAAGTTGCTGGCTGAGGGGTACGCTTTAAGTGGTAGTAGGCGGCTACTGCACCCTCAGAAGGCCACGCCATGGAGAGAATACCAACTGGTGGCCACTAAGTCGAGGTATTAGGGTCACGCACCTTTTTGCCGGTGCTTATGGTGAAGAGGAGGCCCAGTAGCTCGCCTGTGAAAAAGCCTTTTGTTGGAAAGAATTTATAAAGCGCACGGTCACCAAAGGTTTCATGGCGCTTTTAGGCTCACATCTGCATTCTATTACTATCACCTGCATGTATGTGGCAAATGGTGACAAATGATCCATATGTGGAACATACTGTGCTCATCCTGCATGGTTCTACTGCTGTGCGCTGTGTGGATAGTGCCCTTCCAGAGGACACAATGATTCCGCTCAAGAGAGGAGGCACCCCTCCAAGTTGTATGGGGAAGCTAGATGCGGAGTTCCAGCCCGTAATCCTAGAGCTCTGCTTTAGAAGATCCACACTCAGTCCCTACCGGTCCCATGCTCTGATGGAAAAAGATCAAGAAAAAAAGGAAGAGACTGGAGTAATCCAGTCCATTGGTTTCTGCCCAACAAGTGCTGATGCTTTCGCGCCTCGGTCAGAAGATCTGCCTTTAGATGGCCTACTCTCGCTTGTGATGTTTGGACCGTCACTTCCCCATTATATACATAATGCACTCTGGGGTCATCTGTGACCTGCCCCTGCGTCTTCCGCTGGAAGCGGTCTGTTATCCACAATCACCCTTCTCAGGAAAGTCTGCACTGCCCACTTTGGAGTATATATTCACTTGCTCAGATTTGTCAAAGTTATACATTTCAAGCATGATACACCTATCAATTGACCTTTGGCTTCCTGCCTGAATCCGCTGAAATGCATGCGAATTAGCCATCCGGGGCCGGCTCCATGCATCAGTTTCGACCCTCACATAATCTGTGCAGCATCATCTGGGGAGGTCTTCTGTCCAGGACCAGAGCTTTGCAAATGGAGGTTTTCTCTCAGAGTTGGGAACAAGCCTAGGGGTCTGAAAGAAGCCCTGTCGCCTTGGCCTATCCTGGAAGACGAGAAAGCTGTATTATCTGTGTGGGGAGAGGAGCTAACCCCTAGCCAGGAGGAGAGTTCAGTGAAGCCAGTCTGGAGGTTGTCTCAAAAACACATAAACCATCCCACAGCCGCTAAGGCCTTGTTGCTGTGATCAGAACAAAACTGAAGACATTTCTGTTACATCTTGGCAAGGGAATTTCCTCTTGCATCCGAGGCCGTAGAGCCTGAAGCTAATCACTCGAATTCCACAACGGTTAAAAAAAAATTCCTGCCTTGTAGTCGTGGAAATATCACCTTTTTGGTTGTGGCTGGATCCTACGCCTAAATTCCAGTTGGCCAAGTACTAGTGGTAACAAGTGTGTTTTGTTGGTGTCACAGTCATTTGAAACTTTTTGACCACAGTCAACTACTCATAAAATATGATCCTCTAAATTTGGTACCTCTGGCATTAAATGTATTTATTGCACCAGGCACCCCTCTGATGCAATACTGAATTCAGAGACAAGCATGAGCTGTAACCAGACTCCCACTAAAATCTGTCTAGTAACTCTTTATCACATACCACCGATCTTTGGTGGGCCCATTAATTGCCCACTGGTACCTTCACTCTGGGACCAGTCCTTGGGCTGTCCAAAAACCATCACTTTCCATAAGCTTAGTATCCAATTTCACTTTTGGCTGGTGGATTTAGGGGCATCAAAAATATTTTCATGGTGTTTGACACCGTTTGGCATATTGGGCTCAAACCCACTGAGTTGTCTCTTTCTGAAGCCTGTGGCACTGAAAAAAGTTATGACTAAAGGCAGATATTTATCCAGAATCACTGCAATAGTAAAAGAAGTGAGACTAAGATTACAGCAAATTCGTAATCTGTGTTGAATGTACAACAGAGATTGTCAAAGCCAATAGATATGGCCAAGCAGGTGTGGCAAGCTATTTTTTATTTTTTTGTTGTTGCTAGCATATGCCACAAAAAAGAAACACAATAAAGTACCACTGCCTAAACATGTCAGCCATTTACTTAGAGAAACAATTACTTACAAAAATTAAAAATTCCACATCATTTTAGCAGAACAGTACCAGTGCTTCCCGGAAACCAGATGTACTTAGAATAGGTATAGTAACTCTTTTTAGGTCTCGCTCTAGACAGTGCATTTGTTCTCTCTTGCAAGACTTTTTGTTACCTAACAGTGGGTTTACAGGCCCACCCATTGCTTACCGTTCATTGGTTTAATTGTCACTCTCATTTGCATGCTTTTTATTTGTCAGCTTCCATAGGCTTTACTTCTTCTTCTTGTGTTTCTCACTCCTCTGGAGCATACCTGCATTACTGTGTCCTTGCGCTGCTCACTTTATCAAGCACATGGAACGGAGAGGGAGTGGGGATAAGTGCTATGCCGAGGCCAGAGGTGTCCGTATCATACCACTTTTTTAGTTATGGTGGGTGGGGTGTCGAGGCAAAACGGACAACGGAAGAAGTGGAGTCTGGGGAAGCCAACACAGACAACAAACAGAAGGAGGGAGGGCGGGAGCAAGCTGACACGAACATCGATTGGAGGAATGGAGGGAAGAAGGGTGACAGCAAGCCAACTGAGAGAGGGAGGGAGGAGGCAAGCCAACGTGGAGAACAGAAGGAGGGCGGGTAATTGGAGGCAAGCAGACATACATGGGAGAAATCTACAGAGGGGAGAAGTACACGGGGAGCTAGCTCAAAAAGACTCACTCTGGTAGAGAAAAGAATAAAGTAGCATCTAAACAATGAGCAGTGGAAGCATATGAGTAATGCATCCATGCTTCCACCTAGGTACAAATATATGAAGATGAAGGAAACTTATAGTAGCTGACCATAAGAGGTAAACAAATGTTGAGAACTAATGAAGGCCAAGCAATGGTAAACAATGGGTGCTTCCAAAGTCCACTGGTCTTGAATGTAATGTTTAGGAAAGAACTAAAAAGGATAAAGACCGGGTAGAAAAAAACATTAAGTAATTCAAGTATTGTCCCACCAGCCCTGGCACTGAAGCCCCCTTTATTTTAGAGGCGAATGTTCACATGATGGGGAAAATGCCACCACTCACGTTGCGGGATAGCCAACGGCTGACATGGGTTGTCCACTGCCCATGCTGTAAGCTGTAGTGGGTGGAAGCAAAGTGTTTATGAAAGCTGCATTAACAATGAACGTTTAATTCAAAGCCCATCTCTGGATTTATTTTTGTTTATAATTTTTTTTTTATTAATGAGACTAGTAATAGTTAAATCTGTCTCTAGGCCAGACCTAAAACTTAAGAACAGCACTGACTGTGGAACTGAGGCGGGAGCATAGTGAGTCCACTGAAGGTATTTTTCCCTGCGTTGTTCTGTCTGTTTCTGAATACCTGTGCCAAATCCCTTTTCTGATTTTCCAAGCAGACATGAGATGTAAAAATCTGAAGCCAGATACCACAGCTATGATACAGAATGTATCCGGAAAACACAATGGAAACTGCACATCCTGTAATAATGTTACCAGCATACTTTCTCATAATATTTAAAACATTGGAGATTTGGGGGAAGACTCACAGAATTTCTTTCTCCTGGTTATTATGGGTCTCTCCCGTCACCATTGGCGGTGGTTATCCGGAATACCTGGCATGAGTACACTTCACCTGGACCTACCGGACATCCTGGTACCATATAAAAAGAATGCCTCACAAAAAAAACCAAGTACAGCAAAACAATGAGCATGGGGAAATGTGCAAGTGCCTGATACACCTAGGAAGATACAGCACTAGCAAATTGCCTCTTGGAACTTCGATAGCATTCCAACTCAATCCGGCTGAGTTTGACAAACTCATAAGGAGTAATGATTGAAAAGGGCCTGCCAGGATTCCAACTCCTGCTCCTCAGAGGCTTGTCAGATATCTGAAGTGGATGCTCAATACATTGAGCTATCTTCTCCCATAACCTGACCCCTTCTGGTTTCCCACATTTACACAGAACAGTGTACACTTCATCTCGAAGCACGAGTGTGGGTCCAAAGATTATGTTTGTCACTTTAATAATGTTTTGTTATTGGGAATGCCTTCAGTTAAAACATATTTTATATACACCAGTCCATGGAACAGTCGGTAGCATTTCAGAGTCAAGAAGCCACAAATCCACCCCATGGAAATTCTCCCAATCTTACATGGATGGGTGTATTTGAAATTGTGTCATTTTTGTTCACAGAATTTTGAAAAACTCCTTCAAACTTTTGTGTAATACCTTGACATTTTGCTTTCTGACTGAATGTGTTTTGCTGGTATCTTGTGTGACTTTTTTCACGTAGGTACATGTAGTAATGAAAGATACACCAGTGATTTCTTGAAGTTAGGTTCTTTATTTAAACCCCCAGCACTGTAGGAATGAATGTACAGCTAGCAGATAACAGCTTCTTTCATAAGAGCTCATTAGAGAATGTTCCCCAATACACACATAAACAATTCTAGATCTACTAAAGATTCTACACAATACATCACTCTTAAAGTGATATACTACAGTACACACATCACATACAAAAGTCTTACGAGATAACAGCAGGAACCTGCCTCGGCAGAAACAGTCTCTTTGCGAGATATTCTCAAGGGGAACCAACCTCCCACAGGCATACATTATGCAAAATTGCATAGAGTGAAATTTTGGGAATTTTGTGCGATGCGACATTCTTGAAATTCGGTGGCATAATTATTATTTCACTCAGGCCTGGTTATGGCAGAGTCAAATCAGCAAGTCAAGAAGTAGTACATTGAAATGTGGGGCCTTCAACTTTTAATGCAAGTCAAGTGACGAGTGTTTGCAGTTGGCGGCGTGGACAATCGGTAGCTGGGAGACACTGCTTCTATTCATAGCAGGCCTTCGGCCACCGCCAGTGATGTCCATAGCATAGAAGTCTGCAGATAGCGGCCAGGGACGGCTCACAAGAGTAGTATCCCAAATCCCTCTGATCTTAAAGTTGTCATCAATTTTGCAAATTGTTACAGAAGTGACTCTGCTGGTGGGACTTGAAACAACACTAGCATAGTTTACTACTGAGCAAACCGTCTATCCTTGTATGTTGAAAAGCACAGGGGTGCCAGTTGGCAAGGCCTGCAGCAGCAGATGTGCAGCGTATCAGAAGACCTGACCACATACCGTCTGCAGCTATGCAGGGCTGTCTACCACTGCGCTGGACTGGATGGAGGCCAAACCAAAGTGCTAATCCTAGAATCGGTCTAAGGAGGGTTCTTTTGTTCCGGCTCACTGGTAGGATGCAAGATATCTGGAAGACAAAGCCTAGCATTGACTTCTGCCTGCCCCTGCCTACTATCCCAGGTAATGCAGAGTTAACTGTCTTTCTGACATTGTTGGAGTCACTTTAATTCTAGTTTGTGACTGCTAAACTACTACTCTCATTTGATTTCCTTTGCTTCCTTTCACCGTGGATGCTTATATTTCCTTGCTCGCTGTGCATTATCCTTTCGCCTGTAGTTTCACTGGCAATCCTTTCAAGAAGTGTTATAGCATCTCATTAACTTTTTAAAGTGCTTAGTGTAAAGCACTAAAGAAACTCCATCCAATGAAATAAACACACACATCGAATAAGGGACACTCAACTCAACTGTAGCTACCAATGCACGTTGCATGAGGGGTGCGATAAGTGATTCATGAGATCTTGTACAGCTCTAAAAGATACACACTGGAACAGGTGATATGATGGGTTATTATGGGCTATTTCGGATTTATACCTAGGGATGTCCAAAGAACTACACTGTAATCTAGAATTTAACACAGTAGAGCACGAGTAGCTCATGTAATGGGATAAAATAATCTATCACACTACAGCCTTCTTAATATGTATGCAAGTCTATTTAAATAATACTTAACACACTTTTAGTGCATAAAACACCTCCCTAGGTGTCAATGGACAGATAACATTAACTCCACTACATTCTTAAAGTTCCTAATAACACATCTATTCATAACATGTTACTACTTTTTCACAAAGAACTACATATATTGAACGACTATTTTACGCGAGATATCCACTGCAACTAAGACCCAGTGTAGACCTAGGTGGCAGCCCTACCTCAGAGCTCTCTTAAACTTCACCTCTCACTTAATTACAGGGGTGGCAGAACCGTGGTAGTAGACCAGCATGGCCTTAAGGGACATCAGCATGCTGGTGAGAGTACCATCTTGATGATGTCTCTGTTTTGCCTGGTGGTCCTGCCGGGCAGCCCGCAGAAACAGTACCTAGCGGAGATGCCGTGGTGAGACCTTGCACAGCAGTGTGGGGAGATTGTGGGAATTCCTCAGCACGTCGGGAGACCCCAAGGAACCCTGGTATCCCAAAAGATTATCATTGCAGGGTTGTGGATGCATCAGCCAACAACAGGAATTGGTCCATGGTTCTGTAACAGTAAACACTGCACGCAATGCAAACATTTACAGAAACGCCGACGGCGCGCACGGTGGTGCTCCCCTACTGCCATTAAATTCAGTGACTTGATCTTTTAAAGTTGTCATGGTATCACTTAAGCCACTGATTCCTCTTGCAAGTCAAGTGATGCAGGATTCCATGGTTCATGGGAGGTGCTCCACGCAGAAGTTAACAGCGAACACAGGCTACAAGGCACCATGCTGCCTTTCTCTTCGCAGTATTACTCACACTCCTCCTACTGCCATCATACTAAGAAGTACCTGACCCTAAACCACTTACTGGACATGCTTACAGTTTGTTTTCTTGCCTAATATATGGTGCTTGAACCTGAACTAATTTTCATTATAAATCTAGGTGGATTCCCTACAGAGAAGTCATTTGCTGCACTACAGGACAATCTACAGAGGTGCAGTGACAGTAGAGGCCTCTGCATGTAGGGGGGATAGGGGAGTCAACTCGCTAGTGGCCTTGTTTGACAGCCGGGGGTGATCGCTGGCAAAGTTGGCCATCTTGTATCTTTAGACCTAGCCTAGGCTTTTGCATCTTTTCACCCTGCCTCCATTCCCAGGCACGGAGCGGCAGTGAGGAGGACTGAGTAGGGGGAGCTGATGGGCGTGCTACGGCCACCAATACAGGCCTCAGACAGTGCTACGTGGCGCCCCGTTCCTTCTATGCCAATCAGTTGACGTGGTCAATCTACGGCAGGGATTTGTAGCCATGTGTTGACCACAGTGCTGTTCTCTACAGCGGATCAGACATATGCTATATTTCTGCTATCAACTTCTATCCATTGAATTCCGTTCTGCCTCTGAAAAAGATTCTAGTTGACACTGCGCCTGCTGCTTGGTTCTTTCCTCTTGCTAACTACACAATATGATCTAGACTTGAAACTGGATTTCCGAGGGCATATTGGTTTTCTGCAGATTACTGTCAAACCTCTACTAGCTGAAGGGCTATGTGCAAAAACACGGTGAACGCTCATGGTGGTTTTCAATAGATTTCACTGCTATGAATTAAACATTTGACTATACTGCTGGGAATTCCTCGTGTACGTTCACATTTTGGGTCTATTGTTAAGGTATGTTCCTGTTTATTATTCTTGCATAGCGCTCATACTGATTATCAACTGCAGCAGAACACTTTGTCGCCTGCATTGGGGAATACAGTGAGAAAGTCTAGAGAAGCAAATTAGACACCTTGACCAAACAAATTATGCAGAGTCTAGTATTCAGACTCGGCTGAGAAATGTGAATTTTCAGCATTTGCTGCTATTGACAAAGGGGACATAGCGGCACCCGTTGTACTAGACCTCTCAGCAGCATTCAACACAGTCTCTCACCTCATCCTTATCCAACACATCCACAAGGCCGGGATTTGTATCTCGGCATTGTGATGGATCAGCTGGTTCCACTCAGGATGTACCAAAATGGTCAGCCTAGCCTCCAACTCGTCCGACACCTCCAACCTGATCTGTGGCTTCCCGTAAGGCTCATCTCTGAGCCCCGCCTTGTTCAACATCAGCATGACGCCGCCCTCCCCCGCCAGCATCTTTTATTCCCATGGTTTCAGAATCATCTGCCACGCAGACAACATTGAACTCACCCTTTACCTATCACAAGATACTTCCACTACTCAAGAAAACTTTTTCGGTTGAGCTTTCTCTTATATCTCCCCTAAAGCCTGGAATGAACTCCCCTGCCACATCAGAGCCGCCAGCTCCATTCTTGAATTACGGAAGAAACTGAAACTATGGCTCTTCCAATAAGCCCCCAGATTCGCCGCGTTCCAACTTTCAAAGGTGCAACCTACCCTCCAGGGTCTTATGCATAGACTACAAATAGAAATAACATACATTTTGCAACTATTCCTAAGGCATGTTCCTGGCATGTTGCTGAGGCATGTTTCCTTTTTGTGTCTGTTCTGTTCATAATTTGTGTCTTTTATTTATTTATGTATTTATTTTATTTTTTGCACTACACCAATGTGGTCCTTTGGTCATAGTAAAGCATGCCTCATAAAACCGAGTAAGCAATGACTGGATACAGTAGAGTCACTATGTACTGCGAATGACATAAAAATGGTAGTGTGGACTCAATCCAGCAACTGGTTGCAATATCAGAGGTTCCTGGTACAGTAGTCCTGTGCCATCCTGCTGTTGATGTCATCATTCTAATGGACATGACATCTAATCTTTTGCAGGAAATTCATATAACAAGCCCACTACAAGGTGTTCCAAGCCATTTGGCCTGTGTTGATTTCCATCAGAGTGACAGACTACGCCGGAGATCACGTATACCAGTGGATCTACCCAAAGCAAGAGTGGTTAAGATCTCCCATAACAGGCTAATAAGAGACTGCCGGTCAGTGTCTGTTGCTAGTAGTGCATGGCTACAGGCCATTAAATCAGCACCCATGGTGGGAGGCTTTCCACTGACCCAAGTGTTCTAAATCTGCACCATGCTTATTACTGGGGCCCTATAGACTCACAGCTATCCCTCGGCTATCCTTCTCAATCCAACCAACTGACTAACATATCCACCACTCAAATTACTTACATATTTCACTATACTAATTCACCACTAATCCTTTATGAATTCCAGAGTAGCGTGCTACTTGCTCAAAAAGCGCTTCAACACCCCATCAGGGGTAGCAAGCGCTATATAAATGCAAACCTTTTTCTCTCTTCTATCCATCCACTATCCTTCTGAATTCAAATAACTGACTAACATATCAACCACTCAAATTATTTTCATATTTCACCATACTTATTCACCAATAATCATTTATGGGTTCCGGAGTAGCGCGCTACTCCCTGAAAAAGTGCTTTGACACCTTGTCAGGGGTAGTAAGCTCTATATGTAAATACAATACAATACATATTTGCTCTGAATGTCTTTGTGTGCCCTTGAAGGATGGGACACTCTTTGTCACTGTGTCTGTATGGTGAGGTGGAATAAAGAACAGTTGTTGGTCTTACAAGATACCTGTTCTCGCCTTCTCGACCTCCAGGTCACAGATGCTGCCCCATTCTCGTCTCCTCCTTGTAAAGATCAGCTTAGATTGATGTTGCGAGTATCTGGGTTGAAGTCACAAAATGTGCCACGAAGCAGAGACTTTACAAGAACATCGTAGCGGTAAGCTCGCAGCATGAAAGGAGATGACATTCTGAAAGGGCGGCCAGGAAAGGGTGTGGCCTCAAAACTAAATAAAAAAGCTACAGCGTCTGATCTCTGGGGAGAATCTGCAATCTACAGTGAGTACTATGGGGTGCCTCTCATCATTATGTATTTTGAGTCTCTGGTAAATACAGCTAGTAATATAGAATGTCTTGCCGCCATGGAACCGAACAACGGAAAGAAGAGATGTCCTTCTATTGGTTGATTCCTTCCAAACAATTGAGTGTAACTTATTTTGCAGCTACTATCACTACTTTTGTATATATCATGGTGTCTGAGACCATCATCTAGGTTCACCTTTGCAATTCTTGAAGCTCTGTGCATATGCATAGAGGAAGGACTATGACTGACAGTAGCCGGATATCACAATGGTGCCCTCATTGAAAACTAGGTGTAGGTCCTGGGATTTTAGCAAATCCTGCTCTCACTGTGGGCTGTGGAGTAGGAGGCAGACTGCCAGGAAGCTCAGAAAGCCAGCCAAAACTCATCATACAGAACTCAGCAGCCCAGTCACCGCATGCCTTCCTCAAGGACCTGCTACCCCCTTATCGCGATGAGCTCATGCTGAGACTAAAGCACTGTTTCCTAACGCAACTAGTACGAATTGCAAAATTATCAAGCTTGCCTCTCTCCAAGCCCTGCTCTTGCCCATCCTCATTGCCGAGCCACAACCGCTGAAAGAAGGACATAGAAGCCTATATGTTGCTCTTATCGGAGATAACCTGGCGAGCTCTCCCATCCCTCCTTAGGTTTCAGGGGGGCTTGTGGTAGGGTCTGTGCTTCACATGCCCTCCTATGCCCTTCCCATTGAAGCCACACAAAGACACCCAACTAAGAAGGTTGGAATGCTGACATTAATACATTGATGCTGGGGCCTCCCTGTACTATGAATGAACTGCAACCACAAGCAAAATCCCTCGAGTTATTGTGGGCTGGCTTGCACTGGTGTTTGGGTAGTGGGTTTGCTTTTGATCATGTGTCTGTGTATGTCCTCGAGGACAGAGACTTCCCTGCATGTACTCCTCTGTGGCTTGTCACAATAGACACACCCCCCACTACTTTTCATTGTTTTTTCAAGATTGTGACTTCAGAAAATTCTAAGCAGGAGAAGCATTGATTTGCAGACTCAAGAAGGCAAACTGGGAGGCAATCCAGGAAAGACCCTTGATAAATGGTAACTAGTCATAATATCGAATTCAAAATATCGAGTGGACAAAATATGGAGTTTTGAAAATCGAGTGGACAGTATATCGACCTACAAAAACTATAGTGGTTAAGAATATCGACATGCAGGTAAGAAATATCGTTTTTTATAATATCAAAGTTAGTAATATTTTGTAATAATATAGGTGTTAATATTATCGATTTTTTTGTGTTTTGTATGTTAGTATATGTGTTAAAAGTATGCATTATTTTTGTAATTTATGTTTGAATTATTTTAAAGTAATGAATTTTGTGTTAATTAATTTTTGCGTAATTTAATTCCGTAGCGGGTTGTGGGTTTATAGGGGAATAGGGTGGGAATTAATTTAATTATAATATATTTTTTAAGAATTATTTAGTATTAATTAATTAAATGTTAATTACTTTTTGCGTAATTTAATTCTGTAGTGGTTTGTGGGTTTACAGGGGAATAGGGTTGGAAGTAATTTAATTGAAATTAATTAATTAATTATTTTATTAATTAATAATTTAGTATTTAATAATTTATATTGGTAATTAAGTTGATTGATTTATTATTAAATCATTATAAATGGATTAATACCAATTAATAATTAATTTTTAATTATGTTACTCGTGTTAAATTATTATAAATAATTAGATATTAATTATTAATTATTGATTTGTAAATATGTTCATTGTGTACTTTTTTTAGGAGCGGGTTGATAGGGGAGTGGGGTGGGAAGTAATTTAATTTTTATTATTTTTTATATACTATTTATCAAAAGTTATTTTATAGTGTTAATTGTGTGAATTAATTTAGATTTGATGGTTATTAATTGTATTGTTTTTTATTAGTTGATTAATTATGATAATTTATTAATATTTTACAATATTGTAGGTGACATTTATGAGGGGAAATGGTGGGAGGTAAATTAATTTTGAAAAAATAATTAATTGTTAATTAATGTTAATTATATTGCAGGAGTGGGTATACTAAATTATTCCCCTATGCTATCCAACACTTTTCCCACTGTTACACTTTGTGGAGTGGGAATATTAAATTATTCTAGGTAGCTAAGAGAAATACAAAAAATGTGAAAAAATGTGACGGGTCAGTGTGCATGAAAACACGTACATACAGTACCACAGTACTCAATCCCAATTGCTCAAAAGTCGATAATCATCAAATATGAACCTAATGATCAGTTCTATCATTTGGTTCTCCCATAACAGGTGATCGGTCCCTTGATCATCGAGACCATTTGACCACAAATGTTCTAGTGGAGCAAGATCGAGTACTGTATGTACCTGTTTTTCATGCACACTGACCCGTCACATTTTTTCACATTTTTTGTATTTCTCTTAGCTACCTAGGGTAACTATGGTACCCCCTTACATACTAGTATTGAATGTAGGATAGTCAGCCACATTTAGTGTTGCCTTAGACCCCGTGTGTTCCCTTTGTGTATTAGATATTGAGTTGGGGACCTGAACCACGAGTGGTCTTTAAATATTAGCACGTCCCTATCACCCTCCCTTCCCTGTTTGTTAAGAAATATTAAATTATTCCCACCCGCTATCCAACACTTTCCCTACTGTTGCATTCGCTGGAGTGGGAATAGTAATTTTTACCCTCCCGCTATTCAACACATTCCCTACTGTTGCACTCACTGGAGTGGGAATAGTCATTTTTACCCTCCCGCTATCCAACACTTTCCCTATTGTTGCACTCACTGGAGTGGGAATAGTAATTTTTACCCACCCGCTACCCAATACTTTCCCTACTGTTGCACTCACTGGAATGGGAATAGTAATTTTTACCCACCCGCTATCCAAAACTTTCCCTACTGGTACCCTCACTGGAGTGGAAATAGTAATTTTTATCCACCCGCTATCCAAAACTTTCCCTACTGTTCCACTCGCTGGAGTGGGAATAGTAATTTTTACCCTCCCGCTATCCATAACTTTCACTACTGTTCCTCTCGCTGGAGTGGGAATAGTAATTTTTACCCACACGCTGTTGCACTTGGTGGAGTGGGAATACTACATTATTCCCACCCGCTATCCAACACTTTCCCTAATGTTGCACTCACTGGAGTGGGAATAGTAGTTTTTACCATCCTGCTATCCACCACTTTCCCTACTGTTGCAGTCACTGGAGTGGGAATAGTATTTTTACCCATCCGCTATCCAACACTTTCCCTACTTTTGCACTCGCTGGAGTGGGAATAGAAATTTTTACCCACCCACTAGCCAACACTTTCCCTACTGTTGCACTCGCTGGAGTGGAAATAGTAATTTTTACTCACCCGCTAAGCAACATTTTCCCTACTGTACCACTCGTTGGAGTGGGAATAGTAATTTTTATTCACCCACTATCCAACACTTTCCCTACTGTACCACTCGCTGGAGTGGGAATAATAATTTTATCCCCTACGCTATGCAACGTTTTCAGTATTGTTACATTTAATGTAGTGTAAAATATTATTTTTTCTAAACATATTTATTTTAATATTTTAACTTATATAATTTCTTTTTATATTTATATTATAAGTTTGATTTATATGTATATATTCGTCAACACAGCAAGTCACAAAGTCAGTACACTCTCAGGCATGAAGACACGGCACCCGTCAAAGTGTCAAGGATGTTTAATGCTCACAGCGCCTTTCACCACACAAAGTGGCTTGATCAGTATATTTTACATACCCAATTTTTAACATCAGAAGGTCTTGGCTAACAGCAGACCTAAAAAGTAGTCTATTCATTTAAAGTATGTGCCACGGGTGGAGTAAACCTATCAATCAAAGACACTTAATCACTCTGAGAAATCATAAGCCAAATTTCTGGCTGAACCTCCAATATCTGTGTCTCCCATGCAGCATTTTGACACTGTAACACAAAAACAAATCAGAACTACCACTAATACTTCATACTAAACACGTGTACAAAACGCAGCACATAGTATTCTAAAACTTTAAAAGCCTCTTTCCTTCCAATCACAAATAATGTAAATTATTCACTCCAACTAAATCACCACCCAATCTCAAGGGCGGAAGGGAGGGTTAATGCTAACCTCAAAGCCATTAATACAATTGTGATTCTCTATGCAGTAAAACTAATGAGAATCAACATTTTAAGGCAAGACAGGAGACTAGCATTTTGCATGTGCAAAGCCTCTTAACACAGCTTGAAACATGTTCAATAGGTTTAAATAGGCTGTCCTGTTTTCAGTTTCTATTTTTGGTAAATTCTGGTGGGGTTTATTCAGTGTTTTCAATATCTTAAAAAACAGTTGTTTTCAGTGGTTACACATTTTCAACGCCACTAAAAACAACAGAAAAAGTGTTTTTCCGGTGTTTATGGAATGTTTCGTTTTTATCATTGCTTGCTTTCTGCACTGAAAGAACATGGTATATAGACAGTGTACGTATAGTGTATATGAGGTCCAAAGAGATTTTTGCAAGTTAATCTTATTGTAGTACACCATACAATACTTCTTCAGTAAGTCTTTGGTCATGTGCGCTCACGCTTTCATTCCCATGTAAACTTCTGTGAAAAGGCCCTCTCAGCATTCATAGCCCCTTGGGCTGAGAACCGTCAGCTAAGGGACACAGTTGGGATGACTCTTTCTTTGATGCCACATAAAGCAGAAAGTTATAAATATTTGCGTTTTAGTTCCTGGGCATAAGAAAACAGTGCACCAGAATGAACTAAAAAGTCAATAGAATCCCTCATTAACTCTGAAGATTGTAAAGATGCTTTCAGCATACCATCTAACAAGTGGCAAGGATTTACTACAGGGAATCACTTCAGCTCGGGTATCAATTTTGACAGGTCATCACACAAATTTTTTATATACATAGCTGAATCACTGCAAATACAAACAATATCACTCCAATCTTTGTTGAACTTGGAAAGAACCTTTTTTGCAGAGCATAACAAGTGACCATGTTTTCCAAAAGTCTGGTGTCACTTTTTCACCACTATCCCAGATGCTTGGTGATATATATACTTGTCACTATACTTTGCATTTAACGTTTAAAGCCTGAGGTGTTAGCAATTCACCTACTATCAATACTGACCCATTAGAAACGAGGGTCTGATGTATTAAAGGTTTTTACCCATTCTCTGTGGGTAAATGTGATGACACATATTAGGAAAGATTTTTATGAAACTAGCCATTTTACCTATCAGTGAAAGAATCAAATGCAGCCAAAATATCAAATATGAGTTTGATATGTCCTGATTCTCTACAGTTTATAAAATAATTGAACTAGACCTAAAAATGAAACTAAACCCTGCATCTTTAGACCAAAGGCCATAAAACTGAACAAAAGTAAAAGGAAGAAGAAACAATATTTTAGTGGCATTCCTAAAGAACAAAACTCAAGCAGAATAATGTTAGCCAGTCTTTCTTACTGCTAGCTTGCATAACAAAGTTACATTTTATTGACCCCTTCAGTAAGAACAAAATTACTATTTCACTTATTTTTCCTTTCTTTGAATGGCATTTAGTTTGTGGGTGTGCAGGTGTTTTTTCAGTGTTTATATGTTGTCACCGGTGAGGGCTATTTTTCTTTCAGTGGGGTTTTATCAGTTATTATAGGTTTAAACCTAAAACCCCACAGCCTAGGTTTAAAATAACAGTTTCTAAACACATCAGCATTTGTCTCAGAATGTATCTGCCCTGCCGCTTACAAAGTCTCTTCCAACCTTCCTCCTTTAACAAACACCTTTCTTGTCATAGCACCCCTGACCAAATGTGCTGCTCCTAGAAGACAAAAGCAACTCAGAATCTTCTGAAAATACACCTACTTCAACTTCCAATCATTGTAATCCACCATATTCCTGGAATTTCAACCTGCTACTGCATAGTTCCTTCCTGGCAAGTACTAGGCCCTTAGACCAATCTTGTGCTCCAAACAAAACTCATCTTCAAAGTCAGATCCAATAACTTCTTTGACCTGCTTTCTCTCAACTTACTTATATGAGTTACTGCTGTTACATTGTCCATTTTCAATAACATTGATCTCCCCTGAATCTGAGATCTGAATCTGAACAGCTTTCATACCCCTAACAATTTACGTGATCCTTTTTCTCCCAGGCACTCCAAATTCCTGTTGTTTCTTGACCTACACACAAGGCTCCCCATCCTAGATTCCTCATAATAAACCTCACCTCAAGTTCTATCTACCTTATTTTGTTTTCTGGCAATAACAACTGCGCCTTCGCTGTGTCTACTACAAAACCCAGGAAATCCATGCCCTGTGATGGAACTTAGCACCGACTTGTCTTGTTTGACAATGAAACCCAAAGATTCCAACTACTCCTTCACACAATTCATTTGACATCTCAACATCTCTGCACTCTTTCATATTCAAAATGTTGCCCAAATAGATCATCAATCTTAAACCTCTCTCTCTCTCAAAATATCCGCAATTGGCCTCAATACCTTCGTGAAGAATCAAGGAGCCGCCCATAGGCTGAAAGGAAGATACTGAAAAAAAGGTAATGGCTAACAGCAGACCTAAAAATGAGTCCATTCATTACACGTATTATGTGTTGCAGGGTAGAGTAATCCTGTCAACCAAAGAAGCTGAATCACTGTGTGAAATGGCGATTCTCCAATTAAAATGTAGAGAACATCTAGATTTCATTAAGATACAGAGGCCAGCATTATGCATTACATCTTTTTTTTTTTTTAATTTTTCTTTGTAGTTTGAGAAACAAGACAACACAAACAGGTTACCAAGGCACCATACAGAGCCCACAAGGGCGCAAGAAAGCTTCATGAGGCATCAGAAGCATAACGGAACCCAGAAGAATGTCTCAGGATTCATTGACCAGGACCGTGCGTCCATCTACATGTTCGAGCGTTGGAAAATTCAGGCAGGAGTCCGTCCATCCCGCAGTCTTTCACTCCATAACCGCATAGGCTTCGGCCTCGTTAATGTGTACCTCAGTAAACCATGAACCATGAACGAGAAAAACTCCCCCCCTCCCCCCTGGCGGCGACTCCATTCATACCAATACCCATCCCATCGATAGTACTAAACTTGAAACAGGTGCAGTGACCGTATAGATGCCGGGCACACAGCGGATGGCAGGTCTTTAGAGAGGAATGCGACTAGGGGACCCCACTGAAACTGGAAGTTTTTGAAATTGTTGAGGAAGATGTCCGCCATTCTCTCCATGCTTAGAAGCTTCCAGAGTCGAGCGTGCCACAATGATATTGCCGGTGCCTCCTTCTTTTTCCATGCAGCAGCCAGTGTAATCTTGGCAGCTCCAACACACAGCCACAAGATTTTCTTGTCCGCTCGTGTCTGATGTTCAAGACCGGGTTCACGTAGGCCCAGTAACACCGAGGCCATAGAATCCTCAATAGGATATTGAAGGATGTCCCTGATGTGTGAGAGGATTTCCTCCCAATATGGCCGAATTACTGGGCAGTCCCACCAAATATGCTGGAAGTCCCCGAGGAGCCCACATCCCCTCCAACATTTGTCGGAGGTAGCCGGATAGAAGCGATGAAGCCTGGTAGGGCACAGGTACCATTGCATAAGGGTCTTAAGGTGGGCTTCCCTTAGATGGAGCGAGTGATTGAATGCTGTCAGGTCTCGCCATAATGCCGACCACTCACTGTCGGAGATATCTCTCCCTATCATTTCTTCCCAATGCTCCATGTAGCGCGGCCTAGGCGATGCCGCTGATTTAAGCAAGAGCTGATATATGAAAGAGATGACGCCTTTCATGGCCGATGTCCGCAATATAAAGGCCTCACAAGGTGACGGAGGTCTCGTAGCCGCTTCTAGTACCCCAGGCGACGTGGCCCAATGGAGCAACTGTACATGGCGATATTGGTCAGACCGGGGGATCCCATAATCCCTCATGCAGTTAGCAAATGTGAGGGGATCCCGACCATGAAACAGATGGGTCAATGCCCTGCAGCCACCCTCTCTCCAAGCATCAAAGGCCCCCTCCCGAGAAGCCGGGGGGAAAGCCGGGTTAAAGTGCACAGGCGTGAACGGTGATGAGAACGTAGTCCAGCGCTCGTCCATTGCCAGAGTATCCCACACCTTGAGCGTGGTACCCGTAGGCGTACTAATATAGGCGTTCAGGGGCCGATCCTTCTTCGGTTTCCAAGCCAGGTCCCATATTGACCTGCCTGCCACACTCCGGTCCATGTGTAGCCAGTGTTTGTCAGACATTTGCTGCGACCACTCCACCAGCACCCTCAGTTGCGCCGCTTTATAATACAGCTGCAAGTCAGGCAGTCCCACTCCACCCTCGGCTTTCGGCCGACGCAATACTGAAAAAGAAAAACGCGCCCGACCCCCTTGCCACACAAATCGCAAAATCTGCGTCTTAAGACGCCGAAAGTAGTCACTGTCTAAAGGTATGGGCAAGGCCTGGAATAAATACAAGAATTTAGGAAGGAGAACCATCTTTACAGCGTGGGTCCTACCCAGCCATGACAGGAACTTAGGTTTCCATCTCTCCAGCTCAGCTCGAAGCTTTGCTAGCACGGGTGGAAAGTTAGCTGAGAATAGTTTGCCCACAATCTGAGTCAAATGGACCCCCAGATAGACTATGGAGTTATCGGCCCAAGCCAGAGGCGTCAGAGGGCGTACGCGTTCTATCTCGGATCGCGAGAGAGTAAGGTTCAAGATATATGATTTGCTATAGTTCACCTTGAAACCGGCTACCTCCTCATAACGCCGCAGGGTCTCTGCGATGCAAGGCAATGAGCCCTCTGGGTCCGCCACGGAGAAGAGAATATCGTCCGCGAAGAGCGTGATTTTATGCTGCTCTCCTGTGAACGGAATGCCCCGAATCCCCTCCTGCTCCCGTACCGCCACAGCCAAGGGTTCAATGCTTAGCGCGAACAAGAGAGGTGAAAGAGGGCAACCCTGTCGAGTGCCTCTAGAGTGCGGAAAAAACGCCGACACGAGACCATTCACAGCTACGCGGGACCGAGGGTTGGAAAAGTTAGCCCTCACCATGGTGATAAACCTCTCCGAGAAGCCGAAGGCTACCATCGTATGAAACAGGAAGCCCCAGTCCACACGATCGAAAGCCTTTTCGGCATCTAGCCCGACCAGGACCGCCGGTATGTGGAACCGGTTAGCTTTTTCTATTAGATGTACCACCCTGCGTGTATTATCATGGGTTTGACGCCCCTTGAGAAATCCAGACTGGTCTGGCTGAATTATCGCCGGCATCAGATCTTGTAACCTATGCGCTAGGATCGCCGAATACAGCTTGGCATCGATGTTGAGAAGTGCTATGGGGCGATACGACGCACACTGGGTGGGGTCTTTCCCCTGTTTCGGCAAGACCGTAATCACCGCCTCCGCCAATGAACCGGAAGAGGAACCAGACTCTGCCATGTCATTGAAGAGGGATACCAAAAAATCGCATATGTCAATGGCGTACGTTTTATAAAAAGCGGCAGTATAGCCGTCCGGCCCGGGTGCCTTGTGTAGTTTTAACTTCTTGATAGCCTCTGGTACCTCTTCCCGGACAATCGGGCCCCCCAACAGCTCATTCCATTCCTCGGATATCTGGGGGAGGGGTAAACGCCGCAGATACTCCTTCTGTGCATCCGCATGTAACCTGTCCCCCGTGTAGAGGTCCGCATAAAAGCGTCCAAAGATGGCTGCCTTCGCCTCGTCCCTGTGCTGCTCCTCACCCGTAGCATCCCGAATACCCCCGATGTACTCACGTTCCCGCCTATCCCTCAACTGACGCGCCAGGTGCCTCCCCACCTTGTTCCCACCAGAGTAGGACTGTCGTCCAAGCCTCAACAGCGTCAGTTCGGCCCTATTGTTGTAGTGGGCCCTCAATTTCCCCCGGACCGCGGTCAAGGGTCGGAGGGTAACCCTCGAGGGTTTGAGCTTATGCGCCCGTTCGAGGCTCGCCAGCTCGGATTCCAGTTCCTCCCGGTCCTTACGCCGTAACCTGTTGAGGTTAGCATTGAGGCCCAGGCACGTGCCCCTGATAGACGCTTTAAAGGCGTCCCATGTATTGGATACCGAGGTGTCGGCTACGGGGTTAAGTTCAAAAAACTCCCTGATGGCCTTCCGCAATGCCTTATTAGAGGCGTCATCCCTCAATACCGAGGCCGGGAAATACCATTTCCGTTGTCCGTCGCCGGACGACGACCAACGAAGGCTAAGCACCAGCAAACTGTGGTCAGACACCGAAAGTGGAAGAATGGTGGCATCAAGAACATCTCCTCTGAGGGCCTGGCTAATGAAAATGTGATCTAAACGGGAGTAGGAGTGATGTACATGTGAAAAAAAGGTGTAGTCGCGTGTGGTAGGATGGAAAAAGCGCCAGCCGTCAACCAACCCCAGCTCCCCCACCAGCTGCTGCGAGGAAGCCGAAAACACCCCCGTGTCAGTTCTACGGGACCCAGAGCTATCCACTTCCTTATCCCACACCAGGTTAAAGTCCCCCAGGAGGAACAAGTGGCCTTCAGCAAAGTCACCCACTCTCTGCAACAAACTGTGTAAAAACTGATTTTGGCCCGCATTGGGCAGATAAGTTACCACAAACGTACTCAGCCGTCCTAGGACCAGGCCTTTTACCATAAGCCAGCGGCCCTCCTTATCACTGCACATGTCAATAGGTTGGAAGTGCAACGCAGCGCGGAACAGGAGTGCTACCCCCCTATGTTTTGTGGATGCAGATGCCCTGTATATAAGGGGATATGCCCTATGTCGAAGGCGCAGCTCGCCTTTGCGTGCCAAATGGGTTTCTTGGAGCCCTACGATATCCAACTGGTGGTCATTTAAATACTTCCATACTTTCTGTCGCTTCTGCGGCGAATTCAAGCCCTTAACATTCCAAGACCCTATACTAACAGGCATAGTGGAACCATAAGATCAAAGCTTTCAGTAGGCATTTCAGGACCCCCCCCCCCTTGCAGACGAGAGCCCACCCAACAAATGTTGCCTGGTAAGATGACCCACCCCTCCTCCCCAAGTACCAGCATAATGACTGTCAGCCTCCAAGAACTCTAACAATCCCACTTCCTGTTCCACGCACTCCCCCGACACCCCCCCAACACCACCATACATGCCACAAAACACTCATGTCGCCGCCATCGCACTCCCCTGCACTCCCCTCCCAGGCTCTCCCCCCGCCCCCACCCTCGACCCCCCCCTTCAAACAGGAAACCAATAGAAAACAGCTCAGGATGTCACATCTAAGAGCACAAGCCCCCCAACTCCAGAGCCCCACCCCCTCCCCCCCAACAGAAGAACAACAGGAAACCTATCCAGGTACTAAACCTGAGTCGGATAGTCATCAGTTCCAGCAGACCGTAGTTCGTCAGGCCCCCCTGGACTGATATTGGAGCAAGGGGATCCACCTAGTGACCCCCAGGCCACGGTCCGGGGTGTCTTCTCTAAAAGTACAATCGATCCCCAGGAACCTCAGGGCCAGAGCCCCTCCGACGACATTCAGCGAAACAGGGGTCATGCCGCTCCAGAGCTCTCTTGAGAATCAGCCATTGTGGCGGAGGCCACCGAAGCCACCGCAGCTCCCCTCTCTTGCACGCTGGTTGTGCGGTCCGGTCGTCGCCGCTCCGGGGAGGAACCAACTCTATGCCAGGAAGAGGAGCGACGTCGTCTCCGCGGTGACGAGTTGTGGGTCACCTGGGTCGGTGCGATGTCCTCAAGACCCAGAAGATCCTTTGCCGCTTGCAGGGAGCTGATCTGGGCCAGCCTATTCTGCCAGCGAAATATGATACGAAATGGATGACCCCAGGAGTAGGAGATATTGCGTTCCCGCAGGAAGGCGGTCACCGGACGGAACTCTCTCCGTTTCTGAAGCGTCGATGCCGCCAGGTCCTGGTATAGCTGCGGACGATGGTCCCGAAATTGCAAGGAGGAGATGCTTCTAGCCTTCCGCAAGATACGTTCCTTCACCTGAAAGTCATGCACACAGACGAGGATATCCGGAGGCGGTCCCCCCCCCTCGCCTGGGCAACCCCACTCTGTGCACTCTGTCCATCCTTATTTCTCTAACATCCTCCTCATCCAGAATCTGTACGAACAGGGCCTGAACGTACCCACGCAGGTCTCCCGCCTCTCCGTCCCATGGCACCGCCTTGATACGAATGTTATTCCTTCGGGAGCGGTTCTCTAGGTCCTCCGCGTGGGTCTGCAGATCCAAATTTTGCTCAGTAAGGCGGATGACGTCTTGTTGCAATTGGTGCACATCGTTCGCCATACTCAAATCGTGGTCTTCCAGCGTCGCCACTCTCTCGCCAATCCTATCGACATCTCGCCTCACCTCCCGAAGATCGGAGGCCAATTGCGAACGGAGTTCGGAAATATCCTCCTTAATGGAAGCAAAGAGCTCAGTCATGAACGCCTTCGTGGTGGGCGTCTCATCGTCCGATTGTTTCGACGAGCTACTGGCTCCCGGCGAGGCCGGCTGTTGCGAAGATTTAGGGGCACCATCCTTCCCCTGTTTCCCCTTCCGCAATGTGCACGTGGTCAGGCGTCCCCTCCACTCCAGAGGCCCAGCTGGAGGGCTCAAGCGGAGCCCGCACCGGCAGGTGGTGCAGCTCTCCCCCCCCGGGCAATCCAATCAGGCCTGAGACCCCTCCTCCGTCGATAGGGACACTTCTTATGGCTATACAGCAAGTGTCCAGCTTACCCTCCAAGCCAGAAAGTATAGCGGGCGGGGGGGAGCTACCTCCTCGGGCCCTAAGTTCACAGGGGGGCGCACTGATATCGCAGAGTCCCCTTAACAGTAGCCCAGGCTACGGGAGCATGCAGGGTCGGGCTGCCCGAGAGGGTGCAGTCAAAATGGCGGCTCAATTCGCCGCCCAGCCTCGCACGTAGAGGTGAAGCAGCCGTGTGGCCAGGCCGTTCGGGCCGCTCCATTAGCTGTGCAGGAACCCCACTGCCAACGAATCCAGATTCCCCAAGGAGCTCCCGCTGCGAGTCCAGAGGTGTAGGCAGACTAGCGTGGCTCAGCGGCAATCCCTGGCAGAGGTCGCGGTAAAATCAGGATAGGGTCCGCCTCCGCCTCTGCACCAGGCCCGTTCCTGCCAAGGTGGCCCCCGAGCTTTAGTCCTGAGCCCCCACAGCCCCCGCTGTCTTCTTCCCCACTGTACCGGCACTCTCAGTGGTCTGGGTGGGGGGGGAGCAGCTCACCGTCGTCTTCCCGGCTCCTCCGATCCTCCGCTCCGTCGGCCGCCTCCAGCGGGACCCTGGCCGCCGCTCTCCGGTCTCCTCCGCTCCGTCAGGCCAGCACAGCCGGGCCTCTCCCTGTGTGCGTATGGGAGACTCTACGGCAAGACGCGTCCTCCGCCCCTCGGCAGGACCATGGGCCGTAGCAGGAACGCCAAAACGGGTCGCCTCCTCTCCGTGCCGGGCACCGCCCAGATCGAGACCGGCCCCCCGAGCACGCGAGATCGGTGCTCCACAGGCCTCAGCCCGACTTTGTGTTGGCGAGCGCCGCAAGCCTCGCTCCGCTCCACCAGCAGCACCGGACCGCTCCCCCAGGCGTCGGCGACCTCCGCTGTCCGTCTGGCGCCGGACAGCACTCCTCAGACCCAGCTATCAGGTGCTTTGTTGGAACGGCGTCGGAGAGGCTCAAAGAAGCGTCCTACTCCGACGCCATCTTGGCCATGCATTACATCTTTTATTGCCACTCCCACAGCAGCTCCTTTGAAGAAAACACATTACCATAGTAACCATTCCAGACTTAGAGTACACACTATATAAATCAATATCTTAGAATATTCTTCCTCTTAAATCTGCTTCCAAACGATCCAAACTCATTTCACTCTAAAATGTTCTCTTCTTTGTCACCTCCAATGATGCTCAATCTTCAATACAAAACAAAGAACATTACAACATCTCTTCCCTTTTCCTCTTTTTTTTAACAAAATACACTTTGCACATACCTCCCATTCCATTACTCCCATGGTTGTGGAGAGAGGGATAATGCTAGCCTTATAGATTTTTTAATCTAGATTCTCTCTACATTTCCACTGGAGAATCGCCATATCATTACAAGATCGGAGGCTAGCATTATGTATGTTTAAAGCGGCCCAAAAATGATCTTCAAACATGCTCTACAGGCCTGAAATAATGCCCCACAAACACACCAGCTCCAGACCAATCAGTTGCCCTCAAAACATCTTCCAAATGAGCACCTAACCATATCGCTTTACTAGCCATAGAATACCTTATTGAGTACACTCCGAAACTCCTTATATCTACTACAGCTTTCCTCATTACCATCTTTAACCATCTTACAATAGTCAAAAACAAAAAGAAAATAGTTGATAACTTCATAGTCGACCTCTTAACATCCAAAAAAGGGTTTCCTGGCCATACTTCAAACAAATGAAAAACCAAACTCACATCCCACAACACATTATACCTAGACGCTATAGGTCTCTTCAGCCTCATACCCTTCATCACTCTACAAACCAAAACATAATTTCCTACAGACTTTCCATTCTTCAGCGCATGGCCCAGTGCAATTGCAGATCTATAAGATATTATTGTTCTGTAATGCAATCCCCTGGCAAACGGTTCTGTTCAAAATGGACAATTCCTACCACATCCGCCTCCACGAGATCCAAACCCCGGTCCATTCACCAACCAAACCTTCCTCTCCATATCCCGCTATACCTAGGCCTCCTTCCTGGCGCCCGCGACTCTTCAAGAATCTCTGCAGCACATCTCGAAAAGCCTTCGTAAACTCTAGATCACCTGATATCTTCCAGAAAAGAAGATTCAACACTCCTCTCATCACCAAAAAAGCTCCTGACCATCCCCTCCTATTAGAAGGCCCTCTTCTACTTCTATTATAAAAGAGAGCCCGCAAGCCAGCGCCAACAGTCCTAGAAACCATGCCTGAGATGTCCAAGACAGAGTCACCAGACCCAACTGACATTTCTCCTGCCTCACCTTCACTGAAACCCTCTGCAACATTGCAAAAAAGTGGATAAGCCTAAGCCCTTCTCTCCAACTACTTCTGCTGGAAAGCCTCTACAGCCAACGCTCCTGGATTCTGCAGCCAACTGCAGTAATCTTTCACCGGAGCAGACAACCTGTTCGCAAACACATCCAACTTCAACGGACCCCATATGTTGTTAATTCTCCTGAAATATCTGAAAATTAGCTTCAAATTGCTGTAATCCCGAACAATGTTGAATTCCGCTCTGCTTTACGATTTTCCTTCCAGTGTAAATATTTCAACTTCAACTTCTGTTCCAAATAAAAATACCATCATTCCTTCACCAAATCTGTCAAATCCTGTGACCCCCATCCCTTCTAAATGATTTTACACGAAACAGCTGAAACATTCTACATGTGTCACAGCACCACTCCATCTTGTAAACAACTCTTGAAACTTATCAGTGCATAAAGCCCCGCCTTCAGTTCCAGCCAATTTATATCCAAGTTCTTCTCCTTTTCTACCCAACACCCACCAGTTTCCTGACCCCCTAAACGGGCACCCCATCCTTGAAAACTTGCATCCGTCTCTATGATATAGTTTGGAGCACAGCCAAAGAGTGCCTTGCTATTCCAAGATCCAAAACTTTGCTGCCATCACAGCAACTCATCTCTTGTCTCCAAAGTGAAACTGATCATGTCGCCATACCATACATAATCCCCTACTCAAAGCAGCTCCCTTTCCCTTCAATCATAATTGCACATATCTCTGACTTCCCTGACTCATCGGAATCATGAAATATGTGTCTTCCAACTCCAACTTTACCAATCAATCTTCCTCCTGCAAAATATCCCCTAGTAAATGAATGCTCTCCATTTTGAAATGTTGGAACACAACAAACTGATTTAGCTCACTCAAGTTTATCACTGGATGCCAAAACCCTGCAGTTTTTGTCTACTAAGAAAATGCTGCTCACAAAACCTCTGTAACATTCCTTTACCTCCTTATGGCTCCCTTCTCCTACGACTGCTTTACCTTGCCATCTACAACCTCGCCAAACTCCTTCTTCAAACTCAACTCCTTCTGCCCCTCCTTTGAGGATGGAATCTCCATGAACTTCAAATTGTATCCATGCACTGTCTCTAATACCCAAGGACCTCTTCTGTCAATTTAACATAAAATATCTCAAACGACCCCCTATCTTTGTTGGGAAAACACAGAATCTATCACCATACTCACCTTGCAGCCTTTCTAATGCTGATCTTCCACAACCCTGCCTCTTCCAGACCTTCCTCTGGTTGGATGGAATAAATACTGTTGAGGCCTGAAACCCTCTACTGTATCCTCCTGCCTGATTACTGTAGTGAGACTTAGGACATCCTCAGCCAGCAGGTAGGCCCCGTCTGACGGCTCTGGCATAAACATCACTTTAAAAAACTCTCCTCATATTGCTTTGTGCCTTATTATGGGCACTGAAAATGGAGGCATACTTTCCCACACTTCTCTCTAAACCCTCTCCAAAAAGTAATCCATTTGCATCATCACTCGCCTCTTTATCTGCCATGTCTACCAACTATGGACTTATCTTCATCAAAATGTTTTTATTCCTCTCTGCAATCAGACTGGCATTGCGTTCCCTAAAAAACAAATAGCTCTCTGACTCCAACCTCTCAAGAGCTCTGTACGCACAGGACTCTTCCTTAAATGTTGCTTTTTGGCCATGTAAAAAATTCGAGCTAGATGCCCAAGAATACCTAATAACTTGTCTTGACATTGTTTCAAAGGTCTATCAAGACCTTTCCTTGGGTCCCTCACCAACTTGAACGGAAACTAAATAATTTCCGGATCTAGACCTCCTCTTGTATTGAGGGGCTCAAACGTTCAGCCCTCATGTCCCTAACCAAACCTCCCCTACACCATTCCTTAATATACCTTCCCACATATTCCAAGGGCCACCAATCCGCAAAACATGGATGTATTGTGTCATAAGGTGAAAACATCTCCTTCCCAACAGGCGTTCTAATCACCTGTTTAGATGTTGATGGTTTTCCCATCTCTTCATCCACATCTCCAAATAAATCCTCCTAATTTTGCATGTTCAATACATATTCATCATATACCAGATCTTTCTCATTCAAGAAATCAACATCTATATTCAACTCCATTCCCCCACCCAAGGCATCTCCATGTGTGCCGCTAAGGACACCTTTCTTTTGTGTGCTGTAAAAGTCACCTTTCTCATGCTTGCTGCTTTGGGCACTTTTACCCTGGTCATCATCAATGACCACAGTCTCTGTATTTGCGTAAGAGATAACTTTTTGTTTCTTAGGCAATGAGATCATCTCCAAATGTTTTATTTTTTTTAGACGTTTACCCCCACTTAACTTGTCTCTCATTAGCTTCAGAAGAATCTCAATTTTTATCCTCCCCAATTACACTACTTAGTGTATCCTTCATGGCAGACCTGACTGACCACACTTTCTGGTAAGCTTGACTCAGCTTTCTGTGTTTCCTCAAAATCCTATAACCTCCAACTATCGTAACCTCTCTCAACCTGAAATAATCCACTCAATCTATGCTTCCCACTCTAAAATTACAACCGCTTTTAAACAAACATTATGTTGTGATCGCATTCCAAATGCTCAACTATCCTCGTGCCTCTCGCAATGACACACTTCTTTTACTTTCTATCATATTTAGACCAAACCAAAATGGCCACCAAAACAAGCGAGAGAATTGATGCTTATTAACATTGAGACTATTTTCTAAAAGCAACAGAAGTAGTCTTTCAAGTGTGCACTGCCACGTTTGTTTATCCGAACGATTGCCACCAAATAATCTAATACGCCCGATCCTTTCAAAACAATTGCATTGCAACTTGTTAAACGAGTTTAACACGATCCATCAGTGAAACGCTGCCCATCCTATCCCAAAGATAATAACCCTTAAACATTTTATAACTATAACCCACATTAAAAAACGACTTAAATAAAGATAAACATCATACAGTTTCTCTCTCGCTTCTATAAATTAGAAGCTACCATTCAAACCACATAACAACATTACAAAACAATGACCATTCACATCAAAATACCACCTTAAACCTAAAGGAGCACTTATCTCTGCAGAAGCAGCATTTACAAGCGGGAGAAGATTCTACGATATGGATAATGTGTTTTGTATTAATTCTAGAATGGTTACTAGGGTAATGTGTTTACTTTAAAGGAGCTGCTGTGAGAGTGGCATTAAAAGATGTAATGCATAATGCTAGCCTCCGATCTTATAAGGAAATCCTTGACCAACTTTCTGATTGAACTACCAAAATCTCTGTCTTCTCTTCAACAATGTGGGCAACAAAATAAGAAGTGCCTGTAGCAATAAGATGTTCCTTTAAATTTACCAGATGACTTTGTGCCACCAAGCACACTGTACACCACCCATAGGTTGTCAATTAACCACCTAATGCATTCTGCGAGTTGTAGTCCTGGTTTGTTTGTTAACTCACACAACTGAAAGCAAGATTGGAGTCTTGCTTAACTGGAGACATGGAGTCATCTGTCATACTTAATGTCAAGTAAGACAATCAGATACAATTATTCCGGGCGTAGGGTGAGAACCTGGCTCAGACAAAGTCATTCTAGAGCTTAAATACAACCCTTCCTGACCTAGACCACCCTGTGCCCTCCATGGTGCATCCCCCCTCCCCACAGCTAAACGTAGCTTTTCCTAGTTCTGCTGTGTTTTATGCTTCTTTGCAGTGTAATCTCCCACCATGCACCCGAGTCCAGAGTCCATATTTGCTGCACTTGGCTAATTTGGTTATTATTCTTATTCGCACACCCTGTAAACTGGATTCTTGTTGTATTCACACACTGGTTCATTTCAGATGATTTTGGTAGCAGTCATGAGGTGATATTTACATGGAGCTGTCTTTTTAGGCATGGTGTCTTTTCAATTTAGATGGTCCTTTCTCAAAATGATTTTTAGCATTGTTAATATTCATGATTTTATTTTTAGTTGTGTCCTAAGGAGGCTCATGACATACGCCGAAACACGTTGACGCCTTTCTGTAGGAGCACAACAACATGATTTCAAGGACATAAAGGCTAACATGCCTGTAGGATAGTGTGTGACAACATTTGGGCTTTCATGGACCATCTGGACTGGCTGCCGTTCTACCTATAGGTGGGACCACATGCTAAAATTGGGAAGGGCGCGCATTTACCTAGAGAACAGTTGAACGATAAGGAGAAAGTGCAATTTGTTTTGTTTTTATGGAAGTTTTACCAATACATTTGCTAGAAAACAATGTTGGACCATCCCACATTTAGTTAGATATGTTGATGTATGGGTGAGTGAGTATGTGTGCAACATTTTGTGAAATAACTTATTTTGCCGAATATTACGGCCTGTTCAAAAATATATTATTGTTGATGAAAATAACATATGGATCTAACCCTGAAGAGAACCCTTATTGTAAATAGTGTATGATGTCCAGATTCTGTTAGGGACACACTGGCTATTTGGATATAATTTTGAGACCGGGTACAAAAGGCAAATTCTGTTACAAGGTAAAGCAAGTGGTAAGGGACATAGTTCACGGGAAACAATTTTGAGAAATCAAGATGTATTTAATGAAAAATTAGGGATGTTACGTGGGTTAGAGTTAGTCATCAAGGTTGGGCAGGAGGTTGTGCATGTCGAATTTAAATTGAGAGTGATGCTGTTGAATATTAAGGAAGAGATGAGCAGGATTAAGGCAGATCGCTGTTAACAAAGTGCGAATAAACCAATTGATAGTTTCCTTTTTTTTTTGTCTATACTGCTGGTGTGCAAATGCAATATTGAACTGAGAAAGTGCACTGGACCGAGGAGTGAAAAGAGAGCCATTTGGGTGGACATTCACACACCATCATTTGTTTGACTGATTTTCGCCATTTTTAGCTCGAAGCCTACCAGACACCATAGCTGTCTGGTATGCTAAAGACATCTTGGGGAAATTCAGAAAACTGACTTAGGAATGCATTCCCCTTGTTGCTTACCATTGGCTTTGTGGGTTAAAATTCACATTTTCTTGCTTTATATTGTTGCCTTTATTTGTCTTAAAAAATAATAGTAAGGGAAACCCAATTTACCCGTGGAGGTTTGGCAATAATATGAAAAGTAAAAGAGACCTACAAGGGATTTTGTTTAACTATCAACTTCACTAAATCAAAACTTAGTCAAGAATGTTACTCCTATTGGAACTAAGTGTCATTAGACAACTAAACATCAATAAATTCAGTTAATTGAAACGAAACACGGGAGAGCTTTGGTAATTTGAAAGAAAATGTCAATCTTATTTTGCCATTTGAGATAAATAAGTGGATAAAAACTTTTTCAGCAAAAAACACTATGTATAGAAGCCAAAATCAAATTGTGCTGACAAAACATAGCTGAACAACTATTCCAAATAAATATCAAGTCACAAATCTCAGAAAAGAAAAAATGTGAGACTTTGAGAAAAAGAATTTCTTTTGGAAATAGATGAAGGGGTCGACGTTTCGGTCTGTTCTGCTTGCGTCTTTCAGACAATCTTCAGGACAGATTGTTTGTAGCTGACGAAAAAACTCAATCTCATGACAGTGGGACGCTGTCAAGGAACACTATCAGTTGTCGCTGCAGCAATGGCTATCTATATTTGGAGAATGGATCTCTTAAGGTTGAATGCTTCAGTCAAGATATTTCTGAATGCAGCTTTAAAATTGTGCTTAATGTGCACAGTCTTCAATGGACGGACAATGGAGCGGTGTCTCGCAGTGAATTCTATGGAAAGCCATAGAGAGGCTTTCCATAGAATTCACTGCGAGACACCGCTCGTCCATTGAAGACTACCCCATCCCAATCTACACACTTCAATCCACTCCACTATCATCCAGTCTACTACACTCTACTCTACCCCAATCTACCTACTCCACTCCGATCTACCCCACTCCATCTAACTCAATCAACCTCACCCCACTCCAGTCTACCCCACTCCACCCCAATCTCCCGCACTTCATTCAAATCTATCCAACTCTGCTCCAATCTACACCAGTCTACTCCACTCCACTGCAATCCACTCCAATCTACCTCAACCTACAGACTCCACTCCAATCTAACCCAATCCTCTCCACTTCAATCTACCTCAGTCCAATTCACCCCACTCCATTCCAGCGTATCCCACTCTACTGCGAACTCCACTGTAATCTATCCAACTCCTCTCTAATCTACCCCACTCCAGTCCAGTCTGCCCCACTCTACCACAATCTACCCCACTCCAATCTACCACATTCCTCTCTAACCAAATCTACCCCTCTTCACTTCATCCAGACTACCACACTCCACTCAAATCTACCCCACTCCACTCTGATCTAACCCACTCCAACCCATTCCAATCTACCCCACTCCACCCCAATCTATCACTCCCCAATATACCCCACATAAATCTACCCTTATCTACTTCACTTCGCCCTACCGCTATATACCCCACCAACCACACTCTATGCCACCCCATTCTACTCCACTCCAATCTACCCGAGTCAATCATACCTCTTTAATCTACACCACTCAAATGCAACCTGCCCTACTCTAATCCACCCAATCTACCCCACTCCATTCCACCCTAATTTACCCTACTACCCTCCACTCCAATCTACCCCACTGCACACTTCCCCAAACTATCTCACTCAACTCCAATCTCGACTCCACTCCACCCCGCTCCACTCTACCCCAATCTACCACACTCTACACTACCTAATCTACCCCACTCCACTTCACCCCAATCTACCACATGCCACCCAAATCTATCCCACTCTAGTCCAATCCAACCCACTCCACTAAAATCTACCCTACTCCACTGCAACCCCAAACTACTCTACTCCAATCAAACCCATCCAATCTACCCCATTCCAATCTACCCCACCCTAACCCAATCTACCCCACTCTGATCTACCCCACCCATCCCAATCTACCCCACACCACTCTACCCAACTCCAATCTAATTCACTTTAATCTCCCCCACTCAACTCCAATCTACCCCATTCCAAACTACCCCACTCCAGTCTACCTCACACCACCCTAATCTACCCCACTCAACTCCAATCTACTCCTCTTCATCCTATCTACCCCACTCCAATCTACCCAACTCCCTCCAATCTACCCCAATCCACTGCACTCCACTCTTCACCAATCTACCCACTCCACTCCAATGTACCCCAATATATCCCACTCCACTCTATCCCAATCTACCCCTTTCCAATCTGCCCCACTCCACCCTAATCTACTCCACTTCGCCCCAATCTACCCCAATTCAATCAACCACACTGCCCCACCCCAATCTACCCCACCCCAATATACTCCACTCCAATCTACCCCAATCTATCCCACTATACCCCACTCCACGTCACTCCATCCGAATCTACTACACATCACTCCAATCTAGCCCACTCCATTCCATTCCACTTTACTATAATCTACTGCACTTCAATCAACCCCACTCTACTCCACTCTACCCTTCTCCACTCCAATCTACCCGCTCTTCCCCAATCTATCCCACTCCATCCCAATCTACCTTACTCCAAAGTATCCCACTCTATTCCATTCGAACCTACTATAATCCACCAATCTACCCCACTCCTATTCACCCCACTCTACTGCAATCTACCCCACTCCACTCTGCCCCAATCTACCCCATTCCAATCTACCCCAATATATGCCACTTCAATCTACCCCAATCTACTCCACTTCACTCCAATCTACACTGCTTCACCCCAATCTACCCCAATTCAATCTACCCCACTTCATTCTTTGCTAATCTACCCCACTCCAAACTACCCCAATCTACCCCATTCTACCCTACTATAATCCACCCAATCTACTCCCTCTAATCTCCCCCAATCTACTCTATCCCAATTCAATCTAGCCCACTCCTATCTACCACGTTGATCTACCCAATTTCCCCACTCCAACTTACCCCACTCCAATCTACCCAGCTCCATTGAAAACCTGGGGCATCTGATCTCTGGAAGGGCATTGCACCAAGGCTAGGGTTACTGAGCTCATTGAAGAAGCACCAGGAGAACAGCTTGTGTCTTTTATGGGAATGTTAAGAGTACTGAATGAAATTTGTGGAGAATTTCGCTTTCAGTTTGGAGTCATTGATGGGATTGCGCAAAGAAAGGGGTGAACTGTATCTGGGGACATGAGCAAGAAGATGTCTTTCTGACAATCAATGGTTTCTGAAAGCAGGCATCTGTTGTGAGCCCCTTTGTCAAGGGATGTAAAGTGACAATCGCGGTTGATGCCAGTCAAAAATCAAGAATACAAGTATTGGGTGATCGAGAGGGAGACGATGGCATGCATGTGTGGTGTTGACAAATTTAGGCAGAAGTTGGGGAGGCTAGATTCAACATTTACATACTGATCACAAACATTTGGTACCGTTTCGTAATAGCACTAAGGTTTATCCAAGCAGGGCCAGCTCATGTTTGCCAAGACTGAGCTCCAAGTTGTTGGAATATTATTTCGTGGTTGAGCAGGTTCCTGGAGTTAAGAGTTAAGAAAGCAAACTGTCTGGTGAGACCACAGTTGAGCGAGATGTAGATGGATGTTCTGATCATTTGGAAAATGTTAAATGTTTTGTGTGAATAGAACCTGGTTGGGTGAAGACTGGTTGAAGGAAGCATTACTGAGCAGGAGTGGAGAATAGCTGATATTTTTCTCTTGAAGACAGTCACAGTGAGATATGGTCAGATGATAGCATGCATGGCACTGAACTCTCTTCCTACCTCCCTCTCTTCCCCCATCCCAAGCAGCACACCTGTGTTGCTCCTCCCCTACGCTCCTCCCACTATTCCCTCTTACCCTAATCCCGCTGCCCGTTATTTATTCAACTACCCGTGCCCTTCACCTGCTATACGTTGATAGTTCCTCCTGCACCCCTACACTCCTTCCTCTGTCTGTGGTTCCCCCACTCCTACCCTCCTCCTACTGTCCGTTGTTTCCCCACCATCTACCCTCCTCCCTTGTGTTGCTTGCCTGGCCCTACGCTGTGTTGCCCAGCAGCGTTGGCTGCTGTGCAAGATGGCTTGAAGGAAAAAAAGCGATATGACGTGGATGATGCTGGCCGCATCATAGGGCCTTTTTTACGTTAAGCCATGCTGCACAGCAACTCGTGCTGCTCTGCAACATGTCTAAAAAACATTGACCAAACCAATAGATCTCCTACAGGCAAAACCCATTGGCTTTGCCAATGCTTGTTATATCACACAGAAATTGGATAACACTGTGTTACTTGATGCCCCAATGTCTCTAAAAAATCTTGGTTTGAATGCTTGACATTCTTGTAACAAATGTTGTGCAAGTCCAAGTGTGGACTTGCGAAAAAAACAAATGTCAAGTGGGGGTGGATAAAAAGACCAGGACATTGCTGATGGTGTGCCACATGACATGGACTCAATTGTAAGTTATACAGTAATTTGTAAAAGGAAATTCGAGGTCTGGAAAAGATGTATCTCCTTGACACAACATTATTTGACATCTCTCAACAGTCACATAACCCTAAGTTTGGCACCGCCAGAAAGTCGTGGCTTTTTTAGTTAACAGAATTTTGCATTCTAGAACTCGTAGTTTTGCTTTTAAGATATGGGCTCACAAAGCCCCAACGGCAACTTGCTGTTAGCTAAAAAGGTAGCGTGGGCTGAACGTATCCCACTTGACGTTGGACTACTTGACAGCTCTTCTGTAAGGTTACCTGATGACTCCATGTCACCAAAGACTCAATTTTTGGGGGTTTGGTTCAAGAACCTAATGAATTCTGAGAGCTGTAGTTCTGGAACACTGTGGTAGTTCTATTTGAATTAATACTTCTGGGAAGAACGGTTGGAAAATGAAAACTCAGGATAAGAGCACTTGGTGCTTGGCCACACGAGTTATCTGGGGACCTCAGCTATGCAAGTACGAGTGCATGTAATACGTATGTGCAGGGTAGAGGTGGGTGAGCCACTGAAAGCTTGAGCCAGGATCGAGCCTGAAGCCTGGCTCTGATCAAGGTCCTCCTGGAACCTTGAGACCATAACGAGCTGAGCTTTCATGTGACTTCTGCCTGCCGCCCGCACTACACACCGGATGTGGCGTAAAGGCCAGAGCTGTTGACTTTGGAACTGGGGAACTATGTTGGAGTATAAGCTTCGGATCAACATCCTGTGATTCTTAGCAAATCACTTAACCCCCCCCCCCCCTCCCCGCCTAAAAAACATGAATGTGACCTTATGTAATGTAACCAGTGTTCATGTACAGCGCTCCAATGACTTTATGAGGAGTTTGTGGTATATAAAAAAAGATGCAAATTGCACAGAGGTTAAAAACAATGCATTAACATAAAAAGGAGAGACTAAAAGATACCCATTTAGTGGCTGATTTGTGCAAAGTGAAACCAGAAAACGTGTATAAATAGCGGCTTCCCATCTTAAATTGTGTAATCTTGCGCAAATTTCTTATTTCACCACAACTCATTTTTCTTCATATTTGCATATGAAAGCACTTTCAAATAAGTGAGTTCAGAACACCCGCTATACAAACACCTATTGTGTTTATTTAATAGACTATTATGTTGCTCTATAATAACCTGGGCCACATAGAGGTTTCACAACACAACTGCTATGCATGTTGGTCCACTGACCCCAGTGTGGGGAAGGAGGCAGGAATGGTTCTAAGTGCATGTTTAAAACCCATCACTTTTAATAAGTACTTATCAGTGCAGTGATAGAATGTAGCGTAGTAATGTCAAAGTTTCCCCATATTAAAGAAATACAATTCTTTTTTTAATTCTGAAGAGAAGTTTTCATATTTCACGAGATGTTTGTTGTATGATTAACGTCACACATGTTCAGGGCTCGGCTCGGGCACGTGGGCTTTAAGAGCCAAGACTGGCTCGCTATGGCTCTACCAGTTAATTGCTTGGCTAGCCCACCTCTAGTGTAGGGGTGTTTGTGTAACACAAACCTCGCTCCGCAGCAACAGCAGCGCGCTGAAACCCAAGCATGCGCCTCGGGATCGCTTACAATAAACACTTCCTCGTTTTGCAGATGCGCGGCCGCCCTATCCTGAAAACCAAGCGGGGGTATCCCGAGAGGTGTCAGTGGACGCCCCCTCAGAAAAGTAATAAAGTTCTCGGCGACAGCATAGAGAAAAGCGCGACCCGTGGTGGAGCCAGCAGGCCCGCCTGCGGCCTGGACGTTTAATTGTGCCTGGCTTATTACCCCGGGTGGAAAACCGTGCCCACTCTGCTGGGCCTTATCACTTAAACACTTAATACATTAGTAATTGACGACCTCGGCGGGTTCCTCTCCGCCAAGGCCAGTAGTCAACTGCTTAATCAATTATGCATGAAAGGCCCGCGCGCAGGGGACCGGGGCGTTTTGCTGCAGGGTGGGGGGCCTGGGCGCGCGCAGACACGCTCCCCGTCACCAGACAACACATGCGACACTCCAGGGAGCGGGCGGTGACATGGAGACGCTGCCACGAGAAAGCTTTCTCTGGTTTACACGGGCAGCGCGAGGGCCGCCTGGGGAAGGCCGCGAGGGCATGGACGGAAGGCGGGAAACAAGCAGCCCGCGTGGCTGAAGTGGCATGCATCCGGAATGTACACACGTGCAATCCATGGCAGGTGAACCAAGGTGCCTACATCACTCGCCTGCTGGTCCCCATTCACGGCTGTGGCGCTGCATTCTTCATACAGGGGTGGGCCTGTGTAACACTCACAGGCACGTTCCCATAGGGAGGGTGACTAGATCGTGGGACCAAAAAACCGGGACACTTCGCAAAAGTAGAGGAAGGAGTACACATTTACATCAATAAAGTGGCAAAGAATGACAGTCCTCATCCTCCTAGAAACACAGAAGGCGCAGTAAGAAAATAAATAGAATGTCATTTTTAAAATCAGCATGATACCTGTTAATTAAATTGCTTACTCATAACAGATGCTTACTAGCCCTGCTTTGGAACATCTAAAAAGTGCCTCTCACTGTTTTCAGTTTACCCTCTCAAAAAACTGGGACATGAGCCACTTTTGAAAGACCGGGACGGTCTGGTCAAATCCGGGACACCTAGTCACCCTACCCATAGGACACAACATTCTAAAACACCACACCTTAAGAAACAATTCCTAACACACATTCAACTGCCAAAATATGCCTTCCATTAACTGTTTTGACACCCAGCAGTGGTCCATACCACCAACTGCTCTACACACACTTCTAATGTGTGTCAACAATTCTGATGAGGATGACGTAAAATAAAGGCCTCCGGAGTGCGGTGGGGGCCGTAGCTCCAGGGAGCTCCCTCAGCAGAGCACCCTGGCCTTAAAGCTCCTGACTGAGTCTGGAGGGGGTTCCCTTCATGTAGTTTGCAGGGAGGCCCCCTTCAAGTTTCGCTACACAGTTTTTCTACTCGCCTCCCGTCTCAGCCATCACATGGAGGAATAGTCACCGACAATTCATAGAAGTTGACACCCTGATCTGGCATAGAAACTACACATTTTGACTACAGAGAATATATTCTTCACAAGCCAAGTGCCTGATGTAGAGTTTGGCAGACAGGATACTCTGTCAAAAATGGGACAGAGTACCCTGTCCGCCAAACTGAAGGTCCGCCCAACTTATTTAGAATCGGGTGTACCACACGTATTCAGTCAGCAGAGCCCCGGTTGCCTCCTCGACAGAATACTTCAGCGGAAGGCACGATGGAGTAGGGGCTTTCGGAGGAAGAACTTTAAGTTTT
Source organism: Lissotriton helveticus (assembly GCF_964261635.1). NCBI lineage: Eukaryota > Metazoa > Chordata > Amphibia > Caudata > Salamandridae > Lissotriton > Lissotriton helveticus. The sequence continues at coordinate 151,041,779 of NC_136069.1, forward strand.
TCCCTGTCCGTCACTGCCAGGAAAAACCCTGTAGTAAAGGTCAGGAAAAAAGTAAAAATGACCCAGACACCCAGGGAGAAAACTTCCTGGATGTGAGGGCATTAGGTTTTTATTTTCCAAAAACAACCTCTCACATTGGGGGTTTATTTTGTTATATACAAAACTCTTTTAAAAAGTTTGACTGCCAACAGTCATGACTGATGATACTTTCCGTACATTAACAGTAGAGACTACCATCGCAGTGGTTCCTGTCAATGTAGTGAGTTGTCTACAGGGCTGGTAAGGTTCTCTGCTGCCATCCTGATGGAATACAGTCTTCAACCGACTCCCCCCCCACCCCCAACAACCCATCCACCAAAATCTAAATCAGGTTTAAAACTCAGGGCCAGATTTATCAATCTTTCAAGCAACGCAGCCAGTCAACTTGCTGCACCACATGAAAGGGAGCGGGCAGGAATACGCCATATTTACCAATACAAGGTGGTACATTCCTGCACTGTGCCTGCGCTGGCGCACAATCTGCTACCTAGCAACAACACAGGCACCCTTATGCCATGGTGCAAGGGTGCCTGCGTTGCAGGCAGGATTGTTTTTTAGCAAGGAGGGGTGCCTTCCAATACAAAAACAATCCTTTGACATTCTTTCCCATTTCTAAGTGCATAGAAAGAGGAAGCAATGAGGAGAAATAAAGATAATTCTCCTTGTTGCGCCTCCCCTGGGAAGAGGAAGCATTTTGATGCATTCGCAGATTCACCATTCTTCGTAAATATGGGAATTCACCCAAAACTATGGGTGGATGCATGGGAGCAACCACACTCCACCCATGGAGCGCCTTCCCAGGGCAGAGTAATGCAAGCAGCGACTTGCGCTACTCCAGATTTACCAATCCCGAAGGACCACGCAAGGTGACCTTGCGTTGCTTGGTAATTCTGACTTTAGTATTGCATTGCCCTTGCGACACCATGCGTGACGTAAGCGCAAGGCAATCCAATGATAAATATTGCCCTCTGTTCCTAGAACACTTTGTAAAGTCACGCCTGGACTACCAAAAGCAATGTGAGGCCATAGTAGTAGCAGATTGTCTGCTACAAAATGCAGATATGGTGCACAAGGAATGGCACAACTCTGCGTTGCACAGAACTGGGAGCAGCTCCAGCTCATATACAAAATACCGCCTCATTGCTTCACACGCAAAGACCATGTCAAAACAACACAATGGTTCAGCACAATTAATTCAGATTTGTTAGTTTATAACCAATAGTTTGACAAAAGTGATCATTGTTGTAGATTAAACATTCATTTCACATGGTCAGATCTCATAATTGAACAAACGGGCAATTCAGCAGAGTTGTTCTGTGAATTCTTCATTGAAGAGTTATTTTTTTCTCTCAGACAGGGTAAAAACCGTAGCCTACGAATTTACAGAACAACTCTGCTGAATTGCCCGTTTGTTCAATTATGAGATCTGACCATGTGAAATGAATGTTTAATCTACAACAATGATCACCTTTGTCAAACTATTGTTTCTCAACTAACAAATCTGAATTATGTGTGCTGAACCATTGTGTTGTTTTGAAATTAGGAGATCTTGTATATCTCTGGAGGCTTAGGGGCATTGAGTCACTAGTTCGTAACACCTTACATATCTTGATATAAAATATCTCACTGAAAGATAGTAGCAATCTGTTCTGCCTCAATCCCCTGCCAATTTGTATTGTAACACCCAAAGACCATGTGTATGCCGCAGGCACCGAACAGCACAGCTCTGCCTCAGATAGGGAAGCGCCAGATCTGCCTAAGACGTGGAATGGTTCAGATGTGCTTCACAAGAAGGCAGCAGCTCTGTCTCTTGCACAGAAGATAGCCACTGTTCTGTTACACACTAGGAACCCTGCTAGAGGTTCAAACCTGAGAGCCCAGCACTATAAAACGTTGTTGTAGAAGCGTGGCTCAGTGGTTAGAGGCGGCAGACCCGGAAGCTGAGATCGACCGTGGACCAGGGTTTGATTCCCCACCTCGGTGGGTCTCGGGCTCAAAAATTCCACGGACTCGATAATTCTCGCTCCGGCGCCTACTCGACTCACGGGGTCACACTCTGCGACTCTGGGCAATAGCTTGCTTAATCTCCACTACGGCCCCTCGCGGTGGGATGCCTGGCTTTCACCTTGTGGACACCCTGCCGGGGTTTCTCACAGGGGAATACCAGGACGGGTTCCCTAAGCAAGCGCTTAGATACCGTGTCGGTGATTTGCGCTATATAAATACATGTAAATTTACATTTACATTTGTTTAACCTGTACTATACGCCAGCAAAGCTATATGCTTGGGGGGTTAGGGAGGACGATAGCTGCCCCTAGATGTAATGCTGGACAAGCAGATCTATAACATATGTTTTTCCATTGTAGTTTGCTAGTTCCAATTAGGGATGAGATAGGAAAATTTTGGGAGGGGCTGCTAGGTCATAAGATCGATCTATCCCCTACCCTGATGCTATTGGGTATAGACGATAAGGTGAAACTGGGAAAAGATGAGGAAGCCTTGGTCTTTATCTCAGTAGCGGTACTTCGGATCGGTTAATTTCGTCGGGTGGAAAGATACCATCGCTCCCTCATTCCAAATGTGGCTTTCCAGATTATTGGGCATACATAATATAGAGTCCTGCCTATATGAACAGAAGGGTAAAAAAACACGGGAGCTGGGAAGATTGTAATCTTTGGGTACAGTGTACCTTGTCTAAATATGTTTTACCCGTAGCCTGGCCGGACAAGGGATCTAGGGTTGGGATTTTAAAATGCTTTTACCATCAGCTCTGTGCTTATTCTTTGTTTAATATTGTAACTGTTCTCAATATGCAACTATTTGTTTGTTTTAACTGCTGGGCTCAGCTCTGTTTAATCTGTTCTGAATATTTAATTGTATGTGTCTCTTTTTTTAATGCACCGAAAATTCCCACTAAAAATATTTATTAAAAAAAAAAGGAAACCTGCTAGAGGCCAGCCTTCACTACAAGGAACACCTTACCTCTTCCCATCGCAGAAGAATCAGCACAGCTCTGGTTTCTACAAGCCCACGGCTCTACCTGCACCTCACACAAGGAATGGCCCCAGCACACTGGAAGCATGCAGCCTTTGTAGAAACAGGAGTGGTGCCACTGTAATGCATTATTTGGGAAAGGCCAGGGCTCTGCATTACGTATTAAATACACCAGTGAATCTATTTCACAAAGGGAAGGAAGCCAGCCCTCAGCCTCGAAAACACAGAAGGTCTTACCTCTTTATCCCTGATTGCAGATTGTCACTCTGCTTTCTACAAAGAAGGTAAAAAGAACTATTGATGGACAGAATGCAGAACAATGTGATACATTCACCCCAGTAGAGATCTGGGGCTAAATCCATCGTTTTTTGCTCACCATGCCATTCCAGGTTGGACCCAGCCATATGCAAATCAGTCTTGACCCTGCGCCCAATGGGAACAGTCCAGCCCGAACTGCCAGGCCAGGTCCTCCCTGGACTGGAAACAAGCATCCTAGGACCTTGGCAGTTCAGGATGGACTGTTCCCATGAGGCACAGGGTAAAGACTGATTTGCATAAGGTCATGTCTGAACTGGGGTGGCATGGTGAGCAAAAGAATGATGGATTTAACCCAGATCTCTTGACTGGGGGTGAATGTTTTGATTTCTTCTGCATTCCGTCCATCAATTGAGTGCGCACTAAAAAGGCCTCACCTCATACTCCCACAAGAAGGCCATGCTCTGCTAAATCCCATAAACACATAATAGGCCATAACATGCCTTAGAAAAGCAAGAATGGAGAAGCACCACCTCCAGGATACTGAAGGCCCTGGCTCTGCCTGCAAAAGAAAGGCTGTGGTTAGCTTTCTACAAGGAAGGCTGCAGCCCGCGTCCAAAACAAGGAAGGCTTCTCTATGCATCACATCAGAAATGGCAGCTCTGACTCACGCAAGATGCTCTGGCTCTGTCTCACACACAAGAGGCTGGGCTCTGCCCCATATACGAAAAGCTGTGGCTGTTTCACACAAAGGTGGTGACTCTTCAGCGTCAGCCTATCGTACAATGCCTGTTTGCCTAGATCAACGCCAGGGAATGATTCAATTCTGCACCTGCTGTGCTTTGTGCATAATTACTATATTATGATGCATAGTTATGAATTGCCATGTAACACATAATCTGCTGCATAACCTTCAGATTTGACTTGCTACCAATATTTGTTTTGCAAAATGGGCTAGAGTTCATAAGGAAGAATGTATTTGAAATGCAATGCAGCTCCAAAGAATTTTCAAAATCAGCTAGTGACGCATCACCTGGTGACTGCTATGTTAAACACAAAAGGTCACAGGAGAAATACTTGCAAATAGCCTAAAACACTGACAATCGCTCTGAGTAGCGTTCCAGCCCAACATTTCACCCCCAATGTACCCCTATAGACAGGGGCCTGACCAGGGCTTTAAGTGGGCCGGGTCTCACCGGGTCTGAGCACCAGCAGTTTTGTAAAGGGGGCCTCGAAACGGGTCTCTGTCGGGCTCTGTTTTGTGCCCTGGCACTGGTGGCCCTTTTTTTCCGGACTGCAGTGACAGCTGGCACATCGATGTGCGCATGCTCATTCTGCTCACTTCTCACTAGTGGAGAAGTAATGGCATGACGTCATGCCAGGTGAGCGTTGTAGGGGAAGGGAAATCCTTTAAAGAGAGTCATTTTATCTCTGGATTTCCCTTCTCTGTTTGAAACTCAGGAGCAGCAACATTGTCGTGGTGTCACCAGGGATTTTTAAGTGGAAGCTTTTTCAATATTATATGCAAGCCATCGTTGCTGCCTATTTATTGAATGCAACTAACAACCATTGACAAAGCCAATAGTCCTGGCTTGTTGTAAGTATGATGTTACTTGTATCATATTCTGGATGCAATAACAGAAACAGCACAATACCAGTCGGGCGGCACACTATGCTATGTAAAGATTTTTAGCTTAGGTGTTTTAAGCCACGTCCTTAATGACATTTGCCACGCCCCTTTGAGAGACCCCCCAGTTTTTTCATCCCACTTACAGCCCTGGGCCTGCCCCATAACAAACAGTACTGCCTTGCTCCTAATGGGAAAAGACCATCCCGAATTGCTAGGTGATGCCCCTTTAAGAAGGGACCACAAACAACTCCAGACCGATTTTGACCTTGTTAGGCCTTGTCAGTGAGGTATAACTTGGGATACCCTGGCACAGAGAGCAAGAACCCCATGTCTGAGCTTACGCATGGCCACAGAGGGCATTGTATCACATACGGAAAAGGTGATGAAGGAATGCTAGGGGTACAAATAGACTACACCATTGCCAATCACAAGGGTAACAATCCAACACATTTTGTAAATGTATTTGATTGCTATATAATAATATTTAAGAGGTGGGATTTGTCCCCAAATTGCATTATTATCCCTAACAGATGACACAGGGTAAGCATTTTATCAACAGAAGAAGTGAAAAAACATTTGTCATGAAAAAGGTTTGTTTCAGAGTAGATTTTTAATAATGTCTACATCTAGTGTTATCAAAGCGGAAGTTGTTAAAAAAACGAATACATAATTTAGACCAGTTCTAAACAAGGTATTATTTTTTAAGTCTGATTTCTTGAATCATAACAAAACATGATATAATGTGCAATGCCATTCTCCAGGGTAGTTTCCTTTTGTAAAGGCAATTTTGAACAACTCTCACAATATGAGCATAACATAAACCCCAGACAAAGCTCTGGGCCTGTGGTTCTTAACCTTCTGACTTATGTTGACCCCCACCATAGAATCACTGCTAGAAGCCCGAGATCCTGGCCTAAACAATTTCTAAGATTTGAACCTAAAAATAATACACAAAAATACAGAAACAGGTATACATCAAACAAATGAACAAATTAGGAAATATTTTATATAATTCAAAATCTTACAAATGTTAACATTTCAATTTTAATGGGATGATTGTGGATTATCAAAAAGTGGATTTAGTTTTAAAAAACAATGTTCCTAATGTGTGGCCTTTTGTCGGTGCATTCCAGTGCTTCACTCAAAGACACCAATCGTTCATTCTAGATTATGTTTTCTGTACTTTTGCTTCTCCCACAAGTAAAGCTAAGGATCTCTACTTAATTTTTAGCACCCAATTCACAATTATTTAACATTTACAGAGCCTTTAAACTGTTTTTTAATGTATTTATACTTTATCAATGTGATAATATTAATTAATTGTTTAAACAGTGCTGAATACTCTGAGTAGGCACCGCTGACTCCCAGCGGTCCATGGACCACAGGTTAAGAACTGTTGCTCTAGGTTTTGAAATGTATCTGGGATGCACAAAGTAACAGAGGATACTATTTATTATAAGAAGTGTGTAAATAGTGTTTTTTTGTTTGGCAAGTAAAACATTTCATATTTTTTACGGAAATGATTTTACTCTAGGAAATAGAGGGGACAGCATTACTAAACTGGTATTCCTAGAATAGTGTCTACTTAATGAGTATGGTTTACGTTCTAAAGAAATGTGTCTTTTTTAAACAAAGTCACAATTCTTATATAATTAAGTCAGAGAAATGGACTATATTAATTTGCTGTATATTTTGTTCTCCAGCATTGGATCCTTCCTAGATTCACATGATTGAATCATTCTCTGTCATTGAAGTGGGAGTCCCTTGGAAACTTTACTTGTAGCAGTAAAAGGCACTGACAGACTAAAAAGGCCCGACGGTGCCCAATCTGATAGCAGATCCATCTCATTCTAAAAGAATCAAGCTTCTGCCAATGAGGAGAGAGTCCTCTCTGCCTCACCGCTCCCCGAGGTCTTCACACCTCTGATTTCTACAGCATGTTGTGTTTAAGGGAGTTACACCGCTTTAATCTTGGTTCAAATCAATATGTGTACCTTTGAAACCTTTCCTCAGGGTATAGAGCTCTAATCCTACTGCCTCTGCAAAAAGGCAACACCACGGAAAAATCCTAGCGTAACCCTTTTAAAGATTTTGAATCCAGTTGAAAAATGAGGGTATTTTCTTCTTTTCCGATGACCCTCATAAGAGATGTATTTACTAACTCTACCTGAATCACAAGGCTAACAATCGTAAAATCTGCAGAACATTCTCTGCCAAGACCCTCAATGATGATAAGGGAAAACTTTTAGGGTGGAGCCAAGAAAACACCTTTAAGATGGATCCAGAAAAACAAGGCAGCTACACAACCCTCTTCATGGGATGAATCCGAGGACAGCTCTTATAAATCGGTGAGAAAAAGGCAGTAAAAAGAAAGTCTAACACAGCTGAGGCCTCAAAGGAAAAATTAAGATCATAAGAACCGGAGGAAAAGAAACACAATAAGGTACTTTTAAAAAAATTGGCAGGACTAGCTTCTTCAGAGAAGGAGTGAAAAAGAAGCATTCTCCCACTACCAAGCCTCCACTGTCATCTCCTCAGACAAAAAAGCTGAAGACAACCCCACCGTCCATGATGGTGCAGTAACTCTTCTTGACTAAACTGAAATCCAGACGGTTTAATAAGTCCCAAATTCAAGAATTTATTCTCATAAAAGGAACCCACTGAATAAATCTCGCAAGTAAACATAGTCCTGCTCTCCAACTCCTCTTCAAGTCAAACATATATACATTCTAACTGGAATCTGAAGAGGAGATTGAGAAGACATGCCTATATAGATCCACAATACCACACACCTCCCTCCCAAACAATGAAAGAACCCAAAACAACACTATCCACAAATGCAAAAATAAAAAACATAAAAAACCAGAAAGTATGAACAAACCCTTTCTTACAATAACAAAAATATAAAGAGCTAAACATAAGAAGGCAAAGGTTATTTTTACTACGACCCTTAAACCACTGTTTTGTTGAAATTCCAAACTTGACCTTTCTCTAGCTTGATAGAACCTGAATTAACTTTTACAACCTTTTGAGAGACACTATATATGAACAACACCCTATGATGAAGGTACCCCAAGTCTTACACCACATTATGGTTGCTGACTATAGAAGATTCTCAGTAGGTTCTCAAGAAAAACCTTTGCCTCTACTTCCCCAGCAACCGCAAGCTTCACTTGTATCCCCATACAGAGATATCATCCAGGAAAATGAACAAATCACTCCTCCAACTCTACATCAATAATTACAGAAATTTCTGGGCATACCGCAAGCACTTATCCACGTAGACACGTCAGATGACTAATATGCACATTAGGCGGAGGGTAAAATACTAGCTAGACTATGGGACGACAACTGGGCTGATTACATCCTTTATACAACAGACTCAACAACAACTCCACCTATTGATTCATCACCAGATTACATAAGCAGGTTCCACACTCTATTAGAGAAAGCATTGGCAAAGAGAATAGGTCTTGGCGATACCAGAACTATTGGCTTTGTCAACGTTAATGTCTTTTAGCCCTAGTACTGCACTCTGCCTACAGCGTCACTTTGCAGCTGAAAATAAATCATGGGCCAAAGCACCGCAGCATTAAATGGTCTATTCATATGTGCCCCCCTCACCCTACACACTTCACCAGAATATCCCGAACATGAGCCGCGGGAGAATGTAATAAATCTTTCTAAAGGACGTGTGATAGAAGAATAGAAGGAAGGATCCCAGCCAGTGCACACATTCTCTCCAGCCTACTCCCTTAACCATCACCACAGCAGATAACCACAAGTCACAAGGAAATCAAATTAACGTCTGCTCTGACAAAATGACTCGGTGCTGTGGATGTGGACCCACACAAGCACTCCAGGAAAAAAAAACAACGGGACTAGGGGGTTGGGAGGGAAAGGAAGCAACAGGAAAAGGTTATGGGATCAGTGGATGGACGCAAGTACTTGGTCCATGCTCCGGGGGAGGGCTAAACACAAGAAGAGGCCTTGACACAAATGTGGGCAAAGGGTACAAGAGCAACAATGGAGTGAACAAATGGGAGCCTATGGGCGGGCTGAACACACAGATTGAAAACAATGTATTTTTGAGACAACGCATACCCTGTCTAGCTAAGAGATAAAAAGCAGCAGAGAGATTTGACATACGCATCACCATCAGGGTAAATGGCTGATTCCTTTAAGATATTAAAGAGCCAGTGAGGAAACCAGTGAGGGACCCCATTTGGCAGGAGGGAATAAAATTAATGCAAAACCCAGGTACAGACCAGCTTGGTACCTAGGCTTCATTAGAAGTACAAGATTCCTGAAAACTCCCTGGCTTGTCCCCTTGGTTACTACATATCAGACTCAGTTGTCATGCAGGCAGCACAGCAGCGTTCCAGAAACCCAATGACACTGTGTTCAATAATGCCGGATTAGGAAGGTATTAGGATGAATGCCAGGCAAAAAAGTTTCCTCGATTGCAGCTATGAACACCCAGGCTACTATGATCAAAATGCCATGGCAATAGTTGGCAGATGCCACAAGTAAATGTGGTCAGACATAGCCTCGCATCTGGACATTCTGACAGAAGTGACGGAAAAAACACAAGGTTAAAGCAATGCTCCTTGAGGGGGGCTATAAGCATCAGCTGCGCTGATAGATTCTGCAATCGACATAGAAAACACTGGCTTCAGGAGACTGCTTGGAATCATTGACTTAGGAGATAAGGGTGGTTGAGAGCTCCTTCCTTCAGACCTGAAGTCCAGAATAAAATTATGTTTGGTAGGCCATTACTATTTGGGAAATATTTAGACTATTCTCTACCAGTGATACGGGCAGATATAGAGATGGCCAGATATTTGAGGGCACTGCAACAAAGAAGACTTCAATCATTTTGTGGCAGAGGAAGAATGTAGCCATGCCGAGGTCTGCACCAGATATACAAATATCCATCTTATCAATCCTACTATCAGTCCCAAAAGTAAAGCAAAGATTATAGACCCTGTCAACAATATACTATACAAGACCGCCAACATAACTGATTGATACACATAGGGGCACATTAGGATGGCGGGCCGCCCGCCATCCAGTCGTAACAGGGGACCGCCTGCCATAAGGGCAGGGGTCCCGTATGTGCCATTAGGATGCGCCCACCACACTGGCGGGCGCATCCTGCATCTCTAACATTGTGGCGGGTGGTGCACACAGCACCGCCCGCCACAATGCCAGGGAGGCATGTTGTGCACTTCCATGCACAACATGGCAGGCACCGCGCCTGCCATGTTGTGCATGGAACTGCAGGGTGGTACCATAGGTACCCCCCATATGCACCCCCCACACCCTGGAGACCATGGGGGACCACACGAGCCCCCCAAGCAGACTCCGCATGCCCCGCCATGGAAAGGCATCTGTTAAGACACATTCTAATATGGCTGGCGGTGTCTATTAGACCACCACCATTTCCGTCCGCCACGGACCCCTCAGCCATAATAATATGGCGGAGGTCTTTTGTACAGGGATGGCGGGCGGATTGCCCCCGCCGGGCCGACGGTAACTACCGCCGGCCTGGCGGGGGCAATCCGCCCGCCATCCTAATGGGGCCCTAAGTTGTCAATTCTTTGCATACATTAATGATACACATCTCATTCCCAGACTGAATAGTGAACCGCCACATTTTTCAATGGGCCTAGTAGAAGTATCAGATTGGATCTACAAACAACCCAACTGCAGCCTGCATCAGACTCTTCAGATCACTAGGCCTTGAGCTCAACAAAAGCAAATCTTCTGTAACGCCTTCTCAGGACATTTAACTTCTTAGAAGCAATAAAAGACACAAAAAAGACAAAGGCATATCAGTTGACAGACAGACAAACAGCTAGCAAGACAGTTACTGAAGTGAACCAAAATAGAATTATGCCTCCTAAAAGTCTTCTGGACAGGATGTTATCACGCATGGTGTTAATATCTTTCTGTCAACTAAACACGAGGCCTTTTCAGAAAGACTTGGTAAAGTGGGGGGCTCAAGTATCAGGCTCTTTCGAAGGCAACGGAAGCCGTAACTCCAAAAATAACACAATCACTTCCCTGGTGGACACTACCAGATGTTTTAGGTTCAAGACTCATCCCCTTCTACCTGAATTTCATTTTGTGGTCACCTCAAACGCCTTGATGAATGAATGGATGAGGAGCTCTCCTGCATGAACTGTTGGCCAGAGACCTCTGGTTGCAATGGAGAAGACATCTGCACATAAATATGCTAGAGCTAAGAGCCAGTCTGATAGCTTTACAATTTTTTCTCCCTCACATCCAGAAATCAACAGTGTTGGCCCAAACAGACACCACTACATGATTTCAGATCCTGTCATCGGAAGCTTAGAAGTGATGGCATTAGCCAATTTACCACCGAACTGCACTAAAGGTGGAACATCCTCCAGAGATCAAGAACAACCATGCAGCCTACCTCAGCAGAGCACTGAAAGACAGTCATGAGTGGGAGTTAAAGGACACTGTCCTCAAAAATGCATTCGATAGACCTCTTCACAATGAATGACAGCAAAAACTGCCACTCTTATTAAAACAGGATCAACTAACAAACTCATGTGGAATGCTATTCGATCGGATGGTGCAAGATATTGCCTAAGCTTTCCACCAATTCCCCTTCTACCAAGAGGAATCACCAAAATGTACAACAACAAAAAACCTCAGGGCTGAACCTCTTAGCTCCCTCCTAGCCAAGACAGTACTGCTTCACCGACTACAACCGGCGACAGTACCATCCATACGACTAGGGTCATGTACAGGCCTGTTGTCCAGAGCTTGGGACAGTTCCTTCATCACAGCCCACAAACTCAGAGACTGGCAGCGTGACTCATGAGTTCCATGAGTTTGGAAATGTAGATCATTTGGAAGACTACAAGAATATCTTGGCACAAGCCAGAGCAGTATCTACAAACAAGACATGTGATGCAAAATGAAAAGATTTTGCGTTTGTGTTTGTGCAGCCAAAAGCTTCCATTATTTTCACAGGCAAACCCAACAGTGCATTAATCTCTACAGGAATTAGCAAATTCAGGGTTGAAGCATGCCTCAATTAAGGATCACATGACAGCGCCCTCACATTTTAAAGTCTCTGGTAATAGTGCCAACATGGAATGTTTAAATAGAAATTTCTGATTATTTACTAGACGTCTAAACATGACATCAAGAAACAAATTCCAGGCACAATAGTCTGTATTATTTAGAGCAAAAAATGAATCCGTACAAACGGGTGTACTTCTTAATTCATTATATTTTACTCATAGAATGATAATTTCATTAGGGGTTCAAAACGAGAAAGTACTTCAATATCGACAAGAATGAGCAAAGTCAGGGTTGAAGCATGCCTCAATAAGGGTCACATGACAGCTACCTCACATTTTAAAGTGCCACCTAACAAGCCATCCTTATGACCCCATAGGATTGTGAAAGAATTCCTTAAAGATTTATTCAGAGAGTTCACACCATCTTGAACACCACTAACAGCTTGGGGAACTCAATACAATACTTTTGGGCTTCATGTCAGATCCATGTGAACCAATTCCCTAGTCAAGCTCAAAATACCTCTCATGGAAGACTATAACTCTATTAACCATAATGTCCACAAGAAGAGTTAGTAAAATTCAGGCCTTTGCCTTCACAGCACCTTTCTTGCATTTCTCCAAAAAAAAGTCATCCGGAGAACTAAGCCAAAGTTCAAATGTACAGTACCAACTGAATTCCATCTGAACCTGTAGTCCTAAAGAAAGTCTACCAAAACCCCCAAAAAGCAGAAAGGGCTTTACATTTGATAGACTTTAAAAGATGTCTCAGATTCTATCCTGAAAAAAAACTAAACAATTTAGAAAGCAGCTGAAACAACTTCTAATTACCTTCTCCAACCCAAGTAAGTGATTCCCGTTCACAAAGCAGTGAATCTCAAAATGGGAAGCTGCAATGATAGCGTTCTGTCACATGAAAGCAAGAAGACCTCTGACAGAAATGATCAACGCCCATTCTACTAGAAGCATGCCACCTTTATCCTCACAGGTGTGCGTGCCCTTAGCAGACATTTGCTGAGCTGCAACATGAAGCTACAAGCACACCTTCAGGAAACATTATTGATTGGAAGCAGTTGCATACAGAGATGCGGCGGGGGACAGGCAGTTCTATGTCATCTTTTTAACCTGTTGGCTGCGTCGAACGTTCAGCTCCAGTGCTGAACGTTCGAAAAACGGGTGGGGCGGCGTTGGCCAACGGACGTGCCCAGCACTACTACCAAGGTAGTGCTTGCGACGACCGTTGGCAGCAGCCAGCGGGTTAAATAAGGTGGGTCTGTTTATTTTATCCCTCAGTCCTCTAATGGTGTATATAGATATTTGAACTGTTACTGTTCATTATTCTGATTCCAGCAGTTGAATCTCTAAAATATCAAATGCTGGAGAAGAAACAAGTTACTTACCTGTAACTATTGTTCTCCAGGGTTGGTAGCTTTCTTAAATTCATGGGCAGCACACCCTTCTCCCCAAGTACATGCTTATATCTCACAGATTATATGTATACTTCCACCCATGTGCGAGGAATCTCAGGTGTGAAGAACTCTCCCCTCACTGATTGAAGTCTGGTTTCTTTAAACTGAAATGGATGTGCTAACAAAGTGGGCACTATGTCGGACTTTTCAACCGGTCCGTGCCTTGTACTGCTATGATAAAGTTACAGAGGCACTCCCACTTCGACGGCGGGGAATGATTCAAGCATGCGAATATATGAAAGATACCAATGCTGGGGAACCATAGTTACAGGTAAGTAACTTGATTATTTTCTCATAATTCAGTATAATCTTGGGGCCTTATCTACATAGGTGTTTTGCAGTTGCAAAGCATGTGATTTACAAAAAACACATGGTCAACTACCATAAAAAACATTTTTATACTGTACTAAGCACTATATACGTTAGAAATACGTTCTTTCTGACACATCAAAAGGCTTTTGCAAAGTATTAAGAATCTCTAATAGGAGGGCTGTGAAAGGAGCAGACCCCGCCTATTTCGGATTTGCATTTGAATGTTCAATGGTTTGAACAGCAATTGCCAATGCAAACCGTTGATCAGTTACTACTTTAGGGGAGTACCTGATTGACAAAGGGGAAACTGTCAGCATGGGTCAGATTCTCCTTTGGAAATCATGTCAACAGCAGGCAGTGGTTTGAGGACATGTTCCCAAACAGGTTTTTTTTTAGCAGACGGACAGAGGCGGCTTCTAAAAATGTAATTGTTTTTCACCTGGAAAAGCAAATCCAAGAATGGAGGTCTACTGACCCTTGCACGCCGCCATTACTGCATTTGCAACAAATAACATGGAGTGGCAAGTTGCGACCTATCTAATAAATATTCAAGAGCCAGGTTGTTTTGCGACCCCCTGCGAATGTGCTGTTAGTACAGAGGTCACATAACAAATTGCATTGCAATTCGCAATCCAGACAGTGAGCAAACTGCACATCCCAGGTTTGCGAATGGGACTAGTACATCAGGCCCCTTGGTCCTGTATTGGTGAATAATTTCAGTGGATCCATGCAGAGCATACATACATGCTGGCGAGCCACACAATACTTTGACATCTTTAACTACATTTCTGTCAATGCCCAGAAGACCTCATTTAGCAAGAAACTCATCAGGATGTGAACGCTAATTAATGCAGGAGAGCCATCACTAACCTGCCCTCAAGAGTGTTTCCATAAAAGGACACACCATAGCCGCACTCCCTCACTGCCCAGGAACAAGATTTCAGTTTTTTAAAGTAATTTTTATATTTTCAACTTTTGCCACTTCTCTTCCTTGTACAATTGTCCTTATTGCAACTGCAAGTGATTGTATAAATGCAGTTCTCCCGCTTCCTTCTGCAAAATGTCTTTTATTGGTTTACAAATATTGGGCAGGGAAGTAGGAAGCATGGTGTAAGTAGGGATTGTGCGTTTCAGAAAGTGGGAAAGGGATTCATTTTATTTTCTGACGATAATTTTATGCATCAGGCCTTTAATCTAAAACCAACAACCTCTAGCTTAGTGAGTATCAACTAGGGCTAAAAGGCTAAGCCTGCCTCGGCAGAAGGAAATAGTCCAGTTTTAAAGCAAATCGTAGCCTGCGATTATGTAAAGCAAATACACTACAATGGAGTCTGCATGGGAATGTTATGTTAACTCTATAGACTTGCTTTTGTATGTCTTGCCTACAGGTAGTTGTGCGACCCCCCTGCGAAGGCACTGTTAGTACACAGGTCACACTTTATCAATAGATCTAACACCTTAACATATAATTCGAGCAGGCTTTGGTTCACTCGAATTCAAACCATTCACTATTTTGCGCATTCCTCTTACAGCCATTGGCCTAAGACATTGTCAATCACATCTTAGATCAGCCCACAGGTGACCGTGTCTCTCACCTCATTCTACTGCATGTTTCTGTGTTCTTACATCTCTTATAGGGTCATTACATTCAGTCACTATTTTCTCTCCTCCCTTGCCATTGGTTTTCTCATTCCCTGTTTCACACTCTCTCTCATTCTGTGCCCAGTGGTATCCCACCCCACTTCGACCCTAGCTCTTCTAGAGTTCTAAAGCTACTCCCTACCCCTCACACCTCCAGCTCTCTCTTTCCCCCGATGATCTCTTCCCCAGTCCCCTATAATAGCTTTAGCAATGTTTGTATAATTGCATTGGTAAAGACAATTTAAACATGCTGCTATATTAGAACTGTATTTTTTGTTTCATGAAAACCATTCAAAGATGGCTGCCAGTGCATGCAAGTGCATACACACACACAGGCAGCCGGTTCTGAATGCTTTATGACAAAGACCAGCTAAAGAGTGCCATTTGAGAGCGCACATGCCTGGGAATGCACTAGTGGTCATCTTTGAAAGATGGGTGGGGTGGGTGTGGGTGTTTTTCCACATACACCAGTGACCATCTTTAATTTTTTGGGGGCAAATAATAACATCTAAAGATGGTCGCACATGCCTGGGGTGGCCATCTTTCAATTTTTTATGAAAAAAAGCATTAAACAAATTACCACACGTAAGTGTGCATGCATGGCTTTGCACCTGCAGCCATCACAGAATGGGTTTGGTATACGTCCCATAAACTATGCTAAAGCAAATGAACATTGACTAAGTAAGTAGTTATGCAGCCTCTCATTTAAGGAAAGATCATTTAGCTTTGCCAATACTTGTTACATGGTGAGGCTGAGGTTTGATTGGAATTGTTTTAAATTAACTAGTCAATAAGATTCTACATAGTTATAGTAGGCGCCATATTTTATGATTATAGGAGCAATCTAGCATCCATAAATAGTTGCACACCCTAACTTTATAATATTGGTTCACTATGGCAGGAATAAATGATTATAAGGTAACCTGGACACAAAGAACCACTACAGATAGAATGCAATGTGTAAATGTATTTCTCTTTTCTCTGTAGTTGTTTCTTTGCGAATGTATTTCTCTGTAACAGCTTCTCTGTAGAGCAGTGGTCTTCAAACTTTTTATCGCCGCACCCCCCCAGTGAAAAAATCTAATTTATCAGGCCCCCCTGCCACAGAATTTTTCACAATAATTCCATTAAAATGGCAATGTTTAAATATGTCTCAATTTATTTAAGCAGAAGACATATTTAAACATTCCAGTAAAATCGTCTTAGTAATGCAACCAAATACACGATTGCCAAACATATTATTGTGGTCAGGCAGACCTTACTAACGAGTAAAAATACCCACAGTGTGATTAATAGAAATGGGGGTGTCCCTCCCCTTCTGACACCTTCTCCCAGCCTGATATAAATGACAAAAGCTGTTAGTGATGGCACATTACAGAGAGGCTACAGCTGCTCGTTTTCTTCCATGCTTAAAACAAAGCACTGCTCTGAGCATAATGCTTCTTTTGGGCACAGCCTGACGCCCCCACTTGGGATCACTTGAGGCCCCCCTAGGGGGGCCCGCCCCCCAGTTTGAAGACCTCTGCTGTAGAGGGTTCTCTGTAAATGAATTTCTCTGTAAATACTGTTCTCGATAGTGGTTTCTGTGTAAAGTTATTTAACTGAAAAGGTATACCATATAACATCATAGATCAATATCAAGCAACCGAGCGAGAAATATTCATAATCTTTCTGCATGATAAGCCTTTAATAAGCTTTGGAAACGTGGCATTTAAACTCCACCATAACGCTTGGGCCACGTGATTAATAAATATTAACTGAAAATATTTGGACACTCATTGGAAATTGGGACTGATAGTTACTTAAAGAGAATTCTTACTCTAACTGAAAACCCCTACTCCAAATAAACATAACTATGTTCCAAGCAGCCGAACCTCCCCTATATCCGAGAGGGTCTCCTCGAATGAACAGCAAACACTTTCATCAGTTTATTGGCAAAAATATCTCTGTGTAATGGATTCAGTTGGCACAGATCCCTTTCTGAAATGTCCTTGTGTCCCTCCTACCCAAAGTAAGGCTATTCTGGGGTTAAGCGGTAGCTTATATGTTGTCTACTGTTGCATATGCGGCCTACCCCTTTTAAACACTGTAAGAGACCTACAAAGTAAAATTAAGACGTATTTACATCCCTGGCACCCTGGGGCATGTTCTCCATAATACAAACATTAAAACTGTAATATTTATTCAGACTATCGAGCTACTGCAGGGCTACTACTAAGTAGCTAACTGTGGTTTTTAGATGCCTGGTTCCTAATCCTGGCATTGGCACTTAATAAAAAAAAAGATGTCATCCTTAGCAAATCACATTACCCCCAGGTGCCAACATGTTTAAGTATGTCTAAAGCAAAAGAAATATGCAACTACGAGTAACTAAATGTCATCTGTGATGTGTGTTATCTTGTACGGTTCCCAATCACTAGTTTCCGTTCCCCATCACATTGTGGAAGCTCTACCTGGGTCTCATCTGGGCATGACCCACCATACACCTGTATGTGTAACACCTCTTGGTTGAGCTTGTGCTTTTTCAGTAGGCAGGTTTTCTGTAAAGTGCTCCACAGCTCCTTTGAAAGAGTGCTGTACTGTGAACCTAAATGTTAATGGTGGACAATGGCCAGCCCCACATTTTCACAGCTGTTGCTACAGCACTGACTCTACTTGATTGACAGTTTTGCCTCCCACGTGCGCCCAGGCCTATCTGAACTCAGTCACTGACTGGGGCCCTCCCATCCCAGTTGGATAATGGTTTTTCCATGACCAAGATTGATTCTTCGCCCTCAGAAAACACCACCCAACATCAAGCCAATGTACAGAAGCAACTTTACTGTTGGAGAATAACTAGCTTTCCTTTGACTACTCTCACTGTCCAAACGCAAAACCAAGGTCCAACCCTGAATTCAACACATTGTACACAGCCTTTGCCATATGTTACAAGTACACTGGACAGCACACTAAAGCCAACAGTACCACCCACACACCAGGGGCGGCTCTAGGCTCATGGCGGCCCTGGGCAGGGAGCGTAGGTAGGGGGCCCCGGAAGAGGGTGTCTGGGCGGGGCAGGGGCCAGTGAAGAAAGGGGAGGGTCAGGTTGTTTGGAAGTGGAACAGAGCTGGAGGCCGCTAAATCCCTGCCAGGGGCCACCACGCAAATATGTATCCATCCTCAGAGGATTATTATATTAAGGATATATATTGGCATGGTGGCCCCTGGGGTTTGGTGGCCCTGTGCAGGTGCACAGCTTGCACATGCCTATGGCCGCCCCTGCGTGACACACCATGATCTCGCTCTAATCGAGAAAGGGTACTTCAGAAACAGCCCACACTAGAAAGAACCATCTCACCAACATGCACACAACACAGCGCCAAAGCTGTACAGTAGCAAAACACCACCAAATCCAAACTACTGTCACAAACAACACTTACGTATACCCTCAGTCTCCGCAGATGAGACTCACACAACTATAACACACTCACTGATGCTCACATCTCATCAATGCTCTGGCTGGCCAAGGGACAACAAAAATAGCCCTGTCGCCAGTCGAGAGAAAAATGAAAAATCCTTCGGCACACCCATACATATAAAACAACTTCACTTCAACAACTTTACTTCCACCCTAACCCACACAAACCAGTTACAAGGAAACACTGGTAGAACAACAGAGAACAGAGAACTACTGCTGGCCTTCCAAGATCCACACCAAAGGACACCAGGTACAGAACGCGCTGCTGTGCCATAACAAGGGTGGTCGGCTCTAGAAAAGTGTCAATGGCATCACTGTTACAAACAAAACTTGGCTCTCACTTCGCCCACACTATGCAAACGGGGGTCGGCGTCGCTTTTCTCCCCAGACGTCACCTGTGACGCCAGAACACACGAGGATAGTGAGCAAACAGACCCGTGCAGCCTCCTCCAGAGGCGACAGCAATGTCAACAGCGGCAGAAAGCAAACAACGCAGCGGTTTGTTTGCAGCGCCGACAAGGGTGCTAGGCGCGTTCCCAGCCCGAGGGGCCAGCCGCAGCCTGCTGGGTGCGACGGAGCTGAGCCACCGCTGGCATGGATAGCTCCCGGTCCAACCTCCGTGCTGCCCGGGTCTGCCGATCGGCCCTATGAAACGTGAGACTTACTCACGCACTCCTAACTTTCAAGCTACCGGCAACCTGCATTTTAGGAGTTACAACTCTGCTTTTCCCTTTGATAAATGTTTTTTGGTCTCTCCTATCATGCAGCGCGAGCTGTCTGGTAACTAAGGACCTATTGTTGGCGTACCAAAACTTACAGTGGGCCTAAAGCCGGCCCGCTGCTAACCATTGGCTGTCTTTATTGTCATTCTAATTCGCTTGCTTCTTATTTGATGGCCTGCCTTGTCCATTATGGGTTTGTTCCTCTGCAGCAGAGCCTCTTAACAACCTTTTGCCAGGCTGACATTGTATTCGTTCACTTCTCAGGTTTAGGGAACACATTTTTGTTTCGACAGTCCGATAGAGTACATGTTTTCTACCCCTCTCCTTCATGTGCTGTTTCCATCCCCAAAAAACCGCCCCCACACCCAATTCGATCCATGCCATTCTCTCTCATGCGCCTGTCTTCACCCGTGCGCTCCATGTTGCTGCCCCCTCACCCAACTTAATTTTTATTCTGTTCTCCCTTCCTTCTCTCCACCTTCTCCTACGTTGCTCCCCCTCCACTTGCAGACATTTCCATTTTTTTCTCAAATTTTTGGACGACCAAGAAGATGCATTTTGCTGCTGGGCACTGTGTTTCAAAAACCTGCGGTGCGTACCTACAGAATGATGAAACACGGGGGCTTGTGGAGGGGAGGGGTTGACAGGTGGTACTTAAGAGAGGAAAGAGAGTGGTTATACAGGATCTTTATTAATTGTATTTTTTAATGTCGCTTACTTTCACACATTTTCCCATGTTCCGCTGCTGATCACCTTAAAGGTATTTAAGAGTGACCGACTAGGTTGCGCGTATTGGCATTCAAACCACTAACTTTTTATTTGTAATTTTCTGCAGAAAGCAGGATTAACCATTGACGGGTCTTACTTGGATATAAGATAGCTAGGTGTGATCAGTGCGTAACGTAACATTCAAATAGTTTGAATACCGGCATGGCAACCGTACATCTTTCTAAAATAAATAAAATTAATTTGGCTAAGCAAATAATAAGATTTATTAGTACTTTGAAGATAGAAGACTGTGGCAGCAAGCGCTATCTGAAAATAAGTTATACTGCACAGATTTATAATGCATGCATTTGTCTCAATTGTCCTATAGGGATCTTGTATACATGTATTAAATGTTTATTTGCCTATTAAGGGGAAGCATGGTTGGCAGGTGTAGCCCTTAAAGTTTGGAAGAAAATTTGACACCTGTTTGACAAGAGCTAGCGGAGGTGTGAGCTTAAAAATCCCTGCATGTCGGTACACGTACCACGGGTGGTCTCAAGGTATCTCTATGTGATGTCAGGCAAATCTAGTAGGTGAGAAGAGCCTCATTAGGTGACTTCTGCAACTTAGCGTGTGGTTCCGCTGCTAATGATCTGGTTGCAATGCATCTGTCTGAAGTGCTTTGTGAGGGAGCGAAGTGGCTTCTCTCTAAGTAAGTAGGTGGCAACTCAACCTAGGAGGCAGGGCTATGCAAGTGAACGGCTGGAGTCTAGCCAGTCCAGTAGACAGTGCTTTAAAAGGAAGTTGGCAGAGCCCAAGCAGTGCCTGCAAACGAGCTCCCAGACCATGCTTTGACCAAGTGGGCAGTGCCTGTGTAACAGGAGGGGGATATTTCCGACAAAACTGGAGAGTCAAGGCAACAGCAAATATTGTGCCTGCTCTACAAGACAGTGGGGAGAACACAGCTAGTCAACAAAGAGGTGGTGCCTTGCAACTGAACAGGTGTAGCCTAGCTAACCGAAGGGGGTGATGTTCTGCAAGTGACTGTCCTACAAGAAATGAGAACAAGTATTGGTAAAGTCAATAGGTCTCGCCTGTGCAATTGCTATTGGTTTTGTCAATGTTTTTATCCATGTTGCACATCACAGCATGACTAAAAGTTAGTAGTGTAGAGAAGAATGGCGAGGAATGTTATAGTGTGGAGTGGTGCAGAGTAGAGTAAAGCGTCATAGAGCGGAATGGCTTAGAGTGGAGGGCTGTGGAGTGGCGTAGAGTGAAGTGTCGTAGAACGGAGTGTCATAGAGTAGAGTGTTGTGGAGTAGAGTGGAGTGTAGTGGTGTAGAGTGGAGTGTTGTGGAGTGGAGTGTAGTGGCTTAGAGTGCAGTGCTGTGGAGTGGCATGTCATAGATTAGAGTGTAGCAGAGTGGAGTGTGATGGAGTAAAATGGAGTGTCATGGAGTAGAGTGGACTGAAGTGTCGTGGAATAGAGTTGAGTGGAGTGTCTGAGTGGGCAATAGAGTAGAGTGTTGTGGAGTAGACTGTTGTGGAGAAGAGTAGAGTGCTGTAGATTCTTGAGGAATATAGTGGAGTGTCGTGGAGTACAGTTGAGTGTTGTAGAGTAGAGTTGAATTGAGTGGATTAGATCGGTGTAGAGTGGTATGGAGTGGTGCAGAGTGGAGCAGTGGAGTAGTGTGTTGTAGAGTAGAACTGTGTAGAGTGGAATTAAGTGGCTTAGAGGTAGTTACATGGAGTGGAGAAGAGTGTCACAGAGTGCCTTAGAGAGGAGTGGCATTAGTGGAGTAGACTGAAGGGGCCTAAAGTGGAGGAATGTAGAGTGGAGGGGCATAGAATGGAGAAGAGTGTCGTGCAGCCGAGTGTCACAGAGTTTAGTGGAGTGTAGTAGAGTGTTGTAGAGTGTTGTACAATGGCGTAGGGTGGAGTGTCATAGAGTGGAGTAGAATGTCAGAGTGGAGGGGCGTAGAGTATTGTGGCGTAGTGTGGAGTACAGTGTCATAGAGTTGAGTCATGTAGACTAGAGTGGAGTGTCGTATAGTATTGTGAAGTAGAGTGTCAGAGTGGAGTGGCATGTCATAGATTGGAGTGTAGCAGAGTGGAGTGTCATGGAGTAGAATGGAGTGCCATGGAGTAGAGTGGACTGAAGTGTCGTGGAATAGAGTTGAGTGGAGTGTCTGAGTGGGCAATAGAGTAGAGAGTTGTGGAGTAGAGTGTTGTGGAGAAGAGTAGAGTGCTGTAGATTGTTGAGGAATATAGTGGAGTGTCGTGGAGTACAGTTGAGTGTTGTAGAGTAGAGTTGAATTGAGTGGATTAGATCGGTGTAGAGTGGTATGGAGTGGTGCAGAGTGGAGCAGTGGAGTAGTGTGTTGTAGAGTAGAACTGTGTAGAGTGGAATTAAGTGGCTTAGAGGTAGTTACATGGAGTGGAGAAGAGTGTCACAGAGTGCCTTAGAGAGGAGTGGCATTAGTGGAGTAGACTGGAGGGGCCTAAAGTGGAGGAATGTAGAGTGGAGGGGCATAGAATGGAGAAGAGTGTCGTGCAGTGGAGTGTCACAGAGTTTAGTGGAGTGTAGTAGAGTGTTGTAGAGTCTTGTACAATGGCGTAGGGTGGAGGGTCATAGAGTGGAGTAGAATGTCAGAGTGGAGGGGCGTAGAGTATTGTGGCGTAGTGTGGAGTACAGTGTCATAGAGTTGAGTCATGTAGACTAGAGTGGAGTGTCGTATAGTATTGTGAAGTCAGAGTGGAGTGGCGTAGAAGATCGTAGAGTAAAGGGTTGTTGGGGTGTAGCATGGCGCGCCGTAGAGTGGAGTGGACTAGAGTGTCATAGAGTGGAGTGTCAAAGTAGAGGGGCAAAGAGTGGAGTGGTGTAGAGTGGAATGGGATAGAGGTGAGTGGTGTAGAGTGGAGCAGAGTAGAGTAGTGTGCAGTGGAGTGAAGTGTAGAATAAAGAGCAGTACTGTGGCATGGAGTGTCATAAAGTGAAGTGGTGTGGTGTAGAGTAATAGACTGGAGGGTCGTGGAGTGCAGTGTTGTAGAGTGTAGGGGGTGACTGAGTGGAGTGTCGTAGATTTGAGGGGCATAGAGTGGAGTGAAATGTCCTATAGTGGATTGGAGTAGTTTCGTAAAGTGGAGTAGAGTGTCCTAGAGTAGAGAGGAGTAAAGTGGCGCTTAGTGAAGTAAAGCAGAGTAAAGTAGAGTAGAGTGGCATAAAGCAGAGTACAGTGGCACAGAGTGTTGTGGAGCGTCATATAGTGGAGTTGGATAGAATGGGCAATACTTCAATGCAGGCAATAACAAATAAAGCAAGCCAATGTGAGTTACAAACCACAAAGCCAATGGTAGGCAATGGGCAGAATGCGTTCCTGGGTCAGCTCTCAGAATGTTCTCAAGAAGTCTTTAGCAACCAGACAGTTTCGCGGTGTGGTAGGATTTGATCTAAAAACTGCCGAACAGTGCATCCCAACTATGCATTCCAATAACATGTAGATGGGACATCTCCTGTCTCCCCTTGCTCGGACCACTGGGGCACCCGAAACTGTTCTATAAGAATGAGAAAATGAAGACACAAGAAGGATTCCCAATGTATCTTTAAGGAATGGGGGCCTATCTCAAGACTAGAGCAAAAATTGGGTTGCTTTCTTTGCAGACTCATTCTCAGGAGGTCCCCATTATCCTCCCCTCACAACTCAGTGCCCTGATTTACTGATATCAAGGGAGCTATCAGGGAGAGCGAATGTTGAGAATATGATGTACCGCGTGGGATTAATTTTCATGGCCTTAGTTTATGCTTGAGCTAAAGAGTGCGAAGGAGAGACGTTGCCAAACATAGAACGCTTTAAATAATTGTATCTTGCACGTTGGTCCTAACACTCTCTCTGATTATATGCACCTTGCTATGGAAATGTACATGCTGTGAGTTTGTCTAAAATTGTAAACTTTAATAAAATTTGTTTTAAAAAAAATCAAGGGAGGTATCAGGGATTTACAGATTGAACTCTGAGGCTCCTCTTACAAACAAGGAATTATCAGGGGACCATGTAATTCAATTTCCCCAGTAGTCCCTCAATATTCAGCAAATGATGTCTAAGGATGTAATGCCACGGATGTATCAAGGATCTTGTAATCTCGAGGCTCTTGGTAAAAGACTAAGTTGTTAGGAAGCCTGTCAAAATTAGTAGCAATTTTTTTGAAGCTTCTGGGTTCCCAGCTGCACAATCTCATAGCATTTTGTTTCGCATAACATTGGCACTACATTTTTCTGCACTTGTATTTATATAGCGATTTACAGCCCCGGTGAGGCGTCAAAGCACTTTGGAGGAAGGCTTGAATGCTATCCCAAAGGCTCTATACTGTGAGTGAGAGCTCACTGAAGCTAATATGAGCTTTCATTCTCTGCCCAGTCAGATACAAAAAGGTTGTAGTACAATATGGAAGGACTGCATTTGGGAGAAGGGCTCTGAAAAGACTCTAAGGAGCGCAATCTGATTGTCAAGTGCTTCTGGGAGTTATTGCCATACCATGAAAAGACCAACACCAACTGGCATGGTTATTACATTAGGGTGACCACCCGTCCGTAATTTTCACAGACTGTCCGTAAATTAACCCTAATGTCCATCCGTGATCAATGTCTTAACGACAGTATTTGTCCTGTCCGTAATTTTAGAGTTTCAGTTAAAAGACAAAAGTTAATTCACACGATTGAGATTTCCCAGCTGAAGTGGAAGGGAGGGAGTTTCCTATGCTGCGTTCCTGAGGGAGAGGCAGACAGCTAAAAAGAAGCCAGCCTTTGTGTAAGGGTGTCTGCTTCCCTAAGGAAATGTAAATGTATGCAATTGTCTAATCTGAAAACGTAAAGGCTGCCTGGGAGCCAGTATAGGCGTTAATAGATGGAGTCACCTGAAGCTTTCTGATGGCAAAGATATTTTTTTTTTTAGAGGGTACTGTAATGGTGTTCTAAGCTGAGCTGCGGAGTGCTTTTAAATGGACAGTTATAAAAAATGTTTGCACATTACTGAAACCTATACTTTAGAAGGACTTTTTATCTCTAAGTAAAATTTATTTGTGCATTTCCTGGCAGCCTGTATTATACAGTGTATAATGCGTGTTTTCAATAATGATTTAAACATTCACAGTGTTTTCAGGGACCTCCTACCACTAAACATACGGAAGTCACTTTTCCCTGCTAAACCAAATAGAATTAAAGTCTATTACCTCTGCAGTGATCGCATTTACCAATAAAGGTTTCATAACATAAAATAGCGCATTTCCCACTGATTATTTTAACTTTTTATTTATTTTTCAGTTAAGGTGTGTATTTTTTTATATATGTAGTTACTTCATGGTGAAATATCAGCAAAATAGTTACAGAATATATATATAATTTTTTTAGCCAAACCTTTGATTCTGCCTTTGCGCTCCCTGACCCTGTCCATCCTGCAGTATCCATACTTAATGCACTTCAACCGCAGTAATGAATAGCTTAGAGGTGGGCAAACCAACAAATTAGCAAGGAGAGCAGTCACAGCCAAGCCAAGGATCTTGCTCTGATCTTTTAGCATATGCAAGAGCCGAGCCCTGATATGTTTTCTCTGATACGATAAAGTCACTAATATTTCAAAGGTAGTGTATTTCTTTAAAATGTGAAGCATCGATGTTAATACATCACATTATAGTCTAGTAAATCAAATACAACATGTTTTTGTACAACTTGTTTTCAGAACTAACATATTTGCAAGTGCTTTAATGCCCATTTATAATACATGTTTCATACTTTAACTTTATACAAATCAGCCAGGAAATGGGTATGTATTTGCCTTTCCTTATGTTAAGACTTTATTTTGACTTCTTTGTGCATTTTTCTGCAATTTTTATGTAGCATGAACTCAACTTAAAGGTATTGGAGCAATTTACACGAACACTACTTACATTCCAGAAGGTCACATTTATTGTTGATGTTTCAATTCTTTATTGCGTCTTCTCATTATATTAGCAAAAGTGTCACCATAAAGATACACAAACCAATCGCCATGCAGGGCGAGAATATAAACAATGTAAAATACAATCTCATAATCCATCTGCAAGCCAGTTCCCTATAAAGCAGTTAATAAGTAATAATTCAAACAAGGGGAAAAGAAGAACACAACACAACCATTGTGGAAGGGAAGGAAAGGGAACAAGCATAGGCATAGCCAATAGGGCTCGCCTTTGGGTCCTTATAAGTGTTTAGTTACGCAGCACAACATAAGAATTATAGCGAGTCTCTTTAAAGTTACATCACAGATAGTGAAGGGTGGCACTGCTGCAGAGTGAAGAATTTTTTCACACTGAGGGTAAAAATGGAGATCCTGCTAGAGACCTGTCTCAGCACCTGCTTTTTTAGAACTGCTGCAGGTGCTGAGCACCGGCAGGACCCGGCCCACTTAAAGCCGTGGGCGCAAAAATACTTTGGTCTGAGTTTGCTGTTTATTAGGGGTAGAGAAATGTGTGTGTCCTACGAATCACGACACAACATGCTTGTAACTGTGTGCGGCACATTCTCCTCTTCTTCAATCCAATCAAACTGAAAACAGGTTTGCTCCGAGCGTCCTCCAGTATGATAAAACTGCAGTGGTATAATAAACCAATTTCAGTTTATTTACGTCTTTTTACGCAGGGTGTTTTGAAGAGTGCTGTGATGCTATCTGCCACTTCTGAGCGCTAAGCCCGATAATAAACAAGATTAAGGTCCTGCTCAAGTTACAAAGTGTATGTAGTCCGATCGGAATGATGGCTGTGCCCAAATTCTCTATATATCCACACCATTGAGTGCTTAGAAGCCAATATCAAGCGCTGTAAATACCACAAACTTCCCACTGATGTCCTAAACATATTTTTCTTCATATATTTGGCGAGAGAAGCAAGGTTAAAACGCCAGGTTCTGCGTCTGGTTTTTTTTTTTTAACAAAGGGTGGTACCTCACAGTGCTGATGTTTTTAAAATATAAGCTTCTTCTTCTAAATTTCTTTCTGTGCTCCTTCGTCCGTACATTAAATATGCCTGACTTCCACATGGTGTCTTAAACAACACAAATGGGTACGGGACGGAAAATAGAGAGAGGAGACGGAAAACAAACGGCTGTGTGTGGCAGACGAGTCCGATTCTTTGGAATTGCTCAAAAGCGGCACTGTTTGTTTGACCGGAAGCTCTCCGCAAAAAACACAGCTGCCTGAAACTCGCATGCAGAGTGTGACTCGGAGGCTGGCGGCACTTGTTACAAACTGTAGCCCCCAACCACAGTGTATGCAAGAGTGTATCCTCCCATAAAATACATGGCCGTATGTGACACAGCAGCATGTACGGGACATAAAGGGGGTCACGGGGACACAGAGTATGATTAAAAGAAGAAACGGCTACACTTTTGTGAGTGTATTCTCTTTATGTCATTCAGAATCCAAAACGAGGATGAGACAGGCAGAGGAGAGAAAGTAGAGAAATATAAACAAGCACGAGCGGCCACGCTAATTAAAAACAGGCAGCCCCTGCGCGCCGTTGCTCGCTCCCGCAAGGTGGATGCCGCCACACGCACAAGTGTTAGGAAAGTGCAAACTGATTCCAAAAGGTCATCTCCTGTACTTACACTGTAAGAGGCGGCCGCTCACTCGCGCTCTGCCGAGTTCCCTCAGCGCCATCCTGACGAAATCCTGCTGGCTGGTATCGTAGCGCTTTGAGCACTCACAGCACTGCAATTGATTCATTACCTGCAACGCAGCGCTTTTGCTCCGTGTATCCGCCCGCATAGAAGCAGCATTATTTGCATATCTCTGCTCGCACTGCGCTCGCTTTGCTGAACTTGTGCCGTTTTGACTGCTGCTGATTAATCTGTGCCTTCTCCCCTTTATTTCATACTTTTGTGGCCCCAAGCTCGCCCAAATCGTATTGTCTGCCCCTGCCATTTTGTTTGTTTGTGACTCGGAGCAAGCCCCTCCTCTCCGCCCCGCACCCGCCTCCCCAGCTGCTCCTCCCTTCCAAGATTGACCACCACTGCCCCGTAGATCAAAGCGCTGTGACCTCCCTTACACTGTAAGAGGCGGCCGCTCACTCGCGCTCTGCCGAGTTCCCTCAGCGCCATCCTGACGAAATCCTGCTGGCTGGTATCGTAGCGCTTTGAGCACTCACAGCACTGCAATTGATTCATTACCTGCAACGCAGCGCTTTTGCTCCGTGTATCCGCCCGCATAGAAGCAGCATTATTTGCATATCTCTGCTCGCACTGCGCTCGCTTTGCTGAACTTGTGCCGTTTTGACTGCTGCTGATTAATCTGTGCCTTCTCCCCTTTATTTCATACTTTTGTGGCCCCAAGCTCGCCCAAATCGTATTGTCTGCCCCTGCCATTTTGTTTGTTTGTGACTCGGAGCAAGCCCCTCCTCTCCGCCCCGCACCCGCCTCCCCAGCTGCTCCTCCCTTCCAAGATTGACCACCACTGCCCCGTAGATCAAAGCGCTGTGACCTCCCTTACACTGTAAGAGGCGGCCGCTCACTCGCGCTCTGCCGAGTTCCCTCAGCGCCATCCTGACGAAATCCTGCTGGCTGGTATCGTAGCGCTTTGAGCACTCACAGCACTGCAATTGATTCATTACCTGCAACGCAGCGCTTTTGCTCCGTGTATCCGCCCGCATAGAAGCAGCATTATTTGCATATCTCTGCTCGCACTGCGCTCGCTTTGCTGAACTTGTGCCGTTTTGACTGCTGCTGATTAATCTGTGCCTTCTCCCCTTTATTTCATACTTTTGTGGCCCCAAGCTCGCCCAAATCGTATTGTCTGCCCCTGCCATTTTGTTTGTTTGTGACTCGGAGCAAGCCCCTCCTCTCCGCCCCGCACCCGCCTCCCCAGCTGCTCCTCCCTTCCAAGATTGACCACCACTGCCCCGTAGATCAAAGCGCTGTGACCTCCCTTACACTGTAAGAGGCGGCCGCTCACTCGCGCTCTGCCGAGTTCCCTCAGCGCCATCCTGACGAAATCCTGCTGGCTGGTATCGTAGCGCTTTGAGCACTCACAGCACTGCAATTGATTCATTACCTGCAACGCAGCGCTTTTGCTCCGTGTATCCGCCCGCATAGAAGCAGCATTATTTGCATATCTCTGCTCGCACTGCGCTCGCTTTGCTGAACTTGTGCCGTTTTGACTGCTGCTGATTAATCTGTGCCTTCTCCCCTTTATTTCATACTTTTGTGGCCCCAAGCTCGCCCAAATCGTATTGTCTGCCCCTGCCATTTTGTTTGTTTGTGACTCGGAGCAAGCCCCTCCTCTCCGCCCCGCACCCGCCTTGTGGTAAATAAATAAATAATACCCTATTTTTGACTAGACTTATAGTATAACAGATAGCTCAATAAAATAAGAGTCAAGATTCGAGGTAGTAGGAGTTTCTGCAGGTTTATTACAGCATAAGGACAGGATCAGGACAACCTGCATGGGAATAGGACAATAAGGCCCAGCAGGACAACTGGGGCCCAGCAGCTGCCGGGGCTTGGTCTGGGATGAGCGCGCTAACATTTAATAACAAAACATTGACTTATATACATAGCGCAAACACATAGCATTACATTGCAGTAGGCGTAACAGTAGGTGGAGTAGAAGGCGTGACGCGTAGCAGTCGCGAGAGATAACAGAAATAAGAGGTGTAACTGGGAGTTTACTTAGACATGTGATACAAAACGTAACAGAATATGTCATGAATGGGCGGAAACATTGGAGGGGGCTACCTAAGGAGCCGGGACCTCTAACCTAATGGTGCGCGAAAACTGGCAATGACGTGTTACTAGGAGAAGCTGGGGGCTACGAACTCTGTGCTAGGAGCAGAGACTAGAGTCTGGAGGGTCGGAGCGACATGTACCTAAACCCTATCTGGTATCTAATGTTTAGGGAACATGTTGATATAAACTAGAAGTCATGAGGGGAAAAGCTAACCTGATTTCTAAGACTGGACCATGCATTATTCTATATGTAGTGCGTGAAGAATATTAAATGACCATTAAATACAGTATTTCTCTAACGTGGAGACGAGAAGGCTAGACAATGACGGAAACTATTGATGCAGTTCAGTAGCTTAGGAATGCAGAGGAGGAGGACTGAACTGATAGCAGGAACTATAACATACTTTTGGCAGACTCAGAGGCAGAGCCGGGGTGCACCGGGCACTGCAAGGCAGGAAGTGAGTGAAGGGTCGAGGATACAGGTGGGGGCTGTATCGCTCCTTAGCGAGGCTTTCAGGAGACAGGAGCTGAATCTGTGGTCCGGGCCCTTTTGAGGCCTGGAAACGGAGACTTTATAATTGAATAACGTGCACACTGAGAAACGTGGCAACATTACTTACATAGGCCTGATATTCGTAGTATTCACGAGGACTGGAAACTGGCATACTAGAGGTGGACACAACTGTAATTGCGTCATTAATCGGACATGGGGAATAACATATGCATATTGGTCATGCACACATAACATATGATGGATGAGGCGTAGGGACACAGAACATGGCAAAATTTACTTTTCCACAGCCTCCCCAGCTGCTCCTCCCTTCCAAGATTGACCACCACTGCCCCGTAGATCAAAGCGCTGTGACCTCCCTT
This sequence comes from Lissotriton helveticus, assembly GCF_964261635.1. Classification (NCBI taxonomy): domain Eukaryota; kingdom Metazoa; phylum Chordata; class Amphibia; order Caudata; family Salamandridae; genus Lissotriton; species Lissotriton helveticus. Next base: position 151,072,685 of record NC_136069.1, read on the forward strand.
ACACTGTAAGAGGCGGCCGCTCACTCGCGCTCTGCCGAGTTCCCTCAGCGCCATCCTGACGAAATCCTGCTGGCTGGTATCGTAGCGCTTTGAGCACTCACAGCACTGCAATTGATTCATTACCTGCAACGCAGCGCTTTTGCTCCGTGTATCCGCCCGCATAGAAGCAGCATTATTTGCATATCTCTGCTCGCACTGCGCTCGCTTTGCTGAACTTGTGCCGTTTTGACTGCTGCTGATTAATCTGTGCCTTCTCCCCTTTATTTCATACTTTTGTGGCCCCAAGCTCGCCCAAATCGTATTGTCTGCCCCTGCCATTTTGTTTGTTTGTGACTCGGAGCAAGCCCCTCCTCTCCGCCCCGCACCCGCCTCCCCAGCTGCTCCTCCCTTCCAAGATTGACCACCACTGCCCCGTAGATCAAAGCGCTGTGACCTCCCTTACACTGTAAGAGGCGGCCGCTCACTCGCGCTCTGCCGAGTTCCCTCAGCGCCATCCTGACGAAATCCTGCTGGCTGGTATCGTAGCGCTTTGAGCACTCACAGCACTGCAATTGATTCATTACCTGCAACGCAGCGCTTTTGCTCCGTGTATCCGCCCGCATAGAAGCAGCATTATTTGCATATCTCTGCTCGCACTGCGCTCGCTTTGCTGAACTTGTGCCGTTTTGACTGCTGCTGATTAATCTGTGCCTTCTCCCCTTTATTTCATACTTTTGTGGCCCCAAGCTCGCCCAAATCGTATTGTCTGCCCCTGCCATTTTGTTTGTTTGTGACTCGGAGCAAGCCCCTCCTCTCCGCCCCGCACCCGCCTCCCCAGCTGCTCCTCCCTTCCAAGATTGACCACCACTGCCCCGTAGATCAAAGCGCTGTGACCTCCCTTACACTGTAAGAGGCGGCCGCTCACTCGCGCTCTGCCGAGTTCCCTCAGCGCCATCCTGACGAAATCCTGCTGGCTGGTATCGTAGCGCTTTGAGCACTCACAGCACTGCAATTGATTCATTACCTGCAACGCAGCGCTTTTGCTCCGTGTATCCGCCCGCATAGAAGCAGCATTATTTGCATATCTCTGCTCGCACTGCGCTCGCTTTGCTGAACTTGTGCCGTTTTGACTGCTGCTGATTAATCTGTGCCTTCTCCCCTTTATTTCATACTTTTGTGGCCCCAAGCTCGCCCAAATCGTATTGTCTGCCCCTGCCATTTTGTTTGTTTGTGACTCGGAGCAAGCCCCTCCTCTCCGCCCCGCACCCGCCTCCCCAGCTGCTCCTCCCTTCCAAGATTGACCACCACTGCCCCGTAGATCAAAGCGCTGTGACCTCCCTTACACTGTAAGAGGCGGCCGCTCACTCGCGCTCTGCCGAGTTCCCTCAGCGCCATCCTGACGAAATCCTGCTGGCTGGTATCGTAGCGCTTTGAGCACTCACAGCACTGCAATTGATTCATTACCTGCAACGCAGCGCTTTTGCTCCGTGTATCCGCCCGCATAGAAGCAGCATTATTTGCATATCTCTGCTCGCACTGCGCTCGCTTTGCTGAACTTGTGCCGTTTTGACTGCTGCTGATTAATCTGTGCCTTCTCCCCTTTATTTCATACTTTTGTGGCCCCAAGCTCGCCCAAATCGTATTGTCTGCCCCTGCCATTTTGTTTGTTTGTGACTCGGAGCAAGCCCCTCCTCTCCGCCCCGCACCCGCCTCCCCAGCTGCTCCTCCCTTCCAAGATTGACCACCACTGCCCCGTAGATCAAAGCGCTGTGACCTCCCTTACACTGTAAGAGGCGGCCGCTCACTCGCGCTCTGCCGAGTTCCCTCAGCGCCATCCTGACGAAATCCTGCTGGCTGGTATCGTAGCGCTTTGAGCACTCACAGCACTGCAATTGATTCATTACCTGCAACGCAGCGCTTTTGCTCCGTGTATCCGCCCGCATAGAAGCAGCATTATTTGCATATCTCTGCTCGCACTGCGCTCGCTTTGCTGAACTTGTGCCGTTTTGACTGCTGCTGATTAATCTGTGCCTTCTCCCCTTTATTTCATACTTTTGTGGCCCCAAGCTCGCCCAAATCGTATTGTCTGCCCCTGCCATTTTGTTTGTTTGTGACTCGGAGCAAGCCCCTCCTCTCCGCCCCGCACCCGCCTCCCCAGCTGCTCCTCCCTTCCTCCGCCCCCCTCCACTCTCCATTTATGTCTGATGTACCCACGCGCAGCGTCCACGCGCTTCGGCCACGCCGAAGGTGCGCCAAAGGTAAGCCCGTCTACGCCCGTCCGCGCCTGGACCGCACCCAGCGCCATACCCCCTGCCCCTCGCGCTGCCCAGCCCCACCGCATTACCTACGATGCTGCCACCCTCCTAGCCCTTAACCCCGGTCGCGCCCCCAACTGCGTCCAAGCCGCTCCTGGACTACCCATGGACCGTTCTCCTGCCTCTCCTGCAAATTCATCGTCACCGCCAACATCTCCGCTACGACCACTCCACAGATTCCCGACCCCAACCACCTAGAATGCATCCTTCTCAACACCCGCTCGGTCCACAGGCACGCCATCGACCTTTGGAACCTACTAGACACCATCTCTCCTGACGTCGCCTTCCTAACGGAAACATGGATGAACGCTTCCTCCGCCCCTGACATCGCAATTGCCATACCTGATGACTATAAGATCACACGCAAGGACCGCACCGACCATACAGGAGGTGGAATCGCTATCGTCCATAAGAAATCAATCCGCATCTCAACCAACTCTGACGCCAACCTCGCTAACTCCGAACACCTTCACTTCCAGATCCACATCGACCCCAAGACCACACTCAGAGGCACCCTCCTCTACAGACCACCAGGACCCCGCGCAAAATTCAGTGAAGACATCACGGACTTCATCACCCCACACGCGCTCCCCTCCAAAGACTACATCCTTCTGGGAGACCTCAACTTTCACCTGGAAAAGATCAACGACCGCAACACCGCCACCCTCTTAGACAACCTCGCCAACCTCGGACTTAAACAACTGGTCACTTCCCCCACCCACATCGCAGGTCACACACTCGACCCCATCTTCACCTCCAGCAACCATGTCTCCTTCAACCACACTACGGATCTCCTCTGGACTGACCACAGCTGCGTTCACTTCACCTACAACAAACCGAAACCCATCGTCCACCTCCAACCAACTCTTCAAAGAAACTGGAACAAAATCACCACGGAGCAGATCTCCACATCGCTCCTTCAAACCTCCCCAGCCCTCTCTTCTAACGCCAACGAAGCCGCATCTAACCTCACCCTTTGGTTATCCAACACCGCCGACACCTTAGCACCACTGAAAAAACGCCAACACAAACTCGGCATCAAGAAGGCCTCATGGTTCAACGATGACCTCAAGAAGTCCAAGAAACTGTGCCGCTCCCGTGAAAAGGCCTGGAAAAAAGACCCATCCACCAGTAACAAGGACGCCTTCAAAAGCGCCATCCGTACTCACCACCAACTGATCCGAATAGCCAAGAAAACAGCATTCAAAGATCGACTGGACAACAACGCCCACAACAGCAAGGAACTTTTCAACATCGTCAAGGAATTTTCCAACCCCTCGGCCAACTCCAACGACATCACCCCCTCTCAAACCCTCTGCGACTCCCTAGCCTCTTTTTTCCACAACAAGATTGCTGACATCCACAACAGCTTCGACAACCAACCCGGAAGCCAACCCACCCTACCATCAGCTGACCATCTGCCCCCCGTTCACACCCTTAACGCCTGGAACCCCATCTCCACTGAGGACACCATCCGCCTGATGAATTCCATCCACTCTGGATCCCCCACAGACCCATGCCCTCACCACATCTTCAACAAAGCAGACTCCGTCATAGCTCCTCACCTCCGAGACGTCATCAACTGTTCCTTCAACTCCGCTACCTTCCCAGAAGATTGGAAACACGCTGAACTCACCGCCCTTCTGAAAAAACCAACAGCAGACCCCACCGAACTCAAAAACTACCGCCCCATCTCACTTCTTCCATTCCCGGCCAAAGTCATCGAGAAAGCTGTCAACAACCAGCTCGCCGCCTTCCTCGAAGCCAACAATTCACTCGACCCTTCACAATCTGGCTTCCGAGCCAAACACAGTACTGAGACCGCCCTCATCGCAGCAACAGACGACATTCGAACTCTATTGGACAATGGAGACACAGTCGCCCTCATCCTCCTCGACCTCTCTGCAGCCTTCGACACAGTCTGCCACAGCACCCTTTTACAACGCCTCAGAAACATCGGAATCCAAGGAAAGGCACTGGAATGGATAACCTCGTTCCTCACCGGAAGAACCCAGAGAGTCCGCCTCCCACCATTCAAGTCCGAGGCCTCTGAAATCATCTGCGGCGTACCGCAAGGATCCTCACTCAGTCCCACCCTCTTCAACGTATACATGAGCCCCCTCGCGGCCATCGCCCGCCAACACAACCTCAACATCATCTCTTACGCGGATGACACTCAACTGATCCTATCTCTCACCAAGGACCCCAGCACCGCCAAAACTAACCTTCACGAAGGAATGAAAGAAGTCGCCGAATGGATGAAACAAAGCCGACTGAAACTGAATTCAGACAAAACAGAAGTCCTCATCTTAGGTAAATCCCCCTCTGCTTGGGACAACTCCTGGTGGCCGGAAGCCCTCGGAAATGCACCCATCCCGACGGACCACGCACGGAACCTTGGTGTCATCCTGGATTCCTCACTATCAATGAACAGACAAGTCAACGCAGTATCCTCTTCCTGCTTTAACATTCTTCGCATGCTCAGAAAAACATTTCGCTGGATCCCCACAGAAACAAGGAAAACAGTCACCCACGCTCTGGTCACGAGCCGACTGGACTACGGAAACACCCTCTACGCAGGTACCACCGCTAAACTCCAGAAGAAACTACAACGAATCCAAAACGCCTCAGCCAGGCTCATATTAGACATCCCACGCAACGAACACATCTCTGGTCACCTTAAAGATCTCCACTGGCTACCCGTCAATAAGAGGATTACTTTCCGACTGCTCACCCACGCACACAAATCACTCTACGACATCGGACCAGATTGCCTCAACTCTCGACTGTCCTTCTACTCCCCCTCCCGCCAACTTCGCTCTTCCAGCCAGGCCTTCGCCACTGTACCTCGCATCAACAAGACCACCATGGGAGGCAGATCCTTCTCTTACCTGGCTGCCAAAACATGGAACTCACTCCCCGCTTACCTTCGCCTCACCCAGAATCACCTAGCGTTCAGAAAGCAGCTTAAAACGTGGATATTTGACAAATAATCCTCCTCCCCTCCCTAAGCGCCTTGAAACCCTCTGGGTATGTAGTGCGCTATATAAATCCTATGACATGACTTGACTTGACTCCTAGAGCAGCGCATGTGCGCTGTGCTAGGTTCAACCTAAAAAGGGAAGCATGCACCGGAAGTGAAATATGAAGACCTCCGATTGCCAACCTCCTACAGCGAGGGTCAATAATATTAGGAGTCGAGGGTCAATAATATTAGGGGTCGAAGACTGGGGGACCTCAAGAGGAAGGAAGATGGGAATGGAACATAGGGATCTACATGGCAACATGAAGGAGGACGTGATTCACAGTAGGCACCTGGGATGTATGGGTGAGTGCGGCACAGCAATCTTTAAGAGAAGAGCCCCAAACCTCTTGAAATATCAATTGATAAGCTAAATGACAAATGAAAATGACATTGAAAAGTGGATATTAAAGTTGATTTCCAAAGATGCAGAATCACTAATTCAGTCACTTCTAGGGCAGTGGAAAGCCATCTATTAACATGTTGGGTCGCTGAAGGGAGGTCAAAAGAACCATGCAGGAGCACTAGCCGGGCAGTCAAAGGTCTGTCTGCCCGGCAGCTTTTTCGCATGTGTCTCAAACCTGCGGCCAGAAGGCCTTCAGTCAATCACATTTCCATAAAATATGGACTGTATCGTAATCTCCAATAACTTGAGCCCCAACTAGCAAGGGCTTTGTGTAACCTTGCTGGGGACCAATGCCAGTGGTGGACGATCTTTAAAAAACTATACTTAAGACACGATTCAAGGAAATACTTTATTGTAATCCGCTAGTAGAGAATTCCAGTCATCATCCAGGAATTGTGTTAAGACGAGATTCCCACCGGTCTCTCAGTGCTACTACGGATGTGGGAGCAGAAAAACAGTAGTTCAACAACGTGGCATACAATCCTGAGATTGTCCCCCCAAACTTTTCCATGTGTGGACATATTGAATAATGGGTGATCTTGCAGAGGTCAGCATGCATGTTCCCAAGACATGTGATAGTGCAGGGACACTTCAATGTATCTCCATAACTGGACGGGCAGGACTGCAAATCTCAGATCAGGGGAACGATTTTATTAAGCCATTAGAGACAAAGTCCTCAATTTAGTAAATACCATTGATTAATCCAGATGGACCGGTGAATCTTCTTCCAACCAATAGTTATGGCTGCGTTATGCCACAATGGGGCTTTAGCGTTAATGCGGCTCAGGACTTGCACCAGTCTATGGGCCCTTTGCCATGCGTACTGGAAGACTGCAATATATGGCACTCTAGCTTCACACTTATTGGTGTGAACCATGACGCAAGTTCCTCAAATGTGGGATGTAAAGACTAGTTGAACTTTTGAGGAGCTTTGGGAGACCTTAAAATTTAACCTGTAAGGGGGTTGTGAAAAAAGGCACCACGCCGAAGGCAGTAGAGCTACCAGCTATTGAGAGCATTCCATTATGGTCCATTAGATAAAAAAAACATTGGGCTAGAAAGAGAGAGACTGTAGAGAGGAGCGGCCACTCCAAAGGACCAGAATGGGAGCAAATCACAGCAGGATCCAAGCATTGCAATCAAATACAACACAACAACACCTTTTCTGACCCCCAATCTCCTGCCAAAGACAAAGGACATCCACTTAAAATAATTAACAGTATACCAGGCGATCTATAGTATCTATACAGTCTATCCCCCGTGATGTACTATAATCATGAAGTAACCGGCACATAGGGGGAAAAGGTTGCCCAGTCATGCATTGTAGGCTCATGTCTCAGATAAATATTACAGAGCAAACAATGCCGACTGTTGCCAATGATGCAGGGCCATCAGGTCTTAAAGGAGAACCTCAATTTATCTCTTGGGTAGAAAGACTTTCCAGATCGCGGCCGAGCAATTTTCAACCTTTTCTGTGGGACTGACTCAGAGCATTTACGTTGGAGGCATCCCCATGGGATACATTCTTTTGGGGTGAGGACGACGAGGTCAAGGATGCGACAGAGGGAGCATCCTCCATCTTAGTGTTGTCAAGGGCATCCCGAAAATACATCATGTCTTTTGGTATGTGGTATTCGGATATTCTTCCCTGAAAAGTGATGAGCATAGTAGCGGTTCCAGAAGCCCATATTTAATGTCCTTCTTCCTAAATCGAGGGCTGAGGGCCACAAATGGCTTCTCCTTGGTGTTGGTTTGGGCAGAAAAATCTGCCACAAACTGAATTTGTCTGTTCTAATGCCAGTAAGAACCATGTATTTTTGGCTTCCTGAAGGATCCGTCTGGCATGCTGATGTCGTACGTAACATACCAAGGCATGACGTGGCTGAAGATCATTGTTTATAGGCATGGGGAGATAAGTGGTTGGCTCAGAATCACAGGGTGTTGAGCTGATGCTAAGACTCAAACCTGGTTCCCCAGTTCAAAAGTCAGCAGCCCTGGCCCTAACGCCACATGCTAGGTAAAGAGAGGGAGGGAACTAAGCAGAAGCCATATGAAAGCTCTGCTCATTATGGGCTCGAGGTTCCAACAGGACCTTGAGGTGAGATAGAGCGAGGCTTCAGGTTCAAGCCTGGCTCAAGCTTTCAGTGACTCCCAACTTCTAGAATAGCTAAATAATGTCTAAACAATCTGTGATATTGGCATATGGTGCCCTGCCTCCCTTACCATCAATATGGACCTTTTTTTATATTGTGTCAGATTAACCTGTGATCTGTATTTATTTAACACAGTGTACTATTCATCTTAGAGAACTGTAGAAAACAGTCTTCTGATATTAAAGAGGACGGGGAAGAAAAAAACCAAATTTAGTGAGTTGCTTATGCGCCCTAGGTGTGACCAGGAAGACTGGGTTCAAATCACGGATCCCCAGCATGACTACATAATGTGATCTAAGTCAAATCCATTTACTGCATGTGTCTAATTTACTTGATAGTGACATTTGAGAGCACTTTTAAGTAATTCAGTTTACAGTGTACAAAAAACACTTGTATGTTTTATTAGCTTGTAATGTTCCACCATCCATAACAATAATATTGGCCGCGATGTAAAGGACACCAGCTAATTGTAATTGGTTCGCCTTGTTCACTTCTGGTGTTGTCAAGAGGGAGGAATAATGAATAATTTAAAGATCATGTTTAGAAGTTTTAATAAATCTCAATGCATTGTTGTGATCAAATGTACTAAATTGAAATGCTACAATATGTTCTTTTTTGTACGTTTTTTTGTTATATGCTAAAAGGGGTTACACAGTATGATAGTAGCCAGGTATGTAGCAATATATGCACCATACAATTACAGAAGAACAGTGCTGGCCTACCTACATTTATAAAGAGTTAGCACATAATTTTAAAAAACGACAGTGTGGTAAACAGACCCATAATAAACTGTCCACTCAATGCTGATTTAACTATCAGCGTAGGGAAGCAGAACAATGAACACCGTGCTGCTTAGAAGAAAGTATTCTAGTGGGGAAATTATGACATTGTGTCAGAAATACTCGGCCTTAAACCACTGCCTTGTGTGGTTGCCTAAATATGGCAAGATCAACCAGTACATAGAAATCAAGATTATATGTGTTGTGGTGGATTACGGGGGGGACGGGGGGGGTGTATCATCCTTGGTGCAATCTTTGAAGCCTTCCACCAAAATATTCCACACATGTGCAATTAAAGATTTCCTCAGACCGACTCATTCCTCCCTGCGTAACAGGGTGCTCTCAGATCCACGGCAACAAGACCTTGGTCCAACTTACGAAAGTCAGAGGAAGTGACTCCTTCCAGTGCAGTGTAATATTGCATTTTGCTACAAGGAGAGCCAGGTTGAGGAACTTGGTGGACTATTTCTTGAATTTAGTGCCGGGGAATACGCCCAACAGGAACACTCCTGGGGAATTCATTAGTACACAGCCCACCGTAGTCGACAGAACCTAGAGAGCTCTCTGTCAGTATAAAAGGAATGCGGGCAAGACTAACTTATATTAATGAAATCGCCGTCTAATTGCATACCGCGAGGAGCTGCAGCTGAGTCTCTCAGGTATATTTTGTTAATTCGGGCAGGTTTAAGGTAGGCTCAGTTCAGATAATTACATTGAATATGCTTAAAATGAGAGGCACAGGTTACTTTGTGAGGACATTCAAATATTTTAGCCCAATCCAAACTGTGCAGACATTTGGCCATGTAGGTCTCCCAGTTAGTATGGAAAGAAGCCCTCGAATGGTCCCCTTAATGCAGGAAAGCTCTGTGCACCCATCTCATCAGTTAGCTGCCAGTCCCTATGGTGTGGAGCATCGCGTACACCTCCTGTGGAAATGGCGGTAGACATGAAATAGGTAATTTAATGATTGTTTAGGATGTTCGCAAAAAATGAATTGTCCCTAGGGTTGACCGTGGTCTGCTCTAAGGGTTTGGAAATCTAGTAGCTTTCCAACAATAAACAAATCCCCCAATTTTGAGAGGCCGTCAACATGCCACTGATGGACTCATGAAGACCACTGTGAATAAATAGTGTTAAGTAGAAAATAGTAAAATAGCGGTGATGGCCTCTACTTGGATGTGTCTGTAAAACTGATTTTTAGTACTGAATATTGACCCTTTGTCCTGAATTTTAACCTTTTGCCCTGAATTGTTTTCAGTCCTGTCCAGAATTTACCTCCATGCCAGGTGGTCACCCTAAATTACATGCAGTACTTCGCAACTCAAAAAGGAGTTTAACTGAAACCCACAAGATTGCCCTGTTCATAACAGCAAACCTCTGAACGCGCTTCAATTTCCCTTCACCAATTGTGCCCGGTTGTAGCTGGTGAAATGCGTGCAAGGTAAAAGTGTGGTAATACAGCACCGGCGGTAATCCAGATTCAGGTGCACACTCCTGCTGATGCTGGAATCAAGGCTGCTGCGCTCTTAGAGCGAGGACATAAACGTTATAAGGTTTCTGAAGTGACTGCTAGGAGAACAGCCCTTGGTCTCACATTTTGCTTGCCAATATTTGCACAAAGAATGTCGCTTCTATGTACGTTACAACAATTTTAGAATATTTGCTAGACAGCTATGCGCCAAATTATTGACAATGCTATCAGTTTTATCTTTTCAAGAACAGTCGGACGTACTTGACGTCACTTAAGTTTGAGATCACATAAAGAAGTTAAACTGTGGTATCTGACTAGATAGAGGCATTAATGAGCTATTTGATTATCCTATGAAAAAAAGAGGATTGATACAATGTTTGACAGAAAATTTTAAATTCAAGTTAATCTCGAGGGTCAGGTGGAAGATCTGTTCCCTTTTCCTGCCTCCAAGTGTTATAAATGACAGTTGTTACTATTAAACAATTTCATGGAACTCAAATTACCGACATAGGAAGGACGAGAGGCTGAGTAGACTGTGTCAGGATTTAGAATTGTGGTCCGAAGACAACAGTTGTCAACGGTGTACCTTTAACACACATCTCATCTTTCTAGGAAACATAAATAGTTAATGATTATTTATGTACCGGCAGTAGAACGCACAAGTTCCTTCAATTAACCCATTCACAAGTGTTAATGGCCCCCAAGGTGCTTTACCCTTCTTGTCAGATCGATTTTTGTTTGTCACAGAGCTTTTCAGCAACAGTTCAAGCAAGCATTGGCAAAGCCGATAGGACTGACATTGGTGCCAACCCTTTTGTGTTTGCCAGTGCTTGCTTTGTTTTGTCGAGGTTTTTGTGAAACTTTATTGATGGCGGAGATGGTGGTCCACCACCAGTATTAAAAAAAAAGAAAACACTGGCTAGAAGCAAACATTTATACCTAGAGAAAAGAAGTTTAGATATGAATGCTGACAGAAAGTGTCAGCTGGTCGGCATTTCACCCTGATTTCTATCAGGAGGAAACAATGGTTTTGTGGGGATTTCACTGCGGCGCTATTACAGCCTTCTAGAGATAGGTCCAGACCACACACCTCAAGCACCTTCTACATTATTTAGACTTACAGAATTCATGAACTGGGCCACACACCTTTCAACTTAAGGCCTATTTGGGGTCAACAGCACTGCTCCAAAAAAAAAGCCAATATGTTTGACTTGCATCCTGAATCCTAGCTAAAATATTTCAAAATGCCTACACCTTTGAAAGGCAAGTATTAGCAATGCCATTAGGACTAGTGTTGGTTGCTAGACTTTTGGCTTTGTCAATGCTTATTTGGTTTCAATTGTGCTAAAAAACAATTGTTGAGAGAGCTGCCTGGCCCTAAACAAAAAAACAAGACTTGGCTAAATGTAATAAATACTTTTGGGGTCTAAAAAGCACACTTTGCTCCGGTAGTCAATGGAAATGAAGAACTACTTTGAGCGTGATGTGCTCTTGTGAAAGAGCAGAGTGTCATTACTCACACTGAAGTTAGCCAATGAAGTGGGCTGACCCATTGTCCCATGCTGGGGTGGGTGGAAGAAAATGTGAAGGACACAACAACAGACCAATGGATGAAGAGGGATAAATATATATAATATATATTTCTCTACCCACACTTTACGTGTTCGGAAATTCAATCACACCTCAATGCCACATTCCACTGAGAACGGCACAATACCATCAAGCTGCTCAATATTGTTTTATTTTAATTTCATTTTGAAAACATCCGACATTGGATGCCAACACGTTTCGGCTTACGCCTTCAACTGGGCATATATATATAGAGAGAGAGAGAGAGAGAGAGAGAGAGAGAGAGAGAGAGAGAGAGAGAGAGAGAGAGAGAGAGAGAGAGAGAGAGAGAGAGAGAGAGAGCGAGAGAGATATTGTTATTAAAATACAACAGCACTGGCAAAGTCCATAGCTCTAGCTTTCGGCCATTCGGCTAGCTGTCACTTCAAGGTTTTTGTAAAACATTTTTTTAGGGGAGCTAAAAATCCCTCACCAATTTATGAAAAAACATTGGTGAAAAGCGAGCAGTGTTTTTCGTCTCAAAAAGCAGACATTGCTGTAGTAGTCCGTGACATTAAAGGGAATGTGGGTGTGCTCCTTATGATAAGCAAGAATGCAATCAATCACAGTGAAATCAGCCAATGGCTGACGTGGGCTGACCCACTGCCCCATCCTGTAGTGGGCAGAAGAGATATGTGAATGGCACAACAACAGACCAATGGATGAAGACGACCATCTGAAAGACCCTATAGTGAGTCCAACTAACTATAACGTGGAAATTTCAATGGTTTTATGTCAGTAAATATTACTGACATAAAACCATTGAACCATTGATGGTATTGTGCCGTTCTCAGTGGAATGTGGCAGCTAGTTTCCAGCTAACTATAACTGGTGTGAAACCTATGTTTTTTTCAGTGAATTTAATAGGTTTTTTAAATGCTAATTCCTAACTATAACTGGTGTGAAACCTATGGTTTTTTCAGTGAATTTCATAGGTTTTTTAATAGCTAATTTCTATAGCTATGAAATATATTATTTTTTATAAAGAATCCTATATTGTATATTTATGTAATACTATTTATTTTATGTATATTGTTCATGTTTATTTTTTTTGTATTTTTTTTTGCCCTGGAGCGCTTCCGGTGCGCGTACCGGTGAGCGCACCGGTAAGCGCAGTCTTGCGGCGCGCCTTGGTGCGCGTACCTGTGAACGTCCCGTTAGCGCTATTTCCGCGAACGAAAACAACATCGTGACGTATCGCGTAGCCGCGTGATGCGTCTTATGACGCACGGCGTAAGCGCATCCGGAAGCGCCCGAGCGCATACGACCGCGCTACGTAAGCGCCCCCACAGCCGGGCGCGCCCCGGGGTGCGTAGCGTAAGCGCGCCGGGTCATGTGACCTGAAAATAACACTTTTCATTGGTACAGAGCAGTTTGTTTTTCCAAATGATGAAAGCCCCCACCTTTTTTCCTCATTCTCACTTTGTACTTTGACTGAGGAAGACCTGTTTGCAGACCTGAGAAATGGCTACAGTAGCAGCAGCAGCAGGAGCACCTCAACCACCACCACCACCACCACAAGGACCACCACAACACCACAGTGGTGGTGAAGAAGAAGAAGAGGAGGAGCAGGAGGAGGAGGAGGAGGGGCGGTTCCTGCCGGAAGATAATATCCCCTATAAACCAAAGGAGCACTTTGTGTGGGAGTTTTTTAAAATCCCAAAGGACCAAAAGAAAGTCAATGCGCTAAAAGTGACATGTCTGATCTGTGGCACTGTACTTTCCAGGGGGAACTCTGCAAAAAAATATTCATTTGGGAACCATACAATGCTTCGCCACATGCAACGCAGGCACCCTAACAACTATGCTGCGGCAGAGGTTCGAGAACTGACCAGAAACCCTCCCCAATCTTCTCCGATCACCTCCAAAAGCAAACAACCCACTCCATCGGGTCCAGAGACAAGGGAGATGGTCCCAAACATCCAACGCCAGTTTGGAGATTACAAAATAGTTTGTATATTTTGTGGGACTACAATTTCCTATGGTGAGCAAAGCATCAAACTCATCAACCGTGCTGGAGACAACCACAACTGCAGAAAAAACCTTAATTTTTTTCTGATTTTTTTTGCTCCAGTTGAGCCGTTTACAATTCCCTGTTTTTTGTTTGTCGCCATAAAAACTACAAAAAAATATAAAATTGCTCATAAAAGCCAAAAAAAGTTAAAAATTGTTCAAAAAACAATAAAAAAATATAAAACAACAAAAAGAATAAAAAAACAGTTCTTTTTAGAACTACCTCCAATTTATAAAAAATGCTACATTTTTTAAAAACTCTGTCATTCTTTTTTCTCCATGGTACGCTCCCCGGTACGCTCCACGGTGCGCGTACCGGGCGCACCCCCCGCGTAAATCGAAGAAAAAAAATTTTTTTTTGCCCCGCGGGGCCCTTTTATGGCCCCCACATCAAACCTAGGGGGTCAGGGGGGGTCTACCCTGCCCCCTTTTGGTCATTTCCCCCTTTGTTTTTGCCACCTCTTGTGTCTCGATCCTACCGAGACACAAGATGGCGGCCGCTCCGGACTGTTTGGAATGTTGACAGACACCCGAGAGCCAATCAGCTTTCCGCTCGCGAATTCGCGTAGCGCGCTGGTACGCGCCCCGGTGCGCGTACCGGGGCGCGCTTATAGATATATATATTTTTTGGAACCTACATTACTCAAAATCCACTGGAGCACATATCTTGAGACATAGCAAAGGCACATCGGGCTACCAGTCCCTACAATTTTGCCAAGTTAGGTGGAAATCCATTCAGCCGTTCGGGCTAAAAGTGAGTCCAACCGCCCTATGGAAATTAACATGAGGAAAACACGTTTTGGGACCCCCCTTTTATCTCGGCCCCCGCTTGACGAATCCCCCCGGCGGAGCTGGCCATTTTCTTGGAGAAATTCAGCCAATTCCGTCCATCAACGCCAAAGTTATTCCCAATAGAATGTTGCGGATTTCCTATGGAAACTAGGTCCTAACTATAACTACCTACTGGCGACCGCCAGTAGGTAATATATATATATACATATATATATATATACATACACACACACACACATATATATTTCTTTCTGTACTTTCTGTATTCAATGCATCTCTCAGATAACAAATGTGTGATTTGTCAGTGCATTTTAAGATGTAAAATAGTTTTTCGTGCATTACAATAACTCCATAGGAGACGGAATGAAACACCAACATGCCAATAGCATGAAGAGAGTGAAAAATAATCTTATGGGTGGAGACAAATCACATTTTATGGAGATCTCAAAGAATTTGGAACAATAGGTAACCAGAGAGCCGAGCTGACAAGCCAGACCTAAATACAATGAGATTTTTAAGAGATGTAAGAGGAAGTTTCAATATGCGGTTGCTATAGTAAATATTGAATAATATTACCTGTTGCTATGCATATCCTTGTGAATGATAAACAGGATTTTAGGTGGAATTAGCGGTCATATTTCATTATGCATTTATTCATATTGTAGTGCTGAATTTTTGACTACACAACAAACATTTGCAGCAGGTGCCAACCACTAAGCTACACTCTGCTGTACCCTGTAAAGATAAGGCAGATCTGTACAGACCTATAAGAGCAGGGCACAAGTCGTGGTTACACGCGGGTGGACTATGTCCACCCACTATTTTCACAGGGTGGACAGTGTCCATCCTGCCAAGAAGTTGGGCCCCACTGAAAAATATGCTGAATTCGTCCCGGTGTAATTTGCAAACACCGGGACACATCCTGCAGCGCCTGCACGTTGTTGCCTGCTTTCCATCCACAACAACGTGCACGCGGGGAGGGGGCTTTCTCAGTTCAGACCCCTGCTGGCCCCATAACAAAGGCCGAATCTGAGGGGTCATCAACCCTCCTTTTGTTGGAGTCTCCTGGCTGGGAGCAGTCAGGAGCCTCACATCTAGATGCAAATGCAGCAAAGGGGAAACAAAGGCTCACACCTTGTTAGCACTGCACACGTACTTAAGAGAGGCAGCTTTTCACTTTGTTCAGTCCCTGTTTACAAGATATGCATTTACTGTAATAATGTCAGATGTGTTGGTCTTTCCCTGTATTTACACAAAGTAGATGTCATTTATATAGTGCTAACTACCCCTGAGGAGGCGTTGAAATAATTTAAGTACCACTATTTTTTCTTGTAAAGCAATATGGGTAGAGGAGGTTTACGCAGACAAAAGGCAACATTGTTTTATGTGTAGCTTACAAAAGTGTGAATCTTCTGCCTAAATCAGGAGGGTTTCCCTATACACTCGAAATTTGATCCAATGTACTCATGATAGACATGTTAAACATATATGTGAGGGCTCAAGATCTGATGTCAATTCTTATGATGTCACGCGCTGTGATGTCACGCGCCGTGATGCTACTTGCATTCTGATTAACTAGGTTTGTCCTCCCACTTCTTTTTTAGGTCTTGTGCCCTGTATAAGGGCATCCTATAATGTACTGAGCCCTCCATGGACGGCCGGTCCTTTTTATACCAAATTCTAATGCATCTGCCATTCAAGCGAAGGTGCTTTTCCCCAAAAGGTTGGTGCCTTGCTCTTAAAAAATAGAAAGCATTTTGTTACTTTCAAATCCGAGGGACATGACTGCCAAGGAATAACTAATAGCAAAGTCTTGCTGTATACCCCTTCTGAGCAAATGGGCAAGCACACAACTCCTATCCCCTAAGACTATCTATTTTATCCAGCAGAGAGGCGAGGAGGGCATGACTGAATCACTGAGGACGGCTGGTAATTACTTTGGGAGTATTCCACCGAACATTCTTTTAGCTGGAATGTGCAAGAGAGGCGGGGCCAAGCTGTGCGCCAATCAAATGGACAGTTCAGTCCAAACTGCTAGGTCACTTCTGCTCTGCACGAGAACACAAGCAGTTCCGTGTGCTTTTTGGTTTTAAAGGCCTCGGTGAGGCGTAGCTGGTGTTGTGCGTCAGCAGCACTGACCTGTACCTAATAGTGACGATTACTGGGAGGGACTGTGCTTCTACTTAATTATAACAACGACTCGTCTAGCAGTGTGGCTGCAGTGTAGTATCGCGTTTGTGACTGGTCCATAACATATCTGGTTACCGAAGTCTTTGCCAGTAAAGGCGCTGTGAGCAGTAAAACAATGGAATGGAATAGAATGGGCAACGTAATTTTCGGATTTAAGACTAATTCAGGTACTTCCATCAATATCTGTTTTGTTTCGCTGCCTGTTGATGCTACAGACACAGAAGCAAAACGTGTTTGGAGATTAGTAGAATTGCAAAAGCGAAAAACGCGGGTGGACAGACACAGTTTAAACCTTAAGAACAGAGAGGTAGGGGGTGGCACAGTTTAAACCTTAAGAACAGACAGGGAGGGGGTGGCACTGTTTAAGTCTTAAGAACAGACAGGGATGTGGTGGCACTGTTTAAATCTTAAGAACAGACAGGGAGGTGGTGGCACTGTTTAAGTCTTAAGAACAGACAGGGATGTGGTGGCACTGTTTAAATCATATGAACAGACAGGGATGTGGTGGCATTATTTAAATCTTACGAACAGACAGGGAGGTGGTGGCACTGTTTAAATCTTAAGAACAGACAGGGATGTGGTGGCACTGTTTAAATCTTAAGAACAGACAGGGATGTGGTGGCACTGTTTAAGTCTTAAGAACAGACAGGGATGTGGTGGCACTGTTTAAATCTTATGAACAGACAGGGATGTGGTGGCATTATTTAAATCTTACGAACAGACAGGGAGGTGGTGGCACTGTTTAAATCTTAAGAACAGACAGGGATGTGGTGGCACTGTTTAAATCTTAAGTACAGACAGGGATGTGGTGGCACTGTTTAAGTCTTAAGAACAGACAGGGATGTGGTGGCACTGTTTAAATCTTAAGAACAGACAGGGAGGTGGTGGCACTGTTTAAGTCTTAAGAACAGACAGGGATGTGGTGGCACTGTTTAAATCTTAAGAACAGACAGGGAGGTGGTGGCACTGTTTAAATCTTAAGTACAGACAGGGATGTGGTGGCACTGTTTAAGTCTTAAGAAGAGACCGTGAGGTGGTGCTGTGGAAGAGGACCCGGAGAACGCGAGCAGCGTGGCTGGCGGCTCCCTCTTGCATGAAGGCCCCACTTGCACCCCTGCCTTGGGCTCCGGTACTTGAAGGGATGCTCTCTGTAATCGGTTCTTCGTGGATGCTGCGGCCGCCCCTCGGTCTAGACTGCGGCGTCACCTGTCCCTGCGGAGCCAGGGCCCCGGGTCTGGTGGTCCAGCACCTGTTCCTCCTCGTCCCGCAGCAGGTGGAGGCGCAGCAATGCCGCGGGAATGACGGCGGGAGGGCGGGGACGCAGGCCAGGGTCACGGCTACGGCCTGACCCCGGGCCCGTTCCGCTTTGTTTAGTCTTGGAAGTGAAACCTTAGCTCTCCCGTGGCTATGGCTGCCCTGCTCTAGGCCAGGGATAGTCACGGCTGACAGAGGATCTGGCCGTCTGCAGTGACCTGGGTCAGGCACCAACAGGAGGGTCAGGCAGTTTTACAACGCAGGGTCAAGCAAAATAGGAATGGAATGTGTGCACCACGCTTCCTGTGTAAAGTCTTCACCGGTGCATCATAAGCGTGATCTTCTCCACGTGAGCGACGTGACGGCGTGTGGATTTATGGAACTTGCAATGGATCGGTGGATATTTACATTTTTCTTAATTATGTAGTATTAATGCACGTACTGACCAAAGAGGGCCACTGGCTGTCTTGAATTGCGAGTGACTGCATACAGTCTCATCATATGTGCACATGCGCCTAACGGTAGTGCACGTTGCAGTCGTAACTGATGGGCCAATAATTTACTTTGCCAATACTTTTTACTTGCAATTCTTTTTCTCTACCTAGGCGGGGACGCGAGTGACAGCATATCCAGGTCAGAGTGCTGGCTAGGCCTGGGTGGTAAATTCCGTTCCGCCTTGTGGAATTTGGGTAAGTTCGCGTTCCGCGGAGAACGCAGAATTGCCCAAAATTCTGCGATCCGCGGCTTCGCTGAATTTTTTGCTTGTTTGCGCTTTCACAATGCGTGTTCGTGAGATATTTCCCCCCGAGCACGCAAACAGCGTTCACGAACAGGAAAAAAGCATCGCGAACGGGCGGATCAAGCATTCGATGCGGAGTGGCTACACTCCCACTGGTTCTCATGAGCGCCACCACGGCTTTCCAGATAATGGTTACCGAACACTATGGCACAGAAACTTCAACTCAAGGGACATTGGCCTGTCCGGCCCGTACAATGGCATTCGGACTCGGTGGAGTGAGGACAGGACGTTTGTACACAACCAGTGCCCATGGCAGCACCAACCTTACAATTTATCTGGGTGGTGTTGGTGAGACTGTAAAACAAAGCATACTACACATACACCACAAGTTGTTGAGTTTGGAAAATTTCATCAAGGGGGATAGACGCATCTTGCGGGAAATATTGGGTATGAGTAGGTCTGGGGACTGGGAATATTTTAGGGTTTTGAGGATTTGTTTGGACGTTGCCATTCTTAGCTTTTATCACCACAGGCATGACATGTTAGACATCAGGCAGAAGGTCCCACCTACATGCTTAAAGTGCTACAATTCTAGATTGTGGCTTCAATGTCAGAGTTGCATGGAGGGCCACCACACTTGCTCACCAAACGCAGAGGTGGCGCTATGCAACCCAACGTCACTCTTACTGGGGCTGCGGAAACACACGGTGCCTACGCCTTTAATTCATAGGCATTAACACTAGCTATCCTGGCTGATGAGAGCTGAAAGCCCGAAACCAGTCCTAGGATGCTTGTTTCCAGTCCAGGGATGACCTAGCTTGGCAGTACGGGCTGGACTGTTCCCATTGGGCGCAGGGTCAAGACTGATTTGCATATGGCTGGGTCCAAACTAGAATGACATGGTGAGCAAAAAAAACGATGGATTTAGGCCCAGATCTCTGTACTGGGGTAAAGGTATGACATTGTTCTGCATTCTGTCTATCAATTGTTCTTTTTGCATGATGTGACCCCAGGCCAATACCATATCATGTCCTCAAAAGAGAATGGGCTGAATAACAAAATCACTCGCAAGCTGATCATGCTTACATTCTTCCGATGCCCTTTTACTACAAGAAACATATTTACTGGGCACTAAGTGTGACTTCTCTGGTCGATGTGGCTACACAAGAGTTTTTCACTCGGGTTTCAGCTGGTGCTTTACAGGGGTTGCCATACTCCTCTGGAAAACCTTCCCCTTTGTCCCAGTGGACTTTGTCCTCACTACCAAAGACAAACGAGCACACCTGGGCTGATATGACATAGGTAGAGGGCAATCAGAGGGGCACAGAGAATGCTTGAGAGTATATAACTACCTCTTGGCCTGCAGGAAAGTACACTCAAACTTATCTCCAACTCACTATCAGATGCCCTGCACCCGGCATGACAACTCTTGGAGGAAACTTTAACTATGTGATGAGCTCCATACGAGACGTGCATAGGACGACCCACTCGGCCAGGTCATCTGCAATACATAAATGAGGAATCTCACAGGGCCTTATAGACATGTTGCATCAATGGCATGCAGAGGAAAGGAAATACCCTTACCACTCTAGTCCATACCACTCATCTTCAAGCATTGGTTAAATGTTCATCTTTGAGGCAGAATAGTCTCCTTTTCAAGGGTGCAAATTCTCCCCTAGGGAAACTCTGACCAATTCAATTGCGATAGGTTTCTCGAGCAACAGATGGAGGTCCGAGAAGGGTCTGGAGTCTGAATGCCTGCTGGCTGCATGACGAGCAGCAGGCCTTCCAGCTCAGGGACACAATGGCATAATACTTAAAACTGAACGAGGGACCAGTCCCCTCAAAAACATCCCTTTGAGAAGAATTCAAAACAGTCAATAGAGGACAGTGCAAGTCCTTTTTCAGAGGCAATGATAGCGAAAGGGAGTGTGATATGGATGAGTTACAGAAGCTGATTAGATGTCTAGAATTATAATTAGTCATCACAGTACAGTGAATATGTTCAAGCCAACTTGAGGCATCTAAAAACGCCCGAAAGGGGAAAATGATGGACTCAGCCCAGTATGCTTGACTGCAAATGCCAGCATAACACTGGTGTAAAGAAACTTGAGGGGCCACCCTTGCAGGGCACGTGGAGGGACCCCCTCCGGACTCAACCATGAGCTCTCCGGCCAAAGTAATGTGCTGAAGGGGATCCCCTGAAGCTTTGGGTCCTCCCGCCGCGGCGGGCGCTGCGGAGGCCTGTGTTACACCACTGCAGCACCAATTATATGAATGGGGAGACACAGCAGGAAAGCTACTCTATTGGCTATCCAATAGGGAAACAGTAATGAGGATTGTCCCGTTTTAGGTCGAGCCTGGGCAGCGCATGCGCTACTCTGCGAGGCATGCTGTACTCGAGTATAGACTTGTATGTATGTATGATGGGAATTTATAGAACGCAGGAATCTTTCCCGAAGGGGTATCTCCACACTAACGTAGAAAAAAGGTCAAACAGGCACAGACTACCATAGCTCAAGCCTTGAATAATGCAGTTTTCAGGAGTTTCCTGAAGCGAGCAAGACTAGGACATTTACGTAAATCCTCTGGCAAAGAATTCCTATATTTGGGGGCCAGATAGGCAACAGATCGTATTTTCTTAAAACGAGGAACCACTAGCAACCCTTTGCCTTCCGATCTGAGACACTGGTTCGGGCAGTACACTTTGAACTTATCCGCCATATAGCTCGAGCTTGTGCCATAAACAGTTCTGTGAGCAAAGCAACAGAGCTTAGACTTTATTCTTTGGCGGATAGGAAGCCAATGGCGAAATTTCAGTAATGGCCCAGGGGAGTTGCGGATGGTTTATTAAGAGCTAGGCGTGCAGCCACATTCTGGACGATCTGCAATCTGCTAAGAGAAGACTCGTTCCCGGATGCCAATAAAGCATTACAATAGTCCAGACGACCTATAATCAAAGCCTGAATTAGGGTTCTACATTCAGTGAGGGGCAGCCACATGAACACTTTGCGCAACAGGCTCAAGGTATGATAACAGATCCCGGCAGTGGTCATGATTTGATCTTTCATCGATAACTGTACATCCAGCTGGACCCCTAGATTTTTTGCCACCTAGGTTGGTGAGGGGGTGGGGCCTAACACTGCCGGCCACCACTCAGGGGACCAGGAAGTCAGTGCAGCACCAAACATCAGGATTTCTGTTTTGGCCGCATTTAGCTGCAAAAAGTGTTCCGTCATCGAATCTGCTATGGCTGACATGCCCTTTGCCAAATGCTGATTGACCAACTCCATGTCCTTATCAAAGGATAGGAGTAATTGTGTATCGTCAGCGTAGGAGAGCGGCGTAAAGCCATACTCTCGAATGACTTTAGCAAGGGGGTATACACCCGTTACAACGGATCTTTTACTCCGCAGACCCATTACAACGCGACCATTACTCCGCATACCATTACAACGCATTGCGCTGGGGGGCGCTCTAGGATAGGGGATAAGTATAATTTACTATCCAACACCTTCCCTAGGGTCCACGGGGACTGGAGTTAGAATAGTAAATTATACTTACCACTATCCAGCGCCCCAAGGCGCTATGCGTTGTAACGGTATGCGGAGTAAAAGTCGCGTTGTAATGGTCTGCGGAGTAAAAGTATGCGTTTTAACGTCATACATCCGCAAGGGGGGCCAGATAGATGTTAAACAAGGTCGGGCTCAGACAAGAGCCCTGGGGCCCCCCCTTACTAAGCTTCACAGTGCGAGATCGAAAAGGGCCCAGATTGACGGTTTGCGTGCTCTGATCTAAAAAGCTGACAAGCCAATCAAGAGCCAGCCCCTGCAGACCGGCCTCTCTCAGTCGAAGTATCAGTTTCTGATGAGAGACCGTGTCAAAGGCTGCTGTTAGAACCAACAAGATCAACATCACTCCTTGGTTATCATCCAAGGCCATTTTAATATAATCTGTTACCCCAATGAGAGTTGTCTCAGTGGAATAGTTGGATTTAAACCCAAACTGTGAAGGATCAAGGATGCCACTGGCCACAAAATAGTCCATTAATTGCGTGTTAACATGGCTCTCCGCCATTTTTCCCACAAGTGTAAGGAGCAAAATGGGGCGGTAGTTGGAGAGCACTTCAGCAGGCACCTGATCTTTCTACTTGATAGGTATCACTTGGGCGACCTTCAAATCTAAAGGCACACTGCCTTCACTAAACAACGTGTTCAAGATCTCAGCAATAGGGGCGGCCAAGAGAGGGGTGAGGAGAGCAAATTTGTGGGAGGGCATAATGTCCAAAGGAGATCCGGATTTCTCCTTTTTTAGCATGGCTTCTACTTGCGAGACCTTAATATCCTTAAACTGTTTCAGACCTTCACCTGAGCCTACTAGCGGTACTAATTCAGATTTAGTAAGTAGCACCTAGCAAGCATTTTGAGGGAATTGTTTCTAAATCAGGTTGATTTTATCGTCGAAGTATACAGCTATATTATCACACAGTCCCTGAGGGGGTGACCAGCTGTGCGCAGACTGTGGGATTAGTAAAGGAGTTAAGAATTTTCTAAGGATCCTTTGAGGAATTTCCTGCCTGGTTTAGTTATAATATGGTCTTTAAATGCCCTTTTTAGATTCTCATGGTAAGTAGTGAGGGCCAGTTTGAATTTCATTTTTTCTGTTTGCCGCTGGGATTTACGCCAGTATTTTTCTAGGTGTTTGTATTTAGATTTTTCACTTGAAGACTCTCTGCCCATATCTGTCATTGGCTTGTATCAATGTCCTTAGTAAATGCTGGCTTCTGATTCGTTAATAGGCTTGTTAGTCCCTCCTTAGTATTGCCTTGTCTTCATTTGTAACCTCCCAAGATGACTATCCCTTTTACTTCTGTTGTTACGCAGTATGTCTTATTTAGTCTGCAAGCACTATTTTCTTTAATCAGTTTCTCCTACTGCACGCATGACATGCTTTCCTGCAACATTCAGCCTTCAATTTCCAAGCAGCCCGGGACAATGGCGGTGGCTTTTTTTTAAATTAAATAGGACTCGCATTTACAAGAGTTTATGCTATTGGCATTGTTAATGACAATACCTTTTATTTATGTGTTAATTATCAAAATAAATAAATAAAAGGCATTGTCATTTTCAATGGCAATAGCTTAAACTCTCGCAAATGCGAGACCTATTGTATTGCAAATGCTTGTAAACTATATGATACTGTACACCTTGTTACTAATGCCATCTGTATCGTTGGAACTTTCACAGGCAGCGTCCAAAACAAATAGAACTAGATCACCCAATCATAGATCCCCTTATTCTGTGCATGTCAGAGGTAGACTGAGTGGAATTAGACCTCCCCATTTTCACTAGTGAGATCCAACAGCCCATCACAGACTGGCAAGACTACCAGTCCAAATGGAATTCCATGGGAGTTCCTGAAGAAGTAAGCCACACTATGCTGCTGCACCAGCAAGCATGGTTCAAGGAGGTGCTTAGCTCTGGGACATTCCCACGCAATCCAAGGGGCACCCTCATTTCAGTCATTCTAAAAACCGGCGAACCCCTTAACAAGTGTGCGTCTTACTAACCAATATCACTGATAAATATTGAAGCAAAACCTTTGGCCAAAATCCGAGCCACAACCACGGCCAAGGGAATACGCACCCTAATCTACAGCAACTAAAACTGATTTATGCCGGAAAGAAGCACTCCTTGCAGGTAGGAATGGCACAAGCAGATGTGCTCTACAGCTTGGCAGCCCTGCTGTCAGTGGACTTCGAAAAGGTGTTTGACACAGTCCACTGGCCATTCATGCAGCAAGTTATGCGATGGATGGCTTTCGGCCCCCTTTTTACTAAATACATAAGTGTATTGCACGCAGTCCCCTGAGGCCAAGTGAGAGTAAACAGGCTATGTTGCACACTTTCCTAATAAGCAAGGCACGGGCCAAGGATGCTCACTCTCACGATTCTAATTTGCGGTAGAGACTGAACCCCCGGCAGAGTGGCTGCACTGAAATTCCCAAATGAAGGGGGTTCCAATGGGGCAGCTGGTTCAAGGACGGGGTGTTGCTTACTGCAGAATGACTTACTCTACTATGTCCAGCTACCTGACAGTTCTCTCCCACTTTTAATTTAAATATTGCAGATTTATGACAATACCTCAGGTCTCGGAGTAAACTGGGATAAGGCATCTAAATGGCTTTGGTGGAAAGACTACCAGCAAAGTTGGAAGGTGCCCTGCTACGCACAGCAGATGTGTAAAAAGCAACAATATCTCAATCTGTATTACTATAGTAACCTAAACAGTTGTATGTACAGCATTACAAAGGATCTGGAGAAAACAGAGAGACTCACATTTTTTTATTTAGAAGTGCATATAGCATCATATATTTAAAGACATATTCACGTTTAAAGAGTCAAATAACAGTGTTTAGATGTCAGCACTAGAGGCATATAATGCATTTGGCAATCCAAAGGGGCTTGTGCTCTACGTGATAGTGAGTCAAACAGTGACGGCGCAAGTGACATATAGGTGAAAAACAGCGAGGGACGCAAAAGAGACAAAATTGGAAAATACAATATGTACAAAGTTAGTGGTTCCTCCTTAGTGAATAGGTATTTACAATTAGTTTGAGAACCAGAGGAAGTAATGCGCCGTTAATCGCGCTGTATTGCGGGTCGACGGCGTTTCGATCCTATTGATTTAGGATCTTCATCAGGACCGGGTTGCCGATTGATGATGGTGCTGAATGGCAATGGATGAACAGGTAAGGGTTCGGGAGGGATGGCGTGTACGCAGTGCGAGGGCCGTGGGCTCTGATGGGACAGGAGGCAAGGAGGAGCGAGGGGGGGAAGAAAGGGGGGAAATAAGAGAGGGGCACATGAAGGAGGCGTAGTTGTGTGGGTGATCGGGGACAGTAGAAGGGGAGGGGAGAGGGGTAGGTTGGGGGGCTGGAGGGATAGAAGGGTAGTGTGGGAAAAGCTAGTGCCAAGGTAGGGGGGAGCTGGATGGGAAGGAGGGATAGTGGTGTGGGGGGTGAAGGGAGGTAAAAGGAGGAGGGGGTGGGGGGGAAAGGCAGGGAAAGAAAGGGGGAAGGGAAAACGGGGTGAGGTGGGGGTAGGCAGAAAGAAATGCGTCCTGGAACTAAAGGAGCATATAGTGCAAAAACCTTGTGTTGGGTGAGGCACTTACAAATAGATGGAGGCACAGTAACGGAGCCCCGTTATGGCCGTGATATGCCAAAGTGTAGAGGAGGTCGACAGGATGTGCGGCATCAGGATAAGGTCCACAGGGTTCTAGAGAGGGGACATTGGGAAGATCAGATGCAGCGCAGGAGAGGATATGGGGTTGCCAAGGTGTCACAGACAGTCCCGTGTCATATTATACTACTTACTTACGCACAGCAGATGGCCACTTTAAATACTTGGGTATGACAGTGACATGGAATGAGAAAAGATGCTAGGAGGTGAATACTGCCCGATCGCTCAAGCAAACAAAACGAGAACTTGAGGGTTGGGCCCCTCTGCCACTATCTATAATGGGAAGAGATCATTTTTAGGTCAGGCCTGGGAAGCACATGCGCTGCTCTGCGAGGCATGCTGTATTCGAGTATGGAGTTGAAGATCAGCCCATATTTTTAATTGGCTTGTGTCACTGCCCTTTGAAAATGCTGGCTGCTGATTCGTTTATAAGCTTGTTAGTCCCTCCTTAGTACCGCCTTGTCTTCATTTGTAACTTCCCATGAGGACTGGCCCTTTTACTTCTATTGTTACCTGGTATGTCTTATTTAGACTACAAACACTATTTTTTTAATGAGTTTCCCCTACTGCAGGCACAAAATGCTTTCCTAAAACATTTAGCGCCATGCTCGCTTTCACATTCTAAACAGCGCAGGACAATGGCGGCTGCTTCTTTGAAATTAAATAGGTCTCACATTTGAACTACTGGCATGGGAAATGACAATGCGTTTTATGTATGTGTTAATTATCAAAACAGATAAATAAAAGGCACGGTCATTTACAATGCTAATAGCTTAAACTCTTGCATATGCAAGCCCTACTGCATTACAAATGCTTGTTTAAAATGGTCACATTACACCACTTCTTGTACATTAGCCAAAAACGACCGTTATCTCCTCACGGCACAATTCTTTCAGCTCTTACAATCACTACTCAGCACTTCTTATGGGCGGGTGACACTCCAAGGGTCTCCTTTGTGCCATGCATGCAGGTTCCCTATGATGATGAACTAGGAACACCTGACAACCGACTGCACTGCAGGGCCTCCCAAACTAATGCCAATTAACAATTGGGTCTATTGCTATATAAATGACTCATCTGTGAGTCCTGAGTTAAATTTCCTGGAACCACAGGACAACGTGCACATCAATATGGAGCGCCAATGCCCCCTCCCTACCGCCCATCACGAAAACACCTCTAATATGGTGGAATGCAGCCTTGAGGCAAATTAAATGGCAGGGGAAACGGGCAAATAAAACGCCTTTATGGCATGGGACCCCCAGGTTTCCGGGTTGAAAGGGTTTCGCTGTTGAATCCGTATTGGCATCTAAAATCTGAGGGACGTCTCTGCCTCCAAAGACATTAAATAATGTGGAAAAATATCAGACGACATTGCCCTGTGTAAAACTCAATTCTTTTGATATTTGCAGCTCTGCCAAACGCTTGAATTATATAAAGAGAAACTAATAGCATACCCAAATTTAATCCCCTAGAACCAAAGACAACAATGGAACATTTGGGCAATTAGTGCATTTCCAGGATCCACATAGAACCACTCCTAAGCGTACCACACGGAATTAAGGGAAATGGGAAAAAGACCTTGGGGAGACTGAATATGGGGAGTGGGTGGACACAAGAATAGTCCACCCACTCTGACCATTTCTTCGCACCTCAGGTTAACTGAATTAAAATACCTCCAAATTAGACTTTATCAAAATGGCACCCCCAATTGCCCTTGATGTAAGAGCCCACAGGGCACCTTCCAGCACCCCATACAGAATTGCCCCGAAATCACTAGCTACTGAAATCAAATACATCATGAATCAGTGAGTTCCCGGATCCTTGTAAGGGTGGTACTCGTAATTACTATTCAAGACATTGTCCTGAAACCGAGGAGTACTGGTCATGCTAAGCTGGTTGAATGGGGCAGGAGAATGGACTGCTGTGCAAGAGCAGAAAAAGCTGTTTACAAAGCTCGGGCTGTATGAGGAAGTACCACTACATTTTGGCTCCTTGGTGGCGAGTTGTGGGCCGGAGTGCTGAGTAACGAAGGGTACATAATGCTGTATGTTATTACTCTAGCTTGTAATTCACACCTATAGATATACTGTGGTAGACAGAAAAGGTAAGAGAGAAATATACAATGTGTTACATGCATACTAATTGTAAGTGGTGCACTGTGTCTGACTGTGTGAAATGTGCCTGTAAACTAAAATAAAAATTAGGTATTAAAAAAAATAATAGCCATCACAGTAGCTTGTCGAAACCAGACTGACTGGATTTGTCAATGCTTGTTGTATCTTGTCATCAAATCTAAGACTATTGCCAAGAACGCCAGATCCAGTAAGAAGTGTAAAATCTGCAATAGATCATTGTTTACATTGGCGTACCGCAAATTGAGGTGGGGCCTCCCTGCAAAGTTCAGGGAGGGGGCCGTCCAACGCTCAGGACCACCGCCCGTGCACAGTGCTGGCGGGGTCCCCTTGGAGCTCGGGGGCCACACCATGGGGGCTTCAGGGGCTATTGTTACGCAACTAATTGTTTAATGCATTTTCTATATGTTTAACAGCAATAGCTATCTCGCTGTTTAAGAATTGAAAGTACTAGCTTTAACACCCAAGAGCCTCTAGCATGAAGACTGCATTTCACTAGCAGTAAGAACTACTGGTAATATGCTGTAAGACTATATGTCACTATCAATAAAACCTGAGGATTAACAGCTGTAAACTAAATAGTTCACTGGCTTTAAGATACAAAAATATCAAATTTAACCCTTGAGAGTCGCTAACACTAAGACTGAGCTACACTAGCAAACAAACACGCAGTAACTAGCTGTAAGATAAAATATGTCTAATGTCACCAGCAGCAAGACCTGAGGATCGTCAGATGTAAGACTTTGCACCACTAGCAGTAAAACCAGAAGATCACCAGCGGTGAGAGTGAATGTCTCAAGCAGTAAGACCTGCCAATCACCAGCTTTAAGACTGAACATCAATAGCAGTAAGAGCTGAAGATTAACAGATTTAAGATCAGTGAAACACTGGCTTAAAGGGCAGAGGATTACCAGCTGTAAATCCTGAGAGTCATTACCTCTAGGACTGGTGTAGACTAGCAGTGAGAACTGAGACTCATGCGCTGTAAAATTAATGGATCACTTGCTTTAAGACCAAAGGGACGCTTTCTATAAAGCTTAAGGGTGACTAGTTATCAAATGTGAAGATACCATCAGACTGCAAGTCTATATTTCATATCATGGCACAGATAACTCTGCCTTCTCCCTATCTGAGTTAGAAAACTTTAGGACTTACACTTAGAAAGAAAATCAAAAACCCAAGTGAGCGTAAATAGTTGAATTCCTGCCTCAGATTTAGGATTGTCCTTAAATTCAAAAATTCATTATTTTTCACCAGCATTAGTCCTGAAAAACAATGCCATTCACAGTTTTCAGGCGTCAGCCTAGATACCTGATTCCTGTGGCCGGATTAACTTTCCACCACAGAAAATGTGCCTGTTCATAGTTATGTGGACCTGTGCATTTTCGCTGTATCTTTACTTATTTTAGAAACCTCTTCTACTCCCCCAAGAAATTTGGTGGTGGTGTATTCCCCTTTCCCAACTACCTGCAAATATTTCTTAATCTAACACAGTCTAGAAAATTGTGGGAGCTACCACAATATTTATGTGCCTGTGACTGCTGCTTCCCACATTTACTCAAAAGGAAAGTCCACTAGATTGGTTTGGCATTTACCATTAACTAAGTGGATTGCCTCACATGAAGTTAATATTCTGTCAATCAGGATTAAAAATTTAGAAGATGAGACCCAATTCTAACACCCATTGGGAATACCTAGGGGCCTAGAAAGGTCTGGGAATCTGGCCCTAACATTGCAGGTCAGCCAGGCTTATAACTAAGGGCCCGCCTTTTCCAATTTTTACAGATTTTCACAGATAAATACAGACATAAAACATTGTTTTCTGACTTTTATGACTGCAGGATCTGTGTGATTTACTTAATTCAGCAAACCTTTGACGACTTTTATAACCTCCAATGGGAGTTCTGAAATGTTACGCAACCTCAAGTTAAACTTACATTCATTCGAAGACCTGTGATGAGTAAGACCCGATTATCAAATGAGAACATATTCTGCCAAATGGTTCCATCTAATTGTGATATGCCAAAAAAGGCCTTTTTTGATGAGACGTGCTAAAAAATGAGTAATGGTTGGTAATGCCTAGGCATCGAGAAGCAATATACTAGCACTCTGTCAATTAAAATCTCTTTTAAAAGACTCCATGCTGCCTTGCTTATAACTTTCCACTCCGCTTCATAAAGCCTTTAAGTGTGCTGTTAAATCGAAGATTTTTCTTAATCATGGGATGGTAATCACTGCTAGTTTTTAAAGTACATCGTTTACTCTTTAGTGTTCTCTGTTCATGTGGCAAAAATATGCTTTGCACGTTCACTTTATGTTTGCGCTGCTCTCTACATCGGTCAAGCACCTTCAAACTAGATGGATGTATTAATATTCAGAAATTATGAGCAAAATATTTTTATACTAGAGTCTCTAAACTTATGTTACATTTTCGGGTCTGAGGATCAAATACAAACGCTAAGATTAACACACCTAACCACTTGAGTATCACAGTGTGCGTTCAACACCTGAGCATGCATAAACAACCAGTCACATATACATAATCATCGATTGTAGTGGATGCTCATGGGATCTATAATCTGTGAGATCTACGCTCCCTTCTCATGCCACTACCTGTCAGTGAAAAGATGTATGGGCACTGAGCATTCCCATCCTTTTTATTGTCTGGAGCACTTTTGGAATCTGGGCAGCCTTTGTTTCTGGGGTGCCTATTGATCAAATTGCTCAAAATGAACTGCTGACAATTTGATTGTATTTTGTGTATGGGGATGGGGATGTACACATGTATGTGATATTAGCATAATGTGAATGTTGGACTGGCCTTTTGGACAGTCTGTCACTACCGCATGTGCCATCTCGAATAGCCTGTTTGTGGGACCTTTTTTTTTTGTCCCATAGGCTGTAAAGTAACATAAAAAAAATATAGCCTACACATTGGCCTTTTCCAGCTGGCCCGTATGCGAGTAAAAGACGGCCTGAAATGTGTAAGGCCACTATAGAACAGGTAGTTATCGGAACTGAGACAAGGTACAATACATATAATAAGCAGACCGGCATGCTGATAAAGGTAATCTTGAGAGGCATAATGGAACAGGAAGCAACGGTAACTCGTGCCCTTACTCTGGTCACCTTAGCATTAGTCACATCCCGCCTCGACTACGCAAACGCCCTTTATGCTGGTATCCCAGCATACCAGCTTCATCGTCTACAACTTGTTCAAAATCAAGCTGCCAGGCTCATCTTTCGCCAACCCAAACATCACCATGTCACTCATCTAATGAAGAGCCTTCATTGGCTCCCGGTGGCAAAATGCTGTGATTTTAAGTTGGGCTGTACCATCTTCAAGGCCCTCGTCAGCCTAGGCCCTGCCTTCGTCTCCTTAAGAATTCAACGCTATACCCCTTCCAGGGAACTTCGCTCCTCCCACCTTCATCTCCTCACTACTCCCACCTTCAAACGGAAAAAACACGGTAGCCTTAGCTTTTCTTCTTTAGCCCCTCGCTTCTGGAACTCCCTCCCTAACAACCTAAGATCTGCGCCCTGCTACACCCAATTTAGAACCCTTCTCAAAACCTTCTTCTTTTCACAAGCATATGACTAACTTCATGCTGCCCTCCACGCCCGCAGTTCTCTTGTCCGCAGCGCCATGAAACCGCTTGGTGTAAGTGCGCTTTAAAAATCCTTTTAACATAACATAACATAACTCTGACATGGAGACAGTTGGTTTGGAAGATACAGATTTGCACACAGGAACACAGGCAGCTGTGCGAGAATGGATATGTCACGCAGACAAACATGGCAAATGGTAAACGTGGATACTGATATTGGGAACAGAGGCTCTATCTCACACTGTTGTACTAATGTCAGCGTATCTTAAATAGTTATCGCCCAAACCCCTTCCCAGCTATACTAGCCAGCGCAGAACCAGGTGCAAAAATATTACTATGCGCTGCACTGTCGCACATTTATTGACATGTTGATGAGTGTGCACATTATCTTGTTCAAGCTGCATCAAGATTCACGTGTTTACGAAAAGACAATATGAAGTAGTAGAAGGCTTCTTCACATTACTGAAACTGGATATGCAAAAGTAACTAGAATACTTAGAAAGATTCATATGAACTGTTTTTATAGACTTGTAAATCATACGCCAACAACTTTTACAATTACCATCCCACAAAGTACCAAAAATAGATTCTGGACGAATAATATAGGTCACTTCTTAAGAAAAAGTGATGGAATGAGTATGGCTGAGCTCCAGGTAAAGCAATGCACTGCCTAAAGTTCACGTGCAGGGCGTTAATTTTGGCTTATCTGGATGAAATTATGTAATTTTTAAGCCGGGTATGCCCCCACCGCCCCCGCCCCGAGCAGTGCGCTTCCGCAAATCTTTTTATTGATGTACCTAATTCAAACCTCCGCTAGCAAACTGTACTGTACACGATGACGCCGAAAAGCATGCAATGCATGAGACGCGCATTCGCTTGCTCCGTTGTATGTGTGTTGGTGGAGACTCGGACAGCAGTGCACACGTGTTCAAAGGTATCGGCTCTGTGGCCTTGGGAAAGGCGCGCGCGTCAGGCCAGCACACTTCGTCTCGAACCAGCCGCCCGGCAGCCATTGGTAGGCTGAACTTCCGGCCCCGCGCGCCGCTCTCTCCAGTTCCGCCTTAATCAGGCACGAGAGGAATCGCTCGCCCAGGCCCGGGCGTGTAAACACGCAGTAATTACAAAATTGTAAAGACAATTAGAGATCCATCTAAATTCAGGACTCCACACTTCCTGCCTCGATATTACTCCCATGTTGGGATAATTACGGCTAATTAAGCCTGGAGCTAATTACGTTAAACGATCTCATCTATACCGACGACCAGTAGAGATGCGTCGTGGCGGTTTGGGAGAGAATGAATGGGGCTCGTATCGTTTCTTTGCCGCGACTGAAGAGCCCCGCTTCCCAGCGGAGGCCGCGTTGGGCTAATATCTCGCGGCTCCCAGATGCTCCATCAGGCGGTGAGGAGCGGTTTCCTGCGCAGTCCACTTTTCTTCGGCTGCTCGCGTCGACGCCGCTAATGGGCCTTCTGGCGTTGGACCGGGGCCTAGAAGCCAGCAGCACGGCGCTCCCCCTCCGCCAGCCGCCAAGCTGTTGTCATCGAGCAGGGGGCTGGAGAAGCTCTCCGAGCCGGGCTGGGCAGATGTGCCTGGTGTCGGCGTGAGGCGACAGCGTGCGAGGAGCCGAGCTGTAACTACCGTGCACCGACTGAGAGCTCCCTGTGGGCCGCTGCGGCCGCCGCACAAACAGACCTGCTGGGGCCGCGCTGCTTGCTGTTTCAGTACAGCGCTCCTTCAATACGGGCTTCAGAAGTGACAGCCACAACACGTTTGCGAAATTCTGTTAAGAAACTGATCACACCAGGAAGGGACACGAAATAACTAAAGACACAGATGGTACCATCACAGTGAAAAGTGAACGCAGGCATTGAAGTAGCTTAGGCACCATACAAATAACCCACAGCATAACAAGTGTTTCGGAATACAAATATGAACCTGGAAGGCAGGATAAACCAAATTGTACCAAATGGGTTGACTTAGTGTAAGCATTCCTCCCATTATCTTTTGTGTGTTTCATGTAACGCCCTAAGTGGCAAGCAGATGTGGGTCCAGTGTCACTGGAACCAGGCTACGCCTGACTGAAGAGCCCCTGTCAGGGCAACCAGTCTTGGGTTGTTCGTTTTCTGACTCAGAAAGGACCTGGCTTGGGCAGGTCAGGCTAATATTTTTATTGCACAAGGACCAACACCTATTTCAATATGAATGGGGCTAATCTGAGGTGGCCTGGTGGGCAAAAGACCGATAGGTTGGAATGCTACCTAAAACGATTGGCAGAGGTAAGGCGTATTGCAAGCATTCCTCCCATCACCTTATACGTGTCAACAGTAATAACAGGTGCAAAAGCACAAATATCCTTTGCACTCAGTCTCAGGTGTGTTTTTACACCCAGTTATACCTTTTGAGGTAAATAATAACAGACTTGCACAGTGTACCCTATTTTTGCACACGCTGTTGTTACCCCTGCCTATGTGCCCATTTACTTCCACAGAATGACTGATGTTAACTGCCCCCGAAAAAAATCAGGAGTCAGTTGCATTAATGCTCTTATTGTAATGGTCACAAAGCACAAAACAGAGTGAAAACTATTGGCACCTGATTATTCACTTTTAATGCCTAATCAAAATGAGTCTATGAACTGCCAAGCAGCAGCATTCTGTTAGGATCCCAACATACAAAATAAGTACTTACAAAGCCAACAGGGTGGGCCATGGCAAGCTGGTGCAAGGGTTATTTTCTTTTTTTGCTTTAGTTTTTTTTCTGCAAGCTTATGCCACAAAATGGAAATTAAAAAAAACATGCTGCAACCTAAGCATGGCTGCCACATGCTTGCAATGAAAAATTCACAGGTGGGGGACCGCAACAAGACAGGTCATATCTCAAACCAGACATACACCCATAAAAGTATAGCTGGTTCTGCAAAAGATCCCAATGCAAGACACCATTATTGCATTAGTGGTCAGGAGCAGTTAGCAGAGAAAGGGCAAACAGGTAGCCTTGCCCATTATTTAACTTGTGCTGATGCTCACCCAGGTGACTCCGCCATTCCCATGGCAACCAGTTGCTGCTAACTATGAGAGACCGCCAAAAATTAAACACGGCCAACGGACTGCCCCAGACCGGTCCAATCCGGCCTGCGTCTATCTCCTGGGTGTGCAAGCTTGTGCCAGGGCCTCTTGTCCACAGGTGGGGGACCGCAGTAAGACCAGTCATATCTCAAACCAGATATTATACACACATAAATGTATAGCTGGTTCTGCAAAAGGACCCAATGCAAAATTTCATAACTGCATTTGAGAATAAAACATTCTCTGGACGTAATTATTACATCTCATAAACACAATATTTTTTTAATTTTCATATTAAGTTACAATAAATACAGAATAGCATTGTGATTTACAGATGGACATAACTAATACATTAATTTCCTAGCAAATAATGAGTGCATGATATTTCCTAGCAAACACTCGAAGGGAGTCATGGTTGACCACCCTTCAGGACCCTTGTGGCATCAACTGATTCAATTGACTTGGACCCGGGATGAAACTCTGCTCGTACCTCAATAAGTTGGCCGTAACAAGGTAAACTCGCCTGCCAACTCAAGGCAGGGATCTTGGGCCAGCATGACAGCTCGTCCCCCAGACAACCATGCCACAGCCAACCCGATACAGGGCCCACCCTCCTGGCAATCATTGAGAGATGGGCCTCGACAACAAGGCCATACCATGGTACCCTGGCGCAGTATCCCCAGGGACGTGTAATGGAGTTATTTGGCGGTTATAGACAATAACTGTAGCGGACGTCCTCAGCCTTTCAATAAAGGCCGTTGTACCCCTGCCCCGGCTTGAGCTAAAGGCTTCAAAACCGATTCCATCCTGAATTTGCCTGCACTTATATTCTTGATGTCAAGGTCGGCCACATGTTTTGTGGCAAAACACAACTCCTCCTCCGCTGCAGGCCTCGGCGGTTTCCTCGCAGGCCAGGCCTCTGCCTGAATTCTGCTGCTTTGTATTATGAACGATGCCATGAATAAAATATCACCAAATTCTCCACAGACCACTTGTTGCCACAGATTGATAAATTAACCCTATCCATGAGAAGAACAACTTGCCCGGAGGCACCCACTAGGAATTGTCTTTGGCAACACGGTGTTAGGCAAGTGTTTCTTGTTCAAGCTGCCTGACTAATTCAATTCATTCAGCCTCCGAGCAGACCGGTCCAGCCTCCAGACTATCCCCCAGGATGACATGGGACCCCACAATGGCCAAGCCCGGAAATCTTTTAGCCAGACATGAGTTTCCTCATAAAGTGCTCAAATAAGATTCCCCTTTTAACATTGCCAGTCGTTGCCACCAGTATGGCAGATGATGACTGCAGGCAGCTGTAGCCACATGCCTGCAACCTACTTAACGAACTGGTGTAGATCACCCAAGCAGCGACTGCCTCTTACCACCCCATCAGAACTGAAGAGTCGCTTTTGTTGCCTGTCTGCAAACTGGAATCTGGCAAGTTGACTTTGCACACCACATGAAACAATGACTAAGGATCCATGCACTGGCTTAAGCTATGTTACCTACTGGAAAAACTGGTAGGAGACAGAATGCATGTCAATACCTATGTGCATCCATTGTATCCACTTCATGTAAAGACGCACATAGCGCTGCTTCAAGCCTCTTTTTACCCCTTCTGATCCATTTTACTGCCTAAATGGGATGTTGCTGTCCAATACTAAGAGAAGGTGCATTGCTATTTGATGAGTAGCACGCCCGTGGAGTTGACTGATAAAGGGTGGTTGCCACCTGAGGACGTATCTGCTGAATTTTATGCATTGCGGACACTTGAGGCACCAACCATTCATACTAGATTCCTGTTGC
The DNA here is from genome assembly GCF_964261635.1 of Lissotriton helveticus. Classification (NCBI taxonomy): domain Eukaryota; kingdom Metazoa; phylum Chordata; class Amphibia; order Caudata; family Salamandridae; genus Lissotriton; species Lissotriton helveticus. The sequence goes on from NC_136069.1 coordinate 151,109,260, forward strand.
TGTTCTCCCCTGTTCCCACAAATTAATAGAGGGATAGTTATATTGTTTTTGCCTTCTGTTTCAAAGTCCTTCACCTTTATAGCCCGTTTCAAGCTTTTCTATTTGTGCCTATTAATGCAGGTATATCTATTTATCTACCAACATTACTTGATTTTCTAAACAGTTGTGGACCCGCCTGACTAAGTAAGCATTGCTTACCCCCAGAGCTCCATAGACCCCAAGTTAAGAACCGCTGCATTCTGCGTTCATGAGTGACCTGACCTCAGGGAAGGGGAGGTCTGAGCAGATTTTTGGAACTGATGCTTAGAAGAGTCCCTTTGGGACAGCAAGTTGAGCAAGGGCTCTGACGTGACCCATGCGAACTGAACTCTGATGCAACCTGACATTAATAAATACCTTTCTACTAAGAGTGCTTGTTATGACATGTACATGTGCATTATGTCTAATAGTCCATTATTATAGAAAGGTGTATACTCCATTCCAGAGTGACTATGCACCAGCTCAACCACAGCCAAGGAGTATTACACAAATAAATGAATTTTTAAAGCCTTCAACAATCCTGACCCGTTAGGTACTACCAAGATCATCCGTTATGGAGGTCAACAATTAGCTGGCCACCATAGAAAAGCGTCTTACCCCCTTCCTTTGAAAGCGGTATGGTATCAGGCTGTGGTTTAGGTAGTGCGAAAGCAGCGCTGTTAAATGTGTTGCGTCTCAGCTTTAGAACAATTAATAAAATCTGGTTTGCTACCAGGAGCCAGTGCAGGCGTCCATGAGCTGTGGGTTGGGTACAGCTTTAGGCAAGAGTGTCCTTACAACAGAATTCTACAGCATTTGAAGCCTACTGACATTTCTTATTAAGGCTCCCTTCCGCGGGGCATTGAATAAACCATTCTAGCACATATAATTGCTCAGGCAAAAATACATTGATTATCTGGCATTAGTGGATGCCGACCTTTCTTAGTGGGTTGAATTGAGTGTTAAAGGACTGAATGCGCGGAGTGACGTACTATCTATAAGGCACTCATCAAAATAACCTCAGAGATTTGGACCCAATGTCATGGAAAGGAATTCAGCTGTGGATGCCCTCAGGCTACGTCGATTCTCCCTCAGTTAATTCCCAAATTCTGGTTAAATACAGCTGCCATTTTTTGCCAGACAACATTGGGTTCAGAGGTCAGCCAGACGACCACCTATGCGTCATCTGTGTGGTTTTGAAAACTTACGCCATGCTGAATAGGAGTTGATATAAAGGCCAAATGTGAATATTACTCCTTACCAAATAACAGTAATCAATACAAATGGCTTAGAGACTTCTCATCAGCTAGAGTTGTCAGCACTTACAAATGTTGTGCCCAACTAGGATGTGCTCAGTGTTTTGAAATGATTAGTCCTACAAAATAAATATAAGCATGTGATAATTGGTAAGTAAATGAACATTCTCTTGTTGAAATGAAATTTTAAACCTGATCTTATACCGATTTATGGGACGAGACATTTAGTGACTGCAGAGCAGTTGTGGGAACGAGGGGACAGTCTCGAGTTTCATTACTAGAATCCACCTATGACGATACATTTGGCAGAGAATGAGGTGGAACGCGCTAGATACAACTTTCCATAGCTTTAATTTTCAAAGTATCTAACTTCGTGCAAGGTATGTAGTCCAGATAGCTTTCTGGAAACTGTATGAACTATTCTTCTGAGTTGGTTTAATCGAAGGAACGGCTGTAAAGCCCAGTAGTCATACAAGTATGTGGCAAATAATTTGTTTCACTCTCATCTCAGTTCTAAGCTATCAGCTATGCCAAGGGGCCCTGGAATCACGTGGCCGAGGAGCAGCAAATTATGCAACAAGGGCAAAAAAAACACATTATGCGGCATAATGCGGAACAATATGTGATACAATTACTCCATTATTTTGTACTTTTTACGAATGGAAATACTGGGCAAAGATTTCCACTCATTCGTACCAGCGACAAATCCATGGTTATGCGTAAATAGGCATAGCATCACATAGTTCCAGTGGCCTGGCTATGACAAAAGCCTCACAATTGCTTTCGACTCATGCAGTGTAAGTTTTACCCAACTTTCCATTAAAAATAACTGACACCACATGAACCAAGAACTTTTATGTGTATATATGCAATGCTGATTGATTGGCAGCGAAGCGGGATTCTTTTAGTGGTAAGAAATGATATTGAATACTTGTTATGTAGTGGTGTTATCAAGAAGGTCTATAAATGGTGTTGACTATAAGGTCTTGTAGTTGTTTACTACCTACTAGGCCTCAATAGTCTGCATTTTCAGATATGAAGGAATATGCATTTTCTGTTATAAAAAAATCCTGACAACTACAGGTGGTGTGGAAAACCCAGGTTTTCAATTTCCCTGGGAAATTCAAGGTTGGATAGTCTGCCTTCAAAGGAGGTCTCGTGGGAGAAACCCCCTATTTTTAATAATTTTTCCTAAAAACAATTCTTCGAAAATATGCTTTTCTACAGAAATTTAAACACAATCTATGGAATTCTACATTACAAAACACATCTTCAAGGTCTGCAAATTCTTTGTTCTGAAAATTCAACAGACTTGCAATTAAAGTTCACGTGGACATTTCTATAGTAATTCTAGCAACTTTTTAGGGATTTCTGTATTCTGCAAAAATATCCTTAAAAGAGGAAGTTGTTTTCTTTGATATATGACGTGTACTCTGAAATGGTCATAGAACGTTTAACTGAAATGGGCATTTAGCGTTCACTGAAAATGTTTCTAAAAAACTCAAAATTTAAAATAAAACAGTAATTTTGCTAAAGCTTCTGTGAAATTCTCATGCATTCGTAAATTAATTGTTTTGCTATAAGAGCAACAGTCCTTGTATTGTTTACTTTGATACCACAAAAGCGAGAAAAGATGACACGTGTGTTGTGATTCTTTTTTCCAGTTTTATATAGTGCGATTTTGACTCGAAGGTATTGGAGTGCTTTACTAGAGCAACAGTTACATTAAAAGCAAGGTTACCTTCATGTTTTTTAGGCACATGGGAATTAAGTGATTTGCCCAGAATCACAAACCGTTGAGCAGACGCTGAGGCTTGAACCTGGTTCCCCAGTTACAACGTCGACAGCTCTGGCCCTAGTGCCACTTTCTCTTCCTAGACATTCTGAACAAGGGGCCAAGGCACAAGCTCGCAGGCCCCAGAGATAGGCATGGGCCAGAGTCTCAATTAATTATGCCACAGCCCTACCTGCTGTCCTGGCAAAATAACTGCCCTTAAAGTGATAATTTGTAAAACCAGGAACAAAGAATGAACAAAATACAGAACCAGCTATAACAAGCATTGGCATAACCAATAGGTCTCGCCTTTGGGACCTTATACGTTTTTAGCAACAGCTATTGGCCATGGCAATGTTTTGTAAGCTGTGTCACCCAAGTGGACAGATAGGCCCAAGTAGAAAAGACAGCGCTTGATGTACCCAATGATTGAAGACCTTGTTAGTGTGGATTAAAACGATACAAAGACCCTAATGTTTTAATAAAATGTTTGGTGTTTTTAATATATCAACTTTAGAAGGCTGAGGGACTGAGTCGGTGCTAAAAGCAGTGTACACAAAGTTTGAACGTTGCAAAGTAGTGTGTTTTCCTTGTGTCGTTTTTAAAAAACACTCTTTCACATTACCTGTGTGTGTTGTGAGTGTTTTAATATATTGTTTTAGAATAAACTTCTGTTGGTTAAGGTCCTGCAATGCACACTAGTGGGCATTTGGCAAAAGACCAAGCAACTAATGACTTGGGTGAAGCATAACAAATATATATTGGACGCCTATTGCCTTTTACTTGAATATATTGTGGGCTATTGAAAAATAAATGCAACTGTATATATCAATGTATCTTGTCAAAAACATCGGCATCCAGCTGTTCCTCCAGCGATTGGCATATTTCACTTTTTTTCAAAGAAACAAAATAAAAAACAGTAGCATATGTATAAAACCAAAGGAAGCACTGTAGTATGTATTGGTAAACATAAGAAAAAACTGTTGTGTAGGTACTTAGAATGTTTCATTACAAAAAGGCTCCTTTGAAAAAACATGCAAACATCAACAGAGGACAAGGTGGGGTGGGATTTTTCACCTCTGATTTGCTACTGAGGCAAGACAGGACCCATTCTCCATGGGGAATTCCCCAGCACGAACACAACAGACGTATGGGGCAGATGTTCCCTTCGAGATAAATCAGCAGGAAGAGTTTGGGCCACACCAGGACAGATGCCATCTCTCACCTTGGTTCCAGATTCCCCCCAATTTACAGGAAGTAATAGGATTTACACATACTCATGTGTCTATCCATCATCGAACATCATATACATTTCATACGACAATCAGCATACCACACAGTGAATACTCCTGCCATGAGCATGTCAGGTGTGGGTGGGAGACATACATGTTCATCACCTGTAAGAGAAATGCCCATCTCCATCACAAGGAATATGCCCACAAGATAATCGTCAACTGCATTAAACTGAAAGGTCGGGAGCACATAGCTCAAACACTGCGCATGTGCAGCTGTAGCACCTGCAAACTAATCATTATAACAGATATGTGAGGGCTGGAGGGGCCAGGCACCCCAGCATCATAATGTCGATCGCAGCACTCGCGCTTTAGTTTTAAACATCTGAAGCTAAAGCGCGGGTGCCATGTTTGCTTCAAAAGTAAGGAAATAGAAAATGTGTTTTTTTTTTCTATTTCCTTATTTTTGAAGCAATCGTGGCACCTGCGCTTTAGCTTCAGATGTGTAAAATTAAAGTGCGAGTGCCACGATTGAAAGTAAATAAATAGGGAAAAAAGTGACAGGCGTACGTTTTTTTTTTCTCCTTTTGTTTTTTTACTTTTGTTATAATAGCGGCACTGGTGCGGGTGCCCCTTTCTAACAAAAGTTAGTAAACGGGGAAGAAAAAACAGCACGTAATCAGTTGTCCCATTTCTATGCTGCCCTTGGAGGGACAGCTTGTGGTTTAGGGGTTAGAGCTGCCTTCTGGGGAGTTGAGGACCAGTGTTCGAGCCTCCGCATTGGCTCCACAATGGTAATTATTAACGGCTCAATAATTATAATAATCAGCAAATCACGGATCTTCGAATAATAAATAAACAGGGATCTCTTAGGGGGAAGAGGAGGAGAGAGACAAAGAAAAAATAACAAGCGCGGCCCAGAGCTGCCTCAGAGGAAGCCGCCACCCCATGCCCGGTTCTCTCCTGAAGTCAACACTACTGAGCCAAGTGTTCATTGCCAGTATCTGTATCCCCTCACATCTCCTCCTGCATCGGCCGCACCTGTACAAAATCCCGGACGCCGGCGACCAGCAGGACCTCCGAGTATAAAAGGAAAAAGCTTCCCAAAGTCTCCACCCTTGCTGCTGCTGGAGCTATAGAGAGGTGCCCTCCCAGCAGGCCGATGGGAAATAATATCAGGTGGCTATGGCTGCAAGCCAGCAGCAGTGATCCCCACCACAGCGCCTAGAGTCCAGGAATAGGAAAAGAAGAAATCCGGTGCGAAAGGGTCGGGGGTGAATCAGTGGTCATCAGGGGCAGCTATCAGAGAAAGGGCAATCAGGTAGCCTTGCCCATTATTTAACTTGTGCTGCTGCCTTGATGCTCGCCCAGGCGACTCTACCGATCCCATTGCAACCAATCGCTGCTGACCACGGGAGACTGCCAAAAATTCAAACCACCGCCCCTTTTGACCACTGCACCTGACCTGTCTGATCCGGCCAGCACCTATATCCAGGGCCTGCGAGCTTGTGCTTTGGCTACTTGTCTAAATTTAAAAAACATTCACAGATGTGGCCGGTATAGGACTGGTGTTTTTTTAATTAAAAACCTTTCATTTGTGCTGTGTGTTTTTATTATTTGTTAAGGTATCAAAAATAAATACCTTGCTGACTTATGTTATTCAATTAAAAGAATCATAAGCACTCAAATTTAAGACAGCTACAAGGTTACTATGTCACTTAATCACTTTATAAAAGCCACTTTAAAATGGGGTAGAAAATAAATCGCCATATACCTGGGCACCCAAAGTTAAGGCAAAGTAGGCAGTGGTTACTTAAAGATTTAAAAAATACACCAATAAAAAACACTTTAAAACAGGTTTACCATTGAAAAGAAGAGAACTATTTTTAGTCAGATGTGAACCAGGTGCACAGGATTTGTGCAGTAACTCAAAGTGAAGGGAGGCAATGGGGAAAGTGGGCTGACCCACTCCCCCCATGCTGTTTGCTGTGGTGGATAGAAGCAAAATGTGATTGACAATTTAACAAACCAATAGATGATGCACACTAACCAAAATGTCCTCTACATATGCATATTATGTATGATATATATATTTTTTAAACAATAGGGCAAGACAGCTCTCATTGGTTCATCTCACCTCAGACAGTGCAACAGTACATTCCTCGTGCCAGCTCCCCCTGCAACAGTTCTCCTGTCCAGTTTGCCCGCAGTCCTCTACCTTCTGCTGCCTGTTTACCTGCTGCCCTCTGTTTGTGCCTGCTCCGCTTGTTTCTTGATCTTTTTTGCCTTTTCTACTTGCTTTTCTGCACTTTGGTTTGATTTTTTCTACTTGTTTGTCTGCTCTTTCTTTTGTTGTCTGCTTGTTTTTCTGGCCTCCGTTTTGCTTTTTCTGCCGCTTGTTTTGACTTTCTGCTCGTTTCTCTGTCATCTCTTTTGCCTTTGCTTCTCATTTTTCTGCACTCTTGGCTTTTCTGCTCGTTTTTCAGTTTTCTGTTTTGCCCTCTACTGCTGTTTTGCCTTTCCTTTCTGCCCACTGTTTTGACTTTTCTGCTAGATTTTTCCCTCTTCCAGCTGTTTCCTCAAGACCTGGATTTTCGACAGAGATCTCGCACCGAGATACCCCCAGGGGTGACAGTGCCACACTATACAAATGCTGATTGATTGATTTATTGATGTGCAGGGACCGGTGCAAATAACTGGGTGCACAAACAGATATATTATTAGTGTCAAATAACTTTGTGCAACAGAAGATATAATTAGTTACAAATAACGGGTTGGACAAGCAGGTATGATTAGTTATGTTTGATTTTTTTATAAAGAGCATGTAACATACAACTTGGCACCTGCATGTAAGAGTTCCAACTACGAGTCCAAACTAGACAAGCTACCAATGTAGACATCATTTGTGAGGACTGCCCTCCACGACTGTGTCCAGTTCTGGGGGCACATCTCCAAAATGACAGTAGAAAAGAGTCAGTCTGAGGAAAAGTTACCATGATTACATTAGGCCAGCATACACATTCTCATGAGATGATAGAAGTGAAGACAACTGTCTATGGTGTAAATAAGGTAAGTAAAGGGGTAGCAGCTTTCAAATACAGCTTAGTGTAAAGTGGAAGTAGGCATAAGCATATTTAACCCCTTGCACGCTGATGACGAGCTGGGCTCGTCATGAGGTAGCCTCCTCGCACGCTGATGACGAGCCCAGCTCGTCACGTAAAGTACGTTTTTGAAAATCTCAGCGTACGGGCGGAATTCCGCCCGCACGCATGCGGTTAAGCAAAAGCGTTGTCTTTAACCGTGGATCATAAACCGCACAATTTAGCACCAAACGCCAATGGTTATATGTTTATATGTTATATGTTAGACTGTAGAGCTGCAGGGACGTGCCAGCTTATGGGCACTACGAGTGAATTGTACAACTATAAGCTAAGCCGCATGGGCTGCCTGTCACCCCTGTAAATAGAAATGCGATGTGATTACATGTTACGTGTCGTATGTTGTAAATGTTAAAAAAACAATAAAGAAATTTGAAGAAAGAAAAAAAGGTCCTTCTAACAGAAAGTGAAGTACATGGTCAGAATTTTATTAGGGCTGGACCAGAGTTAATAACAGAATTCAAAGTGGAACGAGGCAGGTCTGTAGGAGGAGTAACCATACCCTAAGAAGAAAGAAAGAACAAATCGAAGGTGCAAATCGTGCCCTCAGCGTTGTAGCATGCAGGGGATGAATCGGTCATGTAGCAGCTTAGTGGAGGAAAACGTTCTTCCTAAATCAAAATATTATCAGAAAGTGCTCTAAAAGCACACCAAACTACTGACGTTGCAGACCCAGACCTTGCAGTTGGCTAATCCATGTTTACTTCATTGTCTCTAGAGGAACAAATAATAAGTATATTTGTATGACTGAATCATTCTAGGTAGGGTTACCATTGTGGCACATGTCGGTTGGAAACCATTTTCCAGCCCTGGGTTTACTTTCACAAATAATTGCTTTTAAATGTGGTAGTCCGTCTGGTTCTAGGGAAGAATTGCAAGACCACAACTCCCAAAATACACTTGGTTATGAAATAAAAGGCAAGAATCAAGCCATGGTAGACTGCAAATATGGAAGGAAGTGTCAACACTAATTATTTTAGATATGCACATTTGTATAGATTTACTAGCACGTCACACATTTCTTGAAAAATACATTGACAACATACGCAGAGTTAGCAAAACACTTCATTAGCATTTCATCCATTTTAACAAATGTGCAAGAAAAATGTAGACCGTGCAATGCAACCACGTCTGGTTTTAAAGTTAACTTGTCAGGAAAGGAAGCATGTAGGTACGGCGCCTTACCAACCCTGACAACCAAAATATTATGCGCATCCGTTCATTATGAAAATGTATGGCCAACATAGGCGAAGGAAAGTATCCCACATGCGCTGTCAGTGAGAAACAGTGTAAGCTTCTTTGTGTGCACATTACTAGTACCCTATCTCTGCAAATGACGGCAAACAATCGGCATGGGTGAAATCAAAGAGAAACCAGGAAACTCAGCTAGCGAAAGCCAAAAATCAAGACCTTAACATGGGCATTGCAGAATATATCAACAGGGCACTGCACAGACATACTCAAGAGGCAAAGCAAGCACGCCCCTTCCCTCTGCAGAGCACTCCTGTATTTAGAAAGCAGCTGATGCACCTGTCTCTCATTCCAGGGCCACAGCGGGGTTGGATGTTGTTTTAATCTTTCCGTTTTCAATGAAGGGGCAATATGTCTTGAAATGTACTTTGATTTTTTACGAAAAAAATAAAGTACTCCTTTAGGGGATGTAACAGCATAATTTAGTATTCCACTGTAGTGATAGGTGCAAAAACATATAGTTTCTTACCTGTCGTAGTTTTGCAGCTTGAAGACTTTCTGGGTGTGCCTGGTGAATTACTGTTTGAGAATCGCATTGGATCTTTTTTTGTGCCCAATTGCTACTACAAACACAACAGTGATGGACAGAATGTGGATCAATGTCACACATTCACCCCAGTCCAAAGATCTGGGCCCAAATCCATCGTTTTTCCACTCCACACCACCCTGGGTTAGACAATGGCGATATGACTGGACTGTTCCCATGGGGCACAGGGTCAGCGCTGATTTGCATATCGCCATTGTCTAACCCAGGGTGGTGTGGAGTGAAAAAACGATGGATTTGGGCCCAGATCTTTGGACTGGGGTGAATGTGTGACATTGATCCACATTCTGTCCATCATTGTTGTGTTTGCAATTACCGCTCTAAGTGTACTGGGGATGCTCAGACGTGAGTCCCAGGCACTCCACACCACTGGAGTCAAGCTAGCCGGGCTGATGAGAGGTGTTACCTCGAAACCGGGCCGGTCCTCGGATGCTTGATTTCGTTCTGGGAAGGACATGGCTTTTGTAGTTCGGACTGGACTGTTCCCATGGGGCACAGGGTCAGCGCTGATTTGCATATCGCCATTGTCTAACCCAGGGTGGTGTGGAGTGGAAAAACGATGGATTTGGGCCCAGATCTTTGGACTGGGGTGAATGCGTGACATTGATCCACATTCTGTCCATCATTGTTGTGTTTGCAATTGCTACTACTGCAATTTGAAATGAAGAACTATTTGAAAAAACAGGCCCTTCAACTGGGTTTGCCTACAAAGTTACCCCTGCCTTCCACACTGTTTTGCCAGCCATTGATTCAAGGTAGGACCTATCATAAAATGCATGCATAACTAGATTCTAACTAAGCCTGAAAGGATGATGCCAAACAGCCATTAGCATTCAATGAGAGATAATTACTCACTCCATTGGGCAGAGTTAAGGTGTGACTGACAAAGTCCAAGCCAATGGCTGAAACCACCTGGCTGAAGAAGGCACTGGTTAAAACGGGCAAAGCCAAGTCCTACCCTATTCGTATTGTCAGCCATAGGTAAATGTGACAGCTGCCTTTCAAACATCAGACCCAACAAACCTTGTCAAAGTCAACTGGTCTATTATGGGACCTATTTGTTTTGCCAGTGCCTTTTGATGAAACCCAACAGCATTGGAAAAAGCTTTTTATTTTCTACAGATGCTGTGCAACAGCCACCAAAAGTGAAAAAAGGCAGGATGAGGCAGCTGCATCATTTCAAAGGAGCGCATTTACGTGATGAAATATGCATGCATTAGCCTCATCATGCAAGTGCACAAGTGTCACCATGGAAGCATACATATCTGTAACAACACATGCGTACACCTATGAAAGGACACAAGTGACTTTTTTTTAAGTTACCTACACAAGGATGTCGCGGTGGAGAACTAGAGTTGAGGTTGAGTAGGCTCTTGAAATTAGGACAACTAGTAGTCAGCCAAAAATCAAAACGCAGGGTAACTTCAGGAGGTAAAGTCCAAAAATTGCAAAATACGGCTGCAAAAAAACAGCAGCTCACTTTTGTACTTACCCACAACATAGCTTATAATGCTAAAAAAAGAAATTTTCATTATGCCAAGTGCAAAAGTTACCAAAACAGAAACCAACCAGCTTTCTTCTGTCACTCACAGGAGAAGAAAAGAAGAAAAAAAACTGTCACTCTCTTACTGTAGTAATAATATAACTTAAATTGCATTGACTGCAGCTTTGCTGCACTGTTTCTATTTGCCAACTTGACTGAAACCCTTCCAATCAACCTTTATAGGATGAAGGGGTGAGGTGGCCTGCCTGGATCCGAACTTGTATCCTGCAGGTCAATCACAATTATTAGCTTGGGGCACTTAACTCATTTCAATAGCTCAAAGCAGCTGAAATCTCCAGGTGAAAATACTGGGGCAAATGAAAACGTAGCAGAGAATAGAACCGAAAATTATAGATTCCACCACAATTTTTTATTTCTAGTGAGTCCACCAAAGGTGCCAGTAGTAACTCCCTCCCCTTTCCACCCTTCCGAGGAATTCCACCCCTCAGAGTTTGCTTAGAGTAGTATCAGTAACTCAGAGAGACCAAATTCACCATGAGGGTTACCAGGACCACTCAGAACTGCCTTCAGTATCCACAAACCTGCGCACGCGTGCTCTGGATGGCAACAGGACGTGAGTCAATGGGCTGCTCTCACCCTGGTCCATCTGCTCCTCGCCTTTCCCACCCCTCTGGACGGGCCCGTCCGTCTGCCCCAGCAGCCTCTGCAGGCCGGGCTCCCCGTGTCCCCCTCTCAGGCACAGGGCCTCCGCCGGACGGCTAATTGCTCTGTTGCTGAAGTGGCCCATTGAAGGGCCTGGCAGCCCGGAGGATGCCCCGGCCTGTTTGCTTTGGCTCGCGCTCTGAGAGCCCCTTTGTGGCCTGGCTGCAGATGGAGGCTCGCGACCGAGGCGGCCTGCGCGCGGGTCTGCAGCCGAGACTGGCAGGTTTGAACCTGGTACTCGCGGTAATTTGTCTAACAGGCCGTGAGAGCCAAAGGATCACACGGGCCATTACCGGCGGAGGTGTCAGTGCGCCGGAGGGGCGCGCCCGGGGCAGAGGCCGTGGACCCGTTCACCGGAGCTGCTGCCGCGACCTCCGCGGCGACGGGGAGCTCTCCACGGCACTTTAATTACTTCAACACGTCGGAAGCACGGAAGGAGGCGCCGGCTCGCAGATGTGCGCGGGGCGTGTTATAAACCGAGCCATGATTGCTACCTGCACATGCAACACGGCGTTTGTTGCAATACTCACGCAGGGTAATAAGGGCCATGCATTTCTTAAGTGACATACAGACCACGGTAGATGCACTGCACTAGGGCCATCGAGGAGATCAGAGTATTAATATCATAGGGCTAGCTTGGTCAGTGGTCGAAGTGCATTTAAAGCATGGGACCCCTGTGTTCCTGCTGGGTACAATGGGATGGGTTCCTGAGAGAACAACATATTTGGAAACTATTTTGTTTGCCTTTTAACTGCAGGCAACTGCATATAAAATATAATGTACACACCTTAAATGAAAATGAAGTGCAATTGAAATTAATCTGTGGGAAATGCATTGTTCTGATAGGAAAGCTTAGTTGATTGTTGCATTTGCTTCTGGTGTCTGTGTTTAACCCCTCCCATGCTCGTGACGGAACCGTTCTGTCACGAGCCTCGGGTGGGCTGTGCTGGTGACGGAACGGTTCCGTCACGGCCCGGCGCGAATTCCGCGCCTGCGCTGACGTTCTAATGGGCGGGGGGGGGGTCCGTGACGGAACCGTTCTGCCACAAGCATAGCTCACCCGTGGGCCGTGACGGAGCGGTTCCGTCACGAGCACGGGACCGCCGCGCGGCCCCGCCTCCCCCTTAGCGCTGCGGCGGAATAGCCGCCGCAGTGAAGGGGTTAATCTAATTGATGCACTGGGGAATGGTGGAAAGTATTTATAGTGCTAAAGGGTCAAAGCCTTTTGCCAGAAAGCACTGTGAATATGTTAATTAAAAAATTTTATTACAAAAACTACCATGACATATGTGCACGTGTCACCACGCATGCACATGCTTACAGAATTACATGGGTACCATTTTCTTATGTTTAAAATCAAGGTGAGGATGGGGAAACAAATGCAGCAGGGGCGTAACAAATGCCCCACAGCCCCTTATGTGCTTGGGGGCCTGCTGTTCAGGGGTTCCCCAACTGCAAGAGAAGATACACTTTTATTGCTCATAGGACTCCTGCTCATGTGAGAAGGCGAGGCTGTCAGTGTTGAGTGACCCTTTCCCTCCACAGTTCTCATGTATTGTATTGCAATTGCATTTATATAGTGCTTACAACCCCTGACGAGGCGTCAAATCGATTTGTCAGCAAGTAGCACACTGCTGTCTCTCTGGGGGGGGGGGGTCCTGTTCAGATAAGGCCTACTAACCTAGTGAGAGCAAGCAGTTCACTCTCCCTGCAGCAGTTTAGCTTTTTCTTCTAGTAGCTTCTGTATACATTAGGCACTGCTCGAAAAGTACAGTGAAATTACGAGGCTGGCAGTATAATGTGTCCCGGTTAGGTCCAGAGGGAAACATTCATTTTACATACAAACTTATTTTCCTAAGTTTCTTGTCTTTTTCTTATTATTTTCCTTGGAGTTTTATATAGCACGTACTAGACCCGAAGGTATCAGAGTGCTTTACACGAGCACCAGTTGCCTTACATAAGGACACATTCATTTTTTGTTAGGCACGAGGAGATTTGGTGATTTGTCCAGAATCACAGGATATTGAGCGTTGTTGCAGAGACCAAAACCTGGTTACCCAGATTTGAGGTCAATCGACCTAGCTATTAGGCCACATCCTCTCCCCAGCCTTCACTCTCACACATTGAATTTTGACACATATGTACGAGCATGACAGTGCAGATTAGTTTCTATGAAACCATAATTGCTACAAAATTAACTGCGCAAGTACACTATCATGAAACCTTAACCCCTTGCGCGCTGCGATAATTCTCCCGCGGTGCGGGAAAGTTAATGAGCGGGCAGGGTTTGGACGGCCCCCGTCCGACCTCCGCACACACCCACCGTGACTTATGACGGCCGGGGGCCGTCCTAAGCACCGAAGGGGTTAAACGTCTCGTATAAGGACTATACATAAATTGAGCAAACGTGATTGTTTGTTTTCGTCCATGCAACGGCACACCTGCCTATAGTACATAAACAATGGAAGTCTGACCAGAATCTCAGCCCAAGGCAAGGATGCTTTCTGTTATAAATATACATTTTCAGGTTTAGGCAGAGGAGCACTTGCTGTCATTTGAGAGGTCGCTACATGCTGCAACCTCAGTCCAGCTGTTAGCTGGTCCCTCTAAAGGGATGTCCAACTTATGACCTAACGGGGACCACCATACTTTCCCTTTAAATAATGGGGTTAGATCATCCAAAGGGGGATTTTTGGCAGAACACATACATACACCCTAGGCATCTAGGCTAGGAAACGTGTTGTAGGAGTATTCTCTATATAGTGTTTTTTATGCCTGCATATATACCTTGTCTTAGCAAGATGTGGAATTTATTATTCTGTTCACTGTCCTTATATTGTTAATCACTTTCATCGGCTTCTGTCCACTGATCATTGCAGCACATATATTCTATACAAGAATCATGTTGGTTCAATAAATATTGAGAATGACCCACTGTGTATTCCTTGTATACTTTTCTGAGAGAAAGAGAGCACAAGTGACTGAGCGAAAAGGTTCTAGATCTGTTACCTTGATCCCTGGGAGAGCTCAGGTTTGTCATGTTCTGTGGTTGCCAAAACCGTTTGCTACCTATCAAGGTTTAGGGGTGCATATGGTGGTCCTGTGTGCTAGCTGGTCTCTAGGACAATATATCCTGCAGGGGTTCACAGAATCAGTCTGACACCATCCCTGCATTTATGTTGCCCAACAAACACTGGGCAGTGTGGGAAGTACATGACAGCAGAATGTCTCACTCTATCTTCCTATCGCCTGCTTGGGATTGTCCCATGTATGCCCAGACCGAAATAAAACCCATATCTGGCAGTACTGAGTCTAACGGACCCCTAGATGACTTCTTCCCATGTATCTCCAGCCAAAAGTAAGTTTGTTTTACTTCCTCTCAATGACCTACTGACAGTCAAGGGGCAAGGTGAAAGTGAGTCTTAAAACTCTCAGAGTAGACAGACCCAGCTGTGCAAAGATAAATATGTAGATGTTTGTTCAAAATGCACTTATTCAGACCCGCAAGTCAGGAGCTTTCATGTATGCCTATTGGATTTCCGTAGCTGATGTCAAACTATGCACTTTTAAAATTAAAATCTAACTGCTCCAGGTGTTACTTTGAGAGGGGCTATTTTTGGTGTTGAGGCTTATTTAACACATTTTAAGTTTGAGTATCTGGCACAAGAGAATGCACACTTCTGACAACTGGCCCAATGTCATATGTAACATGTTTGTAGAATCCTAACATTTAAGCCAAAATTACATTGCATTCTGAGACTCAGTCTTGTTTCTGGCGATACAAAACGGAAAGCTTGCAAAGTGTTTTGCCTAACAAATAAGACTGGCAGAAGGTGTCAAATTTGTCAGGGGCCACTCGGCAGCTGCACATATCATCTCTTAACTGAGTTACCATTATTCCAACTGACACTGATGTATTTATTTTTTGCTACCTGAACTGTACCTGTTATGTGTGCTGATACTCCGTTCTGTTCTATACCTCTGACATGAAAAAGGTTTGCAATGCCCCTTACCTTGTGTTACCTGTGGTGGGTAAGTGAGGCCTACATTTCCTTAAAGCAATGCTGTGCCTATATGATAATGGACGTTGACACTCCCATTTCCTATGCTGTACCTTTTTAGGTCTCGCCTTAGCGAAAGCGCGTTCTCGCTGCGAGAACTATAGCTGTCGGCTCAGCCGACAACGAGTGGAGACAAGAGCTGGCCACGCGCAGTATTTTGCAATAGGATTAGGTCGACCGCGTGAGCTTCTGCCGTAGACAGCATGGCAGAAAGAATCGGATCACGACGCGCGCCTCGTGAACAGTTCATGTGATTGTGTTTGGTAGGCAGGGGGAGTCTGCAGAGGGGCGACCGGCGCCGATAAACAGGCTGGTTCCCGCCCCCTGTCCGTGTCTTTGGTCCCGCCCCCCTCCCGCCCGCTGTCTGTGCCCTCGTTCCCGGCCGCTGTCCGTGTCTTTGTTCCCGCCCCCTCCCACCCGCTGTCCGTGTCCTCGTTCCCGCCCGCTGTCCTTGGGCTCTTTAAAGTTCCGTGACTGTGTTTGGTAGGCAGGGGGAGTCTGCAGAGGGGCGCGCGGCGCCTATAAAAAAGGCTGGCTTTGCCCCCTCCCGCCGTCCGTGTCCTCGTTCCCGGCCGCTGTCCGTGTCTTTGTTCCCGCCCCCTCCCGTCCGCTGTCCGTGTCCTCGTTCCCGCCCGCTGTCCGTGGGCTCTTTAAAGTTCGACTGGTCATGTCCATCACTTTTGGTTTCCAGGCAGCTTACTCCTGCAGACTCCTGCTCGGTGCTGCGCTCAGCGTGGGGACATTAGCTGACATTCTCCGGCACAAAGTTTGATTGAGGAATCCTCCGACAAGTCCGCCCATGACCCATGCGCCTGCTGTCTCCCTGCAGGCGGCTCTCTGGTACATTTTATGTCTTATTTTGGCAGTCAGTGTCTTCTAAGCCCCAGTACAGCTAATTTCACATATGCTTAGTAATGAGAACAGAGGAAACGAAAAATGTTTCAAATTCCATTGGATTGTTAGCGTTGTTCTGGACTGCGGCAGAGGAAACAACCTGATCAGTTTCTATTTACTCTTCCAATGTCGTTCTTGGATATCCCAAGCTCTCTGTGCCCATACGTCAAGCACATTCAGCATAGGCCCCTCCACGTCACCCATGTCTGACTGATGGACCCCCGTGCTCTAGAGCGCCAGGGCAGGGGCGCAGCTCTAGAGACCTTTCTGCAGAAACCGCAGGCCCTTTCTAGGGTAAACTCGCTGTCACGTGGCGAGGGGATGTGTTTTACAAAGTATTGGAATTTAGCTCTTTAGCCCACCACAAAGTAACCAATACCATAGGCTAAAGTCAGGGTCACTGGAATTATGCGATTGTGCAGTCAGGGCGTTTTTATCATAATTATTAATCTCCCGCATTTGCAACATAGTCGGTCATCTGCGACATAATCTGATGATTTTACCTAAAAAATAATGTTGTTTTTAAGTGAAACGGTTCAAAGTTTACTCAAAATGCCGCAACACATGTTGCCAGCAGTTGAAGGCCCTTTGCAAAGGTTGACTGGTCACTTTTCTCTTGCTTATTGCTATGTTTGAGCATCTTACTGGTACTAATGAGGTGCAACCTATTCCCGGAGATGGTTAACAAGTGTAAAAATAACAAAATAATAAACTAATACTATCAGAAAATGTGTTGCATTATGTTGCATAATTTGCCTTTGCTTTCCGCATAATATGGTCAACCCTGCCACATAATTTGGCACTCTCCAGCCACATAATTTCAGTGACCCTGGCTATAGGTAGGTTGACATGAGCATAAGCTCTATGAATCAATTCTACCTTGCTCATTATACTCAGTTAAAGGGGCTTTTAGCCAACCCTCTTCATCCATTGGTCGGCTGTCATTCACATTTTTCCTCTTCCCAATACAGCTAAAAAATGGGGCGATGGGTCAGCGTACTTCATCCTTTGGACTACCTTCACTGTGAGTGACAACATTCTGCTCTTTTACAAGAGGCACACCCGCACACAGTAAGTGATGGACTAGTATGGCTGGGTGTAGTTACAATACAGACTTTGCAAAAAAGTTCATGCAACACATTGCCATATACAATGCCAATAACTCAAACTTTAATGCTGCGAGACCTATTGCATTGCAAATGCTTGTTTTAAGATGTGGTGTGCAAAGCTTCTGGGAAAATCATTTGCATGGTGTACAGTCCTGTTCCCTTTCTCTGATCACTGATTGCCTGTATCTGGTATCCTGGTTTTTGATTTTGGCCTTCGTCTCATCCTAATCTACAGCATGAACAGAGGAATAGGTTTTTCTTTTGGCATGAGTGAGGTCCTCAACCTTTCCTGTGACCTGGAAGGACACAAAAAGCGTGATCTCATTGCACTGACAGTGGGCTATCTTCCCTGTTATGGGTTTAGTCCATAGAATGGTGGTGGCAGCATACCGTGCTTTGTGAATCTATAGTTGTGACTAGACTTTTTTCTATCTGTGTCACCTGAGTAAAGGCTCACTGGCCCACTTGTGTAAAGTTCTGCTTCTATGCACTAACATCCACCCTAACGCTGACATCCCAAGTATATGTTGTGCGTCTTTCTGTATGTGGCCACCATGGCATATGCATTGTGTGTAAGAGTGAGACAGAGTAAATGGAGGCCTATGGCATCCATTCTGGATGCCCCATGTCTGGTCGTGTGCTCAAAGTGGAGGTAAACTTGTTTGCCAAGAAAGTGGAAGTGTATTTCTGGCATTCCTGAAGTTGGAGGAAGGAGACCTAAACAATGAAGTGGGGCGATAAAGAGTCTCCTTTAGTAACTCAATTGGGCTTTTTGCTAGGAGGAGCTGCTGATTAGACTTCCTGCAGCACTGTAATTTGGTAGATGGTGCGGGGGAAGGGTGGAACTGCAGTCTCTATTGTTCAAGGTGAAAGGGACACTTTGAATGAATCCAGCTTTTGTCTTTTCCTTGATTATTGTTCAATGTGGTTGATCACAGTTGTGTGAGAAATATCACACTGCCTCTATACTGAAAACTACCCAGCTACTAGGAGTATCACCCTACACTAAGGCTATGTCTGGCAAGCAGCCTAGAAAGGATACTAGAAGGGAAAAATACCTCATACCAGTTCGTAAAGCACAGGCAAGCATGTATATCAGATATCATCTGCCTGTTTTACTGTAAAACATGGGACCCAGAAATGAGTGCTCCAGTAATTAATGTCATCATTTGCTTGGAGCACGTTATGTGGGGTGTGCAGGAAATTTCAAGAGAGCTTTTCTGCCCATACTTTGCTTGATGTTCCTGGGCAGAAAGGAAGCCAGCATACATATCTGAGATCAAAGTGATGAGGGGAGGGGGCTGCAGGTCATACAGGTAACTCCTCCAGGATGAACTACAAGAGGTGTCTCTGATACAGGGAATAGGTAGAGCACAGGCAACATCAGTACAAGTTTGTTGGCACACACAAATGCTGCTGTATGGAATGTAGTACTGGGAACCTCATGTACACACAAAAGAGATACAACAAAGACAAACTTGTAAGATTCCATCACACAGGACAGGTTCAGCATCAACAGTGAAGTTCCTTCATTCAATAGGGGTAACATTTGGAGCAGCTGCGCAAGCTTCCTCAATGCAAAACGAGCACACAGGTGAAACGAAGTGAATGCTCGCCACACACAGCAAAGCCACAGAATGGCCACCAACTATAAAAACCAACTTATATTAGAGGTACACTACATAAAGTAGAAGTACTAGTGTCCCTCACAAAACAGGTACAGTACCGAAAGCGAACCTGCAGCATTCCCTCACTCAAAACAGGTGCAGCACGCTTAGTCGTAGTGTGAACTGATGTCACAAGCAGGTAGATTACGAAAAGCAACTGTGCATTCACCCTCACACCAAAGAGATATCGCATAGGAAGCAGCAGTGCAGGCTGTATTACTAAGGAAATGGTACGGCACAGGAAGTGGCAATGCAAGCTACACTCGGGTGGTTAAATAAGGAGAGGTGAGACAGAGATAGATATGAGATGGGCACTAAGAGAGATGAACATAAGAAATGGGATGAGGAGGTCTTGTCACACAAATTGAATTGGTGCAGTGGAAATGTACTTTGCAACTGCACAGAGGTAACACTTTTACACAGTGCCCTCTCATAGGTAGTTCTATCTATATGTACCTGCTCTTCACCAGAATATGCTTCTCTGTGAAGTTGTATGAGGCTGAAGTTGAACTCACTGATTTCCAGCAGAGGCAATACATAAGTTTCAGTTTGAGTTATGGAGCTTCTGCCAGTATCCAAACACACAATATTTGGGCATGGTAATACCTCACCTCTGAAAATGGTTATATTGTATGTTTCAAACTGTCCAATTGAAGGGGTGTGAGGCGGTTATATTGTAGTTGATTGGACTTTTATGTACCTGAGTTGTGCATATGACTGTGAGCCGTTCTATTGTGATCATCTTTTGTGCATGCCAAGTTCTTGATGTGTACAATGGCAGCCTACATGACAGTGTGTGTTGTATTTGGGCTTAGCCCAAACAAGCATCATGTTCTTATATTTACACCCCAGAAAATAAAACTGCTGACAACCATGTACCTTTGTTACACACACTTTTTGGAATTCCCTCCCTGTGTCCTTTCGTCACTGCCCTTCTTATGATTTGTTCCGAAAAACCCTGAAAACTCACCTTTTTAAGTTGGCCTTTGAGTAGTGCTCCCTGCCTCAGTTGTTATGTCTGTTATGAGCGCCAAGAAACCGTCTCGGTGTACGTGCGCGGTACAAATTTTTTAACATTAACATTAACATTAACAATAACCAGTCATGATATCCTTAACAGCGAGTGTAAAATAAGCAACACAGGCATATTTCAGTAGAGATGTTGACACAATGGGCTTTCACTTCTCAATTGACAAGCTGATTAGTACAATAGGCATTATGTTAATGCCAACACCACTGAATACTAGAGCAGCAGACTGGAATGTTCAGCCAACATACCCATATATTGGAAATACAGTAAAATATCATGGTAGCACACTTGAATATCAATCCGATTGCCAAAAAACATAATATTGAGTTGCTGCGATGACACCATAAAATAAACAACCTGCTAGTATAATCATTTTTATGAACTAATAATTGGCACATGAAAAATAATGTAAAAACATTATCAAATACTGCTTTCACCGTGGAAGAGATATCTGCCTTTTGTGCTTTCTGTTCTGTGTATAATGGCAAATATATTATTAATAGGTGCAAATAAATTAGTGTTCTGGTTTCTGAGGCAAAATCTGAAGTACTGGACTACTCTGGGAGCTCTCTTTCAAGACAGACTGTCAAACCTTACGTTTACTAACTAATTTCTAGGGAACATGGTGCTGCAATATACTTCCCAATTTCTATCTTGTTCTTTTGAGGGGCTTCTAAAATTCTCTTCTCTATAGACTGCTTTGAGGTGAGTGTCTGCCGTCTGAGCAAAATAAACAGCCATTTTGTAAGTGAATACCATACACAATGGTTTTCAGTGTCCCATTTTCTACTCTGTTGATATAGTGTGTGTGTGTGTGTGTGTATGGGGCCCCACTCAGTGCACTTTATGGGTGGCGGGGCGGACCGAAAGCGTTTGTTACACAACTGAAATGGAGGAGCTTTTTCTGTGAGGGCGGGGGCTTGGAGATGGTAGGCGGTACATGGGGAGAAGAGCTAGAAATGCGTGCATTCTTATGGAGTGCTGTAAGAAATAAAAAAGTAGTTCTCTCCATGTAAGCAGTGGAAGGATACAAGGCAGCCAATAAAAATAAAATAAAAAAGAGGCTTGTCCCAGGGAAGGCACAAGCATAAGATGAGGATGGCAAGTCATCAAATAGAGGCATGCAAACGAGAGTAAAAAATCAAATCAACCACTTGTAAGCAATGGGCAGGCTCTAAACCCAATGTGAGTTTCTGGTTCCGGTCCATAAGAGGTCTTTTGCGATCAGATCGTAACAAGCTGTGCAGTAGGAGATCTAGAATGTATTTCACACAGTACAAGATACGCTGCCACAGTTTACTTATTTATTATGAGTTTTATATAGCGCTGGCTAGACCCGGAGGTATCAGAGTGCTTTACATGAGGATCAGCGAGTTACATGTTACAAAATTACAACTGTTACAGGAGCCAAGAATAAACAAAAGGAGAAAATCAGTGATTAGATAATAACAAGAGATATTAACGCATAAGCTGGAAAGGGGAGGTAGCCACAGGATCGCAGAGGGAGGAGGCGGGGAAGGGAAGGAAACACAACGGGGAGATTAGGAAAAATTATGTCCAATGACCTGGGTAGGTGGCGGCCGAGGGGGTGAACCAAAGCCTAACTCCTCTATAGCTGCCTAAACAGCTCCACCAAGCATCGGCCATGTTTTTCGGTCTCCGCGGTGAGTCCAATCTTCATGGTTCCCACCCGGGGGGCATCGTCATAGATCCAACTGTTATAGGTTTTTCATTAACCTCTCAAAAATGATTCGAAAGAAAGTTATGCTGGCTCCCAAACAACCTTTAAATGTGCTGATTAAACATTTACACACATTTACATTTCATGAGAGAACACTTGTTTCTTCTTGAGCGGTCTGTCCCTCTTCTTGATTCACAGTACAGGAGACCTCCCCCCCTTCCCTGTCAGCCCGAGGCAACTCAAGTCAGCATTAACAGTTCAGGAATGTATGGGAACTGCTTTGGTAAATTACAAAAAGCTTCGGAATGTCTTTCCCAATGAAACCCGTTCATTCCAACTTCAGGGCTTGATTTACTTGGGAATTACCATTTCACTCTGAACATTGTACACTGAATATTTGAGCTGGGACATCCCCACATACAAAGTGTTGTTGGCTAAAAATCTGCATCATATTGCAGAGTGTATCACAGATTGACAACCATGCAGCATTTCTACACTTTTTCAATATTCGTGCACAGGCTCACGTTTAAGTTGAAGTGTGTTGATTAGTGTTGTGTATCTATGTTGTAAGGGACCATTATTCCTGTATAATTACTTGTACCCCCAGGCCCCTCTGAGATTACTTGGGTTCCCTTGCTCTTTACAAAATATACAGTAACAACCATGGGCATAGTTACTGAAATGCAATCATTTTAGATATATCTGTGTTAAATAACCATGCTGTCACAAATTGGTGCCAGCCTGCTGTTTTATAAACACAATAGGTGTTACATGTAATGGGAATAACACATGACTTATCATAGTTGCACTGTCTGGAAATTTAAACTTGATAATCGTTTTTGTATTCTTTAATACGATTTTCGTGGATATATTGTTTTTTGTCACATGAATTATGGTGTTACATGAAAAAATAGGCTGGGTTCCCACAGTTCTCTTAAGAAATTTCTTGGTCATCGTTTGTCATATACGCACTTCTAAACCACAATTTTATTCCACAAAAACAACACGTTTTTGGACATTACCCGAATTTTTAAGAGGCATATTAGAATCTGCATCGTATAAAATGATATGGGTATTCATTTTTGTTTTAAACCCTACTCAAGTATAGCCGACTAAATGCCCTGCACCCTTTCGGACTTTGTATGTGGTTGTAACGAGGTGGGCAATCTCGTCGCTTCCCGCTTGATGCACACTACATATGTAATTCTCATCACCGCAATGTAATATTATATAAAACGAATAAAGTTTTTTTTTAAACATGTTCAAGTATTGCATCTAAACATTAATTGTGTATTCAGATATAGTATACATGTACACGTGCAGAGCCTAGTATATTTATTAAAGTGTGGAGTATGGGGAGGACCCTGACTCGCGGGACGTGAAGCTTGCAGTAGGTTATGCTGCCCCTTCTTTGGCTCTAAGTATGTTCTTGAATACCCTTCCTCAGTCTGCCTAACAAAAACTGTCTCTAGAGGACTTAGCCAAAATTCAACAGCTCGTGTGCAACACTCATCTCAACTTAGGTTTCCCTACATATATCAATAACTGTCTGCTACGGTTATCCCAAAAACCCCATCCATGTCATCACAGGCACAGTTTCCAGTCCAAGGCTTTCCTGTGACAGCTCGCTGCATTGTGTAGGTTGTAGCTCGCATGTGGTTCAATTGAAGAAATTATGCTGGTTGTTGAAAAGTTCAGGAATAGAAAGTGTCCATCCATGATGACTATGATTTATGTGGTCACACCAGTGTCTGGCATCTCCTTGCTAAATATTTCAGTTTGATGGGCAGTTCTGGACTCTTCACTGGGATAGTCCCAATCATGCCCCAGGGACAGTATAGCCACTGACGCAAGCAACTTTGCGTATTAGATCAAGACCCACGTGCCTCAGTGTGGTATTATCAAAGGATCCTTGGTCTCAGTGCCTCTTCCATTTACATGGTGGCACTAGTTGATCTAAGAGGGAGCGCTTTGCAACACCAACAGGCTCCCAAACTGTACCAACCTTGAAAGCCATAGTCAAAGAAGATGCTCATCTCAGATGCTCTGGATTCTCTTCTCTGGCGAGTTTAAGAATCCAATTCCCTCAAAGGTCACTTTCTTCAGCCGCAACCTCTTCCTATAAGGATGAGTTCCCTCCGCATACCTGCTAACCTCCCTGTCAGAACATGCACACTGACAGACTGTGGGCAGGAACTCAAGACATGGCATTTCACATACATGATCTGGAGTTGAAAGCAATGCTGCTGAGCCTAAAGTAATTGAGTTCTCCTCTCAAAAGGAAAGGTGTCCTTACCCTAATACAGAGAAGCAATGATTTAAATTAGGAAGCACTGGATCAATCTCTGTACTAGTCAGATGAGGTTACCTGTACTTTAAAACACGATCTCCATCGTGGTCTTCCACTTGTGGGGAAGAATTATCCTGGGACACACTGTGAGCAGGTTGTTCAATAGTCATCAGTGAGAGGTAAACCAGCCCATTTGTAGGCCTATTTCAACATTCATGATTTGTGCAGGCAGCTCTTTATGCAACGACGACAATCACCAGTAGCCACCTTTTGCCTCCCACCGTAACTCTGGCAGGATCCTCCTTGGAAATACATTCCAACTTGGATGAACATGGTAGTTCCTGCACACTTTTTTAGACCAACTCCTCTCTTTTACAGACAAGACTTGCCAAATGTTAAAGAATACCAGCATCTCACTGATGATCCACGTAGCCCCCAGTTTGGTCAAGACAGACTTGGGATTCAGATTTGATCCAATATTAACTTCCTAGAGCTTTCGAGTGTTTTGAATATCCTTGTTCAGCTGGCGGACACACATTAAATCCCTCCCTACCACTGCAGAACTTGAGAACCTGTTTCCTTAAAAAACACTGTATGCCTACCTGAGTTTGCCAGAACTGGACATTTCCGTCACAAGTTGTCTGGAACGACCGCACTAGACATCAGTGTAAGAGAATATAGCTTCACTTTTGCCACAGTACTCTTGAAAACGGCCTGAACTATTTCCAGGTTCTGTCATGTCATCATTTACAGCATAGTCATTTAATTCAGGAATCCTGGTTAACTACTGCAAATATTTTTCAGCTATCGTTGCCTATTTCAAAGCACTAAGAGGCGTAGTCTCACAAAAAAATTACTCATTTGGGTGGTTTATCAATTTTGCTCCAAAGTGAGATCTCAATTTTGACCTTGCCCCTTTAATGTACAAGACATATGAACCCGTGGCATTTTTAAATATTTACCTCTTAACATGTAAAACATATTAGCTAGTATATCCTCAACAGGAACGATTTATGTGCACAGAGCTCTCTCTTCATAAGATCAATATATACACGATTCTGAAATCGGACCCCTCTTTTGCACTTTTATTCCTAATGTTTCAGCATAATTCCACCTTAGAACTAATGTTTCCTATTCTGAAGCATCTCCACAAAACCTGGATGTTTTCAGGGTTCTTACATTCTACTTGAAAAGAACTATCATTAGGAAGTCAAATCACTTATGGTGGTCTAAATCTAGGTAACAAAGTTGCAAAAGCTACTGCTCATAGATGGTTGGGTATATCCAAAACGTCGATACAAGATGAGCTCAACCTCCTATGAGCCCATGCGCCAGAGCCAAAGTAGTGATGGCAGCTTTCCAAAGACGTGCATATTGAGGACATTTCTAAGACAGCCACCTGGGCTAGGCACAGGCCTTTTGTAAGCCGTACTTATTGAAGGCGTCTTCCAGCAAAGATGCAGAAGTTGGGTACAACTGGTTTGCTTGAAGCCTAATTTGGCATTGTCTGTCTCCCCCTCTCATCCTATTTGGGGTGGAATGGGGCACGAAGACCTGAAATCGTTATGCAGGATAATAAAATAAGGAAAAAATACCATCTTGTTGATTTTGTCCTTTCTCTCCTTTGCCATCCCCATCCAATGATCTCCTTGTTAAGTACAAGCACGCTCCAACCATACTTGGCAGAACTGAACGTGTGCCAGCTGTACTGGGACAGATGGTAAAGCACAAGAGGGTGCATGGCCTCCTTAGGAGAGAATGCTTGCGCTCAGTCTCCTTGGGAACATTTTAAAGTCACATTTTTAAGAGCAGCAATTTTCACACTTTTGCTTGCAATGCAGGATTGGCAAACCATTATTAGTGAGAGAGAGCAAAACTATTTTCACATGTACTTGGCTTTTATTTTCATAGCTTGCATACAGGTGGCTGTTTACAAAGGCTCAGACCCAGAGGGTAATTATGAACAGCTCATGACTAGAGCGTCGGCTCATGTGCAATGGCGGAGGAGCGTAACCCCACTGACTCTGAGGCAGCAGCTGAAAAATAAAACAATGTTTTACTTTACGATTATATCACAGCCAATAATATGTGTGCTGAACTCGAATGAAGCCTCCCCGATTGGCGGCATAGAGCTGAGTCAGTCACACGGAGCTGAAGTGGCTGCACATGATGACAAGCAGGCTCTTTTGAGGCCTGGACTTATTTTTCTTCAAAAAGATGTGACCCACAGTAAGGGAGAGGAAGGGTGAAAGAAGGATGAAGAATTAAATACTGTGGCAAAGGAAAAAAGTAGGGATGAAAAAGAACAAGCAAGAGCGAGAAGGTACGGACACAGGAAGCGCAGGATGGTGGAAGAAACCGTATCAGGTGGAAATCAAAACTAGACAGCCTTGGTATTAGGTAACATATGCCTGCTTCAGTGCCTCTTGCGACGGAGCATTGGCAAAGCCAACAAGTCTTGCTTTTGGGACCTATTGGCTCTGCTAATGTTTTCTAGCTATGCTGTACAGCTTTGGTAAGCCCAATATATTTCATTAAAAGTCTTTTCCAACCAGACAGCATAAACTGTTTGGTAAGCTCAACGTAGAATGCATTGCTCTGAATGATTAGTCAGCCATCAGCAAAGTTCATGTCCCAGAGACTAACACCAAAGAAGTGTTGCTATTGTTCGACCCTATCCTCCAAATTTTCCACATCTTACCTGTCCTATAAAATACATATCTTTTCTGCAATTACGTTCAACGCTCTACCGTTAAAACCTGCACACCGTCTTGTTGCTTTATGTTCAGCAGAGCGAGAGTAGAAGTGTGTTTTCGCAAAGCTGATCACACCTGAGAGTCATTATTACAATAGAGAAAACAAGCCCATGCTGCATTAACCAAAGTACATCACAAGTGCACACCTCCTTCCACACATAAAACACTTTTGCCTAATTGCATACAATAAAGGATCAGCGTGGTTTTTTCTTTACTTTTATTTCCGTCCTTGGAGCTTCTATTGCTGGAATCTTTTTAAATTGCTATGATCTCCTAGGAACGTGTAGGCGTTTGGTGAAGGCTTCTTGCTCCATGTTCATAAAGACTGGCAGGAGCGAATTAAGGACGCTAGTCACTACAAAAGAAGGCAGAGAACTCCCTTACATGCCACCTGAAACCTGCATGCAACAATATTCACCAACCTTATGTCAGCGGATGGCGTCCATCTCCAAGCTTGAGGTACAAGTACAACTTTACCTATGCGAGCGGTTGCTAAGTAAGCACTGTAGTTTCCTAAATCTGATCTACTGTGTTGTTCTACCTAAGACTTTCAATCTATCATATATTCATCCATTATCTAGGACCCACCATTGTCAGGGAGCACAATTGAGCATCCTCTCCTTTTAAGGGTATTTTGACTTTAGGACAACTTTCATCTGCTTTTGAATAGGGTCATCATACCAGCTCAATAGTTTCTGTGGGAGTGCAGTCCTGAGTGCATTTAAATAAACAATGCCACACAACGCTCTCCCAGAGCCTCTTCTGGCGGCTTATGGAAGTCAGCCTACTCCATCAACTACCCTGGCCACCCCATTTCTCCAGCTGTTGATGTCAAGGACCATATCTGAGGTGGACTTGGAAAAAGACTTACATCTTCATCTGGTCAGTGTACTTGGATGTAAAAGTAAGCACATAAGTCTGATAAAGCAGAGGAGTATATGTTAGAGTTCAACCATGTGCTTTCTTTTCCTGTAGAACAAGAGGGTTTGTCTAGGTCAGATAGGAGAGCATATACGCGATCATTCAGCCTAGTTTCAGTTAGGAGGTCGTGGTGGATTAAGAACAACACTTCCTACTCAGGTGTGCTTACACCAAGCCAATCACTTCCCTCTAGAAAAACTGGCTCTTATTTTCAAATTCTCAATTTAGGTGTCATGCTTAATCATTGGGCGTTTTGCTCCTCGTGGGGGTGGCGCCAAAGGATCCAATAGGGACCAACTGGGCGCGAAACATGTCGACCGCACTATTAATTTTTATCACCTATTTTGAAAAAACAAACCGAACTTCCTCACTGGAGTAAGGGTACACAAGTTCTTTTTCCTGATTTTAATTATACTGAAAGGACCCAAGAATAAATACTACCACGGGCACTGTTACGTTATTTTTAATTCACTTGCACACTTCCCACATATCCGCACTCACCACTGTGGCGTTCCTCTCAAAAGATCTCCACTACAGAGCCCTCTCGCGTGGCCCGTGGGGGGACTGCAGCACCAACGCCACGAGGAGCAAAACGGCCAATGGTGAAGCCTGACACCTCAACGGGTGTGTGAGAGCAACTCTTCAAATTTGAGGAATTCCCTTGCAACCAACCGTATATTCATTTATTAAGACGGGTTACTATCAACTTCCTGCCTTTTTTCACACTCTCCGCTGCTGAATAGGCTAGCACTTACTCACAGGAACAATTACTCTCTAGTGATTTTGACACTGTCAGTTTTGGCCTTAAATTTGAAACAAACTTCCATTGTTTAGACCTGCAAGTGTCCGAATATCAATGGATACGGGCACCCGGATTATTGAAAATGCGACACATGAGAAAAAAGAGGGACTCCTTACTCTGTTGTGGGATCAAAATAGTACACTCGTATTCCTGCTGCTCCTCCGTATAAACCAAAAAGCTTGAAAATCGGCATGCCAGTCAAGCAAATCTTTGTTCGGTATTCTTTGTACCTTTTCATGTCATGTCCATCAACTTGTTCCAAATCTTTACTAGCTGTCGTACTGTCTTGCACCCTAAGAGGACACTTTTGCAAAGGTGCCAGTCTGTACAAATACTCACTGAATCATTCACTTGTGGTGAGATTCCGGAGAGGCGTCAAATGCTGGAAGTGTATGAAGGGATAAACTATCCTCTGATGGTTCAGTGGTAATCATTGACCAGCCAGTGTAGGAGTTATGTGTCCAGTTTCTACTTACCACCGCACCATAGCTGCACAAAAACACTGGACTTCAGAAGACTATATTGTCAGACCAGTTTCTCATTGTCACCGGGCCCTAGCTGCGGATGAGCTCTGGAATTGAGATAACTGGACTGTCTGACTAGTTTCGGCTCGCCACAAATCTTGGCTGCGTATAAACTCTCGGATTGAGATTACTGGACTGTCTGACTAGTTACGACTTGCCACGGATCCTGGCTGTGGATAAACTCTAGAACTGAGATTACTGTACTATTTGACCAGTTTCTACTCACCAGCAGACTCTAGCTGTGGATAAATGCTGAACTTGAGATAACTTTACTGTCCAGCCAATAACCCCAAAATTCACAAGCATCAACACTATTGATCAATGTGAGAATATAGAAACTCATTACTTAGAAACACTTTACATCGATCCCAATGCACAGAAATCATTACTCCAATATTTAAATTACGTTACTCACCATAGTTCCTTTTAGTTATTCAAGTAAGCCTCCTGAACTCTCCTCTCAGTCTGCTGCCCACATACTGTGTAAATTAAATCTGATTCATTCCATCCGCCCACCCATAAAAAACACGGTAATGGTTTTCTTTGTATTTTTTCGGAGATTATCTTTTTTTGGGTATAAGGCAGACATTTTTGCATATTTCTAAACAACATTGCTAATCTCCAAGCGGTGCTTCCTTCCTGATAGACAAGTCTGTATTACAGTCCAACACAAAAAAGCATCAGCAATGCATGTTTTCCAGCATGGGGAGCGCGGTGTTAAGACCACTGGAGATGGCGTAAGTGCAAAGCCACTTCCAGCTTAGTGAAGATTTCTGCTTCAGTTCTACCATGCTATCCCCCTGGCATGTGGCATTGTGGTGCAGGAGCAGCTTTATAAAGTTTAAACATACAGGTAAATGTCATTACGGCCGCTTTATTTATGCAGCTGCCACCCCAAATTCGGTCACTGTCAGCAAGCAAAATGTTGCCACTGCAGTTGGTGCATTTGTTCGGGTTCCTTAAACGACCCCTGTATTTCAGGAGAGGACCGAATACGTTTACTTATTTTCTCCTATGCAGGCTGGCCTGTGCGCGAGTCGAGGCGGGATCTATCCATCGTAACTCAAGAAAAGAGACTACCAAAAAGCCCTGAATGGCAGTAACAAGAAGCAGGCAGGAGAATCCGTCAGTGGTTGGCACGACTGTGGGACATATCACGAAAGCACATAGCAGCTTTAGTGATGAGGCACATTTTGGTGGGGCTGGCAACGATCGCTGCTATTTTAATGATGATTATTGGAATTTCTTAGTTCATGTTATTTCCTTGGTGTCAGAGGATACTTGCTGCCAGGCCCTTTATATTATTACTCACGTATTGAACTTAATGTTGATAAATCTTTTTTTTTTTTTTATGGCATTGCTAGTAATCTTACCTGTTGCGCAGAGGAAGTCAGCAACAGTAATCCTACCTCTCATGGTCACTAAATTAAAGCACTTATGTTGCTATCGCTTCTTGTCCTCGCCCCAACCACTGGGGTGTTCGGGATGAGCCGGTTGATTTTCTGGGATCCTGCTCCTGTGAAGCAGGGAGCTCAGCTTGCCTCGTCATGACATAAGAGCTCAGAAACACGCCCTCTTCTTGTCACTGAAAAATACCTTCATGTCGAGTCTGCTGCTTAGTCACGCACACCAAGTCAAAGGGAGACCTGTGTGGCATTCCTGCGCGCGGTGTCACCCCTCCTCTGACGTACATGGAGTCTGTGCGGCTCCAGCGGGCCAGGCCTCGTGACATACACCGGAAGTGCGTATTTCATGCGAAGATACCGCCAGGAGCAGTACACAAGTGCGCGTTTAACTATCAGCACAACGAACCCTTACGCCACTCTACCAGATACATGTAATCCTTGTGATAGAGAATAGAATTATTTTCATTTTGCAAATCACAAGTATATAAAAAAAAAACTTTGTTTTTAAGGCAGCTAAGAATGGCATTTTCTAATGCCAAATGAAAATGTATCATTAAAATTAACATCGAGCAATCACACAGACGCAGAAAGGTGACTTTTAAAGTACGTTGTGCCAGGTCTCATTGCCAAGAAAAGAAAATTATGTAATACTACAAATGCAAGATAAACAATTGTGCTATAATTGAATTTCGAGGTTGCACGAACATTAGAAAAGGATTGAAGCAATAGAAAAAACTTGAAAACAGGACTTAACCAGGTATTATTTCCAACTACGCTTAAGGTATCTCATATGGAGATACAATACTATATAAACTCTTGCACCACTGCTCCCTAGAATTGGTAAGGGAACCCATATTTACAATACAGTTAAGGTTAATATGGTTCTCATTTAGGGGCAACGCATTCCAGACTAAATGCTGGGAAAGTAGCTATCAGTACTTTCATGAGTTAAGGAGTAGAACGCAACCATAATTGGGGTGCAGTGCGCCCTTCAAGCTTGCGTCCTGTTGCCTTTGCACTGAATTTATTAGTAGAAGTACTCAAGTTTGCTGTATTAACCGTAAAATGTTTCCAATACATCACAATAAGAAGCTATTTAAAAAAGAAACAAGCAGTGTAGTCAATAAACAATACACAAGCAACCAATAATTAAACGGTCTAAAAAACACATTGATTAATTAGAGCCTTAAAAAACTAAATTAAACTAAATCTTTAAAAAACGAAATCTACAAATCTCCTAGCGCACTTATAACTGCTGCACTAGTGACAGTTATGCCCCAGACAGAGACAGCGAAATATATAAATATAAACACACACACATATACATATACTTTTTCCTTTAACAATATATGTGTTTTTAAGTTTATAACGATTTTAATGATGTACGTTTTATATTGTGAGTTTTAATTAACTGTACAATAAAGTAAATCTAATCTAATCTATACTTTCAAAAATGCCACCCCTCCCTCCCCCCATCAAAGCAAGGTTCTTAGGAAGAGACGTTCAGAGGAAAAGGAAAGAGGTCTGTGGTGGCTTTGAGAGTGGGGATAGGATTATGTAAAGTGACTGACTGAGATGGGAGCGCTATACATTATCTTGTGTTGGTTTAGTGTAATATGCACACTACCAATTTATCAGGCAGTAGGCGCAGCCCTTCAGATCCTCCAGCAGAGGATCTGAAGAGAGATCCGATGTGACATGCAGTTTCCACACCAGGCTTGCCCTTTCTAAAGCAGCAGGCCTTTTTGTAATCTCTGCATCGGCCATCACCAGCCTTTAATCTGTTTTTCTGCCATTATTGTTCCAGTGTTCTCTCTTCCTTCGATTGCCAACTGCCGGCTCTTGAGCACCGGTCTGCGGCCTTCTGACGGATAGCATCAAGAAATCATTGAGAACTGCACCAAGGGTCATGACAACTCTCAGGAAGTGGAGGCTAGCAACAGAGAGTGAGAAAAAGATGCGCTCCACCTGCCGTCAAAAGGAACCCACCGCCAGATGTAGCGCAAGTTTCGGAAACAAGAAAATCGCCAATGGGCAATAGGGCTACTTACAACATAACCTGTGTAACCCGAAGGACATCTTGGAGATGATATAATGTTACCCAACTCAATGGTATTCATTTCATCTGACTGCAGGGGGGGTACGGGGGGGGGGGAGAAAGCTGAGGGGACTCATGGGTTTTCAAACCTGAGGTAAAAAGATTCCTACAGTACGCAGTTTTAAGATAAATGTAAATACAGTGCAGAATAATTAATTATATTTTTTGACTAGTTATGGATTATATTGAAACTTTAACTTGGTCCAGACCTCGAGTCATCCCAACAGTACCCAAGTCATGGGTTGTATGGCTCACAGTCTTGGGGACTGTCTTCACTGCTCCATCACGAGAGCGGGTCATCACAGACCACAGTTTACATGGATATGGTAAGAATTAAATCTATCATTCAATATGAGTTAGGAGTTAACAAATATGCGGAGCCTAATACAGCGGCAAGATGTCAGTGCATGCTCACATATATATATACCATCTGCACACAGTGGCTGCACCAGGCAGGTGCGTGCAACACATACTCTGCATGGACGAGAGGATAGTGTCTTACCCCCCCCCACACACACACATGCAGACACCCTACCACAGTGGCAAGATGCCAGTGCATGCACACATGTACACCGTCTGGTCCCTAAGGCAGTACACCGGTATATCTTTCCACAAGCAAAGGGATTCGACATAAGCTGAGTGCGTGCATGACATACACTGCCTCCAGGACCCACACACAGACTACACACAGTGACAGGGTAGATGTGTCTACACAAACATGCAGGCACCCTACCACAGCGACAA
Source organism: Lissotriton helveticus (assembly GCF_964261635.1). NCBI lineage: Eukaryota > Metazoa > Chordata > Amphibia > Caudata > Salamandridae > Lissotriton > Lissotriton helveticus. Next base: position 151,142,682 of record NC_136069.1, read on the forward strand.
GATGCCAGTGCGTGGCATGCACACACCTGACAGGAGTGTGGTGTCTGAGAAGGCACAGTAGATCTGGTCCAACCAACATATACACAGAAATGTTACATCAGCAACACGCAGGACTAGCTCACCGCAAAGCAACAGGTAGGAAGAGGGGACTCGGTTGACACAAGAGGTCCAACCGAGGTATGCAAAGCTTCTCCAGAACTTTAAAGGAGCCTGAGGCGCAAGACTCTGCATTGCACGTTGCCCTGACCCGATTGGAACACGTTGCCCAAAGTGTTCGGGTTAATCTCAAACAGGTGAGGCACTGCAGCCCTAAGAGATATCCAGACAACAGTTAGAGCGGGGTAAAGAAGGTGGTGTTGAGGCAATGAAGGGAGGGAAAAGGGTTACAGGAATAGAGAGGCTTGGGAAGGGTAAGGGTGAGAAAAAGATAGGAGGGAAAATAGCAAAATAAAGGTATAGCAGAGAGGTAGGTACAAGAGAGAATGGTGGGGATAAACAGGAGGGAAAAGGATACAGGGTGTGCGTGGCAGGCTAGATAGGAGAGGGTGCGAAGAAAAGGAAATAATCATTGACAAAGCCAACCAGCGTGGCCTTATTATCGGCCATTCACACAGGGATATAACATACCGGATAGGGGGCTTTTGAACCTCCATGCAAATGGCAGTAGAACGCATTTGTGCACTTAAATTACTCCGAATACAAGGGCCTTGTGAAGCACAAAGTGTGCATCTTTTCAATGCCCAATGTGGCTATATGTATAGCTTCAAATCCAGATTAGTTACACCAAAACTGGGGCCTGGGCTGCAGGGGAATGGTTTAGCGGGAGGTTGGAGTGCGGAGGAATAAGGCAAACAAAAACTGTTATCTTGTCTGAAATTCTAGGTAGCATCACTGCTGGAAATAAAAACCTTGATTGTGTGTTCTTTGTTAGACAATTCATTCTTGGACTCTTTTGTGTGCAAGTACTGCAGCATTTTCTTTTTTTAAATGTCAACTTGCTCTTAAATGGTTGCTTTTCAGCCTATGCACAACTCGGCTTGTTCCCGCTGCTAACACTCACCATGCATTGCATCTGCGATGCTTCAGTGTGTGTACAGCTTTAACTTAAGCAAGAAGTCATAAGAGGCGACTCACTGGTAGCAGGAGAGATCCAGTTGTAGCAGCAGATTCCCAGATCACGATTTGCAGGAGTAGTGTTGAGGGTAGATCTGCAGATTCCATAATGTGAGGCAAGATCACCATTCAGTTGGTGCCGCCAAATTAAAAGAAGTGGCCTGAAAAACGACCATTTGATAAAGACAGGAGGCGGGCTATCAGTTTAATATCTTTAATACCAACAGTTCTGTCACCGTATCTGGTTGGAAGAGTTGGGGAGCAGGCAGAATGAATGTCATACCCACAAATTGTGAACTTAGTGGGTGAACCCAAACGTGTTGTGAATGGCCTTTCTCGCCCTCGATACACATATATATCTGCTCCCAAAAATTTTGCATTCTGTGTGTTTCCAAAGAGGGGAAAAGGAAGGGAATCAAAATGTGTGAAAGTGGGGCGTATGAAAAAGTTTTTTCCACGACTGGAAAAATCTTATTCTCGAGAAGAAAAAAAATGATGCACAAATGCAACCAACTTGCTATAGTTACACCTGTAAAGTGGAGGACAAAATGCAGACGTCTACGGTAGCAACAATTTTCATGGAAATCTAGGACTTGTGCAGATCTAGATCCAGTGAGTAGTGTGGCTCACTGGTTAGAGGCGGCAGACCCGAGAGCAGAGGACGGCCCGGGACCAGGGTTCGATTCCCGACGCGGCAGGTTTCTGGACCAGGGTCAGCGGACTCGATAATTCTCTCGCCTCGGTGCCCACTCTGATCAGCGATCACACTCGGCAACTCTGGGCACTAGCTTGCCTCATCTTCACTAACGGCCCCACCAGACCGCCGGGGATGCCTGGTCTCACCCTGGAGATACCCATTAAGGGACCATCTCTCAGGGAAGCCAGGAAGGGTTTCGCAGCGGTCGAAGCGCGGAGGTACCCCTTCGGGAGTGATTCCAGCGCTATATAAGCACATAATTAATTAATTAATTAATCTACAAACCACTCTTGCTGGTATTTGAGAGTTTACTCGTATTTTAGGAGCAAACATACATTTCCAACTTTTAAAATCTGTTATTGACCCCTTAGTGACGTCAGAAGCTGCCCTTTCAGTAAAATGGTCCACTCATCCACAAAACACTGGTTACCTGCTACACAATACGCAGTTACATCCATCCACACTAAAAAGTACATAAAAAAACAACTTTATAATACAAAGCCAAACACACAATACAAAAAATGTACACTAAGTTCAGAAAGTGGAGTGATAATTCTTATATTTGTTTACAGAAATGAAACACGCGAGTTTCTCTTTAATCATAAAGGTTTGGGTTTCGGGGAAGGAAAAAAACGCCAATGAACTCGCTAGACTGCTTCACCAGAGAAGAGAAGTTTAGCGCTGGAAGCTGACAGAAAGTGTCAGCGGGCTGCCATATCACCCTGATTTCTATCAGGCGGAAACAATGGTTTTGTGGGGATTTCACTGCGGCGCTATTACAGCCTTCTCGAGATAGGTCCAGACCACACACCATCAGCACCTTCTCCTACTGACAGCTTCTCATGAGGTAGAAAAGTTCGCAGGTGCGTGGCGGGCTGGTCATATACCACAAGGGCTCTTCCTAGGCATGAAGGTTACTGCCAAATGAGGAGGGGCAGAGAGGAGGTCTGAAAAAAGGAAGACCAGAGAAAGATATATACACAAAACAGCATATACATTCTTTAGTATTAAAGATCTTCACGAACTAGGCCACACGTACCCTTCAATTAAAGGAATGTTTTGGATTTGTTGTGCTGCGCCAGATAACAAGCACTGTCAAAGCCAACAGGTTTGCCTTGCATTTGAGTCCTGGCTGAAACATAAAAAAATACATACAGCAGTGACAAAAACGAAAAAAAAAAAAAGGTATTTCTGTATAAATCTTTGTGATAAAGAATAGAGGGCCTGATTTACAGTTTAGCTGAAGAAGTTAGCTGTTGGGATAGGGGAGGACAACACCTCTGCCATTGTGAAGGATCTCCGCCCGCCAAATTTAGAGATGGCCACCTCCCCGAGGACAACTCTCTACATTAAAAGGAACCACTGTCATGGTGGTTCCTGTCAATATAGGAAAAGTTTGACAGATAGTACCGTCAACCATGACACATTCGTACATCTCAGTACGAACATAACGCTGAAGAACAATAATTCAATTAAATGTAACATACTCTATCACACACCTCTTTCGGAGAACACCTATCAGAACTCATTATGCAATGTTCACTTTCTAATGATAATAACCTAATCCTAGCCAAATTCAATCTACACTGGAATGACAAGAAAGATACACTTATACAATCCTTAAACGATCTCCTACTCAGTACAAAATCTCTTCTAGCACTGCAACGGACAAACCCATTCCGGAGGTGCTACCCTAGACGCCATAATAGCCAAAAATGAAACAGTATATATTGACAACATCCTACCAGTCGACTAGTCATATCACCACATCATTCTATTCCAAATCAATCAAGCAGTAATACCCCCCTACTCGCACTCAAAAAACTTTCCAATGTTCCTGTAACATAAGTCAAATTCCAGTTAGCGATCTAGAACAGAAAATTAAGTCTCTACTCCCCTAGCAACAGATAACCTTTCAACTGAGGATCTCACATCCCACCCCAATTAAATGATGTCATCTATACTAGACTAACTGCTCCACTGAATCTGAAAAAGACAGTTACTCTCTCGTGATCCTAGTTCAGGAAAGACCTCAACACAGAGAGAAGACAACTGAGAGTTTAAAAATGACTGTGGAGAACAAAACCATCCTCTACCCACTTGCTACAACTCAGAGTGGAACTCAGAAAATACAAAAAGCACATTGTGAAAGAGAAAGCTACATTCTTCCACAGAGCGCTACAAAAAGCAAAAAACAACCCAAAGAACTTTACCATGTCAATAAACAACATACTTCAAAACCAACAAAACAAAATCCTCATATCTCCAAAGATCACTGTTACCCATGTGCATATTTTGTCAATGAGAAAATATTAAAGTTTAACTCTTTGTAAACCAACATACTCTAGCAATCACTGGAAACCATCCCTTAGGAATGGGGGAATTCAACACAGCCGCTCTCACTTCGAACCCTCAAAGGGCGGCCATTCTCCCTGAGCCTTTTGGATACAATTCAATTCTAGGAGCCCCCTGAAATCTACAGAGATAGACGACGTTCAATTCACTCATGGAGGAAGACATCTCTAAATTTATTGCAACCTCCTAGCCCTCTTCTCTCCTAGCAGACCCCCTCCCGACTTCCCTGGCAAAGAATCTAAACCACGATCTCACTCCTTTCTGGACTAAAATAATAAATAGCTAACTGAGCCATGGTTTGATGTCCGACTGCCTGAAACTAGGCCAAGTCCCACCCTTAATAAAGAAACCAGGTGCTGACCCAAACAACCTCACAATTTCAGGCCTGTATCCAACATTCCACTCCTGGCAAAAATACTTGAAAAATGTGTTCTATCTCAACTCAACCATCACACTGAATCCAACAATCTTCTTGACCCACTCCAAATGGCTTTTAGGGAATGATGTAGCATAGAAACCTGCATTACTGAATATAGCAGATGACATACACAAATCGCTGGACAATGACAGCTGCTGCCAACTCATCCTCCTTGACATATCCACTTCCTTCAACATGGTGGACCAAAAGCTGCTGGTAGAATCCCTACAAAAACAGATAGGAGCGGATGGGCTCATTCTACAATGGTTCTCCTCATGTCTACATAACCGCTCCCAACAAATAAAAATAAATAACATACCTTCAGACACTGTCACCATAACAAGGGGTGTCTCACAAGGCTCACTCCTCTCACCTACACTCTTCAATATATGCATGGAACCCCTCACCACCATACTCAAACAAGCAAGCATCCTATACCACCTCCATGCGGACGATACCCGGCTCTACCCAGAAGTAGCCATACCAGAGGACTTACAACAGCTAAACACCACTCTCGTAAAAGTCCAAAACTGGTTCTCGCATAACTACTTGAAACTCAATCAGGACAAGACGGAAATCTTGCTCCTACCCAATAACAGTGACATCCATGTCCAAGAATAGATTAACACCATTGATTCCTTTAACTGTAAATTGACACAGCCGATTCCGTAAAATCCTCAGGGATCACCCTGGACCCTAGTCTGAACATGAGAACTCTACGATGAATGCTTTTTACACCTAAAACTCCTACACAAAATCAAGCCCTTCCTACCCCTGAATGACTTCAAAACTGCCACACAAGTGATGGTACTATCGACACTAGACTACAGCAACGCCACCTCTCACTGGTACTGCTAAATCGCACCTATCCCCCTTGAGAGCCACACTAAATGCAGCAGCAAGGATGGTCATTGGAGTCAAAAGATACAATTGCATCTCTCCATTCTTGAAAAACCTTCAGTGGTCCCGATCGAAGCCAGCTTCAAAACAGCCTGCCTCACTTACAAAGTCCTCCACATTGGAAAACCAACCTACCTAGCAGCCAAACTCACAAAGGCAGGTCAGTCAAGAAATCTAAGAAGCACCAACACTCTGCTTCTCATCCCACCGGAAAAACAGAAACAAAAAGACCAAACACACTCCTTCTCGGTAATGCACCCAAAATCTGGAACTCCCCCCAGTTCACATCATGACGAACCCCTCCCTCATTAACTTTAAAAGACAAATAAAAGATCCATCTACTCAACTGACACTCAAACCCTTCAAGGACCCAAACTCCAAACTAATAACTGGACTCTCCGCCTTGTTAAAGTTACTTAAAATGTGCTCTCTCTCAAAGATTTATTTTGATATGGCTTTCAATGATTTTGTATTCAATGTTCTAAAACTGATGTGATTGTCTGTAAAGCGCTCTGATACCCTCAGGTCTTGCCAGGGATCTATACAACTCTTCAAACAAACAAATGATGGTGTGTCATCAAACTTTTCAAAGTTTTTATTTCACATAAACAAACTGACAAATTGGGAATTTGTTTTTGAAAAAACTAACTCAGGAGTTTACTCAGACGGGCCCTACTCTGTCGGAGAAAGTATTCTGTCGAAGGAACCACTGGGGACTCTGGTAACTTAATACTTTTGGCCCACCCGGCTCAAAATGAGGCAGAGGAACCATCAGTTTCACGGACAGGGTACTCTGAAGTGTTTGCAACAGAGCATCCTGTTCACCACTGTAATTCAGGCCCTTAATGTGTGATAATTTCATTATTTTTGAGGTGCTATGTAGCCTCTTATGCAAGGCGAACCAAGCGCTACATCAGATGTGGAACGATACACCAAACAGTCATTAGCATGAAGTGAGAGAGCCATACTCCTCAGGGTGAAGCCAAAGATTACTCAATGTACAGTTAAAAAAAATGAGTGACAATTGGTCAATGCAGCAGCACTGTCCAGCCAGACCTAAAAATACCTCAATGTCTTCAACAACTGCTTGCAATGCCAACGTACATAGATTAAGATGACCTTTTAGGACAGGAAGTGTAAAAACTTTTCATGCCAATTTTTCTGCCGGTCATTTCATTCTTTTGCAAGCTCAGGGACCTTCCATGGTTTACATTTTGGTGATATAAACATTGCAGGATAAAAAAATATTGGAACCTATGGGCAGGTGAGGTGCTGGTCAGTTATACGGGCAAACTGTAAGAAAGTGCCTTTCTGAAGAGAGGACTAGAGGGGAGGGACTCTGGGGTACCTTGTTCGGACATGCAACTCGAAGTCAACCGGCTACGAGCAGCTCCAAAGTTAAAAGTCATGTGAAAGGACCTGCAGCCCCCCCAACCCCTTGCACCTTGATGCCCTCACAGGTGAGTAGCCACGCTATACAAGCCCCTGATTGATTGACTGATTGAAAGCTGCCAACGGTGGAATTTTATTTCCTTGATCATGCATGGGCATTTTCGCTGGCCCTTCCTGAACTATAAAAAAACTCAAAAAAGGGACAATGCGAGTGTAAATTCTACATTAAAGTGCAATTCGCCCTCATTCTGGGTGCTTGGAATTGGCAAGACATCGGGGTGGTGCCAGAAATTGTACAAGAACAACATCAATTTAAGACAAAGAGGCATGTGTGCCATCCTAATGTGCGCCCTGCCGGGGTGGTATGGGCCATCTTGTGCTACCCACCCCTTAGTTCAATTTGGTTTCCCCCAACCATTAGACACGTATTAACCGGGTAGCATGATAGAATGCCTGATGGGGGGAGGACTACAGCAGATGTGCTGAGGGTCAGTTATGTGCGAGGTACCACGGCTGGCACGTGGGTAACTTCTGTGCCTGGCTCCTCCACGATTTCACTTCCTTCACCGGACAAAATGCACACGTCTCAGTAAGGATGTGTGAGGGTGGGAGTGGAAAAGGAGTGGTTAGCACTATTCTTTCGAGGTGGCTATTTCCTTTCATGATTTACTGTTTTGTAAAGTGAGAAACCCACCCAGAACTGTAACTGCACTATTCCGTGCCCATCAGTATGGCCTCGCACCTTTACCCGATAGGGCAAGGTCCAGGTAGAGTAAAAAGGGCAAAGTTCAATAACAAACATTTCATCGGAAAAAAGCACGATATTTGTGAATACCATTTATTAGACATTGGCGTGAATTAGAATAAACGTGTTTTAAGACATCTCAAAACGCAGTGACAGAATTCAGAAAAGACACAGGCCACGATCTAGCAGCCTTGTGTTTGCCATCCTACATTCATACTGCTTAATGTTGATTTATCTACTTTAAGTGACCCTCGGGTTGTAAAAAACCGCTGCGCCGTGTTGAGAGCTGTAATTCCTGCTAATATGTTTGTTAACTCTGACAAAAACAGAGAAATGTGTCTGCGGAGCCAGCGCCCTGAGGCAGGGCTGGCCCTCACATGGCGCTGGGGACGGATGCGAGCAGCGCGCGCATTCTTCAACGAGGTCAGCGCCAGCCTGCAGCCAGGCGGCCTAGTGCCGAGGGCCAGGCTTATTGGGGTCAGTCCGACGAATGCGCGGCCAACCTGTCAGCCTGGAGCCGCCCGGGCTGCTAACGAACTTGCAGGCCGGCAACAGGTTGGTCCGTTTCCCCGGGCCAGGCGCCGGGCTCGGCGGGTAGGCCTCAGGCGAGCACGGGCGCTGAGACGGCTGGGGAAGGCCGCACTCCCTCGGTTGCCAAGTTATCCTTGGCGCATCCTGCCGGTGTCACGAGGATGTGCAATAAACAGGGCGCCTTCCTCGTCCTTCTGTTTGTTTCCAGGGACTACACTACATCTCCCTCCTCTGTTCTTCCACTAATGTGTGTACTTAAAATCCCGTGCACGAACCGAGCCCTGAAACTAGTTGGCATCGAAATCGCATAACAAAACATCATGTGAACATGACAGTCTTTTTTAAAGTAGAAAAAAGTATTTCCTTAACAGGCCGAAGCGTTTCACCTTACTACATCAGATTATTTTTGCACACTCCACACACTGAACCCACGTGGGGCGCTCTAGCATGTGACAACGCTGAAAAGGGAGGCTCTTTAAATTAAGATATTTACTTAGGATCACACAATATGGTCAAACCTGGACGCCAGCATAGGTCCCTGGTTTCAGATTATGCAGTTCACCCACTAGATGGTAAGGTCTTTCTCTCCTTTTTAGGTCTCGGCAACGAGAACTATTGTCGCCTAGTAAGCTAGCAAGGGACTACAGAGAGGTGGACGAGCCGACCAGGGTCTGTGGACGCGCACAAAGGCAGGCAGGCAGGCAGGCAGGCAGGCAGGCACGCGCCAGACACACACACAGACAGACACACGCACGCACACATGCATGCACACACACACACACACACACACACACTCTCTCTCTCTCTGCCGCCCCCCCCCCACTCACCGGGCTCTTTCCCTCCACATCGGGTCAGTCACGGCAGAAGTCAGGCTCTGTGTCTTCTCCGGCGATCTTCAGCTGATGTGCACGCTCACGCTGCGTCTCCTGCGCGCCCACCACGCTGTTTCGCGCCCGTTGATCCTCAGCTTGTGATTACTACTCCTTCTAACCCGGATTCTAAATTACTATTTCTTGGTTCTCTAACTCCACTCTGTTGATTCGTAACAAACTGATATTCAGCACATTTCACAGTCTCGCTTTTGCTTCTCATAAATACAATAAGATTATTTTAAGCAATGTCTACCCTTCTTTTGGTTCTGTGCCTATTATGCTTCGGACTATAGAGTTTTAGAAAGTGTGGTGGAAGATTCCATGATATCAGCGGCAGTGCACAGTGTAGAGTGAGTGTGCAGAGTAGTGAGTGCAGAGTAGTGAGTGCAGAGTAGTGAGTGTGCAGAGTGAGTGTGCAGAGTGAGTGTGCAGAGTGAGTGTGCAGAGTGAGTGTGCAGAGTGAGTGTGCAGAGTGAGTGTGGAGAGTGAGTGTGCAGAGAGAGTGTGCAGAGAGAGTGTGCAGAGAGAGTGCAGAGTAGTGAGTGCAGAGTAGTGAGTGCGCAGAGTAGTGAGTGCGCAGAGTAGTGAGTGCGCAGAGTAGTGAGTGCGCAGAGTAGTGAGTGCGCAGAGGAGTGAGTGCAGAGCGCAGAGTAGTGAGTGCGCAGAGTAGTGAGTGCGCAGAGTAGTGAGTGCGCAGAGTAGTGAGTGCAGAGTAGTGAGTGCAGAGTAGTGAGTGCAGAGTAGTGAGTAGTGAGTGCAGAGTAGTGAGTGCAGAGTAGTGAGTGCAGAGTAGTGAGTGCAGAGTGAGTGTGCAGAGTGAGTGTGCAGAGGAGTGAGTGCAGAGGAGTGAGTAGTGAGTGCAGAGTAGTGAGTGCAGAGTAGTGAGTAGTGAGTGCAGAGTAGTGAATAGTGAGTGCAGAGTAGTGAGTGCAGAGTAGTGAGTAGTGAGTGCAGAGTAGTGAGTAGTGAGTGCAGAGTAGTGAGTAGTGAGTGCAGAGTAGTGAGTGCAGAGTAGTGAGTAGTGAGTGAGTGCAGAGTAGTGAGTAGTGAGTGAGTGCAGAGTAGTGAGTAGTGAGTAGTGAGTGCAGAGTAGTGAGTGCAGAGTAGTGAGTAGTGAGTGCAGAGTAGTGAGTGCAGAGTAGTGAGTGCAGAGTAGTGAGTGCAGAGTAGTGAGTGCAGAGTAGTGAGTGCAGAGTAGTGAGTGCAGAGTAGTGAGTAGTGAGTGCAGAGTAGTGAGTGCAGAGTAGTGAGTGCAGAGTAGTGAGTGCAGAGTGCAGAGTAGTGAGTGCAGAGTAGTGAGTGCAGAGTAGTGAGTAGTGAGTGCAGAGTAGTGAGTGCAGAGTAGTGAGTGCAGAGTAGTGAGTAGTGAGTGAGTGCAGAGTAGTGAGTAGTGAGTAGTGAGTGCAGAGTAGTGAGTGCAGAGTAGTGAGTAGTGAGTGCAGAGTAGTGAGTGCAGAGTAGTGAGTGCAGAGTAGTGAGTGCAGAGTAGTGAGTGCAGAGTAGTGAGTGCAGAGTAGTGAGTAGTGAGTGCAGAGTAGTGAGTGCAGAGTAGTGAGTGCAGAGTAGTGAGTGCAGAGTGCAGAGTAGTGAGTGCAGTGCAGGTATGTGCAGTGCAGTGCAGGTGAGTGCAGTGCAGTGCAGGTGAGTGCAGTGCAGGTGAGTGCAGTGCAGGTGAGTGCAGTGCAGTGCAGGTGAGTGCAGTGCAGGTGAGTGCAGTGCAGGTGAGTGCAGTGCAGTGCAGGTGAGTGCAGTGCAGTGCAGGTGAGTGCAGTGCAGTGCAGGTGAGTGCAGTGCAGGTGAGTGCAGTACAGGTGAGTGCAGTGCAGGTGAGCGCAGTGCAGGTGAGTGCAGTGCAGTGCAGGTGAGTGCAGTGCAGGTGAGTGCAGTACAGGTGAGTGCAGTGCAGTGCAGGTGAGTGCAGTGCAGGTGAGTGCAGTGCAGGTGAGTGCAGTGGAGTGCAGTGCAGTGCAGGTGAGTGCAGTGCAGGTGAGTGCAGTGCAGGTGAGTGCAGTGCAGTGCAGGTGAGTGCAGTGCAGGTGAGTGCAGTGCAGTGCAGTGCAGTGCAGTGCAATGCAGGTGAGTGCAGGGCAGTGCATGTGAGTGCAGTGCAGGTGAGTGCAGTGCAGTGCAGGTGAGTAGAGTGCAGTGCAGGTGAGTGCAGTGCAGGTGAGTGCAGTGCAGTGCAGGTGAGTGCAGTGCAGGTGAGTGCAGTGCAGGTGAGTGCAGTGCAGGTGAGTGCAGTGCAGGTGAGTGCAGTGCAGGTGAGTGCAGTGCAGGTGAGTGCAGTGCAGTGCAGGTGAGTGCAGTGCAGGTGAGTGCAGTGCAGGTGAGTGCAGTGCAGTGCAGGTGAGTGCAGTGCAGGTGAGTGCAGTTGAGTGCAGTGCAGGTGAGTGCAGTGCAGGTGAGTGCAGTGCAGTGGAGTGCAGTGCAGTGCAGGTGAGTGCAGTGCAGTGCAGGTGAGTGCAGTGCAGTGGAGTGCAGTGCAGGTGAGTGCAGTGCAGTGCAGTGCAGGTGAGTGCAGTGCAGGTGAGTGCAGTGCAGGTGAGTGCAGTGCAGTGCAGGTGAGTGCAGTGCAGGTTTGCAGTGCAGGTGAGTGCAGTGCAGTGCAGGTGAGTGCAGTGCAGTGTAGGTGAGTGCAGTGGAGTGCAGTGCAGGTGAGTGCAGGTGAGTGCAGTGCAGTGCAGGTGAGTGCAGTGCAGTGCAGGTGAGTGCAGTGCAGGTGAGTGCAGTGCAGTGCAGGTGAGTGCAGTGCAGGTGAGTGCAGTGCAGTGCAGGTGAGTGCACTGCAGGTGAGTGCAGTGCGGGTGAGTGCAGTGCAGGTGAGTGCAGTGCAGTGCAGGTGAGTGCAGTGCAGGCGAGTGCAGTGCAGGTGAGTGCAGTGCGTGCAGTGCAGATGAGTGCAGTGCAGGTGAGTGCAGTGCAGTGGAGTGCAGGTGAGTGCAGTGCAGTGCAGGTGAGTGCAGTGCAGTGGCATGCAGGTGAGTGCAGTGCAGTGGCGTGCAGGTGAGTGCAGGTGAGTGCAGTGCAGTGCAGGTGAGTGCAGTGCAGGTGAGTGCAGTGCAGGTGAGTGCAGTGCAGGTGAGTGCAGTGCAGTGCAGGTGAGTGCAGTGCAGGTGAGTGCAGTGCAGGTGAGTGCAGTGCAGTGCATGTTAATGCAGTGCAGTGCAGGTGAGTGCAGGTGAGTGCAGTGCAGTGCAGGTGAGTGCAGTGCAGGTGAGTGCAGTGTAGGTGAGTGCAGGTGAGTGCAGTGCAGTGTAGGTGAGTGCAGTGCAGGTGAGTGCAGTGCAGGTGATTGCAGTGCAGGTGAGTGCAGTGCAGTGCAGGTGAGTGCAGTGCAGGTGAGTGCAGTGCAGTGCAGGTGAGTGCAGTGCAGGTGAGTGCAGTGCAGGTGAGTGCAGTGCAGTGCAGGTGAGTGCAGTGCAGGTGAGTGCAGTGCAGGTGAGTGCAGTTGAGTGCAGTGCAGTGCAGGTGAGTGCAGTGCAGGTGAGTGCAGTGCAGTGCAGGTGAGTGCAGTGCAGGTGAGTGCAGTGCAGTGCAGGTGAGTGCAGTTGAGTGCAGAGTGGTGTGTATTGACAATGCCATTTATTTATGATTTAAAGAAAAAAAAAGAAATGTCATGAGCAATGCCAATAGCTCTACCTTTAATGATGCCGAGACCATTGCATTGTAAATGCTTGTTATTACCATCGGTTTATGCGTATGGTTTATAAATCTCGGTTCATGATGGCAGAGCGTTGGTAGCTGGCAGAAGCCCCATTAAAACTCGGCTTGTTTTGGACCCAAGGGACCACGAGTGCCTCGAGCTGAGGAGCTTTAAGTGCACGCCCACCTCTAACTATACTCTTGTCGGTCACATTTGTAAAAGGGAAAGCCATGTAGTTTCACTTTCCGGGATCTGTCCACCTCACGTTTCTCAGGTCCATGTCCGAGTAGCCTATCCAGTTCAGGTTTTTACCTTTGCATTCTGGGACTCGTAGTCCTTTCTTTACAATTGTAAAAGCAAGGCTACAACCAATAGAATGAAAAGTACACTGGGAAACTCGTAAGCTCTGGGCTTCTCTTTCCCTTCTTGCTAGATCTTGCTGCTGCCTGCAAAGGCTGCTGGGCTCATGTGTTCAATTGTTCCTAATGGCTGAAAACAGAACTACAAATCCCAGAATGCAAAATCAAAACGTGGACTGGGCGAGTTACCCGTGTACGATCAGGTAAAGTTAAGATTTTTTCCTACAAATAATAGTTATCGGGTGTGTAAAAAAACCAAGATTTTGATGAAATAGTTTGTCACACAATAGAACAGAATTTGAGAGTGCCTGTGAAAACATGAAATTTTGTATTTCATTTTTATTTGTTTTTACAAATCGTGAACTTCTCAAGACCGGGGTTCAGCCTGCTGTAGATAAGAAAAGTGTGTAAGCTCCAGGCAGAGGTCAACTCTTGTTGAATTTAAGCTTAACAGAGCAGATTCTTTTTAGTAAAACACTGGTCACTAATTACAGAAGTAGAAATCATTAAAATATATAAGAGGTATATAATAGTAAATGTGAGATAAATGCTCTAGCACGAAAAGATACACGATTAACAGCAGTTTACAGCACAAGTTCAGTATTAACAAGCTGTAACTAGATCATAACAAGGGGTAACAGCTGGCGTATACCAAGTTGGCCCTTCAAACAGTAATCTAGGTTAGCACTACAAGCAGTGGCCAGTAAAGGACAAAGGGAAAAACAGAAAAGCACATACTAAAGGATAACAGAATGGGCATCAAGGAAGCGTGTGCCAGGGTGTGCCATTTTCTAGCAGTGGCGGCTCCTCAGCTAAGGGGGAGGAGCGTCGCCCCAAGGCTTCTTGGGCAGTGCAAAAATAAAAAGAAAATTATAATAACAAGACATTATTATCATTTTATTTTTCTGTGCAAGACTAGAGCCAGGTCGGGGTGGGGTGAGGTTGAGCTCGCCAGAGCAGAGTCAGGAGTGGTTTGCACTCCCTAAGTGCGCATGCCTGTTTGGCCAAACAGTCCTGTGCACTTAGCATGTTCTCCACCTGGCTGTGTTGCACAGTCCAATAGAGAACATGCCCAGGCTCCGAGGCACTGCCTGAGAGGCCAAACACGCCACTCAGACCAATCACGATGCTGCTCATGCAGCGTTGTGTTTGGCTGGGAGAATCTGCTTCCGGTGCTGCGAGTGCAGACGAAGAGGATGGAGGAGAGGCGTGCGGCGGCAGCAAAGGGAAGGTAAGTTCATATGTTTTTCTTTTATCCATACCTGACACCACCCTTCCCTACCCCCTCATTCTGAGGCAGCCAACACTGTTTTTGAGAGAAGTGGGGGAGTTGAACCAGTAGGATTAGACAGAAGAGAATGGCAATGGTCATGAGACGGAGAAGAGAAAGAATTATACAGCACACAACATAGTTAGTTGGGGCAATTATATAATCTGGAGGGAAATACAGGACTTGCTCTTGCCTACCTTGTAAGTTCAGTATCAAGAAATAAATAGTGGAGTCACAGATATAAAACGTAAGATTGCCAGGTGTAGGTGTTCCTCGAAGAGAAAGTTATTTAGGAGGGATCTGAAACTACAAAAAGAGGGAGAATTTTTGAGGTGAAGAGGGATGATATTCCAAATTCTGGACGCGGGGACAGAGATAGATCTGCAAAGTGCAGTTTTAGGTAGTCACACTAAAGTACATCGCATAACATTGAGGTTAAGGCTACCATATAACTCCATGTCACAAGAGACAAAATAGACGAGTCTTACGTAACATGGACAGTGAGGTTACAAAATGAGGTTGAGGCAAGATGAGTACCAGATGAGACGTCACAAGAGACGCCATGGTCCAGTTCTACATAAAATGGTGGTTAAGGCAGCCAGGTGAATCCATGTCACTAGAGATACTATAGTACAGATCCACATAACATGGAGGTTTATGTCACATAACATGGAGGTTAAGGCAGCCAGATGACTCCACGTCACTGGTGTGCTACAGTTCGCAATACGTGGAGGTTAAGGTCACATAACGTGGAGGTTAAGGCTGTCAGATGACGCCATGTCACGAGCAACTGCTAAGTCCAACCCTGTGCAGGATGGAGGTTAGGGTCGCCACATGACTCTATCGCATAACGTGGTCAGCGTCACCAGATGACTACACGTCATGAAAGACTCCATGGTCCAGTTCTGCATAGCATGGAGGTTAAGGCCACCAGGTGACTATGTCACTAGGTACCAAAGTACAGTTCTGCATAAAATGGAGGTTTACGGTCACCATATGACTTCATGTCACAAGGGACACCATGGTCTTGTCCCGCGCAACAATAAAGTTAGGGCTGCCAGATGACTCCATGCCACAAGAGACGCCATGGTCCAGTCCAAGGCTTTTCTTCTCCAAATCATTGTTTTCAAGAATTTTAGCGCAATTGGTTCAGTTGCCTTGAACTAGGACAACTTCCAGGATGCAATAGAATGTTAAAAGAATACCCAGGACTGGAAACTGATGTACCTCATCACACAGAATCATCTGGTAAACATAACATGTGTATTTGTAAAGCGCACGTTCACCACTACGGGTATCTTGGCGCTGAATGACAGATGTTTTGTTGTTACCCAACTCAATGGTACTCATGTTATCGACCTCAGATGGATGAAAGGCTGAGTGGACCCGCCGGGATTTGAACCTGTGACCATGAGGTCGAACACAGGCCCCTGCAGTAGAGGCATTAGTCCACTGAGCCACCAGACCCGACGGTTGTTCCTAACCATACTGGATGTTTGTTCTTCCATCCAACATTTTTATTTATTAGACGTATGACAGAGAAACACCTTACATGGCAGTATATGAGAACGCTAGTGACGGACGGTCACACATACAACTGGTGATGAGACAGTATGGGTGATCAAACAGAGGAAAGTGAGGTACTGTGCACTGATCTAATAAACAGGGATAAGATGTTTTGCTCATGGTACGGATGGGCGTGAACTGGCATCTTACGATGAAGTGTTTAGAAGAAGGGATGGAAACCTCCTGGCAAAAATATGACCATGAATAGAAAAAAAGGACAATGGGATGCAGAGAAAAAGAAGCATTTCCACACATTACTAACACATTTTGAACTTTGTGACGTGTGGGCCGAGAGTCCCATAAACAACAAGCATTGAAAATGCAATAGGTCTCGCAATAGAAAAGTTTAAGATTTTGGTGTGGTAAATGTAAATATTTTTTAATTTTTGTTTATGTTTTACAAATTATAAAAGTATTAATTTTGTTATTTGAAATGCCAATAGCTATACATTTAGCAAATGTTACATCTATGGCATTAGTAAAGGTACATGTTTAGTTTTCCCCTGTCTTACATGTATTGATCTGACAAATCACAATCTTTTAAAAATGTTATAAATAATACGTTTGCAATGCAATAGGGCTCGCATTAGTAAAGTTAGGGGTATTAGTATTGTAAATGACAAATTTTTTATTTATGTTTTTGTTTTGAAAATAACGAAATTAATAACTTTGTCATTTACAATGCCAATAGTGTTAACTTTTGCAAACGTGACACCTATAGCATTTGTAATGCAATATGTGTTGTATTTACATGACTTAGATGTATTAATATTAAAAATAACAATGGGTTGTATTTTTTCCAATATTTAATACTTAAATAAAAGTTATTGTCATTTCTAATTGCAATAGCTTAAACTTTTGCAAATAACTTTTTGGAAGATTATGTTTAGTGTATTTTATTGTGATGAAAATACAAGAACAGAAGTGAAATATTAACATTTTTTTGTGACATTTGTAATAAAGTTTGAAACATTGAGAGAACATATTTGAATCAGTTGTTGTTGAATGGTTGCACAGATTGATGCTGTGGTGGCTCTGAATGATGTTGTGGCGGCGACGAGTGATGCTGTGGCGTTCAGTGATGCTGTGGTAGCGCATAGTGGGTGAGGGATGGAGTGTGGGCGAGGGATGCAGTGTGGGGCGGGGGAGGGAAGGAGTGTGGGGCAGGGGAGGGATGGAGTGTGGGGCGGGGGAGGGATGGAGTGTGGGGCGGGGGAGGGATGGAGTGTGGGGCGGAGGAGGGATGGGGTGTGGGGCGGGGGAGGGATGGAGTGTGGGGCGGGGGAGGGATGGAGTGTGGGGCGGGGAGGGATGGATGGAGTCGGGGGATGGATGGATGGAGTGGGGGGATGGATGGATGGAGTGGGGGTATGGATGGATGGAGTGGGGGGATGGATGGATGGATGGATGGAGTGGGGGGATGGATGGATGGATGGAGTGAGATGGATGGATGGAGTGGGGGGGATGGATGGATGGAGTGGGATGGATGGATGGATGGAGTGGGGTGGATGGATGGATGGGGTGGGATGGATGGATGGATGGATGGAGTGGGGGGATGGATGGATGGAGTGAGATGGATGGATGGAGTGGGGGGATGGATGGATGGAGTGGGGGGATGGATGGATGGATGGATTGGGGGGATGGATGGATGGATGGAGTGGGGTGGATAGATGGATGGATAGAGTGGGATGGATGGATGGGTGGAGTGGGATGGATGGATGGAGTGGGATGGATGGATGGATGGATGGATGGAGTGGGATGGATGATGGATGGTTGGAGTGGGGGGATGGATGGATGGATGGAGTGGGGGGGTGGATGGATGGATGGAGTGGGGGGGGTGGATGGATGGATGGAGTGGGGGATGGATGGATGGAGTGGGATGGATAGATGGAGTGGGGGGATGGATGGATGGAGTGGGGGGATGGATGGATGGATGGATGGATAGAGTGGGGGGATGGATGGATAGAGTGGAGTGGGGGGATGGATGGATGGAGTGGGGGGATGGATGGATGGATGGATGGATAGAGTGGGGGGATGGATGGATAGAGTGGGGGGATGGATGGATGGAGTGGGGGGATGGATGGATGATGGATGGAGTGGGGGGTGGATGGATGGAGTGGGATGGATGGGTGGAGTGGGATGGATGGAGTGGGGGGGTGGATGAAATGGGGGGGATGGATGGATGGAGTGGGGGGGATGGATGGATGGATGGATGGAGTGGGGGAGCCGAAGGCAAGAAAAAAACGAGTGCAATCAGGGGAGCAGAAGGCAAGAAAATGAGTGCCTTCAGAGGAGCAGAAGGCACGAAAAACGAGTACAATCAGAGGAGAAGAAGGCACAAAAAATAGAAGAAATGGAGAAGCATGGGGAGTGGGCAGGAAAGAGATGGGGGTGAGAGGATAAAGAGTTGGATAGAAGGACCAGGAGAAAAGGATGGAAGGTGGTGAAAGGAGGGTGGATGAGATAAGGGCGAGGATGTTGGTGGAAGAGACAGACTCAAAAGAGATGGGAGTGGAAAGAGACTATAGAGGAAAAGGAGGCTGGAGAGGAGAGGAGCAAGAAAGAGATCAGGGGGGAGGGGGCAGGGAGGCCAGAGGAGCTGTGAAGCATCCAGACTGTCCTGAAGAAAATAAGGTGCGAGGTCGAGGTGAGGCCAGAAAGAGATGAGAAGGGCGGATGGAGAGGGGAGAGAGGAGGTGAACATATGGCGGTGGGAACGGAAACATGCTAGAAATGACGAGCAGGGAGAGAATAAAACAGATGTGGGGAAGAGAAGGGGTTTACGCAGGAAGAGGGGAAGTAGGACGCTGCAAGGCGAGGAAAGAACATCGTAAGATGAGAAAGAGGGGTGGGGAGAACAGAAGGAGATGAGGACGGATAAGCATAGGGAGAGAAAATAAAGAAAATGAGGCAAGAGTGGAGAAGATAACGAGATACAGAAGAGACGATGGCGGAGGGGACGAAAACAATGAGATAAGGATGAGAGGATGGGAAGGAGGCTGGAGAAGTGAAGGGCATGGAGGGCGGGAGAAGGGTGAGGGAGCGAGCATAGGAAGGAGGAGGGAAAAAGATTCTGAGGGAATAGTGGAGGGGAGAAGAGAAAGGAGAAGCAGAGGGAAGAGAGACAAGAATGAAATGTGGATGCGTAAGAAGGGTAGGAAAGAAAGAGTGACGGGTGAGGACTCTAGGGTGGAATATTGTAAGAAATGGGAGGCAAAGAGAAGTGATGTGAAGAAAATGGATGAGAGAACATTATAAAAGAGAGTGCTGCTCTAGAGGGTACACGAGGAGAGTGAGGACAGGGCATGCAAAGAATGCACCTGAAGATGCTTACAGATGGTGAGAGGGAGCAAAGGGAGGGCTGGGGAAATAATGATGTGGAAGAAGTGAGGCGTAGCCAGAGATTGGGGGCGGGGGGGGGGGTAGAGGAGTAGGTGCAATGGAATGGTGAGGGGAAGTGGCATAGCGGAAGGAGTGAAGGAGCACGAGAGACTGCGCAGAGAGGTCAAGAGAGTGACGTGTGTGGTGGTGTGCATCAGGAGGCACTGGGACAAAGGCAGTCAGAGAACAAGTGAAAAGAGACAGGCCACGTGGAGTAAGAGACAGCAAAGTGGAGAGGGTGGTCACAGGATTAGAAGCAGCCCAGGTAGAAATGTGGGGAAAGAAGTGAGCCGCGGAAGGACTGCATGGTGCACGCGGGAAGGAGGGGAGGAACAAGGGAGGGGAAGGACACCTTCGGGTAATGTTTGCGCTATATAAAAGCGCATTAAATAAATAAGTAAATGAAGTCCGCTTTAGGAATTGTAAAATTCCTGGAGTCCAGTTTGTTTTGCTCTCTGCCGTCAAGTATTTTCAGTAGAGCAAGGAGTACGATTACAAACATGAACATTACGAACCTCCTGGAAAGTAAAGATACTTGCTTTGGCTGCAATAAATGTGCTGGTTTGTAGAGAGGATTCCTGTAAACAACAAGCTCTTGGCATTGCTGTGATTAGGGGGGGGCGGAGAAATGCGGCTCGGGAGCAAATGGGGGGAGGGGGCAGGGAGGCCAGAGGAGCTGTGAAGCATCCAGACTGTCCTGAAGAAAATAAGGTGCGAGGTGAGGCCAGAAAGAGATGAGAAGGGCGGATGGAGAGGGGGGAGAGGAGGTGAACATATGGCGGTGGGGACGGAAACATGCTAGAAATGACGAGCAGGGAGAGAATACAAGCCTTTCACCATAACACGGCTGGCAGGGGAGGGGGCGGAGAGGGGAGAGGTGCGACACGGCAGTAGGAGGAGGAGGGGGGAGGAGAGTAGGGGAGGCACGGCCTAGCGGCAGGCGAGGAGAGGAGGAGGGGGGGAGGAGTAGGTGCAATGGAATGGTGAGGGGAAGTGGCATAGCGGAAGGAGTGAAGGAGCACGAGAGACTGCGCAGAGAGGTCAAGAGAGTGACGTGTGTGGTGGTGTGCATCAGGAGGCACTGGGACAAAGGCAGTCAGAGAACAAGTGAAAAGAGACAGGCCACGTGGAGTAAGAGACAGCAAAGTGGAGAGGGTGGTCACAGGATTAGAAGCAGCCCAGGTAGAAATGTGGGGAAAGAAGTGAGCCGCGGAAGGACTGCATGGTGCACGCGGGAAGGAGGGGAGGAACAAGGGAGGGGAAGGACACCTTCGGGTAATGTTTGCGCTATATAAAAGCGCATTAAATAAATAAGTAAATGAAGTCCGCTTTAGGAATTGTAAAATTCCTGGAGTCCAGTTTGTTTTGCTCTCTGCCGTCAAGTATTTTCAGTAGAGCAAGGAGTACGATTACAAACATGAACATTACGAACCTCCTGGAAAGTAAAGATACTTGCTTTGGCTGCAATAAATGTGCTGGTTTGTAGAGAGGATTCCTGTAAACAACAAGCTCTTGGCATTGCTGTGATTAGGGGGGGGCGGAGAAATGCGGCTCGGGAGCAAATGGGGGGAGGGGGCAGGGAGGCCAGAGGAGCTGTGAAGCATCCAGACTGTCCTGAAGAAAATAAGGTGCGAGGTGAGGCCAGAAAGAGATGAGAAGGGCGGATGGAGAGGGGGGAGAGGAGGTGAACATATGGCGGTGGGGACGGAAACATGCTAGAAATGACGAGCAGGGAGAGAATACAAGCCTTTCACCGTAACACGGCTGGCAGGGGAGGGGGCGGAGAGGGGAGAGGTGCGACACGGCAGTAGGAGGAGGAGGGGGGAGGAGAGTAGGGGAGGCACGGCCTAGCGGCAGGCAGGCAGGGGAGGAGAGGAGGAGGGGGGAGGAGAGTAGGGGAGGCACGGCCTAGCGGCCGTGCAATCAAGTAGTGAGGGGGTGGAGCTGGGGGAGGCTGTGAGAGAGAGTAGGCAAGGCAGGCGGCTGGGGGCATGTGCACGCGCTTTTAAGCTCAATGCACATGCGCATTGAGCTTAAAAGTCACGGGCACTGCAAGGAATCGCCACGATTCCTTGCAAGTTAGATAAAGTCTGGATGAGCCCCTATAGTCTCGCTTGCTCGATGCGCATGCGCATCGACAGGCGAGACCTAAAAATCAATCAATCAGGGAATTATAAGCGTGCTAATCACCCGTGACGATCATAACAAAAAATCTTAAATAGATATGGAGGAGACGGTACTGTTGAATGGATGGCAATATAAAATATTTAACCTCCTAGAATTATTATGTGTATCCGACGTACTGAGTACCTGTATTTCTATATTTCCATTTAAAGCACTGGTGTCCGTCTGGAGTCCTATATCATCCATTGAGGAACATTTGGATATGCCCTGTTCCCAAAATCACTATCCAGATCTCAGTCAATTATAATGTCATAATTAATTTTTATTTTCTTTCTAGGATTTCTAAACGCCTGTACCGAACACCACTAAGATTGATGCAATTGTGCTGACTGTGGCCAAATTTGTATACAAGCGCTATAAAAATGACGAAAAGTAAATAAAAATCTTAACAGAAATCTTACAATCACAGAGTGTCATCACCAACCTAGGCACCAGAAAATACACTATTGCACATAATCACTTACTGCAACAGAAATCCTGCCACCGCCAACTGGCATTAACTAATATTAAAAAAGCGGAACCTCCAAGCACCACTACTCAAGGCAAAATCAATTTATTTGGTTGACACTTTTCTACAGAACATTAACGTGAATTAAAGCACCTTCTTGTACTGAGGAACGGTGTGCACCCTGAACATCAAAACCAGAATATCAATGGCACAGAATACCAAGGACAAAATATCAAAACAGAAATATTGACAGGTAGTCAAGTATACATTTTCTATACCTAAACATGTATGTACCTTGGGTATTTATATATCTTCAAGGTATGTAGGTGTGGAGTTACAAATAGTACATTTGTACTTCCCTATATGTACTTGCCTTTCGATATATGTTCCTGAACATTCAGTGCACGATGTTCGTGATGGTCGATATTCTGGGGGTGGATATTCAGTAGCACCACCCAGATATACTGCATTGGCACTAATGGTAAATGACATTTTAGCAGGCATTATTATGTTTGATGAAGTTGAGGGTTTTATAAAGATCACACATAGCGTCAGTGAGTGAAACCAGCCTGGGGTTGTGTGTGTTTGTATTATAGAGGGCCACCTGGCCTGCAAGTTACGGCTGGATGTGTTCCTATTGCAGCTGGACCAAGGCTGATTTGCATATGACTAGTCCATGCCTGAGGTGGCACAGTGGGCAAAAAAGCAATATGGACTGGATTGCAGCCATGGGCAATTACCAGTGGCCAAGATAATTTCAAGCAATCCACTTACCATTTTTCCCTTTCTTCTGTAAATTACATTTAAGCAGGCGTTGCTATCTTTTATGAAATTTAGTTCACTCTTGTCAAGATCACACGTGGCGTTAGTGGCTGAGCTCAGTTACATTTAAGCACGAATTCATGTGTTTTTAATATGCGGGACGCTTTTTTAAGGATCACACATTCCACCGGCCCCTTAGCCGAGATAGCGAATGAGGTGGCGAGCTTTTCCCATTCGTCACATTTTGTCCCCTCCTTCAGAGTGTCCTGTAATTCTTTACCTCCCCCGCCCCTTCCCCGTACTTTGAGGAGAGCTTTGGGTGTCATAAGCCATAATACAAAAAACCCCAGCAAAACAGTAGCAAGAGCCGTGACTTGTCACCCACGCCTCCCCCGCTGCCCCTGGCAGCGCTCCCGCCCCTCCTCCGCCAGCTGGCACCGACAGGGACACTGCTGTAACACCAGCCCGCCTTGGCAGGCGACGCGATGCCAGGGTACACTGGCAGCCTTGACGGCAGTATGTGTGGCTGGTGCCCCCATCTGGCGACCGCAGCAGCTGGGAGGAGAAGCGCCCTCTCGGTTCAGCTGGTACCTCACGCAGCGTATTGCCCAAATGCCACTGGCAGGAGAAAACTGGCACCCAGCACCGACGAAACACTCGTGCACACCTTGCCACCCACAATTGGCGGCACGGCTACACCCCTCCTCTATTTTAACATGCCAACAAATGTGTGCCACACCATTTTATGTCGCTGGTCGGGTATGATCCCTGCAGCCACCTAACTGTATAGGACTATTCCTACCTGTTCCCATATTCCAATTTTTGAGGCCAGTTAAGAAAGGCACGTAAGAAAATGTGGAGTCCTTACTACCAGAGACCTCTTTTACGTACTCTGACACGCCCTTGTGAATCGTCCTCATACAATGAACTGCTGCCATTTGAGCTTTTTTCACTGTGATTATTTGTTTTAGCAAATCATTTTTGGAATAAGTAAATGTTTTTTCGTCAAAATGCTCAGGTGCCAGGACCAGTTTTTTAGGCCACAAAGCTGCGGGTTCATATTTAAAACTTTATTGGGCGATTAATTAAAACGCATACGATATACTCCGTAATGCAATGTAAAAAAAATTAAAGAGATGTTAGTTCCAGCAAAACGATCACATTTTAAAACTTGGTTTGCATTTTTCTGCGGTAGAAAACAAAATATTTTTTGTAAAAACCTGACAATTTGACCAGACATTAAATGACTAACCCCCAGATGCTTTAACAACCCATTTTGCGATTTCTTAATAGCAAAAAATACAGATTCGCTATTAAGGAATAGCAAAATGGAATGCATCAACAAATCACAAAAAAAATAGCGATTTCTTAGAATTCCTTAATTGCGACTCCCAATTAAGGAATACCTCCCCATTCATTCCTATGGGCCTAGAGCCCCATAGGAATGAATGGGAAGACAATCTCAATTTGCGATTCGCAATTAGCGAATCGCAAATTGAGATTGCGATTTCAAGGGTGGAGGGGTGTCCAAAGGACACCCTGTTGCACCCCTGAAATTGATCTGTGCACATATGATGCGCACACACATGCCCTTAGTGTGTGCGCAACATGAAACTTTGAAAAATGCACTCTAGTGCATTTTTCAAAGTTTTTGCAAATTACCATGAAGTTGTACTTCATGGTAATTTGCGTGCCCTATTAGCGAATTCGCTATTTTTAAAACTTTCATGCATTGCATTTAAGGAATCTCAATTTGAGATTCCTTAAATGCAAATAATCGCAATTTAGCGATTTCTCAATTTGCGATTTTTGCATTTGGGATGATGCATCCCAAATGCAAAAATACCGGTCGCACAGGGGCAGATTCTGAGAATCTGCCCCTTTGCGAGCGGATTTTTGTTTGATGCATCTAGCTGTAAGTGCACTGAAACAGTTAGAGCGCAAATCACATTATGTGCATGTCACAGGTTAAAAACAAGGGTGTCACATAAATCCTGCGGTCTCCTTCCAGATTCATACATAGGAGGTGTCCTATGCACCACTTGTCCAAAGCATATCACCTGCATTTATTCGGTAGCCTCCTTAGGGAACTCAAGGTGCCCATGAATTCCATGAGGGACCAATGGCAACACTTCTTAAGTTGATATCTCACTTTAAAAGAAAAGTCACTATAGTCATACAGCAATATCTGTAAATTCTTAAAGGGGTTACCAATATATGGAGCTTCAACTGCATAACACTCTATATATGCCTCCTTTACAATGCTTTCAATAGCACCTCGAGTAATCGATGGACCTACGAGAAGCTGCCTGATCATCCCCCAGATTCATCAATGTCCCGATTTGCGAGTCCTTAATAGCGATTATTAAGGAATCTCTATTAAGGACTCGCAAAACGGGATTCATGTAGAAATCGCAATATTATTTGCGATTTCTACAGCTTCCTTATTTGCGATTAGCAAATTGCTAATCGCAAATAAGGAATGACTCCCCATTCATTCCTATGGGCCTTTAATTTGCTAATCGCAAATAAGGATGCGATTTCAAGGGTGCCAGGGGTGTCCAAAGGACACCCTGTAGCACCCCTGAAATGTCAATGTAGACTGATGTTGCGCACACACATGTCCAAGGGACATGTGTGTGTGTAACATACAACTTAGAAAAATGCACTAAGTTTTCGCTATTTACCACGAAGTCAGACTTCGCGGTAAATAGCGGCAAAAAATAGCGAATTCGCAATTTTTAAAAGGTTCATGAATAGCATTTAAGGAATCTCTAATTGAGATTCCTTAAATGCGATCGCAATTTGAGAAATCGGAATTATTTGCGATTTTTCAAATTGCGAGTTCATGAACCATTGATGAATCTCAAATGCCATTTTTGCGGGCGCAAACGGCCGAATTTTGCGATTCGCACCATTTGCGCTCGCAAAAATGCTTGATGAATCTACCTGCATATCTCCCTACACAAAGATCTACGGGGCAGACACATCAAGCATTTTTCAGTTCGCAAAATTTCTTGTCACCCCCGGCTTGACAACATGGCAAAATATGTGTTTAAAACACATATTTTTGCCATTTTGTCACCCCCCTCAGTGATGACACCCGGGGCAGGCCAAACCCACAGCACCCCCCTTCCTACGCCACTGTGCTCAGTGTCATCTAGATGTAGCCAACGGAGCTGATGAAGCTGAACATCAAAGAAGGACAAGAGGCCAGGCACACTGGGCCAATGGCTGTCTACTTCTGATAGGTCCCAATACAGGGACCTCTGTAAATGTACAGTAGAATGTAGCGCCTGGTACACGCATTCAAGGCCTGTTTAAGTGCTGGACATGCCTCCCGTCACAGAGAGAGTAAGGTGACATAATTGAGAATTTACATCCCTTTCTGAAATCTGGGGATTCCCTGGCTGTTACCACTCAACTCCGAACAGCCCCTGGTTTCTAAGGGCCCCCTGCTGTCCGGATAGGGGGTGCAATGCTATGAAGTGGTCTGTCCAGAATCACACATTGATCAAATTGTGCAAATCTGGATTCGAGCCAAGTCCCCTGATGCCCAAGGCAACAATGTAGACACTAGAGTGAACGCGCACACCTCTCTAACAGGGTAAATTCGAAGCATTAAAAAAAGTCATATGACAAGGAAGTCACAACACAGAAAGCCATCACAACGGTGTATAGTGCCACCTACACACTGGGCGATCTCCTAACGTGTAGTCTCCAGTCTTCAGTCTGACCCAGCTCAAAGGCACTCGTTTCACTGACCTCTGAAGGATGAAAGGCTGCGCCAGGGTCTCACCGGTTTGAGAGAAGTGACATAAAGATGCACACAGATCTCTATAGCGAACTCTCAACCTACTCAGCTATCCAACAGATAGTGTGACTAAGAAATGGGTGACTGGACAGCATGAGGCTGCACAAGAAGGCACGGTACCAAGATGGCACCAGCCTGCAGGGCCCACAGCCAGCAGCAGACAGACTACTGTTTGGATCGGCTGTGACTGGGGCTGCCAGCCTGTCAACATCCCATAAAGCACTCGTATAAATGACTCTCACATGGCAGCCCCAGACGACAAGCCGACCATTGAGTGTGTGAATAGAAGCCAGCCATGCATGACCAGGCCTGGGTAACACAGGCGGGCACAGTGAGAAACACACCCGTCCTGCAGCGGGCCCTGTTTTCTGCATTGGAGTACACATGGTCCTGACACGTTCATAGGGACTGGGAGAGAGAGGGTCTATTGATGATGACAGGGTGTGGGAAGGGGTGGAAGTTTCTATGCAATATGCAAAGTCGATTAAAAAACAAACTCCTGACAATGGGGGCCAGACGGTTTTTAAAAGGTCTCGAGACTCTCCAATCACACATTCTTGCTGATGTCACTTTTGAGAAGTTATGGTCAAAAAAGTTGTTAAAATGCAAAACAAAAGAGGGTCCATGAATCATGGCATGTAAGGAGAGGAAAGCAGGGTACAAATGAACAACAACAGGAAACCTCTCCTAAGCATTTAATTAATAATCGGGTGGTAGGTACCTCAATACATCAAAAGTACATTGTCCCCCAATTCATTAGTTGTTATTCTTTTTTTGTTTTTTTTAATCAAAAATATTTTTATATATTCATTTTTCAAGTGGTTTTAAATAGTCTCAACAATGTAAGAACCCAACGAACAGATACAATAAATGTCTCAAACAGTGCACTCACACATCACTAAACACACAACTCACAATCATACAATACACTATCATACTCCTAGACATAGCTTAACCAATCGATACATTTCATAATACATTTCATAAAAACATGTGTATTTATTTTGATTAAAAAAAAGAACAACAAATAATGAATTGTGGGACAATGTACTTTTAATGTATTGAGTTACCACCCGATTATTAATTAAATGCTTATGAGAGGTATCCTGTTGTGGTTCAAAAAAGTTGTTACTACTTCCTGATGTTAATCCATAGGCTTTTGGAGATTACGATATACTAATGTGGGTATACTTCAGAGATGTGATATGTTTTAAAAAGGTAAAAAAATATTTACCAAAAGGTATGTGGACGAGCATGGTCGGGATTTTTTAGGATGGGAGGATCAAGTGGACCTGGTTATCATTCTAAAGCCTAGTCACAAGGAATCAATGACGATTTTTTTTTACAAGTATTGCACGCTTGTGCCGGAATGTCAGCACTGTTTGCCGTGTGATACTTCGACCTACACCTGTAGCACGTCCCTGAAAACGTATTCTCAATGTTCTTTAAAACTTATTCGAAACAGCGTTGACTTCAACTTTATCCGTCTCACATACAGTGGCAACCTGTGTAGTGGTTTGACCATCACCCACCTTACTTCTAAGATCTCCCCTTAGAATATTTGAGGATATTAAAGAATGTTCAATGCTAAGAGCAATGTCTATAACCTCATCATGGGACAGATTTATCAACATTAAAATGTGATCCGGAATGTTCTTCTTATAACAACTAAACACTAACTGATCATGTAAGTAAATATCTAAATTGGAACCAAATTCACATTTGGCTGCCAAGACTCTAGGAACAGCTAAATAGTCCTCAATAGACTCTTCAACTATTTGCTTACATTTAGAACAAGCATTTGCAAGGCAATAGGTCTCACATTTACATGAGTTTGAGCTATTGGCATTGTAAATGACAATGCCTTATATTAATGTTTTGGTTTTTAAAACAGATAAATAAAAGGCATTGTCATTTACAATGCAATAGCTTAAACTATCGCAAATGTGAGGTCTATTGCATTCCAAATGCTTGTTTGTAAAAGCGCCCCATAACAGGGTTTCACTTTAGTGGCGGCCATACCCCTTTTTTAGATAACCCGAGTCTAAAGAAAGGTGTGCGATCCCCATTAATGTGGAAGCGTGGTATGGGGAACTTCCTAAGAATCTGAGCGCTACGTAAAAGCAAGGAATACATTGAACATTACTGCACCGAGACATTTGCAGAGTGCGTGTATGTGCCATGTCAAATGTCAAAGGTTCTTATATAGCTATTGTAAATGACACAGAAGGTGATAAACGAGCTTAGAAATGACTCAAAGTAAAGAATGCCTAAAGGAACCAGAGGTTACCTTGTAAGCACCCCTAACGGTGCACTTTAACTGATTCAGTGAAAGTGAACCTTTTAAGAGTGTGCCAAACGCTGAGTAAATAAAATGTGAAAATGTGCCACTTGTAATGTATTTATCAAAGAGGATAACAACTTACGGCCACATGCATCATTGTTTACGTTTGCGATTTCTTAATTGCGAAAATTAAGGAATCGCAATTAAGAAATCGCAAAAGGCTATGCATTAAGAAATCGCAATTTTTTTTACGATTTCTTAAATGTCCTTAATTGTGATTCACAATTTGCGAATCGCAATTAAGGAATCCCTTCCCATTGATTCCTATGGGCCTAGGCCCATAGGAATCAATGGGAAGTCATTCTCAATTTGCGATTAGCAATTTGCGAATCGCAAATTGAGAATGCAATTTCAAGAGTGCAGGGGGGGGCAAAGGACCCCCCCTCCTGCACCCCTGAAATATAACTTTAAGTGCATTTTTCACACACACATGCCCCAAGGGCATGTGTGTGTGTAAAATGAAACTTTGAAAAAATGCACTTTTGTGCATTTTTGAAAGTTTTCGCAAATTACCATGAAGGTCAACTTCATGGTAATTTACCTCTCCCTATTAGCGAATTCGCAAATTGGAAATGTTCATGCATTGCATTTCAGAAATCTAAAATTGCGATTTCTTAAATGCAATCGCAATTTTACAAAACGCAACATGATTGCGATTCCTAAAATTGCGAAAAACATGATGAATCCCAATTTTGTCAATTGCATTCGCAAACGGCCGAAAATTGCGATTTGCACCGTTTGCGAATGCAATTGACAATGATGCATGTGGGCCCTAGTGCACATTTTAATTGCAGATGTATGGTACACGGTGGAAAAAATTAAAGTGCAACTGCTCACTAAGGGTCTGCAACAGTGAAGCTTTAAGAACGCATAACCTTGAACACACACAGGCCACCCCTCTTCCACAAAAGTAGAGCTGTGCCCAACGTGGCTTGGTTGCTTTAATTTTATCCAGTTAGTAAATATAGATGCACACAGTTCACTTCCTATCTATTATCCAGCCCTTACAAAAGGGTCATTTCTGCTCACCCTAGTGAACTGGCCCTTGAACCGTGCCTTCTGAATAAGCCTGGTTTACAAGGTGCCCCTTGGCTGTGGTAATTTACTCCAGTTTGTAAAAGAGGTACTTCACACAGTCCACCCCTCGCAAAAAGATTCTCTTGTGCACACAGTAGTGAACCTGCCCTGGACGCATGCTCATGCTCTCTCTATAAGTGTGATTACATACCCGACTCTAGGCTTCTTGGCTAATCCCCGTGACCAAAAGAGTTATGTGTAGGACTGTAATTTCTAAATTCCGATTTACGAATGAGGGAAACCCATCAAATGGCAGATTTCCAATTGGGTTAAAGGTGAGCACATTGGACTCTAGGGAATTGTAGGGGCTGTTGGGAAAAGTCACACGCTAGTTACTGTACGAGTATACAAGCGAATTCACAACCACTAATCTCACTCCTTCAGGACATTGAAATGTAGTCCAACAGAAGGGTGAAGTAATTGAGACGTGGACTCCTTGACATTTTGTGAACTTTTCTCATCATTGGAAGACAATCACACTTAATTTATTGTTTTGTGTACCGCATGTGCACATTGACAAACGTTTCACCGCGCTTAAGAATCGAGTGCTAAATAAAAATCAGTTATTATTGGCCTCCCGAAAGCAACATGCACCTGGAGATGGCATCAGAGTACACACAGTGTATCTTACACCCTGGAAGACAACTATTTGTACAGTGCCAGCGTCGGGACAGGTCAGGGCAGCTGACGTGTCCCTGCTTGTCAAGCACTGAGAACGCTGCTGGCAGAGATAATGCCAGACTGCACGAAGGTCTGAACATTTTCAAGGTCAAACAAGTTCAAGCAGAGCTCGCAAGATGACTAATGCCAGGTGTGAGTCAACTTACCAAGCCCCGGTTTTAGCTTTTGCATCCTGCCACTGGTAGTTTTTCTTGCCATATGTACACACAGGACTACATGTCCCAGAATGCAAAAGAAAATAAAGGACTGGGTGGGCTACTCAGAACTAACTTGGGGCCACTTATACCCGAGTCAAGTCAAACTACATTGGAGCTGGAGGCAAGTAGGGACTGCAGTCCTAGAGTTGGAATCATGAAGTCTGGGTCACAACCAAGTCTCACCACTGTTCACTCTTGTGCACATCACTGAGGCGTACACTCCACTGGTTACTCAAGTGTAAGTCTAGAGAGTGCAGATGTGTGTCATTTCTATAGAATGTTTACAGCTGAACTCTTTCTCACTGACAACTGAGGCAACGATGCTCTTAGATGGCTGGAACAATCATAAGGTCCTTGGATGACTGCCACAATCCTGGTTACGTGAATGGGCCATCCAGGGTTGGCGATATACACAGTTTGTTAGAGCCTGTCCTGCATCGAGAAGTATCCCCAACAACAGGGATTCCAAAAGGTTGCTTTGTTTCATGTTGTCTGCTGGGGTTTTAACACATATTCTGAAATAATTCACCAGATAGGCCTTTTAACTCATAGGTTAGGTGTGCATGCATAGTTATGGAGACCAGCGCCTGTGGAGTCCCCCTGGTTTCCATCCTGTCGCCTGTCAGCTTCAAACTCTACATGGAGCCCCTTGTGGCTTTACGGACAAATGAAAGCACTACAATTCACCTATATGCCGGTGACACACAACTCCACTTGAAAGTCTCCTATGCTCCTGATATTCAACGTCTCTAACACTGCATGAACCCGTTACAAACCTGGCTTTCCAGCACCTACCTGACGCTCAACCTAAGCAAGATAGAATTCCTGTTATTTGTCAAGAACAGCGAGCAAGAAATAGTACAAATCTGGCTCAATGGCATGAACCTTCATGGGTTCAAGCCACAACTTTCACCGAATGCCAAGTCCCTGGGATTATCTATGGACACTAGAGGTGGGCGGAGCTGACGCAGTTTCACTCCGCAGAATTCTGAGGAGTTACATATAAACTCCACAAGATTCCATGAAGTCCTGCCAATGGGCAGAAAATATGCACGTTGCACTTAAATTTAGAGGCAGTAGCGCGAGCAGCGCTGAGAAATCAGCAAGAACGGCGCCATGCATTTCTTTCTGGAGCCTAGCGGCAAAAAATTCCAACATGCGTCAATTGGCGGAATTTGGCCCGAACTAACACAGAGTGTAACCAAATTCCACCAATTCCGTGCATGGAATAAAACATTCTGCCCACCCCTAAAAAGAACCTCCTCCTAAAAGACACATTGCCAAAGAGGGTTTGGTGCCAGCTCTCACTTCTAAAGAAAGTTAAATAATTTCCTCCAGAGCACAACTTCAAAACTGCTGTTCAAGCTTTTGTGCTTATATCTATCTATCTATCTATCTATCTATCTATCTATCTATCTATCTATCTATCTATCTATCTATCTATATATATATATATATATATATATATATATATATATATATATATATCATACGACACACTGCAGCACATCTCATCCAGGGCCTGAAGGAATATGATCACATCACCCTCATTCCTGATGGAACTCCATTGGCTCACCTAGCCGGCCTGTACCATCTTCAAAACCAGCTGCATTATCTACAATGCCATCACCAGCAACCTTGGTTACCTTGCAGACAAGCTGCTACCTTTGCTATCGCCTGCTGGCTGTATGCTTGCCTTTGACCCTGTACAGCGCTCCGCTGCCTTTTGGGCAGTGTTCTGCTGTATAAATACCACATATATACATAGCTATTAACTATATCCATGTTAACAGTGTGATTTACAACCAGTCCCGGTTATTCAGCTAACAGTCCTTATTTTATCTTTTATATCTCCATCAAAAATTACAATGGCATAAAATATTTATTAATAGCTAACTTAACACGTATGTGAAATCTACAAATGACTATTAATAAATATTTCATGAACTTTATTCGTTCTTTTTTCTCTTTCTTTGCGATGCAAGAGTGATTACTTCACTGGTGTTCCTCTCTTGTTTTCCTTTTACAGTTTGTGTTCTTTCAATCAATGTGTACTCTCTGCAACTGCAGCCGGTGCATTTTTTTTATATGGTAATGCATATTTCAGCATTAGTAACTTTCACTGACATTTCAATTTTTACATTATCTTGTTTTGTTATTTGTGCTATTCCTTGTTTTTACAAAGTTGTTTGTACGGCTGCCCAGTGAATATGCTGCGAGTTGTAGGCCAATGTCTATAATGTGGAACTCCCAGCACAAGCTGCTTAGCTCTGCCAGCTGAAAACCAGGACTGACTGAAAAATACCTAGAAGAAGTGGGTGGGGCAAGTTTACAGCTCCTGGCCAGGACTAAAGTATGTATTCTGAGTGAGTCCAAGACACCAAGCCTGTTTGGCAAGGGTCCTAGATACATTGAGATGGAATGTATATCCGCAATGCATGGGCCTCAGAACCTGAGGGACACAGAGACTGGTAAAAGCAGCAGGGAGGCACGAGTCCTACATTGTAAGGACCAAGATGCATGACAAGCTGGGGGGTTCCTTATCAGTGCTTAATTTGTAAAATATGAAGTGCCAGGGCTCTGACCAGGAGGCCACTGCAGCTTGAACCACCCATCGCCCCTGCCATCTCTGCCAAAACAACTACTGACCATCTCTCTCTGATGTGAATGAGACCGTTCAGATTATTCCAGGTCCCCAAAACTAAAGGAATGGCTGGGGAGGCAGGTATTAGTAAATTTTTAATGTATATTGTTTTACTAAACAACTGTTATACTGCTCATCTCTAAATTACATGAGCAGCGCCATCTTGTGTCAGACTGCCCTAAATGTGGTCTTGACAATTAGGTACTGGTGCCGAGCACCGGAAACCAATTAAGTGCCGGTGCTCAGCACCTGAAAGATCCGGCCCAAATTAAGCACTACTTGTAGATTAAGAGCAAAGCACACCGTGAACATATCGTACAGGCTCTCAAAGGCAGCAATCACCGCGTATGAGCTGGGACACAAACTGGACCGGTCAGATGCACCCTACCCCTACTTCTCTGCTTTCATTCAGGCTTGACATTGTTTTTAAGGTCCGAGTTTTCACAGAACATCTCAGAAGGCGTAAACCACTTTGAAGCACCAGCCCCTGAATGCATAATATTACAGCTCCTTATTAAGGACTTCAGTGCACCTGAAAGCAGTTACCCACATTTTGAGAAAACTGCATATGCAAAGGCCTAAGATGTAAAAATGTATGAACAAACCAGCAGCACAAAGCATCTGGGCCTGAACTATATTTACAGTTTTTCTTTCTACACTACTAATACAAAACATGAGAGACTAGGGACGAAGGAATGTGGTATTGGAGCAGTTTTCGTTGCACAAAATGCAGCTGGTGGTCACTGTACAGCTGATAAAGTAGTGTAGTGGGTCAATGTGTCTGATGCAGAACTCAAGTGAGTTTCAAACTTCAGTGGCAGCAGTTCGCAGAAGTGTTGCATGTTTAATTAAATAAAATAACATTAACACTTATTGACACCACAACATAACCAACCTTGCAGTGTATACAGTAAAAGTGGTAGCTATTGTTAATTATAAATGTCTTGATGTACATAGTCCTCTCATACATTGAGATTAGGGTCAATAAGTGACTATTATTTTACTGCTCTGGCTGGTATTTTCATGCCAAGTTAAAAAAAAACGGGAAACCATTAAACTCCACCATTATTCACCTTTGGAATATAAACTGCTAACAATAAATACAAGATGAAAACAGGTCCACATATGCTGTAAATAATATTTCTGAATGGGTTTTAAAATACACCAGTGCAGAACTGAGGTGCTGAGAAACAGTGCTGAGGATTTTATACAAACTTTTATTCGAGTGCAAGCTTCTGGCCTTCCAGAACCACGGAATCCCGCGCAAATGGCCGGTCTCTTTCTCGGAGAAAGGCGACAACCCTAATTGAGACACAGAAAAACCCCCATGCTGCACACTCTGGTAACCTGAAGAGCAAACTTGCCTGCCGAGCACGCGCGGGCACCGGCGTCTGGCCATCGCACACTTGTGTTCGCAGTTGGCTGCTAATTCAACCATTCTGGAGTCCGGGGCCGGCCTCCTCCGTCGGAAGCGCAGAGCCGTAAATCAGGGGCGCCTCGGGGCGCGTGGAGGAGGCGCGCGGCCCCACGCGGCCGCCGACGCCACCACAGAAATAATGGCGCGGTCTTTCACGAGGACAGCCTAGAGTCCAGTTTCAATAAGCGGCCCGCAGAGGAACGCAGCTGCCTCCACGTCTGACAATCAGAGGCTTGCTGCAGAACAAGCATTGGCAAAACAAACAGGTCTCGGCTTTGGGACGTATTAGCAGGGCTTAAGTATATATATATATATTGATGATTTGTAAAGCGCGTTGGCTACCCAGGGGCGTCCCAGCGCTATAGAAAAGAGTGAGTTGGGCTGGAGAGGCTGGAGTAAGAGAAGCTGAGTGAAAAGTTAGATTGGAATTTTGCTGAAGAGCCAAGTTTTTAATAGTTTACGGAAGGTGAGAAGGTTAGGTTCTGATCTGATAGGGAGGGGAAGGGAGTTCCAGATCCTAGCCAGGTTGTAAGAAAGCGAGCGGCCTCCACATCTGGCCTTCCTAATGCGTGGTACTGAGGCGAGGTGGGAGGTTGTAGACCTGAGTGGGCGGGAGGGTAGATAGGCTTTCATCAGGGGGGAGTTAATAGAGGGGCCTGTACCCCAGTAGGATCGGTGTGCGATGCACATGCTCTTAAATTCAATTCTGGATCTCACCGGGAGCCAGTGAAGATCCTTCAGTCTGGCTCTGACTGAAGTTCGGCGGGGGATATCCAGGAGGATTCTTGCCGCACAGTTTTGAATGACCTGGAGTCTGTTAAGTGTAGATTGTGGGGCCCCCAGATATAGGGCGTTTCCACAATCGAGACGGGAGAGGATCAGGCCTTGAACCATTATCCGTCTTGAA
The DNA here is from genome assembly GCF_964261635.1 of Lissotriton helveticus. NCBI lineage: Eukaryota > Metazoa > Chordata > Amphibia > Caudata > Salamandridae > Lissotriton > Lissotriton helveticus. The sequence continues at coordinate 151,178,399 of NC_136069.1, forward strand.
TGGAACGGAAGGAGGGGGAGGATTTTGCGGAGAAGTCTCATCAGCCCGAAGCAGGTGGCAGCAAGCTTGGTGGCTTGGTAGTTGAAGGTTAGAGTGTGGTCGAGCCAGATGCCTAAGCTCTTGATTTTAAGTGGGGGGAAAAACTTGTGGGTCTCTCGGAGGGGCGTGGCCAATGTAATTAAGGACGTGGCTTAAAAACATGTAAGCTAAAATGTGCTGGCCGACTAGTAATTTGCTGTTTCTGTCATTGCATCCAGATACAACAAGTAACATATTACCTACAACAAGTCAGGACTATTGGCTTTGCCAATGGTTCTTAGTTGCATACGACAAAAAAGCAGCAACTATGGATTGTATGTAATATTGAAAAAGCTTCCACTTAAAGCCCTGGTGACACCACAAAGATGTTGCTGCTCCTGCATTTCAAAAAGAGAAGGGAAATCCAGAGAGAAAATGACTCTCTTTAAAGGATTCCCCATCCCCTACAACCCTCACCTGGCATGACGACTTCTCCACTAGTGAGAAGTGAGCAGTGTGAGCACCCGCACATCATGTGCCTGTTGTCACTGCAGTCCGGAAAAAAAAAACCGGACCACTTGTGCCAGGACTCAAAACAAAGCCAGCTAGACCTGTTTCGAGGTCCCCATTAAAAAACTGCCGGTGCTCAGCACCGGTGAGACCCGGCCCACCTAAAGCCCTGCGTATTAGCTTGGCAAGTGGCACCAGCCACGAAACACAACAGCCATGATGCTGTGCAGCATAGCTTTTCAAAAACATATTAAGAAGGGGAAAAAAGTTAACATTGTGACCCGCAATCATAGTGTGGGCACACGCATGAAGCACGCACACACCTATAAAAAAATGTTTTTGTTCATTTTGCTTGCCTATCTAAGTTGGATCAGTGAAAACAAAATAAAAGTACGGCGGGTGGGGAGGTGGGAAACGGGGAGGGGAAGCAACACAGTGGGAAGAAGGGTAGAATGAAGCAACAGGGACGGTGGTCATGCAGGGGGCAAAGCAACATGGCGGGAAGGCAATCCACACAGAGGGCCAAGCAACATACAGGGTGGGTAGATGGGGACAAAATGAACAAAGAAGAAGGGCAGGGGTGAAGCAATATGAGGGGAGGGCGTGCAGGGAAGGGGGGCTCTAACATAGATGGCAAAGCAAAAATAAGGGCAGGGGCCCAGAGCAACATAGAGGAGTACTTGAGGGAGACTCCTGGAAAAGACATGCAATCCAGTCAAGAGCTTAAATAAAAAGAAAAAGTAGTGCCCCATTAAGGGAGCAGTGGAAGAACACATGTATTTTGGCCAAGCTCCAAGGGAGGGACAAACACAAAAAGTAAAAGTGAATGCCACATACACCAATAAATGAAAAGCAAGCAAATGAGAGTGTCAGTGAATCCAACAAATGGAAACAATTGGTGACCTCTAAACCCTTCTAAGTAACAAAATGTCTGGCAAGTGGCGGTGCATGCGCTATCTCAGTCCAGACCTAAAAATTGCCATTGCTTGGGCAGAAACTGAGTCACTCGTCTGGTTGAAGCACTGGTTCTGGCCTAGAGATGCGTGTAGCTGAAAGGTTCTCTAGCAGTTACTGGGGACCCATGTGTAAGCACAGTCCACCCCAGTCTAGTTTACAGAGCATGGTATTATTTGCATATAGTCCATGTGAAGTAAACGTAAATAGAAAAGTAATTTGCCTGCAGACACAGGCTCAATTCACTAACTGCTTTGTTTGTAGCCAAGATTCCTCATACCTTAGTTCTCTGTTTCATTGGGTGGCATTACCCACGGCACAAGGCACAGGCACTAGCTCAACCTGTCTCTCTTTCTGGCTGTCAAGTTCAGTGTGGTAGTGCCAACTTTGGACACAAGGGCTTCAGCCCCATGACCCTATACGCTCAAACCAAGAGCAGGGAACTGAGATAGACAAGAAAGACATTCAATCATGAGCAAGGATTCACCCAAAGTCCTATCTATGTGTTGTATTGTTCACAATAGGACCCAAAAACAAACAGCTAACTCCTTCTGTAGTGAAGGCCTAAACCGGGTCTGGCAGGCCTGGCAAGCGTTTCTGGGCTTTCATTTGACAACTGAATGCCTTCTGGGAGTTGTAGTCTTGATTAATCTAAACTGAATTAAGTAGTTGACATGATTGGAAACATGGTGTTCCTACTCTACATTTGCTTCTACACTTTGGCCGCGCGGAGTTATGATTCTCAACAGACGTCATGTCCTTTTCAGTAGACATGTCTCTGACTGACACCAGCAACCTATTACACATGTGCATCGAACATCGCCTACATGAACATGTCATTTTATCCTTGAGTGACAACTTGGGTACTTTTCAATTCACCCTAGGGCTCAGGGGGGTCGGGGTAGTGTTTAGGGCTCAGGTGGGTTGGGGTAGTGTTTAGGGCTCGGGGGAGGGACGGGGTAGTGTTTAGGGCTTGGGGGTGGGATAGTGTATAGGGCTCGGGATAGTGTTAAGGGGTTGGGGGTGTAGGGTAGTGTTTAGGGGTCAGGGTAGTGTTCAGGGCTTAGGGGGGTCAGGGTAGTTTCTAGGGCACAGGGTAATTTAATGGGCTCAGGGGGGTTTGGATAGTGTTAAGGGCTCAGCGGGTCAGTAATATTTAGGGCTCGGGTAGTGTTTAGGGCTCAGGGGGTCAGGGAAGTCTTTAGGGCTCAGGGTAGTGTTCAGGGGGTCGGGGTACTGTTTTAGGGCTGGGGGGTTGGGCAGTGTTTAGGGCGCGGAGCAGGGTAGTTCTTAGGGCTCAGGGTAGTTTTTAGGGTTCAGGGCCAGGGGGGTGATCTTTACCACACATCTGTTTATCAGTCATGCCATTTCCACTTAATTTTCTGGTAAAGGCATGCATAGTAAAGGAATGCGTTGTTAAGGCGCATTCGTTGTTGGGGCTGCTTAGTAGAGGCACGCGTGGGTTAGACGTGCCTCTGTCATACAACCGTGGCAGACGTTGCAATCTTACTGGAGAGTAGGAGCAAAGCATCAGTTTAAGGGAAACACCTGTTCTCTTTGTTTATTCAACTCAACCGTCCAAATGATCCAAATTACAGAATGTGTACTGGTACAAATTCAATTCAGAAAAGGGGGTGGTGATGAACAGAGTGTCTGAATTAAGCAGACCACTCTTACCCAGTCCAAAGATCAGGGCTTGATCCATCACCGTTATTTAGCTCACTGCCCCATCCCAGCTCAGAACCTGGCTATATGCAAATTAGTCTGTCCCTGGCCCAGTGCATCATGGGAACAGGGCAGACCAAACTACCAAGCCAATTCTTCACCAGAAAGGAGACAAGCTTCCGGGGACTGGTTTCTACCATTTCAGGTGTCGTCGGCCCGGCTTGCTTGAATCCTGATGGAGCAGTGAGCAAGGGACTCATGTCTGAGTATACCCTGCCACACCTATAGTGGCCAAAAACGATTCAGAAAAGGGGGTGGTGATGAACAGAGTGTCTGAATTAAGCAGACCACTCTTACCCAGTCCAAAGATCAGGGCTTGATCCATCACCGTTATTTAGCTCACTGCCCCATCCCAGCTCAGAACCTGGTACAAATTCAGCCATAATCGAACTTTGAGCAAATACCTATTCCTTGTCGGCTGAGCACAAAGTGCAGCTGATGTGTAATCTTCACTGCACTACTTACCGTAACCTTTTTTATAAACTGGAAAAATTGGACAGTTTTCAAATAAACTAAATTGGTACCTCTCTGAGGCAACTGTTATCCCTAAAGTCACGGAAATGAGCAATGAGTCCAATCCCTCAGGAGGGTGAATGACTATTTGGAGGGGTCACTCATTTCACACTACCCTACAAAATGTGTTATTAGGTGATCCACATGGTCCACTTTACGCCGCCATATTAAAAACATTCTCTGTGGCTGAATAAGGCTGGTGGAATATGTGAAACAAATATTTAGCATGATAAATTGCTGACTGTTCATCCTTCCCTTCGCTAATCTCAGATCTCTTGTAAAGCACAAAGCTTTTCTGAAGCTTCCGGGGACCCATTGAAACTCTCCCATGGTATGGGGAAGTAGTAAAACCCAGAATGGGATAAGTCAGACAAGAATCACCACAAATACGGCTGAATGCCTACTGTGCAATGGTTTCCAGGCACCTGGTATTCCCTGTGTAAGACAGTGTCTTAGGGTTTTGTAAGTCTGTGTGAAGAATGGTGAATCCGCGCAACGCATGGCTGTCTTGTATCAACCGATCTGCATGGATAAAACAGGTAAATGAGTATATTGCAAAAGTGTCCATATGATGGCACAGATTCTGAGAAGGTAGTTGGCCACACATTCACAGCTTCCTCCTCGAAATGCTGCCAGTGGCGGCTTTTCTGGTAAAGCGGAGAAGCGTCGCCCCACTGCTTTTCAGTAGCACAAAAAATGAAAAATAAAATGCTAATAACACAATGTTATTATCATTTTATTTCTCAGTGCGAGCCAGGTTGGGGCAGGGCAGGAGGAGGATGAAATATGTGCACTTAAGTGCACATGATGGTTTGTGCCGGCCATCTTGGGCCAGCCAAACAGTCATGCACACTTAGTATGTTCCCCACCTAGCTGTATTGCAAAGCCTGGGTGGAGAATATGCACAGGCTCCTACTCCCTGTCTGAGTGCTGAATCAGGCTGCTCGGACCAATCACAACGCTGCTGTCATGCTGGTGATTACATGTAATGGGGTGACCCTATAACCCTCAGAACCTGGGCGGGTAGTAAATTGAATAATAATGGTTCTGTCGGTAATTTAGTACTTTGTCCCTAATTAGGATACAAAGACAGCAGTATTTTTATCAAACCACTTAAGTCCACTGACCACAAAATAAAAAGGAAAGCGAATTTTTTACTCAAACACTTTCATATTTTGAATTTGAAAAACAAAAAACTACAGATGCTGTCCCTAAAATGCACTTAAAACATATTTAACACATAAGCTTTGTGCAAAACTTGATACACAATTAAAACAACAAGTACAATTGTAAATTCGTATACACATTAACGAAGACAACTACATATACAATATCAGATTATTGTATTGCATCTGTAGTTTTTTGTTTTTTCAAATTCAAAATATGAAAGTGTTTGAGTAAAAAATTCGCTTTCCTTTTAATTTTGTGGTCAGTGGACTTAAGTGGTTTGATAAAAATACTGCTGTCTTTGTATCCTAATTAGGGACAAAGTACTAAATTACCGACAGAACCATTATTATTCAATTGTCATGCTGGTGATAGTAGCGTCATGATTGGCTTAGGGGAGCCTGTGTGCTTCTTGCTTCCGGAAGTCAGGAAGAGAAGCAGATGAGGGACGACAGAGCAGAGACGGAAGACGTGCAGAGGTAAGTGTTATATATATTTGTTTTTCACCCCATTCTAGCCACCACTGAAAACTGGACAAAAACAACTTGATGAAAAACATGTAGCAAATAGTGCTTAACATACCTCCTAACTCACCTGCCTTTGGCAGGTGACACCCGCCTTGTGGTGTAGGGGGCTCACACCAGCTCACAAGTCAGCAAACCTCCTATCTTCACTTGCCTTGAAATTGTGTGCAATTTCCTTACCTGATGTCTATCACATCAGGTAAGGAACAGCAGCCGCCCCTAACAATCTCCTATAATAACTCGTCTTTTTATACAGCACATTTAACAGATATTACTACTTCCAAATTTCCGTTCTTCAATTTAGCCCGGGGAGCACGGAAGGCTGAGGAGGTCATGCTGGGATTCAAACCACACCACTTGCCCTTCCACACTTTACTTCGAGGTACGAACGTTCAACTCGCTGAGCATTTCCCGGCTTCAGAGGTGGGAGAAGAGGAGTGAGGCATGAGTAAACTCAATTACAAAATTGTACTACTTTGTTAAGTATGGTATGCACTTGAGTCATTGCTTATCTGGTGTATTCTAAACATTCAGATTCATATATATGGTTGCTGGGAAAAATAATGTCATATTTGCATTATTAAAAAGAACAATGATATTATCTCACTAAAACTGAGAGCCTCACCCACCAACCTCTTATTGCAGATGAACAGATATGGGCTGAGAAGGCCCCAACTCAGTTTCCGCTTTGGTGTCTTTACTGCTGTGGCTGAGCCACTGTCAGCTTTTTAGGTCTCAGCTAGATATTGCTTTTTCGGTCTCCTTGAGACATGTTGTTTACACACACTGGGCTTACAGCTCTCTCGTATCTTTTCATTGGCTTGCTTCTGCATCGCTCTCATTTCCTTTGTTCCTGTTTGTCAAGCCATGCCTGCGTCACACCTTAGCCCTAGCACGAGCATGGACCAAGTACTTGTGTCCTTCCACTGCTCCTGTTTTTGGAGCTATTTTTAGGTCTCGCCTGTCGATGCGCATGCGCATCGAGCAAGCGAGACTATAGGGGCTCATCGACTCTTTATCTAACTTGCAAGGAATCGTGGCGATTCCTTGCAGTGCCCGTGACTTTTAAGCTCAATGCGCATGTGCATTGAGCTTAAAAGCGCGTGCACAGCCGCCCGCATTCCTCCGACACCTTTGAAGTGAAGCTTAGCTTCACTTCAAAGGCCCGGCTTCTTCACACCCACATGCCGCTCTGCCCCGCTCCGCCCCCTCCCCTGAGTCATCCTGCCTGCCCTCGACGTTCCCCCCGCCCCCTCCCGCCACGCAATGCCGAGAGCTTGTTCTCCTCAGTCACCTCTCACCCTAGTTCCCTCCCTCCGTCTCCTCTTCAGGCTTCCTCACACATACAGAGACCCCTTTCCCAGACCCATGATAAACCTCATGCAGCGCCTCCTCCTTGTTGACAATATTTGTTACATGACAACGAGTGTATTTGAGCAAGTACAAAGTTGCGTACACAGTGAAAAGTGTCTTTCCACTGTTATGGAGCCCGATATGTAGTTAATTGAGATAAAGCCTTTATACAGTCACTGTGGCCGTTACCAGTAAGTTGGGCATTTTGAGGATCTTCATTTAAAAAATGATGCATTTGTGCGGTCATGGGGGTTCCATGCGTCAAAATGTGTTACTGTAAGGGTAAAGGTGTTATGTAATCTGGAAAGAATACGCAATTATACGGGCATCGAAGACTTTATACCCTGGCTAACAAAGTTGCGTGCCCATAGTAATGACAGTGTGACGCTATGCAAATTTCTTTTAACATGTAACACAATCAAGTGTGTGTGAATAGATGCATTAGGACGCACTAGAGTCATTAGGGTCTTCAGATACTGAAAATGTTCTGTATTCAAATACAAGGGGGTTTCTGTAGCCATACGTGCAGTTGCACTGTCACTGTTGTATAGGCATGATGGTTTTTATACAGTCACAAGGCCCAGTATGTAGTGACAATGTTCTACACAATTACGGAGGCCATTATGTAGTCTACCTTGGTGTTCTATAAACATGTGAGCTGTTTTACAAACACCACCCTATCTATGCAGTCATGCTAGATTTAAAACAGCGACCCAGCCTTCATGCGTTTTGAGGGGAGGTTTAGGACATTCCGGGCAGCGTTATACATGTTCAGGGATCATTTTTATAGCCACGGGGAGTAGGTCTTATCTGAAATGGGCATTTCTACAGCGACGGAGACCGTTCTACAGTTAAAGCAGCTTACCCTGGTGCGGGGGCCTTGTGCAGTCACAAGATCCATTATGCAATCATGAAATACTTTACATTCACCGAGCCCATCAAGCAGTGTCGCAGGCTCAAATTGGCCTTCTGACAGACCCTGTGGCCGCTGTACAGTGATGGGAGCTTCAAAGGGATCTGCTTCCCCGCCCACTGCACTTCACGGCCGCCAGGCCCCGAGTCGCATTTCTCCTTCCTTCATGCCCAGCCCCCTCCCAGCGCTGCCTTGAAGGCTTTTGTACCTGGGCTCCCCTGCCTCACTTCTTTGTTTAGAGAGAGGTGTTAAGTGACTACGAAAGCCGTGCCATTAGAAACCCCAACCCTACCACCCGCCTGCCCCTCCTCTTTGCCACAGCCTCACCCCCCTTCGTTACCCCTCCAGCTCACAGATGAAGACCTCTGCTCCACAGGCACATTCCTTTGGGTCGGGCAGATGACCGGACTACTTGCTGCCCCAGTGCAGGGACGTGTGTGGCCCCGTGGCCACAGGCTTGGCTACTGTTGTGTTCCCTCAGCCTGTCATCCTTATGTGATCTAGGAAGCACGTTCAAATTATCTTGGTAACAATCTGATATATCGCACAGCGCCCAGTTCAAACAAGTGCCTAGAGTTCATTCTGTTTGCATTGCTGGTAACTGAGCACTTCTCGTCACCACAACCGATTTTTTTTACATGTTCCTAGAGGCCTTTCAGATTCCCTATCATTCAGTGCTTCTGCCTGGTAAACACGTCTCTACCTATCACCTACACACAATTTACCCCTGCCCGTAGCGGACATTCAGTTTCAGGGCTAATTAATCGGTGCCTCTCGTAGCTCGTGTTTCACACGAGCGCTAAGAGGCCTTACGATATGCAGTCCTAATAATTCGGTACTTCATACGCTTACCATACTAATGCCTACGGCGGGTTGAGACTGCACTGCTAATAAATCAGCCCTTCTCCCCAGCACCATTCATACAGGCGCCTAGAGGCCATTCACTATGCAGCGCTAATAATTACTTCTCAGCATCACACACGCGCCTACAGTACCACAAGACTGTGGTGCTAATACATCAGCACGTCTCACCAGAACCTTGTTCATACAAGCGCCTAGAGGCCATTCCATATGCAGAGTTATCAGCAAAACAAGCTGAAGGACCTCTAGGCGCTTGCTTGAGCTGGGTGCTGTGAGAAGCGCCGAGTTATTGACACTGCAACCTGAACGGCCACTAGGAGCTTGTGTTAAATGGACGATGTTAAGAGGTGCTGTATTATTAACATTGCAAACCTCTAGGCACTTGCATGAACTGGGTATTATGAAAAGTTGCGTTCTGCAAACTGAAGTCTTCCACCGATTGGAAACTCTATCCACTGGGGTGCAGAGCACCTGCTCAGGGGAGGATTAATGTTAAAACTCCTCCCCATCCGTTCATTGGTTTCGTTGCTGGGGATTCAAGGCTTCTGTGACACAAGAGCCATAAATAAATAAATACATAATTAATAAATGAACTACCCTCCCTTGGTGGTCGTTTTTTCCTGCTTGAATGAACGTGCGTTGAAAAGGAAAATTGATATAAAATATGGCCACAGGGCCCTATACAAATAAAAAGTCTTAAATCTCGATGTAATAGACTAACACCTCCAAAAATGGAAAGTAACAATATTTATTGAGTGCCAGACCGTATCCTTCAAATGTGTAGGTGTGCGCGTAGGTTACATATAAAACAACGCTTTTTTCCTTCCTCATTACCATCCAAAGTCAATATTTCCTTCCACTCCATAACTTTCTAAAAAACGCAGGGATTTCACACGAGCTTTTCGCCGTTCAGCACTTTTTACACCTGGATCAGCCCAGCATACATTTAAAAATATGTGAAACCGAGGGGAAGAAATTGAAAATGTTCATGCACATTGTGGGTGTTTACGGCCCCCTCAGTTTCACCCTCACACCCCCTCACCCTTACCCTCACACCCCCTCACCCTCACACCCCCTTACCCTTACCCTCACACCCCCTCACCCTTATGCTCACCCTCACACCCCCTCACCCTCTCTCACCCTCACACACTCACCCCTCTCACCCTCACACCCCCTCTCACCCTCACACCCCCTCTCACCCTCACACAACCTCTCACCCCTCACAAACCCACACCCACCCTCTCACCCTCACTTACCCTCTCACCCTCACACACCCTCTCACCCTCTTACCCTCTCACTCTCACACACCCTCTCACCCCCTCACCTTCACACCCCCTCACCCTTACCCTCACACCCCCTCACCCTTACCCTCACCCTCACACACCCTCAACCCTCACACACCCTCACCCTCTCTCACCCTCTCACCCTCACACACACTCTCACCCCCTCTCACCCTCACACCCCCTCTCACCCTCACACCCCTTCCCACCCTCACACAACCTCCCACCCCTCACACACCCACTCACCCTCATACAACCTCTCACCCTTCACCCAACCTCTCACCCTCACTTACCCTCTCACCCTCACACACCCTCTCACCCTCATACACCCTCTTACCCTCTCACCCTCACACACTCTCTCACCCTCATACACTCTCACCCTCACACAGCCTCTCACCCCCTCATCTTCACCCTCACAACCCCTCACCCTCACACCTCCTCGCCCTCACATCCCCTCACCCCCCTTACCCTCACTCACCCTCTCACCCCTCTCACCCACTCACCCTCACCCACCCTCTCACCCTCATTTACCCTCTCACCCTCACACCCCCGCATCCTCACAATCCCTCACTCTCACATCCCCTCACCCTCACATCCCCTCACCCTCCCTCACACCCCCTCACTCACCCTCTCACCCTCACACACACTCTCACCCTCATACACCCTCTTACCCTCTCACTCTCACACACCCTCTCACCCCCTCACCCTCACACCCCCTCACCCTTACCCTCACACCCCCTCACCCTTACCCTCACCCTCACACACCCTCAACCCTCACACACCCTCACCCTCTCTCACCCTCTCACCCCCTCTCACCCTCACACAACCCCCCACCCCTCACACACCCACTCACCCTCACACAACCTCTCACTGATGCGCACAGCAGCTCCATGCTTTCTTGCAGACTCGCACAGCAGTGCCCAGTGCAGACTTTTACGTTCTTTCGCTGACACGCAGAGCACTTTTGTACAAGTATTTGGTCGTCTACCCTGCAATCTTTTCGCTGATACGCGCATCTTGATTTTAAAACTGCGTGTCTAGTTTACAGTTCACTCGCTGATGCGCACAGCAACTCTGCTGACGCGTTTAGCTGGATTTTAAATTGCGTGCCTACAGTACAATCGCACAACACTTTAGTACAAGTATTGCGTGTCTACTCTGCAATCTTTTCGCTGATGCGCACAGCAACTCTGAGTGCAGTCTCTTTCAATCGCTGACACACACAGCACGTTCCCATCTAATTGTGTGTATACAGTACAACATATTATATCCTATGTCTTCATTAACAATATAGTGTATCTGTACTGAATATATATCCAGCATTTCAGACTGCATTTCAGAGCTTTTAGAAATGTTTATGGCTTTTTTTTATTTAAATTCTTTAGCATTGGCTACAGGAAACAAAAATGCTAAAGATTTACAAAAAAAACCCATAAACAATTCTAAAAGCACTGTTCAATGCTTGTTTCCTGTGAGCCAACACTCCACATGAGTGCTTGTGGTTTCCCCTCTGCCCCAGTCAGTTTCTTGTCCAACCATACCCGCCCACACCCTGTTTCATAAACGACCCACCATCCCTCCCAACCACCTTTGTTCGTGTTTCTTCGGGTGCACGTTCAGCAGACACCGGTTCATTGAGAGCACCTTGAGGTTGTATATGAAAACCTCAGACACAGTGGCGTTCAGTCAGTCGAATGTGAAGTTAAGGTTAAAGTGCACTTTCTGGTTTTGTGACCCCCTGAAGCCCGATGAAGAAAGTTTCATTACTTATTTATTTTGTACTCTGACAAACTCTTCATTATAGCTTCAGGACTCTCTCCCCCTGTAAACTGCACATATGTTCCTGTGGCTACCCTGCGTTAGCTCTAAATTTCTTTCAGTTTCAGTTATTATTACTTTATTGTCAGGGCTACACGTTTCTGCCCTGAACGCATGTTTTGTCCTGGAGAAGAGTAGGGGAGTGCTGGTCACGTGATGGCTCCTTTGTTTACAGCAGTAAGCTGCTGCTTCTAAATTGCATTCGTTTTTGGAACCACTGCCTCACTCCCTCTACCCAGGCTGTGCCATTACGATCAGAGCTTCCGAAGTTGGAACAGGTTCGAGTGTCAGTGTAGTATCAACATCTTGTGATTCTGGGCAGATCAGCTAATCTTCCTACGCCTGCCTATAAACAATGCATGTGAGCGTTTGTCATGTAACTAGTGTTCATGTAAAGTACTCAGCCTTCAGTCAAAAAGCAAAGATACTTAATTCCTGGCTGTTTTCTACAATGTGAGACCAGAAAATGTGCCTCCATCACGGCTTCCCCGTTTGAATTGTGTGCTCTTGGGTTACATGGCTGCAAGACATTAACACTGACAAAGCCTTTAGCTCTCGCATTGCCAAGACTAATTGGTTTTGCCAATGCTTGTTTTATCTGGGTAGCACAAGCAAGGTGCCAAGGAAGAAAGGGGGGCATGTTGGCAGCTATCACCTGATGAGACCGGAGGGGCATAGGTGGGAAGTGCCGATGTTGGTAAGATGCCCCAAGCCCTTTGAAATGGCTAGGAGGGGCTGGAGCGTGTTTGTTAGATTTTCATACAGTAAAGGAGACCGATGACAGAGTTCAGAAAATGAATATGACTGTAGGAGAGTAGGGTCTGCTATCCTATGGTCACCCCAAATTTTTGCTTTTTGCTTCACTGGTTTTCGACTACTGAGGCTGTGGGCCTGCTGATCAGACCCCCAGCCTGCTGTTCTCTCACTAAATTAATGACACATGTGCTATAGGCACATACCAATTGGAAATGGACTCCTTGTCAGCCCCTGTATAATGCACTATAGGTGCCCAGGGCATAGGGGCCACCAAGGCCTACCAGGGGCTGCAGCATATCTTTTGCCACCCCTGGCTGGTTCTTAAATTGACACAACTGGCTGATCACTCAGCTGGGGTAAGGTGGTGTAATCACCCCTTGCTTAGGTATAGTATACCTATATCTAAACCTATATCTGGACACATGTAAACCTGTGAGCCACTCCTATGGAAGGCCTCATCAATCCTGGAGGCAGGGTGCGTGGTTTTATGTGAGATGGAGCTCTAGCATGAGGTGAGCCTGTCTGCAGCTGTCGGGAACAACTCCCTAAGCTGTTTCAGGATAATGCCATACCATATACTCTTAAGTGCCTTATAATCCTCGCGGTTAAATAGCAACTTTGGTTTGGCTTTATCAAAACATGTCGTGTAAGGTGTCATACGATTTGGAATAACATCCCCTCGCCAGTTCTGGCGACGGGGATGGCATTCCACCCCTCTAGAGGGGTAAGACATGTTCCTTTACTAAATGCGGTTAATTTCTCCAAAGACCTTAAGATCCACAAAATGGATGCCTCTGCCACAGACAAATGTCTGGACCCCTGCAGTTGACCGAAACTCAGCAGATGGGGCCTGGACAAAGGGTTTCCTGTCACAGGAGGGTGTCACCACCCTCCAGACAGGAGATAGTGGATTGTAGCAGGGTGGTTTGAAAGAAACCAGACACTGCCTGGGGCGCACAAGGCTGCCCCTTGCATAATCCGGCCAAACCGGTTCTGGGGCACTCCAGCCCTCGTGCCAGGGCGGCCTGGATCAAAGGAAGGGGGTGTATCCACCCACTTCCTGGGTCCCACCCATAGGAGGGGACCTAGCAGGTAATCACGCCCCCCAGATTGGAATAAGAGTGGGAGCAGTGCCAATGCACATCAGATTTCCTGGAAGAAACATTAGAAACGAAACTCTGGACCCTTGGACCTCCATCTCAACGTGGAAGCCCGAAGAATCTCCCTTGTGGTCAAGGAGTGACCACCCTGCAGCAGCAGGCACCATCCAGCCCTCGACGTCTACTTAGTTGCAGTTCCCGCCGGAACTCGAGCGACTGAGATCGACGAGATCAAGCTTGCCTGCCTTCCAACAGCCCGATCCACAGTCCCTGCAGAGCTGAGACCCGTGGAGGCGACCGGAAGCGTGGGGCACGCCATCTTGAATTGACCACGAGACGCTGACCGTGCAGCCCACGAGTGACCCTCGAAGCTGTGCACCGGGGTTTGAGAAGCCCCCACCCTGAGCTGCTCCTGAGCCGAAGTTCAGCCCTCCACACTCGACGAGTGCTGCGTGGGGCCCTTTGGCTCTATTTGGCTCAACGCGTTGGCCCGGTCACTTGCCAGCTGGCTAGTGGTCCCTGTGCCGACGAAACTACAAAGAAGACTCGTGAATCTGGTTGCTCCAGATCCACACCAGCTCCCCTGAAAAGGAGCCCCGACTCTGACCTTCCTGGTCCGAGTGAGAAGCAATCTTCCGATCCCGCGTGGATTGCTCTTGCCAAGGCTTGTTTGCTCCAAACTTGAAGCTGACTGCACCGACGGTGAGAGCCTGCGTGGGACAGATCGTGACCTGCTCCTGGACGTCGCAGATGCCCCAGAGCCCACGTGACTGCGGAGAGAAGCTCCTCGACGACCACCTGATTGCGCCCGACATTGCCTGGTTCCGTCCTGGTTCCACCCTGGTCACTGCTGAGTGACCCAGACTCTGTCCCCTCTGCTTTCAGGTACTCTACAACTTGAGTCCACCCTTGGACTCCACCGGACACTTCATCTTTAACCCGCCTGCAGCCCTTTCAGCTTCAAGCACCAAGAGCCTGCGTGTCAAAACCCGACGCCACTTCGACCCTGTGCACCCACTTCCTGTGGGTGAGGTAACTTTGCTCCGCCGGTATCCCCACACTGGTGCACACCTCTAGGGTCTGTGTGTTAAGTTTTGTTCCTCTAGGTTCAGCGGAAGTGTCCTTAAACTTTAACTCTATGACTTTTACGCACCATTGGTTAACATTGGTGCATGCGTGCGCTTTCCGCACATCTCCCGAATCCCGAGGGCCATTCCCGACTTCAGCATTGCTTGTCCTGACTGCTCCCAGCGATTCCCTAGGCCCTAAGCCTAACCACTGTTCGAGTGGCCTCTCTTATACCACTTGTTTAGTATATGGTTTGAGTGGCCACCCGCCCTCATCCATAATTGTGCAACTTGTATGTTTAAACAGTGCTTTTGATTTAACGCTTGTGCCCCTTTATTCATAAAGAATACTGGGGATTGTTTTTAGTAATAAACACATATATTTTTATAATATATACTTGTGTGGTGTCCTTTCATTTGGTATTACAGGATTGTATGTGGTAAAACAGCTCGCTTAACACGACCTCTTAAGTTAAGCCTTTAGGCTGCTTAGTCCATGCTACCCCTAGGATAGCTTGTCTAATAAGGTTGACTTACAACCAGACACCATAAGGGATTGTTTGGTCAGGTAGTAGGTGGTTCCAGAATTGGAAACATCCCCTACCAGGCCAACTTCTCACATTGGTGAGCAGCGGTGCGGATTTGAGCTTGCTGTTGTTTTACCATTGCAATCTTTATATCAAATTGAAAGATCACATCAAGTACCTCTAGGTACATATAAATCAAAAGCTTAGCATATTAAGTTCTACTGAACTTAGTAGTTGTAGATAAAAGGGATTAGCACACCCTGACTACAACTCACTAGCAAGGTACAGTAGGAAAACACTTAGTGTAGGTAAGTGCACCACTTACACCTCACTAGTAACCATGTCTGACACAGGAAAAGCCTCAGGGTCTAATCCAGTGACAGTTGACCCTACCCAGGCAACTTTTGGATATGACAAACTAACCCGAAGAGACTTGATTGCCTTGTGCAAAGCAAGAGGGTTAAAAAGGGGCAGAAGCCCCACCTGCCAAATCCTGCTAGAAATCCTAGAACAGGATGACTTAGAGAAGGCAAAGGCAGCTTCCCTAGACACAGGAAATGGAGGGAACCCCCCTGAAACTGATCCCCCTCAGGAGGAGGAGGATGATGATGACTTAGATGAGGACTCAGATGTTGAGGACTTAGAAGTTCAGGATCAGGGTAGCCAGGTTCCAGTTGCCAGGCTTAGCCAGGCCAACTTGGACCTACTGGGGAATGGAGAGGGCCAGCACCTCCCCAGAACCCAACATGTTATTCTCCCAGGCAACAGAAGAGTGAGATCTCCCTCAGGGGACTCTCATGTTTCTAGTGCCTCCAGAGAATCACAGAGAGGCATGAGTGCTTCTCAAAAGCTAGAGCATAGGGCCAGAATGAGGGCTGTCAAACTCCAGATAGAGAGGGAGGAGGTAGCCTTGGCTCAAGCTAGACTTGCCTTGGCAAGAGAGCAGAAATTAAGTGGCTTAGATGTCACTGGTGGCAGCAATTTTCCAAGAGAAAAAGACAGGGCCTATGACAATAGAAACCTGACCAAAATTGTGCCCCCCTTTAAAGAAGGGGATGACATCCACAAATGGATGACTGCTCTTGAGAGAGCCTGCATGGTACAGCAGGTTCCTGAGAATCAGTGGGCTGCAATTTTGTGGTACTCCTTTTCTGAGAAAGGGAGGGACAGGCTCCTCACAGTTAGACCTGAGGATGCCAAAAACTACTCTGTTTTGAAGAGTGCTCTTATTGAAGGGTATGGCCTAACCACTGAGCAATACAGGTTGTTGTTCAGAGACACCCAAAAAGCACAGACTCAAGACTGGACTGATTTTGTTGAGTGTGCCACTAAGGCTTTGGAGGGTTGGTTGCAGGGAAGTAAAGTTTCAGACTATACAGGATTGTACAATCTTATGATGAGAGAACAGATCCTTAATAACTGCACAAACCAGCTGTTGCATCAATACCTTATTGACTCTGATCTGACCTCTCCCCAAGAATTGGGAAAGAAGGCAGACAAATGGGTCAGAACAAGGATTAAGCAGAAACCCCAGAACCAAGGTGGTGACCAGAAGAAAACAGACCAGAAGGGTGGTAACCAGAATCAGAAAGATAAAGAAAAAGACCAGAAGTCTTCAGGCCCCCAAACTAATAGTAAGGAGGGTGGTTCCCAAAATGGTAACAAGAAGAAGAAGAACAAAGGTCCAAAGACACCTTGGTGTAATACCTGCAAATCAGTTTCACACTGGGGCAGTGAGTGCACCAAGGCAAATCCAGTTCCCACCACTACAGCTCCTAAAGCAACTGCAACCCCAAGTACAGTAAGCAGTGGTGGAACACAGTCCAAGGGGGTAGCTGGGTTGACCCTGGGTATTGAAGTAGGATCTGGCCTAGTCAGAATCCCTACACAGGCAGTTCTCCTGTATGATGTGGACATTGAGTTGCCCACTGCAGTAAGCCCCACTAACCTGGGCAAATACAGGCAGACTCCCTTAATTAATGAGAAACTGGCTCAAGCATACAGGGACACATGTGCCAGTGTCACAATGGTGACACCTGACTTTGTGGACCCTGGACAAATTGTACTAGGTGAGAGCTACCTAGTGACCAACGCCAGCAACTCCACTACCTCCCATAGTGTGGCAGTTGTGAACTTCTCCTGGGGAGGGGTTGATGGCCTAAAGAAAGTTGTGGTGAGTGCAGACCTACCAGTAGACTGTCTGTTAGGCAATGACATTGAAAGCTCAGCATGGTCAGAAGTGGAGTACAGGACTCATGCAGAAATGCTAGGGATTTCAGAGCATGTCCTTGCCATGACAAGGGCTCAGGCTAAGAAGTGCCTTCCTGAACCCGTGGTGGATCTTGAAACAATAGACCAGCCACAACCCAAGAGAAGGAGCAAGAGAGGAAAGGCCCAGCCTTCCACCTTGCCCCAGGTTGAGGATCAAGTTTCAGAGGAAACTGATTCTGCAGTCCAAGAGGAGACTGTCTCTGAGGAGCTTGAACCTGACCAGGTTGAGTTTCTTAGGACAGGGGGACCCTCAAGGGCAGACCTGAGGCAGGCTCAATTAGATTGCCCTTCCCTTGAACCCCTCAGACAGCAGGCTGCTGCTGAGGCTGCTGGGGATGCCCAAGGTACCCATACTGTGTATTGGGATGATGGACTCCTTTACTCAGAGGCTAGAGACCCCAAGCCTGGCATGACCAGGAGGTTGGTCATACCTCTGCAGTTTAGGGGGTTCCTTCTTACCTTGGCCCATGATATTCCCCTTGCAGGACACTTAGGCCAGAACAAGACGTGGGACAGGCTTGTTTCACACTTTCACTGGCCTCACATGTCAGAGGATGTCAAGGAGTTTTGTCGCTCCTGTGTCACTTGCCAAGCCAGTGGTAAGTCAGGTGGCACAACAAAGGCCCCCCTAATACCACTACCTGTGGTGGGGGTTCCCTTTGAAAGAGTTGGAATTGATATTGTGGGTCCAATGGACCCCCAAACAGCATCTGGGAACAGGTTTATACTGGTGGTAGTGGATCATGCCACCAGGTATCCAGAGGCTATTCCCCTGAGGACCACCACAGCACCTGTGGTGGCAAAAGCCCTCATTGCAGTTTTCTCAAGAGTGGGCTTCCCAAAGGAGGTGTTATCAGATAGGGGCACCAGTTTTATGTCCAGCTATCTGAAAGCAATGTGGAAGGAATGTGGAGTAAACTATAAGTTTACCACCCCATATCATCCACAATGCAATGGGCTTGTGGAGAGATTTAACAAGACCCTTAAAGGCATGATAAAAGGATTACCAGAGAAGCTCAGGCGGAAATGGGACATTCTTTTACCCTGCCTGCTCTTTGCTTACAGAGAGGTCCCACAGAAGGGGGTTGGCTACAGCCCTTTTGAACTTTTGTTTGGCCACCCTGTGAGAGGTCCATTGTGTTTGGTGAAGGAAGGATGGGAGTTACCTCTCAAAAAGCCCAAACTAGACATAGTGGACTATGTACTTGGTCTCCGCTCCAGGATGGATGAGTACATGGAAAGAGCATCCAAAAACCTGGAGGCCAGCCAAGAATTACAGAAAGCTTGGCATGACCAAAAGGCTGTGCTGGTAGAGTTCCAACCAGGACAGAAGGTATGGGTACTGGAGCCAGTGGCTCCAGCAGCACTCCAAGACAAATGGAGTGGACCCTATCCTATTATTGAGAAGAAGGGGGAAGTCACCTACTTGGTAGACTTTGGAACACCCAGGAGCCCTCACAGGGTAATCCATGTGAATCGCTTGAAAGCATTTGTGGACAGGGAGGACATGAGCTTGCTCATGGCCACAGATGGGGAACAGGAGGAAGAGAGTGACCCTCTCCCAGACCTGCTTTCTCAGAACCCTGATGATGGTTCAGTTGATGGAGTAGCCTTGGCAGGCAGCCTCACTGACCAGCAACAGATGGACTGCAGACAAGTTTTGCAGGCCCACAGGCATTTGTTTTCACTCACACCCAGCCAGACTGACTGGTGTACCCATGTTGTGGACACTGGTGACAGTCTGCCTGTCAAGAATAAGATCTACAGGCAACCTGATCATGTCAGGGATTGCATCAAGGCTGAGGTGCAAAAGATGTTGGAGCTTGGAGTGATTGAGCCATCAGAGAGCCCATGGGCCAGCCCAGTAGTCCTGGTGCCAAAACCTCATACCCAAGATGGAAAGAGAGAAATGAGGTTTTGTGTGGACTACAGGGGTCTCAATGCTGTCACTAGGACAGATGCTCACCCCATTCCAAGAGCAGATGAGCTCATTGACAGATTGGCTTCTGCCAAGTTTCTGAGCACATTTGATCTGACAGCTGGCTACTGGCAAATCAGACTAGCTGAGGAGTCAAAAGCCAAAACAGCATTCTCTACCCCTAGTGGACATTATCAGTTTGTGGTAATGCCCTTTGGTTTGAAGAATGCACCTGCCACTTTCCAAAGGTTGGTGAACCAAGTCCTTACTGGGTTGGATGACTTTTGTGCAGCTTATCTAGATGATATTGCTGTCTTTAGCTCCACCTGGGAGGATCACCTGATCCACCTGAAGAAAGTTTTGGAGGCCCTGCAAAAGGCAGGCCTAACTATCAAGGCCACAAAGTGCCAGATAGGGCAGAGTAAGGTTGTATACCTGGGCCACCTAGTAGGTGGAGGCCAGGTTCAGCCACTGGAAAGCAAAATCCAGGCCATACAGGACTGGGCTCCTCCAGTTACCCAGACACAAGTCAGAGCCTTCTTGGGCCTGACTGGGTATTACAGAAAGTTTGTGAAAAACTATGGGTCTATAGTGACACCATTAAATGACTTGACATCCAAGAAGATGCCAAAAAAGGTTCAGTGGACAGTTAGCTGTCAGAAGGCATTTGATGACCTGAAGAAGGCCATGTGCTCTGCACCTATCCTGAAGAGTCCTGACTACTCCAAACAGTTCATTGTTCAGACAGATGCTTCTGAGTTGGGGGTGGGAGCTGTGCTCTCACAACTTAATCAAGATGGTCAAGACCAGCCTATTGCTTTCATTAGCAGGAGACTGACTCCCAGAGAGAAACGTTGGTCAGCCATTGAGAGGGAGGCCTTTGCTGTGGTTTGGGCATTAAAGAAGTTGAGGTCCTACTTGTTTGGAACTCACTTCCTGGTGCAGACAGACCATAAGCCCCTCTTATGGCTTAATCAGATGAAGGGTGAAAATCCCAAACTGCTCAGGTGGTCCATTTCCCTACAGGGGATGGACTTTACAGTGGAGCACCACCCAGGGACTGACCATGGTAATGCAGATGGTCTCTCCAGGTACTTCCACTTAGAACATGAAGACTTATCTGGTCAAGGTTAGTTTAATGTCCCTGCGTTTGGGGGGGGTTGTGTAGGAGAGTAGGGTCTGCTATCCTATGGTCACCCCAAATTTTTGCTTTTTGCTTCACTGGTTTTCGACTACTGAGGCTGTGGGCCTGCTGATCAGACCCCCAGCCTGCTGTTCTCTCACTAAATTAATGACACATGTGCTATAGGCACATACCAATTGGAAATGGACTCCTTGTCAGCCCCTGTATAATGCACTATAGGTGCCCAGGGCATAGGGGCCACCAAGGCCTACCAGGGGCTGCAGCATATCTTTTGCCACCCCTGGCTGGTTCTTAAATTGACACAACTGGCTGATCACTCAGCTGGGGTAAGGTGGTGTAATCACCCCTTGCTTAGGTATAGTATACCTATATCTAAACCTATATCTGGACACATGTAAACCTGTGAGCCACTCCTATGGAAGGCCTCATCAATCCTGGAGGCAGGGTGCGTGGTTTTATGTGAGATGGAGCTCTAGCATGAGCTGAGCCTGTCTGCAGCTGTCGGGAACAACTCCCTAAGCTGTTTCAGGATAATGCCATACCATATACTCTTAAGTGCCTTATAATCCTCGCGGTTAAATAGCAACTTTGGTTTGGCTTTATCAAAACATGTCGTGTAAGGTGTCATACGATTTGGAATACCATCCCCTCGCCAGTTCTGGCGACGGGGATGGCATTCCACCCCTCTAGAGGGGTAAGACATGTTCCTTTACTAAATGCGGTTAATTTCTCCAAAGACCTTAAGATCCACAAAATGGATGCCTCTGCCACAGACAAATGTCTGGACCCCTGCAGTTGACCGAAACTCAGCAGATGGGGCCTGGACAAAGGGTTTCCTGTCACAGGAGGGTGTCACCACCCTCCAGACAGGAGATAGTGGATTGTAGCAGGGAGGTTTGAAAGAAACCAGACACTGCCTGGGGCGCACAAGGCTGCCCCTTGCATAATCCGGCCAAACCGGTTCTGGGGCACTCCAGCCCTCGTGCCAGGGCGGCCTGGATCAAAGGAAGGGGGTGTATCCACCCACTTCCTGGGTCCCACCCATAGGAGGGGACCTAGCAGGTAATCACGCCCCCCCAGATTGGAATAAGAGTGGGAGCAGTGCCAATGCACATCAGATTTCCTGGAAGAAACATTAGAAACGAAACTCTGGACCCTTGGACCTCCATCTCAACGTGGAAGCCCGAAGAATCTCCCTTGTGGTCAAGGAGTGACCACCCTGCAGCAGCAGGCACCATCCAGCCCTCGACGTCTACTTAGTTGCAGTTCCCGCCGGAACTCGAGCGACTGAGATCGACGAGATCAAGCTTGCCTGCCTTCCAACAGCCCGATCCACAGTCCCTGCAGAGCTGAGACCCGTGGAGGCGACCGGAAGCGTGGGGCACGCCATCTTGAATTGACCACGAGACGCTGACCGTGCAGCCCACGAGTGACCCTCGAAGCTGTGCACCGGGGTTTGAGAAGCCCCCACCCTGAGCTGCTCCTGAGCCGAAGTTCAGCCCTCCACACTCGACGAGTGCTGCGTGGGGCCCTTTGGCTCTATTTGGCTCAACGCGTTGGCCCGGTCACTTGCCAGCTGGCTAGTGGTCCCTGTGCCGACGAAACTACAAAGAAGACTCGTGAATCTGGTTGCTCCAGATCCACACCAGCTCCCCTGAAAAGGAGCCCCGACTCTGACCTTCCTGGTCCGAGTGAGAAGCAATCTTCCGATCCCGCGTGGATTGCTCTTGCCAAGGCTTGTTTGCTCCAAACTTGAAGCCGACTGCACCGACGGTGAGAGCCTGCGTGGGACAGATCGTGACCTGCTCCTGGACGTCGCAGATGCCCCAGAGCCCACGTGACAGCGGAGAGAAGCTCCTCGACGACCACCTGATTGCGCCCGACATTGCCTGGTTCCGTCCTGGTTCCACCCTGGTCACTGCTGAGTGACCCAGACTCTGTCCCCTCTGCTTTCAGGTACTCTACAACTTGAGTCCACCCTTGGACTCCACCGGACACTTCATCTTTAACCCGCCTGCAGCCCTTTCAGCTTCAAGCACCAAGAGCCTGCGTGTCAAAACCCGACGCCACTTCGACCCTGTGCACCCACTTCCTGTGGGTGAGGTAACTTTGCTCCGCCGGTATTCCCACACTGGTGCACACCTCTAGGGTCTGTGTGTTAAGTTTTGTTCCTCTAGGTTCAGCGGAAGTGTCCTTAAACTTTAACTCTATGACTTTTACGCACCATTGGTTAACATTGGTGCATGCGTGCGCTTTCCGCACATCTCCCGAATCCCGAGGGCCATTCCCGACTTCAGCATTGCTTGTCCTGACTGCTCCCAGCGATTCCCTAGGCCCTAAGCCTAACCACTGTTCGAGTGGCCTCTCTTATACCACTTGTTTAGTATATGGTTTGAGTGGCCACCCGCCCTCATCCATAATTGTGCAACTTGTATGTTTAAACAGTGCTTTTGATTTAACGCTTGTGCCCCTTTATTCATAAAGAATACTGGGGATTGTTTTTAGTAATAAACACATATATTTTTATAATATATACTTGTGTGGTGTCCTTTCATTTGGTATTACAGGATTGTATGTGGTAAAACAGCTCGCTTAACACGACCTCTTAAGTTAAGCCTTTAGGCTGCTTAGTCCATGCTACCCCTAGGATAGCTTGTCTAATAAGGTTGACTTACAACCAGACACCATAAGGGATTGTTTGGTCAGGTAGTAGGTGGTTCCAGAATTGGAAACATCCCCTACCAGGCCAACTTCTCACAATGACTTTTTTGGATTATTTTGACAAGTGAAGTTGGGACACCTTTTTGCACGATGCAACGTCTGCCCCTGGAGTTTCTCTTGTTCATTTACCTGTGAATCCTCTCGTCTGTGTTTAGTGGTCCCTTAGCACACGAGGAGAGTGGAGGCCTGTGAGACCTGACCACTACCTTGAACCAACATTTCCTTTGGCAAGGCCTGAGTGTTTTTCTGGTATTGGAAAATGAAGAACCCGCCCAAAAAAATAACCATAACTACAAAATGAAGACATGCAAAAAAAAGAAAGAAATTGATAAATACTAGAAAAATTAGGGCAAGGTAAATTCTCAATACTTTGAAAATAGTACAGTAACATTTATTTAAAAGGGCATGGATTAAATCAAGGATAGAGTAACGGTTAAGAATGTTTTTTGTAGGCTAAATTTGGGTCTAGCTTAACAGTAAAGGCGATGGTAAGGGTTAGTGTTTTTGTTTGGATAAGGTGGTTAACATTTGAGAACGGGATGGAGTTAGCGTTTGTGCCATATTACCTCCTCGTCTGTCTTCCTGTCCCATTCCTCTGCTCCACAGAATGTTTTAGCTAGCTAAAGTCAAACTACTTCCACCAATATGGAGCTGCCTACCCAGCAGGCATAAAGGGGGACTGCCACTCTGACAGCCTGAGAACACCAAAGAAAATAAAAAGTCAATAAAAACCAACAACACTCACCAGAACCAGAAATCAGGGAGGGAGGGACGGGCCCAGGAATGGAACGGGAAGACCAGGACTCTGAGTAATGAAGATTACCGGTGAGTAACCGGGAATTTTCAAATACTATCTTAAATGTGGTGTCTTCATAATGGAAATGTGTATCTACAGTTTCTTGACTTCGGGGTAATTAATGCAGTGTTCCTTACTAGAGAAATATGTGTGTGTATGTATGTGTGTATGTATATATATGTATGTATGTGTGTATATATATATATGTGTGTGTGTGTGTGTATATATATATCTATATATATATATATATGTGTGTATAGGTGTGTGTGTGTGTGTATGTATGTGTATGTATATATATGTATGTATGTGTGCCTATATATATATGTGTGTGTGTGTATATATATATACACATATATATGTATATATATGTGTGTGTGTGTGTGTTTTGCTACTCACAGCTCTATCAGGCAACGGTACCATTCCTGCCTCCTGCCTCTGATTTTCCTTCGATAGCATGTGCGATTACTCCTTCACCCTGAGCTTTAAAGCATCGCTCAGAGTAACAAATATGATTTCACAGAGAAGGGTGTACTTATTCCTGAAGATCTGCTCTTGTGGCTCCTTCATTAAGGGCAGCACTGTTCCTGAGTGTGCTTCTGTATTGTACTGTTTTCTTTTGTGACCGAGCTCTTCTCTCTAGTACATTTTGTTTTACTTCTCTGTCCTGAGAACCAGGCAAGTCGAGAGCCTCTCTCAGGTTGGGCATTACCCACTGCAAATGACTTGCTGCCACACCACCTGGTGGGTCCCAGCAGGAGGAAATACATTTGTGAACACAGTTTTTCCCTGAAGGTAAAATTCTTCTACAGCGGAAAGTCTTCGCATATGGTGGAGCTCCTACAGAACAGACATTTCCCAGAGGAAGCTAAAAGCAGAGACAAGTGGGCGTCTTGCTGCGTGGGAACGAATGCAGGCAATGGCTCAGTTTGTACAATGTTATTAACGATTAATGCTTATGACAGACAGACCCAGACTACCACCGCATCTCTCGCAACCGTCTTCTTAGGGACACGCTTCATCTGTTGCTCAAGGGTTTAACAAAAGGATCTCCTTTAAAGCTTGAGGTACTATACTTTTAATTTTTTTAACAGGACAGGTTAGTTTGCTAATTAAGTGAGTAATTGACTCATCCCAGTCTAGAAGTATCTTAATTAAGTTCATTGCCGTGACATAGCATTCTCTGTTCATGACTCAACCCTCTGGAACCCTTGACGCAGAGATCAGCAATCGACGATCACCCCGACTTCCAAAAACATGGTAAAGATTAGTTTCTCACTCAGATGTAACCTATATCTTGTCCCTTGCATGACTGTATCAGTCAGTGCCAAAATGCCTCATGGGGCACACAAGCAGCTTACCATACAGAGGGCGAGTCTCAAAAGCAACTATCAACTTGGTAGGCCATGTGATCAACTCACACTCAAACTGCAGGCCCGCAAACAATTTACCACTTAGAGGGCTCTGCTAGAATCATATACAAATCAGAGCCAATGAAGAACTTCTGGACAGATCGTCTGTTGCAGCGTGCTCAGGAGCACAAGCTTAAGAGGTAGGAAACATGACTTAAGTGTCAACAACCTGCTGCACAGACACTTTGTCCCGCTAGTGCATCTTGCTGGCTCTACAATCAGCATGCAGTGCAGATTACTTGAATCTCTCCAACAATGCCAGTCCAGGAGTCCTCCAAAAGAGTGGGCGACTTTTATGGCCACTCCTCCGTTTAACACTTGAAGGGATGTGGACCAGACCATTGCTGCCCATCATCTCGGTAGGGCAACTCCCTTCTCCAGTGCAAACCTTTGTCAAACTCCACAACGTACCCAGGCACATGCAAATACCTACTATGTGCCGCAGCAATTTCATTCATATTTGCACCTCTATATCACCCTACACAGGCCTAACCCTAACCCTAGACATTTCCTTTAACTCACATTCAACGCAAGCAGAAATCACGAAGAGACCTCCGATATGGCAGACCTCATCAGACAACGATCAAAACATCCTCTTAATCAAAGAAACATGGCTCACCTACTTCATCATTAACCACAATCACTCAACAACTGTGCACTCACAAACTGGTGGCATCTTACAGTAGGACACAAAACCATTCTACTGCTTACAACACTTTCAATACAATTCGCCGCTTGCAAATGCTTCTCCACCAAACTAACATTCACATCTCTCTAGCCCACTCCACTGCAACGTTAACTGTGCACCAGGCTTCAGAAATGTAAACATACGCTTTTCACAGTTCTAAGCACCAGCAACCACCACTAATACCAACAATGTCTAACTCGGAAATGTCAGATCTCAGGGGATCACCTAAACAAAAGTATTTAAGACTATGTGGATTTTGTCACAATACAACTCACATCACTACCTCCACACCCTCTACATACAAGAATCTAAAACGGGTCAGCTTTGCCCCTCCACCCATCACCTGCCTAAAAGCAACCCGCGTAGACTAGCCTGAAATAGAAATACAATTCATTTCTAACTAACAACTCATGAGCCTGGTACTCACAAAGTTGAGGAAATCTCACGGTAACAACTAAAATCCCAAATTAATAAAAGTATTTAAACAAAAAAAATCTAAAAACCCCTGGATCCCCTTAGACAAAACCTCAACTCTCTCTCTCACGATGCCTTACAAGCTCGCCCATCAATGCATAAGGGGCTGTTTTCTCCCCTCTCTGTGTCTTTCCCCGCTCTTCTGCCATTCCTTTGGCCTCCTGTTCTCTTCATAAGTTATTGACCTCACAGCCACCTTGCTAAGTTAACGTTGTCTGCTGCTATATCTGAAGGCTGCCATTTTTTAACAGATTCAAAACCATTTCAAGATGGCTGCCTGTGCCTGAGCCTTTGCAGCACCCATTCTTTAATGTGTTTTAACTAAAGCAAACAAGCATTTACAATGCAATAGGTCTCGCAGCATTAAAGTTTGAGCTATTGGCATTGTATATTACAATGTGTTACATTAATTTGTTATCAAACTCTGAATTGTTGTATAAAGATGATTTGCTAACTGTCAAATGTTGCTGAATAGTAAGCAACGTTGTGAATAATATTGTTTGCTAGTCATCCTTGGGTACCAGAGTACTTCACTTGAGGCAGCTCACTACTCTGCACTCACTACTCTGCACTCACTACTCACTACTCTGCACCCACTACTCTGCACCCACTACTCTGCACTCACTACCCACTACTCTGCACCCACTACTCTGCACCCACTACTCTGCACTCACTACTCTGAACTCACTACTCTGCACTCACTACTCTGAACTCTGAACTCACTACTCTGCACTCACTACTCACTACTCTGCACTCACTACTCTGCACTCACTACTCTGCACTCACTACTCTGAACTCACTACTCTGAACTCTGCACTCACTACTCTGCACTCACTACTCACTACTCTGCACCCACTACTCTGCACCCACTACTCTGCACTCACTACTCTGCACTCACTACTCTGCACTCACTACTCTGCACCCACTACTCTGCACCCACTACTCTGCACTCACTACCCACTACTCTGCACCCACTACTCTGCACCCACTACTCTGCACTCACTACTCTGCACTCACTACTATGCACTCACTACTCTACACTCACTACTCTACACTCACTACTCTACACTCACTACTCTGCACTCACTACTCTGCACTCACTACTCTACACTACTCACTACTCTACACTCACTACTCTGAACTCACTACTCTGAACTCACTACTCTGAACTCTGCACTCACTACTCTGAACTCTGCACTCACTACTCTGAACTCTGCACTCACTACTCACTACTCTGCACCCACTACTCTGCACCCACTACTCTGCACCCACTACTCTGAACTCACTACTCTGAACTCTGCACTCACTACTCTGAACTCTGCACTCACTACTCTGCACTCACTACTCACTACTCTGCACCCACTACTCTGCACTCACTACTCACTACTCTGCACTCACTACTCTGAACTCTGAACTCACTACTCTGCACTCACTACTCACTACTCTGCACTCACTACTCTGCACTCACTACTCTGCACTCACTACTCTGAACTCACTACTCTGAACTCTGCACTCACTACTCACTACTCTGCACCCACTACTCTGCACCCACTACTCTGCACCCACTACTCTGCACTCACTACTCACTACTCTGCACTCACTACTCTGCACTCACTACTCTGCACTCACTACTCTGCACCCACTACTCTGCACCCACTACTCTGCACTCACTACCCACTACTCTGCACCCACTACTCTGCACCCACTACTCTGCACTCACTACTCTGCACTCACTACTCTACACTCACTACTCTACACTCACTACTCTACACTCACTACTCTGCACTCACTACTCTGCACTCACTACTCTGCACTCACTACTCTGCACTCACTACTCTACACTACTCACTACTCTACACTCACTACTCTGAACTCACTACTCTGAACTCACTACTCTGAACTCTGCACTCACTACTCTGAACTCTGCACTCACTACTCTGCACTCACTACTCACTACTCTGCACCCACTACTCTGCACTCACTACTCACTACTCTGCACTCACTACTCTGCACTCACTACTCTGCACTCACTACTCTGCACTCACTACTCTGCACTCACTACTCTGCACTCACTACTTTGCACTCACTACTCTGCACTCACTACTCACTACTCTGCACTCACTACTCTGCACTCACTACTCTGCACTCACTACTCTGCACTCACTACTCTGCACTCACTACTTTGCACTCACTACTTTGCACTCACTACTTTGCACTCACTACTCTGCACTCACTACTCTGCACTCACTACTCACTACTTTGCACTCACTACTCACTACTCTGCATTCACTACTCACTACTCTGCACTCACTACTCTGTACTCACTACTCTGCACTCACTACTCTGAACTCACTACTCTGAACTCTGCACTCACTACTCTGCACTCACTACTCTGCACTCACTACTCACTACTCTGCACTCACTACTCTGCACTCACTACTCACTACTCTGCACTCACTACTCTGCACTCACTACTCTACACTCACTACTCTACACTCACTACTCTGAACTCTGAACTCACTACTCACTACTCTGCACTCACTACTCTGCACTCACTACTCACTACTCTGCACTCACTACTCACTACTCTGCACTCACTACTCTGCACTCACTACTCAAGGATGTCCTCTGCGGAAAGGCCCTCCCGAAACCTCTCTGCCACATTTAGCCTATCTCCCTCCTTCATCAACACAGCTCTCCCCATCATCAACATAGTTCTCTTACCTCAACTCCCTGCAACTGAAAAATAATTAATTCAACCATGTCCGTGAAGAAATCTGCAAAATACTTGCGAACATGAAGCAGACTACGCACATCTCGGACCCTCTCCTGGCGACATTTGTAAACAAGCATTTATTTTGCAATACTGAGGTTCAATTTTGTATTTGTGATTCCGTTTTCCCAGTGTGACATAACCCTGTTTTCCATGTCAGATTTTTCTTAATTAAATGGTGTTTAGAACTAGGCGGCTTGGTATAACAATCATTTAGAACACCTAAACTAATAAAATAAATCGCCAGCAGGAAGGAACTATTTGTACATAAAATAAAGCTTGCGATTAACCCCTGCGCTGTCGGTTTCTGTTGGGGATCAGGCGAGATGACTGCAATATCTGCGCGCGCATTCCAAAACGAAACCTAGCGTGGGGACGGGACTTCCGTCTTGTGCGCGAAGCCCGCGCCCACGGAGTTCCTGGTCAAGAGCAGTGCGTGATGCGGGGCTCCCATGCCTGAGGGAGAGCCCCGCAGAGGCGACATAACACACTGGATTGGCGGTAAGTGGACCTTGGGGGGCGCTCGTGTGTGTGAGTGTGTGTGTGCGTGTATGTTCGCTCCTGTGTGTGTGTCTCTGTGTGCGACGGCGGGGGGAGGGGGGAGTGTATCTGTCTGTGTGTCTGTCTCCGCTCGTGTGTGTGTGTGGGCACATGCGTGCAGGGGGAGGTGTGCCTGGGTATGTTTGTGCTTCCCAGGAGACAGCCACGGCGAGCGCGGCGCGTGCCAGTCGGCGCGTGCCACTTTCAAATCGCCTCCAAGGCGATGCGCGCGGCCAGGACTGTCTCCTGGGAAGCACACATGCCGACAAAAGGGGCTCGGCGGAGACGCGCTTCGCGCGGCTAGCCGAGACCTAAAAAAATGGGTTCTGCACACACATGCCTGGTGGCCATCTTGAAATTGTTTTCATTAAATGGAAATACCAGCATTTAAAAAGCGCACGGCTACCTCCGGAGAGGTGTCCCGGCACTGGGCGCCGTCGGGAAGATTAGGCAAGCTATTGCCCAGAGTCACATGGTGCTGGGCTAACCTGCTGCCGGAGCCAGAGATTAAACTGTGAACCCTGTGATCCAGAGTCAGGCACCCTGGATGCTGTGCCACACCTCTTCCACCACAATTGCAGATGTCTGCCACACATGTGCAAAGATGGATGCGGCACAGCAGAGAAACCATTCTAAGATGGCCACCGCGCATGTGCATACATGACCACCAACGACCTCTGAGCAGGAAGAATTGACAAATCCAAAAGGTGCTCCAGGCGAGGCCCTGTGGCTTTGCCGATGCTTGTTAATTTCTGTATCTTCTGCTGCCTTCATGTACCCTTAATGGGGGCGGGTAGGAAACTCAGTGCCAATAGTACCAGAGGGCAAGCCAGAAGTAGTGACTGATGCACATGAAGCATACTACAACGAATATGCCCAAATCAGAGACATCAGCAGAGTTTTCTTGCTGCCTGCTCTGAGTAAGGGTCACGTTCACGAATTTCCGGCTATTAACAATGAAATGGTTACAGTGAAAAACACAAGTGGTTTACAACTGAAATTATATTGAAATTAAACTATACTTTTAATTCTTATCTGCTTAAAAATACTCTAATTGTGAATGCTAATTACTTTTGTACTCAGTAAGAAATTACAGAGCTCTCAATTTAGGAAGTAAAATATTCAAATTTCGAAATCTTATCTGGTGCCCTAGGGACGTGCATTTTGCATTTTCAACATCCCTGTTTGAAATGCAAACATCTGGGCCGTTTGTTGTAATAGGTTTTGGCAATTAATCCTAATAAAGCATGCAGATGCAAACCTAACTTGTCCCTATCCCTCATATGGTGCTGCAGAGACAGGTATGCAGACCAGAGATTTGTCCTATTTATTTAACCTACAAGTTACGCTGTTAGCTAATTCTTTGAAGCGAAGACTAGTAAGTAGAGTGCAGGTTTCGGAGGCAGATAGTGAAAGCAGTTTGTTTTTCTGGTATCAGTTTTTAAAAGCCCTTTAAAAAAACATTTCTCAGTACCTTTGCAAAAGCTCTTTAGATATGGAAAGTTGAGTTTGGAAGACAATCGTATATACATGTAAGTAAATATCCAGGCAAAAGAAGGCTTCTACTCATGCTGAGAAGTCTAGATTAAAGCATGGACCTGATTTCAGGTGATAATTTAGCTACAAGATGTCATCGCTTTTGTAGAGCTAGGTATCTGTAATCTGTATCTTTAGGACATTTGCTGTTGAACAAGAACCCTGAAATGACCATAGAGCGTAGGATCTCTTTACATTTTAAGTTTTATTTAAGGTTTTATATAGCTCGGGATTAGTCCAATTGGTCATCCCAGTGCTTCACACGGATGACAGCTAATGATATAGTTTATCAACACAATGGGTTTACAAGAAACCTGGGACACAGTTAATGCGTTTTATGTGGTTAGGTTAACTTCTTATTTTGAGGCCGCCCTACCGTCGCAGACGGGAAAGGCCAAGGGCGATCTACTCACTTTAGTCTCCCATAAAACCCCATGCATCTTGCAGGAGCTCGAAACAGGTTCTAGTTCAACTTGTTGGCAGTCCAGTTAGATTTTAAGAATGTGTTGAGTTTACTTTTTGTCAATGTTGCATAATTCCTTTGTGCGGGTTAATCCCATTGATCATTTGCTATGTTTATAATACTTCCCTGCGTCATAAGGGAAAAAGCAGGACTCTATTTATTCAGTTATAATTTTGGGTGATTTTAACCTTCACCTATGCCAAAGGTGGTGCCACATATCCGATTATCCTTGCTCAGGGAATCACATTAGTGCCAACTACGAACACACTCACCAAGGGGACATTTATGAGGAAATTATTGCTGATTTTAATTTGCAACATATGGGTGATGGTGTGGAGGGAGAAGTTATTCCATCATTTATTGGCAGAGGTTCCAATTCCACAGCTGATTACGTTTTTATGTTCGCTTTCCTGTCAAAGTTTGTCCAACTTTGTACGGTCAAATGGAACCAGTTTAGCGACCATAATAACCCTTTATTTCTGTCCTTGGAATGGAGGAAATAGTTAGTCCCTCAGTTGGCTCCAGGAACACTGACTTCGTGCCTTGGGACAAGGCCTGTAGCTTGAAATAGAGTAAGGTTTCCCCTGAACCCTTTTTAAACAATCTTTCCAGCATTTGCACGCAAGACATTAGTTTGTGTTTAGATGGTGCCACCAATGGAGAAATCCTACTGAGTGCATTTTACAGAATAAGTCAACAGGTTTCAAATGACTGCTTGAGACCAATGTGTAGACCTAAAACCGGTGGCGAGAGGTCGTTTGATCACATTTGTATGTAGGCTCACCAAAAGCTGCAAAAAGCATTAAAGCAAAACCCTCAGGATAGGGGCAAGATAATTATGAGAAGGAAAACATACAAGCAAACATTGGTAGCCCGAAAAAAAAAGAAATGAAAGACAAAGCCTGGGGCGACCTACTCCAGATAAATATTTTTTAAAAATAGTGCTATGTTTTGAGATTGTTATCCGGCCCTTCTTTACAGGGGCTTTTAACAGCACTGTAGATTGCACTATAACTTCCGACACATGGGGAACACATTTTCAGGGAATCTATGGAAGGAGGAGGTGTCAGAGGCGACTTTATATCAGAGGACAAAGCGCCTGACTCCGACGGGGTCCCCGCTGACTTATATAAGTTGAATTCTTCAATTTTGGCTAAAATTTTAACTCATGTCTTCAATGCTGCTTGTAGAACAGGTCTACCATCCTCCTGTTCTAGGTTAATTATATACTAGTCTTTAAGAACGGGGAAAGTTCAGACCCAGAATGCTACAGACCCATCTCCCTCATTGACTCAGTATTCAAGGTCTTTTTGAGAGTGATCCTCTCTAGCCTATCAGACTGGTTGGAGCAAAATAATGTAATTTCCAATTTGCAATATGGGTTCAGGCCAGGGAGAGGCACAATAGACCAGTGCCTTAATTTACAGCTGATTATCAGGATATATACAGTAGCCAAGAGGGGCATGCTACATCTGGCCTTTAAGGACTTAAATTCTTCTTTTGATCGTGTAAAGAGGTCTAAGTTCTGGCTCCTGCTTATTAAATTGGGGGTGGATCATAAAATTGTTTGTTTTCTACAAGAGCTCTATTTGAACCTCTCCGCAGCCGTGTGATACAATCAGACCGGGAGACTGTCCTCACCTATAAATGTGAATAGGGGAGGCAGAAAGGCTGTATACATCAATAATCTTAGCCCAACCTTGTGAACAACATGTGAACATATCCCCCGGGTCGGGAACTAGCTAATTCCTGTACTACTATATTCGGATGATGCATTGCTGTTAGCCAGGACGGCAGTGGGGCTTCAGCATCTGCTTGGCTCCTATATAGGTTGCATGAACTCGTTGGACTTGAGTACTAGTTTTCCAAAATTTCACACAATGGTCATGGGCCCTAGAAACAAATGCTAGAAAAAAGTCTGGAGATGGCGTAGAAGTCACTAGGGTATCTACCTTCTCCTATCTGGTGGTCCTTTTTGATGACAGGGGCTTGTGGGTCCCGTAATGGAAGGCCAAAAGGAATACCACCTGAAGAGCTGTAGCTGTGGTGTTTGACTTTGCTAAAAGATTGGGAGCTAACCCCATACAGGCCCTTGTGAAAGTTTACCAAGTAAAATGCATTTCCATCGCCAGCTATGGGAGTAATATCTGGGGATATAAGGATGCTACAGACTTACAAATAGTGGAGAACAAATTTTTGAAAAGACTCAACTGTTCTACAATCCGTAGCCTCGTATATTTCCCATGAAGAGCAGGGGATATTGTATATCTCTGACCTGGTGGCCCTCTCGCCATTGTTACGATGGATCAAGATCTGGACTAATCCAAACCTGAAGTTGAACTGGATAATTATAAAAGACTGCCTGTCACTGGAGAGGGCGGACAGCATCCCGTTGCATTGCTACATTAAGATATTTTGCGGAAAAGCTGGGTCGTCCTGAATTATTTGTGTCTCCAAAAGGGATTACAGAGAGAGATTTGAAATGGGTCAAGAGACATTTTCTCTCTATTATGTATGCAGAGGGAGAAACCAAACCTTCTCTACAGAGCTATATTTTGCTAAAACCCTGCCCCTCAGTTGAGCCCTACTTAGTGATGGTCAAAATACCTCGCCATTGCTTTTTTAAACATGGTTTAGGTTAAACCTCTCATATCGGTTACTTGCAGTACCTCAGGGGCGGCATAAATTGGAAGAGTTGGACCCCTGTACTTGTGATAGTTTTCCCCCGCAAGATACCATGTATTTTGTGATGTTCTGTGAGCATTATTGTTCATTACGACAACGTTTTATACTGCCACTTTAAAAGGAAAAGAGTTTCTACAAGTAAGACGGCCCTAACTTACCTCCAGACGTTACTGAGTCCCATAGAGTGTTTTAATGTTGCATGTTTTCGAGTAGGTGTCCTCAGAATTAGAAAGACACATTTTGTTCAAGTACTGGGCCAATGTTAATTGTTTGTGACTTGGTTCTGAGTAAGGGGTACTTAGCACCATAATTTTTTTATGAAATTTTAATGTAATCGTATTATTGGGGACTTTTGAAACTTTTATGATAATGTATTTTTATTTTATTGTGCGCGTTTTAATGGATTTAATTAACTGAAACAAGGCACAATCGGGGATAGCAATGACCCCAGAGCCGGTCCTAGGCCTTCTGAGGCCCCGGGCGAAAGGGAAGATGTGGGCCCCTCTAAGTGCCTTACTGCCTGCGCGAGTGCGCGCAGCGCTTTTCCCGCATTTCATATCGGGCCCCCTGCTCTGCGGTCTACTCTGCGGGGCCGGCGGTGGGGCTCCCTGAGCGCGAGGCCCTGGGCATCTGCCCATACCGCCCATGCCTAGGACCGGCCCTGAATGACCCTATGGAGCCCATGTACGATACTGGGCAAAGCAGTACTCATCATCATATGATGGAGGAAAAACGGTCCTGTCTCGATGTAATTGTTCCACTTAACTTGCACCTGGAGTGCACCAACATAGAAACTACAATCTTAGGAAAGGAAGAAACATATTTTATTTTTAAAATATTTCTAGATCAGCTTTTTAGGTCTCGCCTGTCGATGCGCATGCGCATCGAGCTTGCGAGCCTATTGCGGCTTATACAAGCTTTAACTAAGAAGCAAGGAATCGTGGCGATTCCTTGCAGTGCCCGTGACTTTTAAGCTCAATGCGCATGTGCATTGAGCTTAAAAGCGCGTGCACAGCCGCCCGCATTCCTCCGACACCTTTGAAGTGAAGCTTAGCTTCACTTCAAAGGCCCGGCTTCTTCACACCCACATGCCGCTCTGCCCCGCTCAGCCCCCTCCCCTGAGTCATCCTGCCTGCCCAGACTTCTCCTCCCCCCTAATTACATCCCGCTTTCACTTGTTTGTATTTACATCATGTTGATTTATGTGCAACATAAGTTTTATCACATTACTCGAGGCTTCGTGACGCTAAATGCGCTGACCAGCATTGCAATATTAGACCTTTCTTTTCTTTTTAGCTCCGGCCGACATATGCTGCGTGTTTTTTACAGCTACTTTACACGGCAGGGATGCACCTTCTTGTCGATGGCCCTCGGTCTGCCAACAGTTTGCCTCTTGCTTTGTTCGTACCGCACAAGTGGAAGGTTCAGTCTGATGAGTTTTTGCCCACTTGGCACAGCCACGAGTACAGTCTTTCTTATCGACGGCGCCACCATTTACAACTCATCAATAGCGCCTCAAGCTGCTCACTCTCCTTCTCCCCCACCCCCCACCCCATCCGACTTGTTTTTCTTTTAACTGTACCCCAACCGAAACGGACTCAGAAGGATGAAAGGCTTTTGCATGCGACTACCCAACTCATGCGAGCACCCCCCCAGTTCTTCCTGCGCCCCGCCGATTACCACCCCCCCCCCCCCGCATTCCTTCACTTCCATTGAACCACGCAGCCCGGGACACAATCCCCCTGCACCCATCCCCCTTTAGCCTCCTCCCGAGCCATGCGATCCTCCCCACGTCCCTCACTCATCCAAATTTGAACCCAACCCCGCTTACTGAAACTTCAGCTTCTCTCCCCACTCTCCACCACAAGCCCCCGCTAGCACATCGATCACGGGGGTGAAATATTCAGTTCACACTATTTATTTTGCTGATATCTTCGTTTTCTTAGGTGCAAACCGCGTGCGCATTATAAACACTTTTTATTTGTCCTCTCTTTTGTGTGTTCTGTTACATTATATCTTTCCTTCCACTGTTATCTCCCTCGACTTACATGCGAAGCAAGCGCCCGTCACAAACAGGCTGTCTAGTCTCTCTTTAGTTTGCTGGCGCCATTCAATTCACACTATTTGTTTTTCTGCCATCTCCTTCTACTTACATGCAAAGCGAGTGCGTACTTCAAACACTTTGTATGGCCTCTGTTTAGTCTACATTAAAATCACACTTGAATTTTAGGTTACCTTCATTTGCTAGTATACACATCGGGCGTGTATTACAAACAGTTGTATATTATATGTAGCTTTTGCAAGCACAAGTGATGTTGTTTACCTATATCTTAATGTCGATTAGAGCTGCTTATCATTAAAATATATAAAACCATTGATAGTATAAGGCATTTATTTTTTATATTTTTCTATGAATCGTCATGTGTAATATAAAACAAACTGATGTGTATAAACACATGCGCTCAGTGTTACAGTAGCGGACCATATTAATGCGATCTTCCTTGGTCTAATTTTTGCTGAGGCGGTTAAATAGGGTACTCTGTGGCAAAGGACCTTTGTTTTATATATCTTCCGCTTTTATTGTATCAGCATGGGGTCTGGCTTGTTAAAAGAACCATAACAAGAGCTGAGCCATACAAAGATGTTGCGCGTAAATCGGGGAACACTTGTCATGTAAACATACGAGAAAGATCATTCAAAATTAAAAAAGTTATTTATTTTTTAGCATTAGAATTTTATTTTGATGGACATTTATTGAAAGAAATTG
Organism: Lissotriton helveticus; assembly: GCF_964261635.1. Classification (NCBI taxonomy): domain Eukaryota; kingdom Metazoa; phylum Chordata; class Amphibia; order Caudata; family Salamandridae; genus Lissotriton; species Lissotriton helveticus. The sequence goes on from NC_136069.1 coordinate 151,215,670, forward strand.
TTTCAAATATGAAGCCTTCAAGAAAACCCCTGTACTCTAAAAACATTGCCACGCAACGCCACTCACCCACGCAACGCCACTCACCCACGCAACGCCACTCACCCACGCAACGCCACTCACCCACGCAACGCCACTCACTCACGCAACGCCACTCACCCACGCAACGCCACTCACCGACGCAACGCCACTCTCCCACGCAACGCCACTCACCCACGCAACGCCACTCACCCACGCAACGCCACTCACCCACGCAACGCCACTCAGCCACGCAACGCCACTCAGCCACGCAACGCCACTCAGCCACGCAACGCCACTCAGCCACGCAACGCCACTCAGCCACGCAACGCCACTCAGCCACGCAACGCCACTCAGCCACGCAACGCCACTCAGCCACTCAGCCACGCAACGCCACTCAGCCACGCAACGCCACTCAGCCACGCAACGCCACTCATCCATTTGCAAAACGAAAAATGTCAAACTCTTCTATTGCGAGACCTATTGCATTTTCAATGCTTGTTGAATAGTGTCCTCTTTGCCATCTTTTTGCACCTACAATATTTGTATTTTCCATCAAGCAAATGACAGGCACCGCAGTACTACACAGACACACACAACAGAAGAATGATAATGCTTTACCTCGGGTGAGTTAAAGGCATGAAGGAAACATAGACACACTCAGACAAGACACAGTGAAGTGAGACAGTTGTGCCATGCAGACCTAGTTGTACCTTCACTTACAGGATGTAATGGTGGGTCTAGTATGCACATGTCTAGGTTTTTATGGCGATATAAAAATTATTCTTTGGCCTGCATCTAAGACATCCTAAATGTGTGCAATCCGGTAGAATGGGGATGCAGAGATGTAATTTACAGGTAACTAAAGGAAGTAATTGCTTGCAGTATATTTGCTGTCTGCCATGCTTTGCTACCTTTTTTTAACCAATCTTGGCTGCTGTTCTTTTATGAGTAAGTGTGCCTTGAGAGTTTCTAGTTTTAGCATTTAGCTGATTGGGCCTGTGATGAATGACGTGTAAATGTGATTCTCCTTGAGCTGTTTATGAACAAGCGCCAGGTTTGATCAATGACTTTGTATAGGTGTATCTTTTGTAAGTGTTTTGTAGGAATAATCAAAATTTGTGGTGCTAATGTTTAAGTGTAAAACGTCTTAGTTCTCTAATCTCTACAGATTTTGTTGTTCCTTGCAGATTTTGGACATTTTGCATATTTCCCATAGATGATTCGAAAATTTGTAAATTACCAGCAAATTTTCTAGATAAAATATGTGGAAAATTCAGATAGAAACTAGGACTACGGGTCAATGAGGTGCAGACATAGTAGCACCTATAAACATAAACTAACAATATTTCAGGCCCCGCACTCTGGTTTTCGTTAACAGTCAAAGTACCCGAGTCAGTTTACAGGCTGGCTTGTGTAGTGGTCACCTGAATTGCAAGTCTTTGCAGGTAAGTCTCCCAACCCAAGTCACTCAGTCCCCCACTGACACCCATCTCCTATTAATGAATGCAGCAAGCATGAGATCACTAAACAGCAAAGGGGGAACTGAGGTAAGGTATGCGAGGGTGCTCATACCCTAGCATCAGGACAAAGAAGGAGATGCATGATGAGATGGAGACCTTGTCATCAGGTCTCACAAACTGCAAACCAAGAGAGATGAGTGCAAGGGGGCAGACACACTACATATTTCCAAAAGCTTCTTCCACAATTTTGAAGGAATAATTCATTCAAATACAGTGAATGCAATTTAATGCACTTAAGCCATTAACTTTGGCTTCCGTCTATGACATTTTAATATGTTTTTTCCTAGTTATTTTATCAGATGATGTACTATTCTTGCAGGAACCTGAAAATATTTGTGCAGATGTTCATTTATTTTTCAACTGTTTTATATTTAATTGACGTGATCAAAAAGCAGGGTAAAATGATGATGTCACTTCCTGTAATGTCTATAAGGGGAAGGTAGAGTCACATGGCATGTGATGTCACTTCCAGTACCCTTTGATTTCAGTGAAAAGTCACCACTGATCGATTTGAGGAAGCAGGGATTAGCTCTCAGGTCTCTGTGCTCTGCAGTCAACAATCTACACTAGACTAGATCGCATCTCCTGGTGGTTCGAGGAACATACTAGATAACATGGGTTTGTATAACTTCAAAACACATCTGCCATGCCTCACATGTGTCTAAAGTGGCATTTTTTATCCAACTGCTGTAGAGAATCCAAGCTCTTCCTCTGGTCTTTATGTGGGCCAGGTCCCCCTGCATCTCAGACTCTGTAGAAATTGAAAACAAACATTGAAACAGGTCTCTATCGGGCCCTACGTTCATGTCTTTAACTTTACGGACAAATAACTCTGATCAATTTCTCAACAAGTAATGAAAAGTTCTTTAATGTAATCCTTGTCAGCGATTTAAATCCGGTTATATTTCACGTTTTACTTAATGTTCCATTCTCTAAGTGTGTTAGCTATTTCCAGGGCGTTGTGTTTCTGGTTGTTTGTGTAGCGTATTACTCTTGTATAGTGCATACTTTGAACTGAGTCGCCTCTAGTTGTTTAGAAAGGACCACCATCCACCATTGAGAGCTCGCCAGAGGACGCTGAAGGCAGCGCAAGTTTCTTACAATGTCTGTCAGTGGGTCAAAAAGGTTCTCAAAATACATGGTCATTCAATCTGTATCTTCTCTGCAAAGCACACAAAGCAATGGCTACATATTCCTGTTGCAGTTGTGATTCTATGCAAATGTGTACGAAGGAGGTACACAGTTGTCAAAATTTTGACAAGACGAAAGTAAAAGAGAATTGAGTGCTCACAGGTGAGTGGGTGCGTTGTGTGTTTTGGAGATGGTGATGTGAAGGTGATGCGAGGATGTGCATTCAGGAGAGAGTGAAAAGAGGGTGCTGAAGAGGATAGAGATAGAATGTTAAGATATGCAGATGGAAGAGCTGTGGAGAGAAAATGGAGGTACATGTCTAAATTGGAGTGATCATAATGAAGTGACGGAGACCCTGCAAGACCACTACCCCTTCCACAAACCTCAGTAAAAAAAGCAGAAAAAGGATGTACATGTCTAACATGGAGTGAGTATAATAGAGTGATTGAGACACTCTGAAGACTAACCCATTCTATAGACCTCAGTCAAAAAAGCAGAAAAGGGGGATGTACAGGTCTAAAGGAAGGGAGCATAACAGTGACTGAGACACTCTGAAGACTACTACCCTTTCCACAGACCACCCAATTTCAGAAATGAGACATTTTCAATAGTCATTATTTACAACAAAATTATTGTTGTTACTCGTTTATTTTAAACCACTAACAAACACTAACACAGGTAATAGTCCTGACTGGTTTGGGTGTGAATTAGTTGTTGTGTTATATATCTGAATGTAATAACTGAATGCTCTGAGACTAACCAAATACCTGTGTGTGTGTGGGGGGGGGGGGCACACTATGAAATCATGGAAAGTTTGTGTTTAAGCCACACTCTTAATTACACTAGCTACGCCCCTTTTCAGAGGCCTCCCACATTTTGCATCCCACTTAAAGCCCAACCCTTAGTCATCCATTTGAGCTCAATCATGGTCCAAACCCAATGTAGTAGCCTGCTTCCCATCCAGCAAAAGCGCTTAGGTGCATCGGAAGCGTTATGCAGCGCTACAGAGATGCAACTGCGATGTACTGAACAGCATTTCCGCTTCCTCTACTGACTGTCAGATGAATCTGCGTCACACAAGCTGGGCTCAGGCCCACAGCCCGCGCTAAACACATCTACAACCGCGAGACAAGGAGGGCCTCTTCAGGGTTCATGGACGGATAATGGGGGGTGGAGGGGGGGCTGCGGCTCAGCCTCCGTTAAACACCGCCGGCCGCGGCCAGTTTAGCGCGGGAAGCGGCCCCGTGCAGCGCCGCCGCCGCCGTGAGATAAGCAGGGCTGCTCCCGGCGGGCCGCTTCATATGGATTTTATGTTCACAGATGAACGAGGGGAGGAGCCGCCATAACTCACTCAGAGGCGAGCATAAAATCCATACCAAATGGCCCACTGGCACATATATTAGGAAGGCAGCCTTTTCCTGCAGCTCCGCGCGCCTCCAGGGGGTATTCCCAGGGGCCCCGGACGGACCGAAACGGCTACATTTTTCTTGCTTTGACCTTTAGGAAGCACAGCAGTGCTGGCGGGCTGGCCCTGCAGCCTGGGGACGTGCACTGCCTCGCCACCCTCCTTCTCTCCCGCTATTATGGGTCGGAGAATGGGGGGCTCATCTCGGTGTGGGAGGGAGAGAGCCAACACTGCTGGAAGTTCCAGTTGGCCAGTTACAAATGTTTTCTACTGGATACAGTATTAGCATAGGAGTTTCAGTCTTCCGATGAGCTGCTGTAGAGAACATTTCTGTTACATTTTGTTCAACAATGGGGTGTATAAGTTTCAGCTGGTATTTTATTTCCCCTACAATTTTGGTATAACTTTTATTTCTAATCATATGTTAAAAAAATCTATAAAAGTCATGCACTTAACACACACCCCTTCCAATTAAAGTGCTAAACATTAAAAATAAAAACCTTTCAAAATAGTTTGACCAGATTTTCAGAATCAAAAACCAGGCCGGGAACATACATTGAAATAAGACTAAATGTTGACACGTTATCTATCTATCTATCTATCTATCTATCTATCTATCTATCTATCTATCTATCTATCTATCTATCTATCTATCTATCTATCTATCCATACATAGATATAAATATGCATATAGATGTATGTGCGTATATATACACATATACGCAATTATATGCACAAATATACATATATATATATATATATATATATGCATACATATATGTCGAGAGATAAACGTTCCCACCCCGGCATCATTGCTGTCAAGAGCACCAGGGTCAGGCTATTGCTGAGCCCGGCCTTGTTCGTGGACACTGCAGACCTCGTTCAGCCCTCATCAAATCCTGCAGTGCTCCATGAATGAGGCGAGGCACCATGGCAGGTGCCTCTGTGAAAGTTAAATTGTGTCTCTGTTGTGATAAAAGGGTCAGATGAAACGTGAACCTGCACAGCTCTGTGTTTAATGTTAACGTTCATCCGCCCTCTCTCAAAAACCGGGAAATGTCTTTGTTTTGAAAAAAGTGTTGGGAACCTGGGAAAGTCTTTAAAAACCGGGACTAGTCACCCTATTTAATAATGCAAATACACATATTAAAATAGCCAAGTTAACGAACACTCATTCATTAAACAAGCATTGGAAATGCAATAGGTCTCGCACCATTAGAGTTAGTGCTTTTAGAATTGTTTATGGGTTTTTTTTGTAAATGTTTAGCATTTTTGTTTCCTGTAGCCAATGCTAAAGAATTACAAATAAAAAAAGCCATAAATATTTATAAAAGCTGTAACTGAAATGGTCTGAGAGCTATTGCACTGTGTGAGGGTGAGGTGTTGAGGGTGAGTGAGGGTGAGCGTGAGGGTGGGTGAGGGTGAGTGTGAGTGAGGGTGAGGGGTTGAGGGTGAGTGAGGGTGAGGGCATTCACATGTACTGCGCGTGGGTGTCCTTCCTTTCCTGGAAATGCTAACTTTACTGTCTTAAAAGAAAGTGAAAGCAAAGCAGACTAAAGATCGAACAGAGATCGTCGGGGACTTTCCACTTCGACGCAAGTGTGGCTTTGTTCAGCTGTTAGGCAGAGGGTGTTTGTGGAGTGTGGGCGGGGCTACCTGTATTTGATGGGTGACATCACCTTTCGTAGGAGTTTGGAGCTTAACATTGGCCACAGGCTAAGCCAATAGGCCCTAGAGCCCTAGTCTTCAAACTTTTTAAGCCCCCGCGTCAATACATTTCATTAGGGCTCCCAGGCGAGCGTGGGAAAGGAGAGGAGGGGAGAGCAGCAGAAGAAGCCGAATGAGAGAGATCGAATGAGGAGAGAGGCGGGGCAGGAGCCCGCTTGTTAATAAATAATCCCCGGAGGTGGTGATATTTCCCGGGATTGTGACAGAACATTTCTCGCTGCACCAACACAAACAGAGGCAGCGAGAGACATGTCACCGGGGGAGGGGGCGGGTGTCTGCGCGCTGCTCCGGGGACAGCGGGGGAGGGGCGTGTGTGCGGTGCTGCTGGGGAAGGCATGCGGGGCTGCTGAGCAGGGACAAAGGCAGAACAAAAACGGAGGTTGGATGGGCAAAGGAAGAAAGAGGTGACACACGAACTGGAATAAATAAAACTAAAAAGTAGAAAATTGGGGATATTAAATAGAAAGGGGTGAAAGAGGGGGAGGCAGGAAAGTAAACGGAGAGCGGTGAGACAAAACGAAGACGACTTTCAGGAGGCGAGCGCGGGAAAGGAGAGGAGGGGAGAGCACGGCGGGCAGGGGTGGGGCGGAGAGGGGAGAGGTGCGACACGGCAGGCAGGGGAGGAGAGTAGGAGGAGGAGGGGGGAGGAGAGTAGGGGAGGCACAGAAAGGTCTTCTGCTCGATGTTAATGATAGCCAAATGGCATATATATAACCCAGACGGGGCTTATTTACAAAGCCAGCGGGGATCTTCAAAGGGTGGCACAGCTCTTGCCCCGGTGGAGCAACAATGGGCAATGCAGCCGTCCAGGACTGTGTAGCTATGGAGAGCACAATATTATACCATTAGTTGCCCGAGGCTATGCCATGTTAGCTACAACTGTAGGGTGTTTGTAACACGAGCTCCAGACATTTGTTTCCACGCTCTAGGCATTGACAGTTATAGCCGCTCAGCAAAGCTTCGTGGTGCCTTTGTCTGGTGGAGCGCGGAGCGTAGATGATTTAAAAGGCAGCTGAGACATGCAGGATGAAAGAGGAGTGTCACTGTAGAATGCTGGAGATGAGAGGGACTGCCAGCCTAAGATCCAGGAGGCGAGAAAGACCGTCAGTGTGGAGTGCAGGATTCGAGAGAGACTGTCAGTGTGGAGTATAGGAATGAGAGAGAGCGTCAGTGTGGCGTGCAGTATTCGAGAGAGACTGTCAGTGTGGAGTATAGGAATGAGAGAGCGTCAGTGTGGCATGCAGTATTCGAGAGAGACTGTCAGTGTGGAGTATAGGAATGAGAGAGAGCGTCAGTGTGGCGTGCAGGATTCGAGAGAGACTTGTCAGTATGGAGTGCAGGAGGCGAGAGAGACCGTCGGTGTGGCGTGCAGGGGACGTAAGATATTGTAATTGCTGGGTGTACGAGGCGTGGGAGACTGTCATGTAGGGTGGGTGCAGCAAATGAGAGAGATTGTCAGTGTGGCGTGCAGGATACGAGAGAGACTGTCAGTGTGGGATGCAGGAGATAGAGACACTGGAAACGAGAGACTGTCAATGAGGCGGGAGAAACGGTCATTGTGGGAAGCCGGAGTTGAAATAGACTCAGCGTGGGACGCCTGGAATAGGAGAGACTGTCGCTGTGAGATGCAGAAGATGAGAGGCAGTGTGAGTGCAGGTGTGTGGGTAGGAAAGGACGGCGTGTACGTCATGAGTGCGGGCACGGTTTCTGTGGGGTGAAAGGGAGAGGAGGGCTGCTGGTCTGGGAGGGTGGTCTGTTGGAAGAGGGGGTCGCCGTGGGAGGCACTGATGACGCAGTACTGAGGGAGAGAGTCCGTATTTGCACCGAGTGGTCGTCGGAGGTGTGAGGGCACAGGCCGCGGTGCCCGTGACATTGTGAGTGAGGATACGAAGCCGGATTTGACGGACGGGATTGTGACAGAACATTTCTCGCTGCACCAACACAAACAGAGGCAGCGAGAGACATGTCACCGGGGGAGGGAGCGGGTGTCTGCGCGCTGCTCCAGGGGACAGCGGGGGAGGGGCGTGTGTGCGGTGCTGCTGGGGAAGTGGAATAAACAAAAACTAAAAAGGAGAAAATTGGGGATATAAAATAGAAAGGGGTGAAAGAGGGGGAGGCAGGAAAGTAAACGGAGAGCGGTGAGACAAAACGAAGACGACTTTCAGGAGGCGAGCGTGGGAAAGGAGAGGAGGGGAGAGCACGGCGGGCAGGGGAGGGGCGGAGAGGGGAGAGGTGCGACACGGCAGGCAGACAGGGGAGGAGAGTAGGAGGAGGAGGGGGGAGGAGAGTAGGGGAGGCACGGCCTAGCGGCCGTGCAATCAAGAAGTGAGGGGGCGGGAGAGTAGGCAAGGCAGGCGGCTGGGGGCATGTGCACGCGCTTTTAAGCTCAATGCGCATGCGCATTGAGCTTAAAAGTCACGGGCACTGCAAGGAATCGCCACGATTCCTTGCAAGTTGGACAAAGAGTGGATAAGCCCCCATAGTCTCGCAAGCTCGATGCGCATGCGCATCGACAGGCGAGACCTAAAAAGCTGTTGCAACATCTTAGGACAAATGCAAAGTTGTTCGCTTATCAACTAATTATTTAAGCTGGTGGTTGAGTCCTCAGCAATGAATCAGACACAACTCGCCACTACACATTCCCCGTTTGGCATTTCTTTATAGAAAAATCCAAAGGCGAAAAAACGTTGATTAATCAGCATACATTTCTTTTAAAACACTGAATAACCAATTGTTATATTGTGTTTCGTACCACACTTCTGCCGTTTCTAAGCCTTATAATTAATGTTAATCAATTAAATGATACTTAAGTTAACTCAATTGTTTGACAGCAAGTCGGACTGGCTGGATTTGTACTCCAAGAGCTTCTTAAACTACAACTACTAATAAAAGGAACCTTTATCATTTTCAGATTTTAACATATGGAACCCATTCATACCCACAAAATATATGGTCAGGAATTATTATTTTAGTAGACCTACCTTTTCTCTTCTGAGAGTTATTTACTACTCATATCTCCTAATAACCCTCTTCCTAGCTAGTGTGCACTTGATTAGGTAACTTGGCAAAAAAGCCCTTAAAGAAACTGTACTTTAATATCCGATTAACATCACCCCAACTATGCAATCCGTTGTTAATCCAGCTGTCCTAAAATAAATAAATAAATAAATAGCATCCATAGCTTTTTGCCTTCTGCAGCAACCAAAGAGCAGTACCTGCCGACATTGCTAAATTTCAACTCTGTTTTAAAATATGTGCAAATGTTTAACTTTTCCCAAAATACTGCAAGCGGTGAGTTGGATTATAAATAAACCCTCCAAACTTGCCCTTTCCCAAAAATGTTGTGGACTGCAAGTAGAATAGTAAACTTAGCTTTAGCCCCCGAATGATTCCAGGATGATGGAATCATGGATCGTAACTGAATATCGATGCTTCACATGTTTATCCCAACTTTTTGCACCCACCTTGAACTAAGGTATGAGGCCTGAAGGCCCACTACTCCGGGGAGAAGAGGTGGTGCTCCAGTACGACTCCAACTTGAATAATTTCAACCCTATGGAATCTCTTGTGTACAGCCTCAAAGACTATGGTCTAGTCAGCTGCAACTTTTCCTGTTAATGGTGGACTCCTCTCACATGTACACACTCTCAACATGTCAATCACAGCATCCAATCAGGATGCTCAGACGCCGCTCAACTTATTATGTCACAAGATGAGTGGAGTCAGGTGTTTGTGGCGGGTGATCCCATTGAATTTAAATCAAAGTGATAACAGATTTTGGAAGGTAAGCAAGTTGTGCAAAAAGTGTGACGTCATTGAAGTCTATGGGAAGCATTCTGGCATGCTAGGAGGGTGATTGCTAGATGGGTGACACCCTCCAAATGAGGGTGATGAATGGAGTATGCACATACTCCACCTACTTAAACAGCCAAACTTACCTGACATTCATAAAACAAACTCCAGCAGACTACAATGCACTGATGTAAATATATGGGAAAACTTAATTAGGAGCATTTATCCTATTCATTAAAGAAACAATATGATTCAGAGTTGCAAAAATGCAAAGTTTGCATTTTTTCAAACAGTGCTAAATGCTGTCTTCCAAATCATTGGGGTTAAAAGAGAAAACTGCTCCTTGCAGTGACCACATGAGCTCGACCCAAAGAAGTTATAATCACTAGTTTTCTTACATATATCCATAAAAGGGGCTGTTGAAGTGGCTGTTGAATATCACTCTACTTTGGTGTCTAGACTGTCTATTTCCAAAGTGTATAAAGATCTACTACTAAGACAAAAATCAATATCATCAGAGCAGGTATTAATATATAAAGCAATAAAGGACCTTCCTAGTAACAAACATTAAGGTCTGGCTTCACAGCCTAGTTGTCTGCTAGAGCTATTGTTATCAGTTCTTTAAAATATGTATAGAGTTGGCTTTGACTCACCCAGAGGAGCATCTGTCTTTCGCCTCATTCTACTGGGTGTCAAGTATATCATTCTGCCTCCTACAGAGAGCATTTATTGCAGTGCTTGAGGGACTATATAACATCTCAAACGTACACTGAATTATCACACATTACATTCTTTATCTCACAGATGTCTTATAAATAGAAGGAAATCATTTTTGTTTTGCTAGTAGTTGTTCTATTATTTATTGAGCAGGAATTATCTCATCAAATGGCCACAATGTAGAGATGTGTAAATAAAGGAGTAAAAAAAATTAACTCATCCGGTTTCTAATTCCAAATGTACATTATTAAAAACAACTCTTAGTATGTGCAAATTATATCTAAAATACCATCAGGCAATTCTACAATAAAGTATACATAAACACACAAAATATTTTATTAATACATCTCATCCATTTTCAAATCAATAACATAAAGTAAGAATCTAGCCACCCTGTTGTATCCTACCACACATCAACCTGTGATGATAAGGAATGGCAAGGTACCGGTGTTCAGTACACCTTGTTAGCTCAGTGAGACCTAGCTGAACTAGAGGTAGCATCAACATCTACTTGGGTCTTGACTATTTCTTTAATGGAGAATGTGTGTATTCCTGACAGCACGCGCAAGACAGCAGCAGGCATGTCCTTTGTACGTGAACTCACATATGGATGGGGAAAGAGGTCTGCCTGAAAAGAAATGACACCATGCCAATGCAGTTAGGGGCTAAATGGGTTTCTTCCCTACAAATGGGCGGGTAAAATTCCTGCAAGGCACGAGTAAGGGGTGGAGTAGAGTTATCTGCCTGCTGTCTTATTAATATTTAGAGCCACACCTCTTCCCCTGAGAACTCTACTTTTCAATGCAAGAGTACATAAGGACAACAGCTGATGACGTTTGTAGCCCTCTACATCTAAACATGGAGAGAATGAGTAACCCACATGCTCACAGATGTGTGTAACCAGCAGGTCGCAGATTTATCATCCCCCCTCATCTGTTATATAAGCATCAAATGATGGTTCAAGTTCTGGTAGGTATTTTATAGATTATTCGTTTCTATGAATTCCTCATACCCAGCACACCGCTTTCACCTGAGCCAATGTCATGAGGTTAAAGTTCAGCCAGGTCTGTTTTCAGAGCCAACTGCATGAAGTGTGCTGGGACTGGCAACATCATACTTACATTATGAAGGTAAAAGGGGTGTAGTCAGAACATCCGGACTGAAAGTGTCCTTTTGAGACACAGGACAAGATGCCTATATGAGTGGAAATTACTTTAAGTCTGTGGAGACAATTTCTCTGAATGAAGCTCGGAATATAAATAAGAATTGATCCCTGGTTGACTACTGTATTTTCTCTCTTTAAATAGGAATGATTTTTACCTTACTGCTATTCACATTTCTATGCTTTTACAATGTTTTTGTATATGTTTTATTTATGACATTTTGTTTGTAAATGTACTTGTTTTGTTAACTGATGAGAATTGTATTTATGATAAGGCTGAATTATGTCTCAGATGTCGTTTGATATGTTTTTAATAATCTTCAAAATAAATTGTATATTTTTAATATTTAATTTTTACATTTCCTCTTTGTTCATCCCACTGGTGTGGAATAAGTGTTTATGGCAAAATTAATGTTGGTTGTGTGATATTTACCCAAAGGGGATTTCTCTTTAGACAGATGTCAGCTGTGCAAGGAGCTTGACTGCAAGTCAAATATGCTTGTAATTGACACAAAATTGCTGTTGTGAAATGTTTTGCTAGTAATCAGCGCCAAATATGTCCCATGCAAAAAACCTCATGTCAATTTGCTGTTTATAAACTGCTTGTTGCCAGCCTTACATTATTTTTACCGAACCTAACGATATTTAATTTGTTACCCTCATACGGACAAAGGTTGGGGAAGAGCGGGTATGAAAAGGACACATAGATGTAGCACCCAGACTCGTCCACCTCATGAAAGGAAGAGGCGGGCGAAACACATCACTTGCAAGTAACTCACAGACCCACGTGGAAAGGTCCTCAGACCCACTGGCTATCGCACCAGTGAAATCCACAGGTTTCGCAGGTGAACATGCACAGTTAATTAATTTTGTATGTAAGTTTGTGGATTTATATAACTTCAAGGTTTTGCAAAGCAATACAGCGATGTGCAAGTGAAGGAGGGATTGCTATAAAATATTTCAAAACGCTACCAATCAAGAGTTGAGAAAATACAGTTTTCAATCTCCAGAGACGTTGTTCATTTTATATGGGACCCAGCAAACTATGATCCAAAGATATATGAACTAAGACTACATTTATTACTTTTTTCCCAACCCAGCAAGTATATTGCAAAATCCGGTCTAAAATGATCACACAATGTCAAAGATGTGCAAATATATTAACTGTACACATCTTTGTATATTTTTCTACAGGCAGCCTTTCACCGCACCCAAAAAAACATTTGCAAATTGTCGAATTTAATTAAGTCCGGATGAATAAATAAACAATGCATTCAAACAGGTGTTAGATTTATTTTTGCCTTGGTTATGAATTCATGAGGCAAAGTGTTTGAAGTTTTGTTGAGCACGTGCTGAAAAACAGATCCCTTTAGCCATTTGCACCTCACCCAGGTAAAGCAGGGACCAGAGAGAAAGAGAAAGAGAAAGGAGGAGGTCCCACTGCTTTTCAACACATGATTGCACACAAAAGAAACATACACAAGAGTTTACTTTCAAAAAATAAAACACAGATGTAATTTTGTTATGATTTGTACCCGTCTAAACATAAGAAAAAAAAATGAAACTGTGCGTGAAACAATAACTTTTCCTTTCCACACGTTTTATTCGTCTCTTTGGAGGGAAATGGACCTGTGGTGGAATGAGACTCTGCAGCCAGGGTGAGGAAGAGGAGGCTGCTCCCCTGAAACCCAGAATAACACATAAGCAGAGACCTCAATTTACCCTAAGTAAGGTGTGAACATCTCACATAGTGCTGGTTCCTGCTTCCTGGCACCTGCACTACACAGGGAAAATGCTGCTATAAATATCAAAACAGTAAGACAACCACTGTAGGAGTGACCAGCTCACACCTTAAACGAGACATCATAAAGGAGCACAATCAAAGCAGCGCAGAAATGGCCCTTGGTTGCAGGCCTCCTCTGGTGTGCCTATGCAAGCCCTGGGGCACAGGACTCTGCTCTGGTGCATCTTCTCTGTTTCTCATCTGCTCTCCACCATGGGTTCAGTCATGGCTGCCGGATCGCTCCATGGCGGCTGAGAACACCGGTCACAGTCTCTTACTAGCAGTTCTAAAATCAATATTTTCAAGCGTGTTTGCACAATAAATTAATTTAACTGACTACAACTCTTATAACGCACCTATTTGTTACATGAAAGCCCAGGGCCTGAAACATGGTGTCTTGTGACTTGGCAACCCTCAGTGTCAGAGAGCACCTCTCTGCCACTTGATGGCAAAATCCCTCTTCTGGGAAATGGTTGCTCCAGGGTCTGTAAGACAAAACTCTGGGATCCACTCTACTTCACAGAGTTTACAGATTCGTGTCAGAGCGCATTGTAATGGCTTCTTCGGTCAATGCCAACATGACATCAGAGAGCACCTCCTGTCCCAGGATGCATTATAAGACACCACTCTCAGTTCAAGGATCTACTCTGGAAGGGTACACCATTACAGGATCTACTTCCTTAAAAACGCAGAAACAAGATTTACTCCTCAGGAAAAAAACACAGGACTGACTCCTCAAAGAGAACCTAAGGCCTCAGGATTCGCTCTCCAGAGAGTAAGCCTGTCAAGAATCAACTCCTGTACTCCAGGATCCACCAAGAGAAAAGCAAGAAGAGTGACTCTGTATTGTGTTCACAGTTCCTAGGTGCAGTCCTCTAAGAGCACCATAGTCTGGGGACTCATTCAAGGACAAAGTACCATGCTCAAATTCTGACCGGAGCTCCAGCACAGGATGCGCTCCAAGAGGAAAGGTGCAGGCCAGGATCTACTCTTTAGAAAGCACCCAATACCTTGTGATCTATTCCAGACAGTAGCCCCAGGATCCACTGCATACAGAGCAGCCCCAGCAAAGTATCCAATACAAGGCACCCAGAACCACTCCACAAAGAGAACTGTATCCCAGGATGCAGTCGAAGCGCATCCATAACAAAGTGATCTACCACTGATAGCAGCCCCGACATCCGCTGCTTAAAGGCCAATCCCAGCCCAGGATCCACTCCATACAAGAACTGTACAGCAGGATCCATTCAGATAGCTGATAGAACAGCCTGGCGATCCACTCGTCACAGTAAAACCAGGATCCACTCATCAGAAACCAACCACAACCTTTTGATCCAATCCTGACAGGAGCCCCATGAGCCACTGCTCAGGCTGCAACCCCAGACCAGGCTCTACTTCAAAAGCGAACTGCATCAGCAGATCCTCTCTGAAAGCACTATTAACTTTGTGATCCACTACTGACAACCACAGGATCCACTCCTCTGAGAATACAAAAACTCATAATTCGCAGCTGGAAGCAGCCCAAGAACCCCCGGTCCAGGCAGCAAGCACACAGCCCAAGATCCACTCCACAAGGGGATCAGCACCACAGGATGGAATCTTGAGCGCAGCCCCGGGATCCACTGCTCAGGGAATAAACACTGCCCAGGGTGCAGTCACAGGCACACTCAAAAACAACTGCACCCCCTGAATCCACCGAAAGAGCACCCCGATCCATTACAGACAGAAGCCACGCGATCCACTGCTGTGGGAGCAACACCAGCCCAGGATCCACTGAGTGCTAACCCAAGCGCACGGCCCCAGGATCCACTCCCAGGCATGCAGCAGCAGCAGCAGGCTGAGCAAACAAGGCAGCAGCAGCAGCAGGAATGCAGCCTCGCTTACCTTTGTGTCACCAGCAGAGCGCCTCCGGATTCCTTTCCAGAAACTGAGGGGAGAAGTGCGCGCCGCCCGAGAGAGACCCCCGTCCTGCTACCCACGGGCCCCCGCCGGCCTGGCCCCCGCCACACATCAAAGCAACTTGGCCGGGGGGACACTTTTAGGGGCCTATTGTCTGCCGTGGTCCGTGCCGCCTGCTTGTCGGCTCCCCCCCTCGCGCCAGACTTGGTACGGCCCAGGCATTCATGCCAAGTAGCTTTCACACATGGAAGCTTGTCTCAAGCAATTGCTGACAAGCCACAAACAAGACATTCTCCCTCCTCCCACCTCCTTTCCCTCCCTCTTTCCTCCCCCGGCCCCCGCCCTCCTCTCCCGTCCCATCCAGCACCCCTCCTTCCTCCCTCCGCGGAAGGCCAAGGAGAGCTCCAGTGACAGGCAGCCAGGCAGGCAGCCTGGGCCCGGCCGGGCGGCAGCAGGCACAGGCAGCGCGCTGCTGCTGCTGGGGACCCGGAGGCGGGGAGGAGGCAGCCTCCTGCACACGGAGGCTCGGCAGATAAATAAATACAAAGAGCGGGGGGAGCCAGCACGGGGGAGCTACTGGTTCTCCGCTGCTGCACCAGACACAGCAAAAGAGATGGGCTGCAACCGAGGACCGAGAAATCACAGCAGATGATACTTAATAAAAATGTCTCCAAACACACTGTGTTCTTGCTAAACGCTGCCCTTCCCCGGGCACCTCACCACTCATATTTTTTCAGGAGGGGGGCGTGTGTTGGTTTAGCGGGTTGGGATCACGAGTTCAACTAGGCGAGGAAAAGATTGGCTAGGCAGCTCCAAGAAAAGCGTGCGTTCTCGAGGCCCCTTTACTATAAAGTAGCCCAGGAGGCAAGCGCGATGCTATAATTTCAATGCATAAGTCACATATAAACCCGCATGCTGTGATCCCAGCACAACGAACTGCCGAGAAACCCAAAAAGCGCCTTGTGGCCTCAGTGGTATGAAGCACAATAGTATGCATGGCAACATTTTAGAACAAGAAATGGGGAGGCTTAAAAAAATTGGAGAGTTGTGTTTTTCCTATTGACTTCTATTGAAGCAAAGGCAATTTCATGCGGGAGATGGCTAAATTAAAAAAAAATTTTTTAACCCCCTGGCAAAGAAGGTTAGACATGGTGGCAGGGCTCTATCTGTGGCTGGGCCCTCTTTATGGAACAGTCTCCCTAGAGCTCTCAGACAATGCTCTGAACATTTAACATTCAGGAAACAACTTAAAACTTTTCTGTTCCAATTCTAGCATACATTCTAGCTGGTTTTCCTCCATCTGTGTTGTTGTGGCTGCCAAAGGCGCAGAGATACCCCTCCGGGAGTCGAATCTAGCGCGATATAAACCCACAAATAAATAAATAAATAAAACTTCAAAAGTCAGGAGGCCCCCGCCAGGATCAGGTTGGGCATGTATGCAATAGAAACGCTACAATGTGATGCCAAAAGGAATTGCGAGGTTAGCATCCTGCTTTGACCTCTGCGCAAGACTGTTCTTCCTTTGGTCCCACTATGCCAGAGTTCTTCAATCTGTGGGGCGCGCCCCCCTGGGGGGGCCCGACACCGTCTCAGGGGGGGCGCGCACTCCTCCGTAAATCTCACATTTGTCCGCCACTGATTGAAGAAACAAACGGCAGAGTGGAGCTGCAGGGGCCCAAAGAAGGGGTGAAAACCATTAAAGACTCATTAACAGGAAAAATGTCTTTTAAAGCCCGAGCAGACAGGTGGCGTCGAACTTAAACTGACGTCACTGCAGTCAGTGCCCACTGGTAAAGTTAATTGACTTTCTGCCGCCCGCGCTTTTTGAAGTTC
The DNA here is from genome assembly GCF_964261635.1 of Lissotriton helveticus. Classification (NCBI taxonomy): domain Eukaryota; kingdom Metazoa; phylum Chordata; class Amphibia; order Caudata; family Salamandridae; genus Lissotriton; species Lissotriton helveticus. The sequence goes on from NC_136069.1 coordinate 151,232,658, forward strand.
TGTGGAGCTCCTGCTCCTTCTAACCTCACCGCAATGCTGCCCCGTTTTCAGCGCTAGTATAGAGGATTACAAATACTGCTTTTGCTTTAGGCAGTGCAGGGCTGCAGGCCAGGCTAAGAGCTGCTGATACAGCCATCTGCGGTAGAGAAGTAAAATCTAAAGCAACTGGGACCTAGAGCCACCATCCGAGCACTTCTGCCCAGTGATGATTATGATGAATAATCAGTAAGTGCCTGGGAGAGGGTAATGTATTGACTGTTGTGATCAATTGCATGTTAAAAATACTTCTCCGTAACTGCATATAAATTGCAGCTACAGTACTGTCCTGAGCTATGTGACTAGGTCATTGTAGCGTACTAACGCGCTAACATTTGCAGTGCTTTCCGATATTTATTTCCTCCCTCAGCCTAAGCCCCTGCCCCAGCTCGGGCCCCTGGTAACTGTAGTTGTCTCCTGACAACATTCGAACTCCTCATGAACACTACTAGGTGTGAAGGGTGTGGGAAGGAGGTTGCTGGCCTTTTACTTTTCTCATGGCTATGCATATACTGGCGGGAGGTCCTCGCAGCCCTCTCGGTCATGATACGATGTGATATACCGTAATTATGCAGCCCAAATAGTGCTGAGACTGTCGTCTTTGTGCCCCGTGAGACATTCTTATGCAGTGATTGCTTAATGCTATGGGGAAGGGCATTTCATGCAAGAGACGAGAGTCAGTCTGGAGCTGAAGTAAAGGGCTCTTAACCCAACTAGCCTGAACAGGAAGTGCTCAGCTGTAGGCGACCCAGCAAATTTGTATTTTAGTGAATAAAAGATGCACATTTGGTTTTCCCCGACTGAAAAGGATTGCTTTAAACAGTTATTTTTTCTTGTTTGAAGCAGCCCTTTGTTGTTTTTTCCTATCTAAACAGAGCAATAATACATTATAAGGCTGTGCCCATTTTAACATGCCTGACAGCCAAATTATTAACCCCCTATCTTCCGAGGCAAATTATCACGTTAAAATTGTGACGAGTTATTTTATGTGCTGTCTTTATCGATACATATTGGGTGTTGCTGTCATATTGCTGGTACTTTCACAAACCGACATCAATTGTGCGCCAGAAACAAAAAATAATTACACAGTTGGCAATCTTGTGGAGAGTGCTCAAAAGGATTTCATACAGAATGTGAAACACACCTCTGAGATTCTTAAGACACTGGCATCATGTCTCTAATGTGTTAAGTGTCTGGTGAGCATCATTCACAATATTGACCATTACAGTTTTGGGATTGTGTCCATCATAGAAACGATTATAGAAACCTGACTGGAAGTTATTAAGTAGTTAAATGTTTTAATACATTATCTTCTCTTGTCGGAATTCACTAAAGTTTTGGTTGTAAATGAGCCTCCTCCCCTTGCCACCTCCTCCTTTTTTTCCTTTTCTCAGCAGCTACCTGATTTTGTATGGTGGCAGAGCCTTGTGGGCTACAGTTGCTTTCATTGCAGATAACTTTGAGTTTCTGTGGGGAGTGGAGCTTGGCTCATGAAAGCTGATGCCGGGTTGCTATGAGTTGGTCACCTGTGGTGCTGTCCACATCAGAGCAGCCAGGATGATGTGATGGAGTATGGCGGTCCTGTGTGGTTGTGGCTTATTTACAAGGCAGCGTTAAGCCAAGTTAAGTGGCTTAACTCTGTCGTGTAAATACTGCAATGCCCCCATCACCACCACAATGTCTTAAAAAGTGACGGTGTGGTGTCTATAGGGGCTTGTACATATGCCCTTGAGTATGATGAAACTATGAGTAGCACTATAAAAAAATTATATGTTTGCCAGAAAGGTGCTATAGAGAGATGAGGTGCATTGTTGGTGAGTGGTAGTGAGGGAATTCATGGAGAAGGAGGAAACACTCATTGTTTTGAACATTATTTGCTGGATATGGCCAGGGATATGCGGGTGGCGGTCGATTATGTAGTGTACCAGATTCCAGAAATTTCTGTCAGGTGGTGGGGGGGCCCGACATTTAAAAAAATTCAGCTGGGGGGGCTCAACCTTCAAAAGTTTGAAGACCTCTGCACTATGCTGTGTGCGTGTGTGTTGCCACACCTGTTAACTCGCCCTCATTTGGACAGTGCTGCTGTCTAGTCTGTCATACCACCCATCGTAAAAAAATGTCCCTAGCTCTTCTGCAGGGTCACCTCTATACAGATCTTTATCCATTTCCGGCAAAAATTGTTTATTCTCTTTTCCTGTTTACATGCGCAGAAACATTCAAATGTTTGGGAGCGGCCAAGATTCAGATTTAGAGTTAAAAAACGATCTGCTTTAATTTCCCAGTTACCTTCCGTACCAGTAAATTTAAGCAGCGCTGGAGCCTCATGCAAACTCACAGAGTGAACACCAGTGGCGGCTGGTGACATTTGAGAGTGGCAGGGCGTAAAATTAGTGTGGGAGTGCACCGCAGAGAGCGAGCCAGAACTAAAGGGGGAATCGGGGGGTTCGCCCCGGAGAAATTTCTGAAAAAAGAGTGAGCAAACTGGGACATCTTAAGGATTTTGGGGACCCTGGGCCAAACATATTTGGGGGCCCCGGCCCCTGTTAGGAACAGCTTTGAGTATATGGTTGGGAGGTAATTAATCTAGCGTGTTCCCTTGAACTGCTCTGCTCTTTCAAGCTAATCTAATGAAGAAAAACTCCAATCTCCGCCGTTAGGAAGCTGCTGCCTTTTTCATGTATGGCGTGGGATGTCGCAGGAATGGGTGTACGTTGTCCCTCTTAGGTCCCCATGCCTTCATTCACAGCCATTTGCAAGGGATAGCAGTGAAGCAGTTGTTTTTGCGACCTTGTGTGACACTTTGCAACCCAACTAGTCTGTACATAAGTTACATTGCAAAATAAACAACAGGTCGCAAAACAGTCAGTGTGCAAAAAACGGAGATAACTTTGCAACCTGACCTTAGTACGTGAGACCCTTAGTTATTTCAAGAGTACCTTTGCAGCCTGTCAGTCAGAGGACAGATTTTACAAAGACCCCTTTGGAATGTCAATGTTACCGATCTCAGAAAGTGTAAAGGCTAAATCAGCCCTACGTGGATCCAGCCTAGCAACCTCAAAGTAACACAGTGATATCAGCAGCCAGCGTTTATGTCATAAGAATGCATTCTGCTCATTCGGTTGAAACGCACCCTGTCACGTTTTTAGCAATTGAACAAATAAACTACGGTTACAGATTTAAAAAAATTTACATGTTCACAACACATATTTGAAGGTTATTATGAATAATATGCAATTTTTTTATTTGGCACGTAATCTGTAGTTTACAATGAGTGAGCAAAGCGACTGCTTCGGCGGGAATCGCAAAATGTGTATGCATCTTCTGTAACACGGACGATAAGGCCACTAGGTGGGGTAATACATATGCATGTATATTTAACACTGACGCTGACGGTATATTAAGTGTACAGAACTCATTAGGCACAACTCTCAGCACTGTTGTCCGCACCTCACAGTTCGACACCACCAACTTGTTAAGCGTTTGCCTCCTCAACGATACCTTCATTCACGATTCACACACATATATCCATGCACTGCCTCATACACAGAATTTCACCAACGCCACGATTTGGAAAGACGTCACGTCTTGAAACATAACCATCTGCAGTTGAGTAGTGGTGGACAACTAAACACCACATGAAAGGAAAGCAACAGATAATGCCCTTTGGCACATTCATGTGTACCCATAAAGCCCGCCTGATCCATAACCACATAAGGGTAATGTCCAAATATACTCAATCAATCAAGTGGCATAATCACGACCGAGTGCAGCAATACATTTCCCTCACAATATTGTCTTAAAATCACAGGACAAAAGTAATTGTAAAACTTAACTTACCTTCCCGCCTTTAAGTTGGTTCCGAGACTCCCGACTCCGTCCCGCCGTCTGCCTTTCGAATTCCCAGGGTGCTGCTAGTCAACAGGAAGGTTTCAGGCAGCCTCCCTCCCCTCCACCGCAGCGTCTTTGATTGGTGCGGCCGGCTGCCCCAACCGCGTCATTTCTCTCTGTATGCTGCAGCATACAGAGAGACAGGGAGAGTGGGAGGGGTTACTCGAGGGCAGGGGGGAGCGGCTTGCCCACTGTTGTTAATACTGTCTGTTTGGGCGGCCTGAGGCTGCCCACACAGACAGTATTAACAACAATGGGCAAGCCGCTCCCTCCTGCTCTCGAGTAACGCCGCCCACTCTCTCAACCAGGAACTTCTGCTTTCTCGCCGTGCGAGAAGGCAGAAACAAATGGTAGTTATTACGGTAATAACTACCATTTGTTTCTGCCTTCTCGCACGGCGAGAAAGCAGTGGGGCGGCACCCAAACGCCCCCATGGACGAGCCGCCACTGGTGAACACTATCTGTCCACTATTATAACTGTGCACACCACAATGCACAAACAACATATGCAACAATTAGGGCCTGATTATGACTTTGGTGGTGTGGGAGTGGGGGTGCAATGCCTTCCAGATTACGAGTTTTCTCACCTGGCGGGCGGTCCTTTGGCGGTCCCAATGCGGTACCTTTGTAAAAAAAAAAGTCACCCAAAGCCCATTTCTGCACAGCATGGACTCTGCAGTCCATGCCGTTCAGGAAGGGGGTGCCTACACACACAGGGGGCACAGCATGTGCCCCCCTGCATGCATCCCCATGGCCAGAGGCGCCAGGGGGCCTTACTGGGCCCCTATAGTTCCCTCACCACCAGCTTTTTCATGGCCTGCTAACCCCCATAAAAGGTTGGCAGTGAGAAAACTGGTAATATGCTTGGTGGTGCAGCAACAGCACCGCCAGCATAATACTGCCTCACACTTCTGCAACACCACCAGTGAACGGCAGTTCCACAGCAGCTGCAGTGGTCCTGCGGCAGTCCTACCATCAAACTCAAAATTGGGCGGTCAGACCGCCGGAGTGGCGGTAGCCCCCACACCACTGCGGGTTTAGTGGTCCTATGGACCAATAAACTCGTTATCACCCCCTTAGTGATTTGATGATGAACAACCTGGTCTGGTGTAACAGTATTTGACTCAGACGAAGATACATTTTGTCGCCCCTTGTGAGCTCACCATCACATGACCTTTGACCCTCACTGACATTACAGGAAGTGATATAAGTAAATTGTATCAACGTCTCTATAGTGTTCTACCTCACATAGGGTTTAGTGTGTTGTGTGTAACACATGGTCTACATTTACTGGAATCGTATCCAGTGTTGGTATTCGAAAACATTTACTCCAGAACAAAAACAAATGGGGGTCAAGGAGCGGCAAAGGAAAGGGGGTGGAATTACAAGGGGTGGAGCTTGAAACATTCATTAAAACATCTGTTGGAAACAAATTGGCAACAAGGACAAATGTGGCTTGAAATTTGTCCTAGCCCACTTAATTGGTCACAAAGGCTTCATTTTAAAATATCTTACAGGGTTAAGACACCTGCTGCAGAGATCCTTGTGTGTCCAGCAATTTTGAGGGGATTATAATAGTGGTAAAATAACTCTGGTCATTAATGCAGTTCTGGGAGAGTTCTGTGTTTTGTCCAATCAGAGTTATGACTCATAAAGTAGCATAGAGCAGTGTTTTCCAAACTTTTTATAACCACACCCAATTTCTAGAATGGAAAACTTTCACGGCCCGCCTAGCTTAAATGGACTTGAGTCAGACAGTTTACTTATAAAACTCCAGGACCAGAAGAAGTGCAGTAATAGCTTCACAAGACTGCACAAGCGATAGTCTTTAATCTATACACAAGTATGGCGCTTCAACTCATAGGGTCCTAATGCTCATGAACACTGCCAATTAAATAAAAATTCTAACCAACACAGGGTGCGCTGCAAAATATCACATGGACAATTTAGTGATTCACTATTATTTTTATCAAAATATTGCAAATCAGTCCTTCAAGATGGATACATGCTTCGTTCAGTCCATAAATGCACAGAAGCCATAATGTTAAGCCCTCAAAAACATTTTTATTCTTCACACATCAGTTTGCAGCTCAGCCAGACTGAATGAAAGATTATGCATCTTGAAGGGCTGATTTGCGCTATTTTGATAAACATAATAATGAAATAAAAACTGTCCATGTGCTGTTTTGCAGCAGTCTCTTTGTTGGTTAGAATTGCTTTACTTATAAACTTATATTGTACACAAAGAATAATGTTTGGAAACTGGTTTTCAGTGAATATTTATCATCTGTGTATCCTGAAGTAAAGTGTCTTGATTTGTTTTCATCTTGTTTCTATCACACTTCAGATGTACAATGTGCTTCAATTTTGCTTGCCTAACTGCTGTATATGTACAGTTAATTTACAGTTATATACATTTTGTTGTGGGTTACAAAAAAATGACACACTGCAGCCTTTCCTTTCAACTCCCTGTACCCCCTTCAAGATTATCATGTAATTCACTTTACTTTTCTTTATCTGACTGCAAAGTGAAAGGAGTTTGCAAACATAATCCCCATGTTAAACAATAAAACAGCTAATTGTCAGAAGACTTTGTCTTTGAAGCACAGCAAATGTGACAAGATAAATACAGAAATTAAAGGAATCTTTATTTATTGCTTAGACTTTCGTGACAAATGCGACACATCAGTAGGTCATGACGCACAGTTTGGAAACACTGGCATAAAGGGTTTATGTGCCTGCTGCAAAGCACATAATGTAGCATGCAGACCACCGAAATGTATCTTATGTACCTAGGTAATTGAGTTACTGCTTTTGACACCGAGATCATTTTGTTACCTCCAACTTAAGTTGTAAACCTAATACAGGGCTGTGATCTGTTTTGTGGCATCAAGGCGATGGATGCAAACTAAAATCGAGGGTTTAGATCCTTATTCTTTTTTTTCTCAATCTGTTGGTATTCTGATATTGGAAGGAAGGACTCCTCTGTGAAGTAATGAAGTCTTGTTAGTACAGATAAACCCAATCACTGCTTTACTTTTTGTATCCCAACTTTATGTTTCTCCTGACCATTCAATCTTAACATATAATGTCTACAAGTATGGACAATATGTGATTTCCACACCTTATAACCCTCATTGTCTTAAGTAACAAACCTGGGACATTGATTTACACACTTGTATGATTTATTGTCTCTGTCTGTGATGTAAAGCTCTCTGACACCCTACACTGGTTACCCCAGCAGGTGATAGTGCGCTTTACAAATACACATAGCATAACATGACACAACATAACATGACCTAACACTGGGATAAGTAGCGCTTTAAAATAACTAAATAAGAAATAAATTAATAGGTGCCAGTGTAATTACTCATACACACTGATAAATCTTGCATTCTTACAGTACATGCACATCTCATACATTATGGGATTGAACAAAGCCAAACACCTGTCTTAGTTTCTCTAAAGTAATTGTGAAGTGATAAGCTACGTGCCTTTGTTTCCTTCTATTGAATTATCTACTTGTCAAGCTACAGAGGGCTCCCAGCCTAGATGACACTTTCACAAAGGAAGGGGTGAAGGCCCTTTTTTTTATTTTATTTTTTTGCAGAGTTTAATATAGCGCGAACTAGAAATCAGACCTTTAAATCAGACCCTTGTTTGACCCTGGCTCGAAATGAAAATAAGAATGCCCCCTCCCTGATTCCAGGTTTCTGCACCAAATGGGATGCAGACAACATGCAGGTGCCGCTGAAGTGTGTCTCGTGTTGGGAAACAACACCAGGATAAATTCAGAGTAATTCTCTTAGTTGGCCGGATCCCAGATCCGACCAAAAAAACAGCTTCTGAACAAGGATCCGGTGCAATCCACCTTCTTTCCATCACTGATGTTATCTACTGAATGTACCTTTAACTACATTGAAGTAGTTCATCTGTCATGCTGGTTGAACTGGAGGCACATGGCTGTCGTGACTAAAGAACTTTTTAAGTACCTTCGAAGTGCATGTGTACTTCAATCTCCACTATCACCTTCCATTGTTTACCTCTATCAATTGTTGATTTGCTCAATTTATTCTATCATCCCAAACTCTTAGAGGATTGCCTTCTCGCTTTCTCTCTCTCTCCCTCGCTAAGCTGTTTTGCCGTCCCTTCTCATCATGCCTACTTGAGTTGGAGAAATGAAGATGTGTCTGCGACAAAGGTGCGGTTAATTAGCCATTTCATAGCACAGACTGCATCTTCTTGAAAGCTACAGCTGCATAAAGGTACAATTACAATAACTGAAAAATTTAAGGAATCAGACAAACCAGCGCACATTAATAGGACCAGATATGGAGACTAAAAGGCTGCTTTATTACAACTAGTCTGCAGCTAGTTTCAAAACGTTACAGTCATAAAACCCCCCACTCACTAATACATTTAAAGTACCGATCCCTTCCCACCCTTAGTCATTCCCACCAACCATGAGAAACGTCTCCAATGAAACACCAGCATTCACTGCCATCAAACATCCTTTCAAACACCGTCCTTTCAACCTGCCACAAACTTTGCCTTCCATCCTCATGCCGCCAGTGTAGCTGCAGCCTGTCTTAACAGCAGCAAGAGACTAGCCTCACTCCTGCAGAAAGAATGTAATATACTCTAACAAAGTGACTAGCAAGAATGTATGAACGAAAAGAAAGCAAATCAGGAATAGGAGAGGACCAGCATAACCAAATATAAAATCATGTAGAAAACAAAACTGAAAAAAAGCGGGAGGGAGGCTGAGTCTGCTCAAAAACCGATGCCTATCCAGGACCACCACTCTGACGAATGAGGTCACTATCATATGATGTGCCAGGCAAACTATCACCATAGCCCTGTCCCTATCCAAAAACTGCCCAATCCTCGACCTAACTGATTCCTGGATTGTGCCACCTGCCCGAAGACCCCAAGGGAGAAGCCACAAGCTCCTTTGCCCCCGGGACCCCATCCAGTGAGTGCACATTAACCATCATCAGATGTGGAGAGCAAAAGGCCACTTTCTTAGGAGAGGTGTGCAGCTAGTCTCAAAATTGTACAGCCATAAAATCCCACCTAACTAATACATTTAAAGAACCTATCCCCTCCACTCCTTCTGTTTTAGTGCCACTCAGAAAAATCCTGATCAGGTGTTTTTCTGGTGCCCCTTCCCGTTTGCCTTCGCTCAAACAGCCCAACAAGTTTGGAAAAGACATTTGTTAACGAATCACTGTTGCTCCATTAGTAATCCCCACGAACCTTATAAACCCCACAACCACAACGCCAACTTCTTTGCCCACAAATCTTTTATCCCCAACCAATAATATGTAATTGCACTCCATCATGTCTAAATAGAGAGAAATCATCCTCAACAATGTTATCGTGCCTCAAAACACTTGTATCCTTAGCTGCACAAAAAATTCCTCATCTTTCTATCTACCGTCCTCCTGGTCTTCTCAATAGCACTGTGCTTCATCGCTCCGTGTCATACCCTCCCTGGCACCAACGCCATCCAAATTAAATGTGTACCTGACCATGCCTTCAAAATATTATCTAAGTCCTGTTCATCAGTTTCAATAGCCCTAAGCCTGACAATTGAACCAGGTCATTTTCGCCTAAATAAACCAGCCATATATCCAGACACACCTGTGACAACACCAGCTCAGACAACCAAGGTAACAGTCGACTTCACCGCTTATCACTTTTCCCCCATCAGTTCACTATAAAACCATACAAACGCAATCGCAAACCTCGTGTTTGTGCTTGCTTCTCTCACCAACTAGTAAACAAATTCCAAATTGATCCAAATTGTGAACATCGTTGACAATGACCTGGCCACACATTTTGAAAAAGAACAAAAACAAGAACAATGAGAGGACAGTTAAATGCAAAAAACACCTTACCAATGTTCTTCCAACTAACATATATGACGCCAGCAGCAATTTGGTTCCCATCTGCACAAACATCTGATATCCTGCACATTAAAACCCAATCTGTGCCCTTCACATACCACACCAACGCGAAAATAATGTGTCCAAAAGGTCTATTGGCCTCTATCCAAATATGTCAACACCTTACACAGTACCACTAAAACTGGAAAGCTGTTAAATATTTGCTATCCTCTTGACTGAAAAAACCCTGACATCCCAGTTTTGTGTTTGAACTGCAACCATGCTTCTACCAGGCAGAACTCACCTCCAGTCCTTTTCAAAACCTCCACCCTGCCCTTTCCTTTTTTATTTGTTTTTGTCCTCCTTAGCCACAGCAACAGGCCATCTCCTTGCATATTCACTTCAGCATGTACAATTCCCAGAAAATTCAAAGTACCCAGTAATTCAGAAACGCTCCCAAGAATAACCACAACATACAAAGTCTAAATATTGGCAAATCATATCTAGAAATGCATATATTTGGTATATTTTTTGTTTCTTTTTGGGTAGTTTTATATAGCACGAACTAGACCCGAAGGTATCAGAGCACAATACATGAGTACCAGTTGCCTTACAGACAGACAGACATTCAGTTTTTTATTAGGCAGGGAGATTGAGTGATTTGTCCAAAATCACAGGATGTTAAGCACTGCAGAGACCCAAACCCGATTCCCCAGCTACGAAGTTGACGCTCTAGCTGATATACCACATCCCCTCCCCGAGTTTACCAGATATACACTACACAGGTTCCCACAGAAATAAACTGTTAGCCCTAGTACTAAATTAATCTGCCAAGCATTAAAATCTGTTCTTCATTAAACCTTTAAACAATGGTTTTTGGAGCACACAAGCACAATATAAAGTTTCAGTCTCGTAAATATCACAAAAAATCAACAGAATTTGTCAGTGGGGCTCTTGTAGTTGTTTTCTTTATTTCATAATACTCCAATCCCTTGTGCCAACGCGTTTCGCCATGGTTGGGTTGACCTGTACACGGCCGGAACATGATCGAGAGGCACACTGTTTAATACGTGGTGACCGAATAGCTTCTAAGCGCTGAGGTTCTGTGAATTCTGAACCCGTGGGTTCCATTTTGTGTATGGCAGCCATTTTGTGGTTGCCCTCACATAGGCCGATGATTGTGGCTGAACTAGTCTTTTAAGGACATGTACACCTTAGCTCGAGTTCATGCTGACTCCTGTTTGACCTGAGTGAACTGACCCTGTTGCCTGAAGCTGACCTTGTTAAACCAGTTCCTGCCCTTTAGCTGATCAAGATTAAGGATCAGAGCACAGGACATCATAAAGTTTTACTGCACACAAACATGCCTTATTCTACTTCTATCTGTTTCTGTTTCTTCTTTTATGGTCTATTTACGATATGGGTTGTGGTCCTTTTTATTATGGGTTTGTCCGGCTTGTCTAAAGAAGAATGTTGGGTTTGTTCAACGATTGATTATGGGCCGGACAACTGTAAAATGGATTTGTCGTTTGGCAGACCTTGCATGTCCATGTTAGGCATTTTTTGCATGCTTGCAAAAGCAAGGACTGCCCCTTACTTTTATGCTGAGTTTTGTAACCCTGAGCATATATAAGGCCTCTGTTCTCTGTACTCCTCAGACTACCTCATTCAGTTGCTACGGCTTCTGTGTGACGTGGCCTCACTTATTAAATTTAATAAAGATGTCTTTTCATATTTTCAGCTTCTGTGCCAAGTTCTTTTTTCTATTAGTAAGTATTCCCTGAGAATGAAGATTACAGTTCTTCAGCGCTATGGACCATGCAGTCCATGTTATCGGCCTGATTTGGGTTTAACAAGAGAGAATACTTGATGGAATATTTGAGCTCTTTGGCCTTATTTGAGACCAAATGCGTCGTTTAATTTGAGTGACTTTACAGAAACAATATCACTAGATTTTGGAGCCTTGATTAACCTATCGAGTAATTGATGAAGACGGAGATAATTAACGCACAATAACTGCAGCGAGATAATATCCCGGAGAGAAGTTTAAGCCCTGGCGAAGCCGTAGGTCAACCCAACCACGGCGAAACGCGTTGGCACAAGGGATTGGAGTATTATATTGTGCTTGTGTGCTCCAAAACCATTGTTTAATAGTTTTTCCATCTCTGATTGAGTCTGGGGAAGAAGGGCGTTCTCTTCCCAAATTTTGGATGCACCAGTAATAGATTTGTCTTAAGCAAGAGATATTAAGTGATAATTACTATATGAGCGCCCACCAATTCCATACACCCAAAAGTTTTGTTCTTCATTAAACCTGTTCAGTAATCAGTGACACATCTCAATTTAGCAATAAAACTGCATAATCAAAATTCAAGATGTTATAACCTACCCTGAACTGGACTGTCTTTCAGAGAACCAAACATAACAACAAGTTTGTCAGGTAATATGAATGCTAGAAAAAAAAAGAACTTAAAGCAGAAGCGAGGATGATAAAGATATAGTTGGTGGGAATTAAGACTATTGTAGCAACTCCTTCATATCCGCCACCTTCCAGGAGAGCTGGAAGCACGCAGAGATCAGCGCCCTCCTGAAGAAACCCACCGCAGACCCCTCAGACCTCAAGAACTCCGCCCCATCTCGCTCCTCCCCTTCCCTGCAAAAGTCATAGAGAAAACCATCAACAAACAGCTGACAACCTTCCTGGAGACGAAACGGCTCCCTCGACCCATCGCAGTCCGGATTCCGAGCGAACCACAGCACCGAGACCGCCCTCATCGCGGCCACCGACGACATCCGGACCCTGCTGGACAACGGAGAAACCGCCGCCCTCATCCTGCTCGACCTTTCGGCCGCGTTCGACACGGTCTGCCACCGCACCCTGACAACCCGCCTCCGCCATGCCGGGATCCAAGGAAAGGCCCTAGAATGGATCACCTCCTTCCTCTCCGACAGAACCCAAAGAGTCTGTCTCCCGTCCTTCCTCGCAGAAGCCACCAAGATCATCTGCGGCGTACCTCAAGGCTCCCCGCTCAGCCCCACCCTCTTCAGCATCTACATGAGCCCCCTTCCAGCCATCTCAAGCAAGCACAACCTCAACATCATCTCCTACGCCGACGATACCCAACTGATCCTCTCCCTCACCAACGACCCCATCTCCGCCAGAGCCAGCTTCCAGGACGGAATGAAAGACATCGCAGACTGGATGAAGCTCAGCCGCCTGAAACTGAACTCAGACAAGACGGAAGTCCTCATCCTCGGCCCATCCATCTCCGCCTGGGACGACTCCTGGTGGCCCCCTGCTCTGGGCCCCCCACCCAAGCCCACAGACCACGCACGCAACCTGGGCTTCATCCTTGACTCCTCCCTCACGATGGCCAGGCAAGTTAACGCCGTTACCTCCTCCTGCTTCAACACACTCCACATGCTCCATAAGATCTTCCGCTGGATCCCCACTGGAACCAGGAAAACGGTCACCCAGGCCCTCGTCACCAGCCGTCTGGACTACGGGAACGCCCTCTACGCTGGGACCACCGCCAAACTACAGAAAAAACTCCAGCGCATCCAGAACGCCTCAGCACGACTCGTCTTGGACATCCCCCGACACAGCCACATCTCCGCCCACCTGAGGGACCTGCACTGGCTCCCCGTCAGCAAGAGGATCACGTTCAGACTCCCCACCCACGCACACAAGGCTCTCCACGACTTGGGCCCCGAATACCTCAACAACCGCCTCACGTTCTACACACCAACCCGCCAGCCCCGCTCCGCAAGCCTCGCCCTCACCACCGTCCCACGGATCTGCAGATCCACCACCGGAGGAAGATCCTTCACCTACCTGGCGGCCAAGACCTGGAACACCCACCCCACCCACCTACGACTCACCCAGGACCATCTCTCCTTCAGGAAGCAACTCAAGACCTGGCTTTTCGAGCAGTAGCAGCCTCCCCCCCCCAGCGCCTTGAGACCCTAGCGGGTGAGTAGCGCGCTTTACAAATGTTCTTGATTGATTGATTGATTGATAGCACAGGCCTTCAGCTGCACCCAATGTTTCTGTACTGGCCTATGCCTAGATTGCAGGTTTCTATCTTGTATATTAAAAATCAATATAGAAGTAAATATCACTCAAAAGAACATTTTCTTATCTATAATTACACGCATGTAGTCCTTGTAGGTAACATGTAATGTTAAAACGTACAACCTGTAAAAGTTAAAATGAATAACCTGCAAATGTTTGGTGATTCAAAGCCATGAGTAATTACTTTTAACATGCAAACATTAGCTCAGCCCCCATTTCAAGCCAGGCGGTAATTGCAAGTGCCTGGCATACCGATTCCAGTCAGTAACGCCAAATAGTCTTTACAGTCACTCCGACTTATCAGTTCTAGAACGGAGAGTAACATGGTGGACATGGTTTCGCTGGGTCAAATTCCACATATTTCTATGCGGAGCACACAAGCCTGCTTCAGGAATATTTAATTTTACCAGGTGCATTCCCACACCTGTTAGCTAGCAGTGGGCGAAGAATTCCGCTCCGCCACCAGAGTTCGCAAAGTTTTGCCCGCGGAGTGCTGCGTTCCGAAAATGTCTGCGAAGTGATGCGGAATGGAGATTTTTCTCTCAAGTGGCTCGCTATCAGTAGTCAGTCAGTCAAATCCACTTTATTCATTAATAAAAACCATAAAAGTACACAACATAAGCAATATACAACACCATTGAACAAAAATCATGATTAAAATAATCTTAGGCACCATAAAATTAAAAGTTTATTGGTATAAATCCAAGCAAGAGTATCTTTATAAGTTCTCTAGAACAAAGAGAACAATCATGCCTTACGGCAGTTTTCCTTCACTCATGCCCTAAAATGATACACCTCATCTAAAAAGGGCAAACATTTAAAACATCTTTTAACCTAATTTTGAAAGAACTGCAGCATTTCTTGGCGTGAAGTGCCTTCTTTTCCTCTCTCTGACAGCAGTGACTATCAGTAAAATGGCGAGTGCTCATGAAAAAATCACGCTCTACAACTCCTCCTGGCAAGATTTCTTATCGTGGGAGGTCACAGTAGGTCACGACCGCTCACGTTGAGAAATCTGCCATTCACGTTGAGGAAGCTGTCGCTCGAGTAGAATGTCTACTCGAGCTGGCAGAAAGCAGCAGCGTCCCCTGGCCAGATGCATAGTGCCGGCACTAAAAATCAGTGTGAGCAGCGCGACTTGACAGACCCCACCGCTGGCGGAACTCCGCAGAGCGCAGCAGAGTATTTATGGCACTTTGCGGAGTTCCGTGGAGGAAAATTCCACAAACTCCGCCCAGGTTAACACTTGAAAATCGGGCAGGGTAGCATATCACCCTTGTGCCCCAAACCGCAGATACCACTCCACATTAATATGCATATGTCTTTAAATGTCTTTGCAAGTTCCTGTTTTCAATCAACCATTGACTAGACTTTGAGACACCAAAATTCTGCCTATGAAGTTGCACTTTGGGCTCACAGAAAGTACATGTTCTCCTTACTTTCGCAGTTAGTTTCAGAACAGCAAGTACGACTCTGGATTTGGGTGGAAAAGTGTAGATACACATCAGTGCTAAACCTTGAAAATACAGCTACAGGGAGGGAATATGGACTACAGACACCCCTGTGCCGAGATTAATCTGAGCAGATCATAGGAGAAACTAAACTCTGCTCGCCGTGATTGAGGGGGCCAGGAGGTTGGAGAAAAAAGAGTGAGTACTGCACTGGACATTGATTCTTCTTTGCTGCAAAGGGAATGCTGGCAAGAAAAGTTTCCGGAGGCACATGTTAGAGAGAAAAGTGCAATGCCAGAGACCATAAAGCCGACCCCAGCCATGGAGATCAGGGAGAAGCATGTGGATTTCGGATGATCACCAGTCAAAGGGATGGTTATTCTTAGCATAAGGGTGTCTTTAATGCGGACTGCTTTACAGTAGCTGTATTTGTCGCCATTAGCTATTTGTGCAACTGCCCTTTTCAATTCATATAAAAATAATTTAAGTTTCAACACTTTGGGTAACACTCAATTTTGACCCCAGCTGTAGCCATCTCTCTCTCCAAACATTTAAGGGCCTAGGTTACTGCTGTGGATTCCACATGAAATTTACAATCCCAATGCTAATTTTTCTAATTTAGCAAATTTAACGAAGATGAAAAATAAAATAATTATATATAAATCTTTCAATATCATCTGCAGCAACGTAGCAGATATAGACTCCATTGTATCAATCTCTTACTTCTCTCCTTTGCGCAACCTAGTAAAATGCGTCCACCTAATTTTCTCACAGCCCCAAAACATTTTGCCATAAAAAGCAATCCCTGAAAACTTTCCTGCAGTAGTCACTTCTGACAAGACTTTATAACTCATTCCCAAAATAAATGTCACAACGTCACTTCTCCTTTGAACTTTCTGATTGTCCCACCTCCTTGCTCCACCGAACACAAGTTCTTGCCGGCCTGTCTCCAAGCACTTGGTATCAAAGATTTCTTCACCAGTTCTAACACCTCAATCTCCTAGAGACAGATCTCCAGAGGTATCTCTATCTTCCGCGCATTGGCTCCCGGTGTCAGGCCAAGGAAGTTCTCTCACTGTGAATGAGACAAAGCATCCATGTTTCACCTTGAAATCAATATTATACATCAAGCAGGCAATCCTGGACCTCTGTAACTATCACAGCAAACAAATGTGTTTAGCCTTTTGCGTTTCACCGAGGAAACTAATGTTTGGTTATCCACAATGAAAACAACGCTCCTGTTGGCCAACTCCTGCCCCCACAGTGATAATGTAACCAGTAAAGGGAAACTTTCTAAGAATGTTACACAGAGGCCTTATTCACTCCTTGTCTGGGTGGGGCTAACTCTCAGAACACCGCCGACCATTCTTAAAACGGTTCAAAGCCATCTGCCCCGGCTGCAACAGAACACATTTTAACTTGCCAAACCAATTTCTATAAAACATGGCTTTTTTTGCAACAAATGACTCACTATGATTTGGTGTGTTTAACTTTGCTCTACAGATTCCGCTTTCATTATTTGTATCTGCAACTATGTTACCTCTTTTACGTCTTTCAAATGTCTTCAGCCTCATTTCTTTATATGGTCATGGAGCTCCCTTGGCATCTTGCAATATCCTTATAATGTAGGGAGGTGTACTTAATCCTTTATTGAAAACACATGGAAGCCTTCAATCACTGTATAAAAACTTGCCACTAACTTTCTTATTGCAGGTCAGATGTGACATTACTAGTCACTTATGTAGCTGCTCAACTGTAACAAATATTACAGTTGAGTTATGACATAACAATGCTTCTTACTAGAACCATTAAATGGTGTGAGAGAGAGGCCAAAGAGAACTAAAGCTGTTCTGTAATCAATGTAAACAAGAACAAGCTTTTCAGCTCTTATGATCGGTTTACTCTGTGCTTCTGGAACAATTTTCAGAGTGGGGATGCTGTCATCAATGTTACATCAGTGAAATCATAGGGATTGTGAGAACTCCAAGCATGACACAAAAACAGGTGTCACAAGTGAGCCAAACCCATTCTGTGGAAGAGTGGTAAAGGTGTAGTATATAGCTGGTGTTGTATGTAGAAGCACACTGACGCAAATATATTACTATTGTATAGTATGGTACATTTACAGACAGCATATTTTTCATTGAAATTACCACTACATTTGAATAGACATACAGTTTTATGGATAAAACTATATAGTGCACACATGATATTTGGAAATCAGTTTCATCAAATACATTTGCACATCACCAAGTAAAGTATCTTAATTGTTTTTGATCCAACTGAAATCTTTGTTTCTATCCCACTTCAGAATTAGAAAAAAGTGCTTCATTTTGTCCTTTTCTAACTGATTTAATTAGTTTGAAATATTTGTATAGTTCATTTGTAGGTATTTAAATGTTGTTGTGTGTTAGAAGAAACCAACATCCTACACGTCTTTCCTTTCACACCAACAGGATCGACACATAGTTCACTTTATAAAATCCTTACACTTTTCAGTAACAGAAAGAAAAGTAGGCAGTCTTCATGTTAACAGAATAAGCAGCAATTTGTTAGAAGACTAAACTGACATTTGGCCAATGTATTTGACTGCACAGCAAATGTGACAAGATAAAAACAACATTTAAAGTAATCTTTAATGCTTATTCATCCCTTAGAGTCCAGCATGGTTATTTTAAGGGTGCTGCACTAGGCCCCATACACCTACTTCCAGCGCCTGTAGGCTCACTGCACTGAGGTCACTAGCAGAATGATACATTTTATAGCAGGGTGCTTATTTTTCTCTTCTCTAGTCCTATACATGAAAAGAGAAGTCTCGGCATTATACAACGCATTTTGAACTACAACAGTTTTAAAAAAGTGACTTATATTAAACTTCTTATAATAAATTTTTGTAATAAATTACTAGGTCACTATTGGTATGTTTAATGTTGCTGTACAGATTCTGCTTTTTTTCTGAAAATGTGCATCCATACTCTTTCATATAAAGGAACAAGAAACCAAGGATTTCAGTTTTTTGGTTGAAGGATGATTGTGTCACTATGTGTTATAGGGAATAAAATACTCATACCTTCTTCTGTACGATAAAGCATATTGTAAGTCGCTTGTAGTTCTGTGATCTTATGAAGGAAACCTATTTTTGCTACTTTCTTTCATATAGTTGTTGAACTCTTCTGTGACTTGAAATATTCTTAGAACATGTGTCAGAGGGCACGTTATCCTGCATTTGATGCCTTGTTGTCAAAAGCCTTATTACAAAAATGGCCTCAATGTGATTAAATAATCAGAGTCAGTAGGAATCAGACTTTCCGACGTTCTCTTATAGTACTATTAAAGTACTTAGCCTTCACACTTAGCCGGTACTGATCTTGAAGATGGGATTTGGTCTCAAAGCGATGATCAGCTAAATCCTCCTTTGCATAATGTACTACATTTGGTGACGATGTTTAAGTGAACAAAAACTTTTGGCATTATCATGAAATTATATTTAATGCAGAACTGTAGGCACTATATTAAGAAGCATGTATTGCCTATAATTATTATTTTTGCTGTCCTTCCGTAAATAACTGTATATGTTCACCTTTTATTGATAAAATATGCCCATTGTGTAGGATAAGCACTCAAAAAAATAACCTTTTTGGTGAGTGATGACTTAAAAATTAGCCTGTCTTCAACACCCCATAAAAAGTGCAAAGTGAAACTAAATAACTTTCTAACTGCGTGATATTTAAAGTTTATTATGCAAATATTTGAAAGAAAGGGTGGAATTGAGTATAGAATCCACAGCCTCCATGCTGATGACTCGCACCTTCCTTTGTGAAAATAAATTGACCATTGAGAGGAAGGTGTTAGACCCTGTCTATCCATTACGAGCCCATAGCAGCATGGCTTGGTTAATTGCCCTTGACAAGAGCTGAATCTTTCTGGCCATTTACAATTCACAGCAAAGTGAAACGAGTGCAATAAAAAGAAAAGAAAATGTGATATTCTGTTTTTTTTACATTTTATTTAGTCTACCGCTCCTTATTTCTTTTGCACCCGAGTGTGATAGTACACTTCAGCCGAATCTGCAACAAGGGCAATTTCCCACCTACGTGTGTTTGTGCCCCTAAATGTGATTTATGCTCCTAAATCTATTTTTGCACCCAAAAGTGGCTTAAAGATCGGTTAGTGTTGCACTGTCATATAGTTACTGCTTATCTATATACTGTGTTAAGTTAGCATGAGCTTATTAAATGTTTAAACGCCATTTTTCCTTTTGCTGCTTCTGCACACGACACTTAATTGTTGATTTAGCTTTCAACCTACAAGAGCGTTGTGATTTACATGAGAATAATATGTTATTGCTCTGATATCAGCTTTGCTTAGTAAACTATGTCTGTACAGAGAGTGCTGAAGCTTCAAGGATAACTCGACACAGAATTGTTGTGAGGTCTGATCTCCGCACCTTCATAGACATAACATAAGTGCAGCTCCTGCCAAATTCTGGCTTTAGGCGCGTTTTATATTGCTTTGCTTAGAGCACACATACACACTGGATGCGGTTCGCATGCAGAGAGAGCTGGTGGAAGCTGATGTGATCTCTTCATACTAGGATCTTGAGGTATGGGCCCGCCCTGCTAAAACCCAAAGTGACCTTCTTAGATATTAATATAATATGCTACTTAGGAAGGGTGAGAATTAAGTGTTGTTAACCCTTATTCATTACAGCATTTTAGTATGCTGTCACCATTTGCTTTTTATGAACTAGTAACTATGCTGATAACTTTGCTTCTGATAATATGTTTCCTTGTATTATCTAAGATACTGCGTTTGAGAAAATGGCATTAGTAAATAAATATTTCAAATGTGCACGTGTCCTCATTTACTCCACGTTCTGGTTTGAAATGATTATATAACGAAAGAGTGTTCATGTGTTCCACGATGCCTGAGGTATTGTAAGTTCATGTTCTGGTTTGTCTAAACATTGGGAGTTTGTTATGACCAATGAGACACTGTAGCTAGCTCGGTAAGGGGATTTTGGGTACGGAGGTGAGTTTTGGGCCACCCTAATTCACTGAGGTTCCAAATCTCTATGCACAGTTCTGTAGGAGAACGGAATCCCTGCTACATGGCGCCCAATCGTTGGTGGTCTTATATCATGACACTCAAGTAGTATATCATTCAAACCGTAACCCCTTCACTGTCGTTTCCGGAAAACGGTGGTGTCGGACAAACCTACCTATTTTTGAAATAGGTCTTTCCAAGCTTGAATCTCTCTAAAACGGTTTCCTTGAATTACTACCCAGTTGTGCTACAAAGTTTACTTTGTTTTTCTAAGTTCCTGTGCAGTCATTGCTCAGCCTGTGGACATTCCGCAGCATAGTCGCATTGCGGTGCGCAATCATTTGCAAACTTACAATGTACCCGTTGATGGCTTGGCTGTGATTTTGGTGGTGAGTGCGGAAGCAGCTTACCCATACGAACTCTTTTATTCGTGGGTGACGTTTCCGGCTGTGGACGCTAATTCTGGTGTTTTCCACACTTACACTCCCTCACCTGTGCCGAATGAATATACTCTGTACAGGGCACTGGAAGTACCTATTGATCATTGGCAGCATCGCGTTTGGTTTGGTGGCGCCCTACCCCATTCTTTAACCGCTCCGAGGTTAGGTCCTTTGTCCATTCCTGGCGCAAATTGGCCTGTTTTGGCTGGATGTACTCCTCATCCTCAACACGGCAATTGTACCTTAGCGGAGGTTCGTAGACTACATGTAGTTTCTATTGCCGTGATTCGTGCGTTAGTGCAATACATAGGTCGTCATCTCCCGGGTGGGCCCCCGGGGGGTCCGGCTCTTCCAGCGGGACAGGGCAGTTTGAAGCTCAGTCCTGTGATGGTCAATGCAATGATGGGTAAGCGTCTCCAGGAAAAGGATGATTTTCCTTTCTGGCTTGCCGAGAAATTTGACCAGCTGGAAGCAGTATTTCCTAATGCAACTTCTGGTGATAAACATAGAATCTTAACAATTAGTTTACCGAAGGATTTGGCCCCCGAACTCGTTGACTGTGAAACCTGGGGAAGGACATTTGCGGTGGTCTAGGCGAGGTGTTTCGGCACTCCGTCTATGGCTGTCCTGCCTGCGATCATTAAACGTGTTCAAGATGATCACGGACCGGAGGCAGCGGTTGAATTGGGTATGCGCCTGTGTGGCTCCTTTGATATAGTTTGCAATCTCATTCTTGCTAATGTCAAAGGGGATGCAGTGAACTTTCAAGTAGCTAATGCTTTGGAGGCGATTTCCGATGCCGATAAACCCAGGCAGTTGGCGAGGATTATTGTGGCTGCTTATAGAAAAGTGGGTCGTAATAGCAAGGGTCTAAAGCCTTTTTTCTGTAAAAGAGAAGAAGCAACCCCAAGGGCAGACTTCAGAAACGGAAGTTCAGTCCCAGTCCAAAAAACAAAATTGGCCTAAAAAACAGAAACAGGGTAAGGAACAGCAACAGCAACAAAAACAGGAGTCTCACCCTGCGTCTCAGATGCCTGTGCAGACAGAACATGTTTATGACTTGCGCGATCGCGCGATGATTAAATCACCTGATCGATTTCAGGTTTCTGATCAACGCTCTCCTCGTTCCTTTCAGGACTCATCGGCCCCGAAGACCGGTGTTGGAGGAGGCGGAAGGGGTCGGGGTGGTCAGCAAGGTCGTGACCAGCCCCGCCAGACAGACGGCACTGGACAGCAGGACGGCTCAACGCCGAAGAGACCGCAGTTTGCTAAAAAGAAAGTCGCGGCTTTAACAGCGCATCGATATGCCACAGATAGTGAGAACGCGGCTTCGGAATCTGACATGGGCTCTGACTTTGCTGGACAGCGCGGAGGAGATTACCATTGTGAGAGAGGCCCTGCGTCCACTACTGAAGGTGACAGCGACTGATATTTATGTTGTGATAGAAACAGCCGATACAAGAGTTGCTCCCCCTGATAGACTTTATGAAATTGTCCTGTTAATAGAAGGTGACATACAACGTACCATCAAAGGGGTATTTTGGGAAAATCTTTCGTCTACGTATGACATTTTGCTTTTGGAGGCTGACTGGCCCCCACCTTTTGTGCTCGCAGCGCCGGGAGAGGAGGAGGTAATCCTCCCAAGTTTCGCGAACACTGTCTCGAAGGAGCATGCGCAGCATTTTGCAGAAGAGTGGGCTAGGGCTCTAGCACCGGCTCTGTACCGCAACCAATGTGGTTGGGATAAATTGTCCCCATGCCACAAGATTCCTTTACGGTCTCAGCCGCAGCCACAACCTCAATATCCCATACGGCGTGAAGCCAAGGCGTCCGTCGCGGCAATCCTTGAACAATTAGGATATCAGGGAGTTATTGAAACATGTGTGTCACCGATGAATAACTCTCTTTTTACTGTGACCAAGCCTGACGGTTCGTATCGTTTGGTATTGGATTACTCGCATTGCCGTAACTGTGCAGTACAGAATACTCACGGCTCTGCCCTAGTGGATAGTCTGGTGCGTAAGCGTTTTAAGACCATGCTTGACATTTCCATCGGTTTTTATGCCCATAGATTGGATGGTCTTAGTTCCCAATGGACCAGCTTTAGTTGTGGCGGTGTTCAAAAACAATTTTGGCGTCTCCCTATGGGCTATAAGAATAGTCCTGGGATTTTCACCGCCCGTATAGTGTCTCTCTTAGAGAGGATCGACCCAGATGCTTGCTCGTATGTGGAAGACATATATCTCACAGACGACGAAATTTGGGAGCATCTGTGTCGAGTGAATTCCATAATTTGTACCTTTGCAGACATGGGTTACAAATTTAACTTTGCAAAATCGCACATTGCGGAGTACACAGTGTTGTTCCTGGGCTATGAGCTCAACAATGAAGGTAGAGGTTTGGCTCCTCACTTCTTGGAGAAATGCGCACAGTTGCGCGCTCCTACAACACTGAAAAAATTACAGTCTTTACTGGGCTTTTTAAATTTCGGGAGGACATACATTCTGGAATATGCCCAGCGTATCAAGCCTTTGTATGCTTTGATACAACCAACTTTTTCCAAGTCATGCTGGCTGCCTGAGCACTCAGCCATCTTGCAATCCTTGCAGGCTGATCTGCTCGCTTCTAAATTTCTGCTGACTCATGATAACCACACTAACCTGGTGATAAGAATTATTCCTGGGACGGTGGGTTTCACGTACCTGACTTTTAATGAAGGAGACACAGTACCTATTGCTTACAAGTCACACTTGTACACTTCGGCTGAAATGCGTTTTTCCACTGTGGAGAAAGTTTTAACGGCTGTGCAGATGGCGATTCTTAAGGAACGTGCTCTGTCACAGGGAAAACGCATGTTGGTTGTTACACCCTGTCCTCATTTGGAGGCAGTTACGAAAGCCAGTGTACCAAATTCTAAAGCTTTGCACCCTCGGTGGATTCAATGGGCTGCTTCCTTGACGTCCACGGATGTCACGTTTATTTTTGACGCCTCATTACGGTCGCAAGAGTACTTGCAGTATGAATTTGTTCATCCTGCTCCTCTGGCTATGCGACCTTTGGAGGACTTCCATTGCATCATTTACACTGATGGTTCGGCGCAGGTTGCGCATGGCTCTAAACACGCCTACGTTTCCGCATGCGCCATTGTGGTCGGTGCCATGGTGAACGATGAGTTCAAGTCCAGAGTAGTGCACACGCAGACTCTAGGGGACTGCACCGAACAATTGGCAGAGCTTCGTGCTCTATTACTAGCGTTGGAGTACGCTGATCCTAGTGTGAGTACTCTTATTGTGAGTGATTCTTACTACTGTGTCCAGTCTTACAATGAAAACTTGTTCTTTTGGATTCAGAATGATTTCCGTGATTCCAAGGGTAGCACAATAAAACACAAGATGATCTGGGTTCGAGTGGCTGAGCTTAAGGCTAAGTTGCCTCTCGTTTTTGTGATTCATACTCTCGGCCATCAGCGTGTAGGAGTTCACGCTGTCGGTAACTTGCTTGCTGAGGAAGCAGCGAAATCAGCGGTGTCTACGTATCTAGTTGCAGCAGTTACACGGTCCAAAAGTAAGATTGATGATGACATCTTGGCGGCTGTTGCTGCCTCTGAGAAGGGAGGTAAACATCCTACGGGGTTCCCTTCGAAATACACATACCACTTAAGTCCCGATAAGGTTCCTTTTGTGAAAATTCCTGAAGTTGGTGAACGTTTGATTCCCAACTCGGATCGCAGGGCTAGCTTGATTACAGCGGCACATGAAGGTGTGGCGTCTGCGCATGCGGGCGTCTCGGCCACTGTGGCTCAATTACAACAACGTTTCTGGTGGCGGGGACTGTACAAACAGACGCAAGACTATGTCCTTCAATGTGACATATGCCAGCAGATTAAACCTTTGACTGCTGCGCGTCCGCCACAGACACAGTTGTACATTTCTAATAAACCACTAGGTTGTGTTTATTTAGATCACTGCGGTCCTTTTTCCTCTGATACTGCGTATAAGTACATCTTAGTAGCAGTTGATTCATGTACACGCTTTGTGTGGGTTTGGCCCCATCGCAGCGCTGATTCACGGACTGTCATTAGAGATTTGCGTGTCTTTGTAGGGATTTTTGCCTGTGGTACCTTCCATTCGGATCAGGGTCCGGCTTTCGCCTCTAAGGCGTATAAGGATGCCATGACTTCGATGGGGGTCCAAGTCAAGTTTTCGTCTCCCTACAGACCTGAGGGTAATAGTGTAGTGGAGCGAATGAACCGTGATTTAAAGCAATCTTTGACAGCTCGAGTTATAGGCACTGGCAGAAACTGGCTGACCCACCTCAACGGCGTGCAGCGTGCACTTAATAATCTCCCTAGAAGGTCTCTGGGTGGGCGGACCCCATACGAAATGCTGTTTGGCATCAAGATGTACGTCCCTGACCTTGATGGTCTAGACTGCGTGGTTCGCGCCACAACCTTTGACGTAGATGAACATTGCAATGTTTTACAGGATCTACAAAAGACCAGAGACAGTCTTGCAAAGGAACATTTGCCCTCCACATTGGATGATGCGTTGCAGATGCCGGTAGTTGGCTGGCTACCCCAAGTTGGAGAATTGGTTAGAGAGAAGATCGATAACAAGAAAGAATTTGGACCTTCCTATCGCGCTCTGGTTCCAGTCCTTGGAGTGAAGGGCACAAGAACAGTCATTTTACATCCGCTTCCAGGTCGTAAGGAAAACAGGTTTATCTCAATTGACAATGTCAAGATACACAGAGTGGCCGATTCTTCTTAGCATGACACCGGCAGTCTCCTGTCCTTCCATTGTGAGAAATTCTGTTTTGACCACTACTTCTAATCCTGAACCTGTGGTGGCCATCGAATTGCCTGCAATTTCCAGTCCTTTATTAAGTACTTTGCCTGGTACAGACCATGATGAAATTGACTACACTTACCCCACTGACTTATCTATGCCAGATTTGCAGACACGTTTGGCCACAGAATCCAGATTTTCATTTGACTCTGTTTCCAATGCCTCGAAGAGACCCTCACGGTTTGCAATCTATGCCAGTTTGTTTAAAAAACATTTTTTGATTCCCCCTTGGACATATATTTGGCTGGTGCTTTTTTCAATTGACCTTTTTATGTCAATTGGGTTTGTGTTTTATTTTTTCTGAATTGTAAATGGACACTATGTCGAGGAAAGAACATGCATTCGACATCTCAATGGAACTTTGCCCCCCCTTTCCTCATCACATTCTGCACACAGACTGAAAAGAGACTTGACATTTGTTAACATCACTGCTTGGCCTGTCCTTGATGGGATAGTGTGGGATGCCGTTAGATTTCAAATTCATGGCCCGACAGAGGTTGTTAATGTCCCTAATGTGCATAGAGTTAACATGGGGGATGTAGTGAAACAAAACATACGTTCTGATGATTGGGATGTTCAGGCTGTAGAGACTTTGTTTTCTGATTTGAGATACTATGCTGCCTTTGATGCTGAAGATTTGTACTTAGACTCTGCTAATTATGGTGATTTGTTTTGCTTTCAACATTTTGGCAATCACTTCTTACATAAAACAACTTCCAGAAGGAATACTGTAAATTGTACGCAATGGGAGCATTGCCCAGCACCGAAACAAGGCAGTCAAAAAAAAAAAAAAGTACTTTTTTGAAAAAATACACTTATTTTACCGACTTCAATCAGTCCAATCCTGAGTCCTTTTATTTTAAAATGACACAGAAGCCAATGTCCAAGGTTAGACTTACAGATAACAAATGATTGTACTCGAAGTCCTTTCTTGATCAGCTGGCTGTTGGCGGCTATGAATTATGGAAGGACATAATAGACCTTAAATCAGTTTGGGGTTCTAAAAACTGGTGGGTACAAGGCACTGAGGCTTTGCATCGTGCTTGTCTCATCCCGAATCAAATGTTGTTTTTGAATTCCTCTATTTCACAGACAACATGCTTTGGATTGGCTACTTCTAAAAAATTAAATACACCTAACATCCCTGAGTTGGAAGAATATTCTGGCTGGAGTAATTATACTCAGTTTTCAATTAGGGACTTGCAGACCCTTTTGCTTAACTCATCCTTTAACATATCCAGTTTGGATCCAAAAGGTTGGCTGATGTGGCACAAAAGTGCTGATTCATGTCAGCACCGTTTTCTGGGTTTATTTGATGGCTTTAAACAAGTCAGACCTGATCCACGTTTTGACACTGACCATTCTGTCACGACTTACTCAGTAGGCAAATTATGTCAAACTTGAAACAATCTACATTGGCTGCGGTTAAATTACATCTATCGAAGCTAAATGAAGATGTGGATTTAAATGATTTCATAAAAGGCCCGGCTAGTGGTAGATCAAAAAGATGGATATATGCTATTTACAATGAAATCTGGAAGACATCACAGATTGAGGCGGCGACACTCCTTAGAGCTATAGATCAAGCTAATCTAGAAAAAGTGCTTGCAGTGGTAGATAATAGTATTAACATGCTTTCTTCCCGCATTTACACGTTAGATAATATGGTGTCCTCTGTAGTGAATATTGTGCAGGATGAAGTGTCTGTGTTGTACCATGGTCAAAATCAGTTGCGTTCTATCATGCAATTTGCGTGGACCCTGCAGACGTTGAAATCTGGCAAGGTGCCATGGACCTACATGAATGTCTCCTCTCTCTTTGCCCCCTTTAATTTAACTGACAAGCAGCGCCTGCTTTCCATGCACGATGCGTCTTTTTCAATGTTACATATTGAAAGGTTAGAATCCTTGCCTTTCTCTGTGGCAGAAGCCACGGCTGCAACGTGGCTTATCCACGGTTTGATAACATTGCCATTTGCTTTATATAAATTCACGAATTGTATGAGATATGTTGCTATAGGTCGATATGAACCGTTAGGTAATGCATTTCTTCATGAAGTCTGGTCCCTCCCTTTTACTTACAGATGTTTAAAAGACGGACAAGAAGTTTATCTGAATGGGGAGGAGTGTACAGAGACGCCAGATCACTCCCTAATGTGTAGACACATTCAATTGCACGGTTCTTGTAATCAGGACTGGCCAAATTTAGCCTGTGTTTTGAAAGGCACACCAGTTCCCGCTATCGTTCCCACTTTTACTTTACTGGCAAACGGTAGTTATTTACTTTTAAATAATGAAGATTTTTGTGGGTTAATTAGAGGTGTCGCTTATGTGGTAACTGTATCAGAGCGTGTGGTGTGTTGCAAAAATGTACTTTACCCACCCCCGCATGGGAAAAGGGATGTTTCCATCTGGCTGCGCATCCCAACCTTGACAGCGGAGTTCAATGGCATGAGTAGAATAAGAGCTCTATTGTCCCAAAAAGAAGTGGCCTTGAGTTCGGCTCGAGAAACATTTGTGCTTCACATTGCTAAGACCCGCACAGAGGTTCAGGCCCTTTTAAATACAGATTTGCCGTTGCATTTCAGCGAACTGGTTCATTCAATCTTTAACGCGTCCTCAACGACTTGACTGGCGCATTTTTTCAAAATAGTTAGCAGCGGTCTAGTGACTTCATTTGAGAAAATATTTGGGGTCATTCCTGCTTTCTTCCATTCTATTTTTTCAAGTCTGTTTGGTGGATTCCTCGTTTTACTGGCACTGGCGGCAGGCGCTCTGGTGATCTTTTGTTTCATTAAGCATGGATGCCCTTCCTGTGCAAGAAGCCGCGCAGCCCCTCCTGGCACTGTTTCGCAACAGGATGCTTGAATACTATGGCACTTTGCCGCTTGCGACTTTGAGCACGGCATATGGATTATCGTTTAGATTTTCCTATTTTACATGTGTCCAGCCTGTGTTTCATTGCCTGAGCTGTGACTTTGACTGGGCCCTTGATTTGTGTCTCTGCAAGACGGTATCTCCTGATGTCGATTTTAATCAGCTGATGAGTCCCGTCGTTACTCACGAGTTGGTTTGTTCTGGCGAAAGGATTATGGCTTTGGCAGCGATGCATGGACTAATGGGTCATTGGAACATTCTCGAAGCAGCGCTCAACTTCTTGGCGCATAGCTTTCTTGAGTTGTCCTCTGATGGTGATAGAGGCTCCGGTCCTAGAAGAGCACGTATGTTATTTCCCATTGTTAAATTGGATGGCTGAACTGTTTTCGGATGAAGACGGTGATTTCATGTTGGAGGCTGTTGCTGCATTTTTTGCATATTCGGTCTTGTCCTAAAACTTTTCCGAGTTTCAGATCACGGCCCCTTATTTTTTACTGACATTACTTTTTGCAAATTTGGCTTGAATTTGTCACCTCCCAGTCCTATTGGCATGTTCAAAAGTGTACAGAGTATTGACATTTTTGATTTTTTTGATTCATGAAACATTTTTTCCCGTCAATTTTTAAAATTATATATATTGCTCATCGTTCTTGAACTCTATTTTCATGAAGAGGCCCTTATCTTATCTTATCTTATCCGTGCTCGGATCATGGGGGGTGTCATATAGTTACTGCTTATCTATATACTGTGTTAAGTTAGCATGAGCTTATTAAATGTTTAAACGCCATTTTTCCTTTTGCTGCTTCTGCACACGACACTTAATTGTTCAACCTACAAGAGCGTTGTGATTTACATGAGAATAATATGTTATTGCTCTGATATCAGCTTTGCTTAGTAAACTATGTCTGTACAGAGAGTGCTGAAGCTTCAAGGATAACTCGACACAGAATTGTTGTGAGGTCTGATCTCCGCACCTTCATAGACATAACATAAGTGCAGCTCCTGCGAAATTCTGGCTTTAGGCGCGTTTTATATTGCTTTGCTCAGAGCACACATACACACTGGATGCGGTTCGCATGCAGAGAGAGCTGGTGGAAGCTGATGTGATCTCTTCATACTAGGATCTTGAGGTATGGGCCCGCCCTGCTAAAACCCAAAGAGACCTTCTTAGATATTAATATAATATGCTACTTAGGGAGGGTGAGAATTAGGTGTTGTTAACCCTTATTCATTACAGCATTTTAGTATGCTGTCACCATTTGCTTTTTATGGACTAGTAACTATGCTGATAACTTTGCTTCTGATAATATGTTTCCTTGTATTATCTAAGATACTGCGTTTAAGAAAACGGCATTAGTAAATAAATATTTCAAATGTGCACGTGTCCTCATTTACTCCACGTTCTGGTTTGAAATGATTATATAACGAAAGAGTGTTCATGTGTTCCACGATGCCTGAGGTATTGTAAGTTCATGTTCTGGTTTGCCTAAACATTGGGAGTTTGTTATGACCAATGAGACACTGTAGCTAGCTCGGTAAGGGGATTTTGGGTACGGAGGTGAGTTTTGGGCCACCCTAATTCACTGAGGTTCCAAATCTCTATGCACAGTTCTGTAGGAGAACGGAATCCCTGCTACAGCACAAGCGATGATTCTACTCCTAAATGTGATTTGTGCCCCTGAAGGTTTTTACACTCATGCAAGGGGTAACTTTCCAGCCCAGCGTACTAATGTGACATCTTACTGACACATTTCTTTTCTGAGTGATTCACTATTGCTGCATATTGAGTCTGTCTACATTGCACGTATCCCACATAACAATTCAACTCCTCCAGTCAGATGCAGTTTGGGAAGGCGAGTCCACAACGCCCAGACTTCAGGAAAGTCCAAGAAGATGCAAAAATGGTGCCCACTTCATTCTGCGGGTGCACGCATGCGCGCAGCACAGGAATGAAGCGACCAGCCACGACATCATGTCTTTTTTACTATAGTTTTTTCTCTTTTTAACCAATGTTGTAAAGCATTGAGAAACCGATTGCTTGTTGTTTTTGGATGTTCAAAACCATGGTTGTTGAATAAGTTTTTTCTTAGATTCCTTATATTTTTTTTATTTACTTTTCTATTTTTTGGGTTTATATTGTGCTTAGGGATTATAATTTTATAGATGCTTGGATTTCTTTTAAAGAAAAGGTTTGGACTGGCAGATGAACCCATCTTTCTGGAGGGGTTTTGGCAAATCATGATTTTTTTTCAAAAAAGGAATTTTTACGTAGAACGTTGTAAAATTGTGAGTAATTGTTTATTTGATGATTTTCGGATTGGTGGAGAAAATTATTTTACACAGAATTATCATTGCGAATTTCCGTTTGCATTATTTTGGCTTTTTTTTTTACATGTTTGTGTTTTTTAGTTGCTATATTTTAAGCTGTGCTTTTGTTTACATTGTTTATTTTGGGATATTTTTTGTTTGCTTAAATGCTATATATTTTTAAGTTGTACAGTGGATTTTGCTCTAACATCAAATCCTCCATGCTACTAAAAGCCTTGCTGGGACTCTGGGCCTAGAGCAGCGTAGATGCATATTCAAGTGTGAATCGATCGAAGTACTCAAGAATAGAAACTGTTTTTCCTTGTGTTCCGGAATAAATACCCTCTGGTTAAGGTGTTCTACTAGTGCGTCGGAGGGGGCCAATGCTGGTAATTTTATGTTTTCTATTACTTGCTGGAATGTGCTGTTTGCTGTAGGCTCTTCCTCTAGGGACACTTTTTTGTATTTCACGCATAATCGACTGGACTGCTTATAGTGAAAACAAGTCATGTGTTTGCCTTTCAGTGTAATTTGTTATGTTTTGGAGTACAGGTAGTTCAAAATCGATCACAATTTTGAGTCGTGCAGATTTTCTCGTTTTATTTAAAAATACCTGTTAGAAGTTCTTAGGCAGGTTGATGTTACTATGCTTGTCAGTAGACCTTAAATCAAGGTTTATTGTTCTTGTGTTTAGCATGCAGGGTGTATGTTTATGTATAAGGTTTTGGACAGATTTTGAAAGGGACCTCCATCATCAACACCTCACATCTATGCAATGCATGCATATTTATGGGTTTGTAAAATATCACCATTTAGTTTTTAGTTTTTATGTTGTCAAAAGGGACACATTTCTTCTGTTGTTTTGGAGCAACAGTAAAATCATTACTGAAATAGCATTTGTGGCTAATGGCCCTTCTCAATGAGCTTTGGCATATCAACGGTTAATTGTTGCAAAAATTCAGTTGCAGACTGGGTGTCTGTTTTGCTGCCTTTTTACTGCTATGTCTGCGGCTACTTATAGATCAGATTCTTTGTGATCCTGCTGTTGCTTTTGTCACATTTTCCCCAACAATGCAAGCTCTCCCTGTACATTTTCCCTAAATGCAATCCACACACGTTCACTGTGCATGTTCATTATTCATTTCTTTTTCATAAATGTTAGATATATCCGTCATTATTTCGGTTCTCTAAAAACATAAATATGCAAAGTAATTGCATAGTATTGGTGCACTACCTCAGGTTTCTTTTATTTTCTTCCACAGACACCTTACAGTTGCCGATTGATGTATCTTCAACCTGACCACAGCTTGAATGATATTCACCTTTATATTTACAGCGGTGCTTCAGAAACATTTTAGAATCATGCCCCAATTTTTAGAGAGTCAAACTTTCACAAGTCACCTACTTTTAATGGACATGGGGCAGGGCGATTTTTAAATGTAACTAAAACTTTGTGGGGTAGCACATTGTCATTTCCAGACAGCACATTTTCCACTGAAATGACCACTACATTTGCACAGACATACAGGCTTACTGAAAAAACAATATTGCACAAAAATGATAATGTGTGGCAATCGGGTTTCTGTGAATATTTATTGTTTGTTCATCACCATGTAAAGTGTTTTCATTTGTTTTGATCCTTTAAAATCTCTGTTTCCAGGCACACTTACAAATTACAAAAAATGTACTTCACATTTGCTTCCCTAACTGCTGAACGCATACAGTCCATTTACAGGTACTGACATTTATTTAGCTATTAGCGCTGGCAAGACCCAGACGTTGTATATCTGTGTAATGTGATTCTCAAGCGATTCACACCATCTTGATTGTCTTGCAACACCTCACTTAATGTGCAGTACTCCACTGCTTCCTAGCTAGGTTCACTCTCTATAAATATCAATGTATACCTACATATTCAATAAATACTTTATTTCGGTTATTTTGCAAACCATAAAAGTACATATACAATATAAAAATCTTATCACACAAAAGAATGGAAACACATATCGTGTAAGGTGCCAAAAGTGAAAAAAATTTACTTTCTTCCACAGAATAAAGTCAGAACAAAGAATGAAAATATAAATAATACACAATCACAATGAGTCATTACTGGTCCAGACAATTTCTCAGTTTAACAGTTAGTTTTAAAAATTCCTTGATTTGGAGGATACTGTCACTATGCAAAAGCTGTAAATACATTAGTGCCGGTCTGATTTGTGTAAAATTAAGTTTTTTTAAAAAGTGTTACCAGGTAGCGCTTGCGTGGGAATTCGTAAAACTTACATAAAAATATAAAATGCAGCATATCCTGCGGGGTGCTGCCAATTTATTAAAAATATCTGTTTTTGGTCTGATCAGCAGATGATGGAAGAGGTTTAACCGAACCGTGTTAGGAGAAATTTTTCATGGGAGGTCAATGAACCCGCCAGGTACGGTTCTTTGGTTTCACAGGTTTTCAGCATGACAAATTTCCTCACGCTTTGTTTCTGAACCTCCACATCCTCCCTCTGGATCCTCCTATCCAGCAGGAAGGCCCGTTTAATGAGCTCCAGGTCCCCTTTCACAATTTGGCTTGGGTATTCAAACAGTTCTAACCGACCAAGCCTAACAAAGTTGGATTTCAGATATTTTAACCAAGGGGCACACATAGCCTTATCCTGACTCAAAAAGTCCCTAACAATCAAATGCGTTAGTGGAATATCCTGGTTCAACCATAGTTTTAGCCAACAGGTCCAGGGACGTAAGGAAAACAAGTCACTTAAATATTGCGTCCCTAACTCTTCATGTACAACAAGATTGGGGGTGCCTACTGGGACACACAAGAGACGCTTCAGGAAGGAGTTTTCAGCGATCTGCTGGTGCTCACCACCAACATACCCCCAAATTTCACTCCCATAAATGGCAGTTGCCACTGACTTTGCGTTATACAATTTCAGCATAGCCCAAATCGGTTTTTCCCCAATTTGGCAGCGAAATTAAAGATGGAGGCATTAACCCTCGCAAGTTCTCCTTTCTTTTTTGCAAGGTGAGGGGCCGAATTAAGTTTGGTATCAAAAAGAACCCCAAGGTACGAGAACGTTTTAGTTAAAGGGATTACAGTTTCATCAATTTTAAAAGTGAAAGTCCTTCTTGATTGCTGGCCAACTTGCATGACAAATGATTTTGAGTTGTTAACCAAAAGATCTCTATCTGTCATGAACAATTTAAAAGCATTAAGAAGAGATTGGAGTCCCTTCTCAGTTCTTGAAATTAAAACCGCATCATCTGCGTACAGGAGTATAGGAATTCCCCGCCTACCGACTCTCGGGCAGTCTGCCTGGACATTCTGAAGCACGTTATCTAACTCGTTAATATAAAAATTAAAAAGGAAGGGGGCCAAGATACATCCTTGGTGAACACCATTTCCTATATTAAAATTATTCGTTACACTCAGATCTTGGGAGTATCTCACATTAGCTCTGGTGTTATTATGCAAATCAGCCAAAAAACCAACCAGACCACTATCTACCCCCTTCACCCTCATGGACTGCCACAGCTTTCCCCTGTTGACACAGTCGAAGGCTGAGGACAAATCCATGAAGGCGAGGTGGATGGTGCCCCTTTGCACTACAGTGTACTTACTTAAAATTAAAAAGAGATTCAGGCACTGTGTTGTTGTAGAGCGACCACTACAGAAGCCATACTGGGAAATGGACATAATGTTTTTTTCCTCTGCCCATTCAGTTAGTCTCTGCAATACCATTCTTCCTACAATTTTAACCATAGAGTCTATTAAAGAAGTGGGTCTGTAACAATGTGGACTACCTTTGTCCCCCTTCTTGAAAACCGGGACAATTGTAGAAACACCCCATGATTGCGGACAACCATCTTTCACAGCAGCATTACAAACAGACTCTAATATAGGTGCCCAGAAGTTGGGCTCGGACTTAAATAAGTCCGGCGGGATCCCATCAGGCCCTGGGGCTTTCCCAGCTGTTAGTCCCACAATGCCCTTGACAACCTCGCATCTATTGAAACTAATCATTTCTCCACCACTGACAGAAGGGGCTGTATTATAAGACTCATCCAACGAGCTACAATACAATTTCTTAAAATGTTCTTCCCAGACCTCCTTAGGTATGTGGCATTCTAATCCGTCACCCTGCTCCTGGGCCAAAAAGGGTTTTCTCATCACTGCCCAGAATCTAGTGCTGCACTGCAGAGTGGTGGGATCAAGAATCTCACTCCATGCCTCTTCCCTAAGGGAATTATTGTGTCTTGCAATAATAGTTTTATAATTTTTCCGGCATAGCTGAACTTCTGCCTTTATTCTTGGTTTGGTAGCCAATGCTAGTCTTACATTTCTGGCTGCTTTTGAGCATTCATGATTAAACCATCTAGGTCCCTTCATCTCCAACTTCTTTGCAGGGGCTGACAACAGCTTTGAAACCTTAGCCGATAGATTTTGAAAAGCACTAAGAACATTGTTTGGCTGGGCGCCTTCTTGCGCACAGACCATAATCTCATCTGCACAAGCGATTTTAATCTCTTTCTACAGCAGGTCTGGGGTGATCTTGGACCATCTTAATCGCCGTCTCCCATCTGTCGTACTCATCCTACCTGTAACGTGTTTCAATCCTTCTTTGACTAACCATGGGCCTCTCATGTGTACAGTGAGTGGATTGTGATCGGTAAATTCACTGTCATCAATAATGAAGGAATCCACAAAGGACTGCATTGATGATAAAAAATACATAGTCAATGAAGGTTCCCCTCCCGTGACCCTTAAAGGTCGGAGTCTTGAAAAGCATAACAGGATCCATCAATGCCATTGTCGCCGTTAAGTCCAGATCATTAAGCATATCATTTAAATGTTCCCCCTCAATTGTGTGTTCTAGGTGAAATCCCTCGGACCGCGCACAGTGCAGGTCCCTAATACATTTGAAGAGGGGATCCCCGCAGGGATGAACATTAAAATCACCCATGATCAAGAGATTATGCGAACAATCCTTCATTGCACTACTAATGAAAGCATTCAATGCTACTATCTGGCTAAGGACTGGACAAAAATTAATAGCATTATAAACATTAACCACGCCGGCCATACAGTTTTCCCCCGATAAAACTAGACCAATAATTCCAGGATTGCATGTTGAGACTCTACGTACTTTGCAGGATAAAGCAACAGAAATGAACGTAACCATTCCCCCTTGGGTCTGCCCCTAATAGTTGCTGTTGCAGGCACATAAAAGGCCTTATACCCTTTGAGAAAGTGGTTGCATTCAATGAACCAAGTCTCCTGCAGGCAGATGATTTGATACTACTTAATGTACCTGATCCAGTTACAATCCTCCATCTTAGTACCCAGGCCCGCAATGTTCCATGAGATTACATTGTTCTGCCTCGTTTTTACATGAATTGTCTCTGTGCATCCCACTTCTTCCAATCTGTCGTTTCCCTGACCCACAGGTTCCTCACGTCAATCACATGACTCAAGCCCTGAAAGTATGTCAAATCTATTCTGTGTAGCAATATTAAACCCATCCCCACACTGGTTACCAACATTGTACAAATATGCTCCATTGGGGGTCGGTGGCTGAATAGGAGTAAATGGTCTAAATGACCCAGGATTCAGTGGGGCTTTAATCAAGTGGGTATAAAAGTATCCAAGTGGGTGTACACATATACTAGCCATAGTATAAACTATAGAGTCCGCTCTTAGTAGGACTGTGGCAACATGTTGTGGATGTTTGAAATTGACAATTATGCAATCTCCATTTGTTGTCTTTCTGGATGTTCCAATCCATTTCACCCTCCTTGTTGACAAAACGTGGTCCGCAAATGTAACTGGAAACCCACAGTTTTTGTTCAGCCATGATACTGTTCTATTTTTTAATGAATCATGGTATTCCTCATAGAACTGAAGAGGATAGCACTCAGTGGGGGGAACATTTGTGAGAACAACCACATATGGTGCGCAATCAGGAGGAAGGTTACATAGGATACATACATAGGAGTAGGCGTACCCTGCGGGTCTACTGTGGCCTTTTTATTCTGAGTGATTGGAGGGGTAAACTCAAGTGGGGCTGGCTCAGCTACGGATATTAACTGACTGGTTCGCTGTAAGTTCACTCTACCAGCTCCCTGCCCCTCAACAACTGGTCTCTTATCCCCCGCTATTTATCTTACTGCAACGGCTGAGGCCTGGTGTGTTGCTAACAGCCCACCCAGTCTCTCAACTTTTAGGGCCACGGTATCTAATTTGGAAATTAGGGGTTTCATCAGCTCTACAATTTTTTCCTCTATCTTTACTTCTATCGTGTGGATTAGAAGGTTAAATTGCTCCGAATTTATATTTATACTTGTACCATCCACTCTTTTACCTTCCTGAGAATCAGTTATAACTGCAACACTATTTGGAACTGGATGGCCTTTTTCTACTCTTTTTTTGCTGTTCTTTCCTCCACGTTTGGGTTGTGCCTTTCTGCATAATCTCACTGGCCTAGGGGAGGGTGGTGGCTCTACTGCTATGTCATTAATTATATCAGGTAGGTCTTCATCCGGTTCAACATGAACCTGTGCTTCGGCCATTATGATACCCCCATTACCCCAATCCAAGAGATCAGTTACAGCCAGATCCACCAATGGGAGAGACAACTCAACATGTAAATCAGGGTGATTCCCTCGACCTAATGAGGCCCTACGCTCGGTGTTAATTTGTGTCAC
Organism: Lissotriton helveticus; assembly: GCF_964261635.1. Taxonomy (NCBI): domain Eukaryota; kingdom Metazoa; phylum Chordata; class Amphibia; order Caudata; family Salamandridae; genus Lissotriton; species Lissotriton helveticus. Next base: position 151,270,220 of record NC_136069.1, read on the forward strand.
CTTTTTTACCAAGTAATTGTCCATGGTTCCTAGGCCAGATGCAGTTTTGTTTGTGTTGGCCGTAGACATAGTCCAAACTTGCCTATATCCCACAAAACTATGAAAGTAACAAATATAAGTATTCACAAGCACTTTACACTAATAACGGTCAAATGGGACTCACTTAGGTCACAGGTCCTTAGATACGGCGCCAAGGTCCATGGCCCAGCCCAGCCTCTGAGGGCCACAGAGGGCCCGCCCTTTGCCCGGGCTTAGCCTGGCGTCCCGCTCCGCCGGGCAGAGCGCTGTTTAAAGGCGCCGCCTGGCGCTTGCGGTGCACGTCAAAGCAGCGCCGCCGCTGAGGCAGCCGGGAATTGTAGTCCTGGGGTGGCGGCGCAATCCAAGCTGGTCGTGACTCCTGGCGGTGGCGGCAACGCTGGAGGGCTTCCTCACCCCCGCAGCTTTGGTAAGTGTCCCCCCTACCTACATATAATCCAGATAGTTGCATTTAAGTTAAAAATCACTGGAATGAGCATTGCCTCTTAGCACGCGCAATTTGTCTAAGAGCCGAGGTGATTTGAAGGAGTCCATTTGGACACACTGTTACCTATTTGAGAGAAACTAAGGGAACACATTTGAGTACTGTGTCAGAAATTCCCACTCTGTTGATATGTATTCAGTGGTATATAGTTGTCAACAGTACTGAAGGCCGGAACATGTGGTTGTTCTCACATTGTCTTCTATTAAAATGCACTGCTTTTTTGAGGGCCTTATTTAGGAAGGGCACAGGGTTGAGGGGTCACAGGTTGATAGTGTGACCATCATGGTCAAGATTCCATTTTATAAACAGGGGAAAAATTTGGCTGGATATCAGTTTGAAAGTGCGAAATGAAAAGGTGGCCTTGATAATCTCTAAGTAGACAGAGGAAAAATTGTCCGGCAGCGAGTTTATTATTGATGGACGAGAGACGTATTTAATCACTTGATCAGAGAATATTGATCGAAACATCATCGATGAGAGGTAGAAAGTAGTGCATGGAAAAAATTGTTAGTAGGATGTAATGAATGAATGTACAACCATTATGTGGGCTGGTAAGGTCAATATTGTTAAAGATGGTCTTAGATAAATTTAGGGAAGAAGTGGGTTTGTGCATTGTTTCATTCTCTGAAGATGGATATGGTGTAGTACAGTAATTATGGTTGCTAAATGGCACATTTACAGGTACAGCATGCCCAGGGCTATTGGCTTTGTGTTTTACCTTTTTAGTGCAAGCTGGAGCTTGGAAATCATTCAAGGGTCTGAAAATTGAATTTGTTTAAAAATGGAATTGTGTGAGTCAAAGAGTGATTCAATGTGATCTGACATGTTGAGGTAGATGGCAAAGTATGGTGATGTTCTTCACTGAGGAGTATTGAGAAGGATTTAAAGGTGATGGAGGTGAGGTTGGGCTGCCTTCGTGGTGGAGTTTGGAAAGAGTGAGGTGGAAGGCTAGGGAAACCTGATTTGTGCACTTAAGAGACAGGGGTGATAGATATGTGAGGGAGGGTGAGGTAGAAAGAATGATAACGAAGGTGCTAACTTTTAGATGTCACATTTGGCTGTCTTGGAGGAGCATGGCCCATAACTGATTAATGTTTTTAAGAAGACAAAAACAAGGACTGAAATTGCCATTGGAGAAATTACAATTTTTCAGGAGGTTTTTATTGAAAGGTTCCAGGAACATACACCATTTGCCACAGATTAACATTTGCCATGGTGTCTTGTGTTATTGTATAGAGCCACCTTACTATGAAAGCACTGTATAGAGTTTGGTGTTCATATCACAGCCCCAGTTAATGCTACCTGGCATTCCACGTGCATCATTATTCTAACTGTTCTAAATAAAGCACATTGAAATACATTTCTGTTAACTTTTAAAGCTTTATCTCTAACTGAACATTGTGGTGGTATTTGTCAGAAAGCACTAACCTTGAAGTTTGGATATAACAGGTGTGATGTATGAATCCAAACCTCACTTTATCCACTATCAACTCAACACACTTTCAATATGTTAATTATTAGTAGACCTGAGGAAAAGGGAATGGGCTAAGGACAGAGAAAACAGACACTGGAGACTGCTAGACTGGCCCATTAGTTCTGCTGTGTGTTGTAGCGTTGTCAAGTGCAGAAACTTAGGTTGTATGAGTCCTCATATGGATTGTGGTGGCGGTTCTCTGGTCAGTTATGATAAGGCTGGCTAGGGGAGATCACCCCCTGTAGCATCGTGCTACTAGTAAATACAGACACTGGTGAAGTTACAACTGGAGCTTTATTCAGTACATCCAGTGCCTTCCTTGTCCCTACACTAACTGCCCCTTTCCTGTCCTGTCCCCTCCTCTTCCCCTCTGCCCACCTAACTCCGCCCATCCCAACTACTAGACTGCTAACTCTATTACATCTCCCCCTTTCTTAATAAAGCAACAAGTGAAAAACTAGAGATTAGTCCATCTCTGCAATCAGTCTCTTGGGGGGCCGCACGTGACGGCGGGGTCTCGCTGGTGTGGACACGCCAGCTTCAGGTGGGGACTCTTCGGCAGATGAGGGTCCGGTGTCGGGTGCGACAGTCTCAGGATTGTTTCTGTTTTCAAGTGTGGGGACCACAGGTATATTTCCATGGGTTTCAGGAGAACACTTCTTGAAATGAGAAGCGTTGCGGGTGACTCTTCGTGTTTCGGATTCGGCCGTCACCATGGTGCCCTTTTGTTGGGTAATCGTTAGTGGCTCATCTTTGAAGCGACAATCAGTCTTTTGACGTTGCTCCTGCTTGACAACAACTCTGTCACCTTCATTCAGGGAGGGGGACCGGGCCCTTCGCTTGCGGTCCGCATACTCCTTCATCTTGTCCTTGCGGTGTCGATCCGTTATGGCCATGTCTCGGCGTTGTTGATCTGACAGGGGTTTTCTCAAGGCTCCGTCCCATGTGGGGATCCGATTTCTCATTGTCCTCCCAAGCATGAGAGTCGCAGGGCATTGGCCCGTTGTAGAGTGGGGGGTGGTCCGATAGGCACTAAGGACCTCGTTCAAGGCTGACTGAAGATCTTTCCTTTCAGCGGTGGCTTGTTGGAATGTCCTCTTGATGGTGGACATGAATCTTTCCACAGTGCCGTTGGCCTGAGGCCAGAGTGGCGTGACTTTGCGATGTTGAAAGTCCATGTGTTTCGCAAAGTCGCTGAACTCATGACCGTTGAATGGGGGCCCATTGTCCGTCTTGATGATCCTGGGGACACCCCAAGTCGCGAAGACCTCTTCAAGTACCTTAAGGGTGCATGTGGCATTGGTTGATGATATGAACTGGGCCACTGGGAATCTGGAGTATTCATCCAGGATGACAACGACATACTTCCCAGATTGCAGGGGGCCATAAAAGTCCATGGCAACTTCTTGCCATACCCCATCAGGCAACGGGGTCATCTGTAGAGGAGCAGGTGGATTGCTGTGGCTGGTCAATTGACATGGGTGGCAGTCTTTCAAGGTGTCCTCGACCATCTGGTCGAGAGCTGGGAACCAGACACGTTCTCTCAGTGCTCTTTTGGTGGAGACGACTCCTCGATGGCCTTCGTGGGCCAAATCGATTACTCCTTGTCTCAGGGTCGTTGGTATGACTAGTCTGTGATCCCTGAGGAGGAGGTCGTCACTGGTTACAGATAGCTCGTCGGAGACATGCCGGAAGGCTTGTAGTTCTTTCCTGACAGCAGGACTTTCTTCTTCTTCCTGCGGGTGATATCTCCACCTATTGGTTCGGGTGCGCTCAATCACTGTTTGTAAGGTGCTGTCGTGGCTGGTCGCTTCCCGAATGGCGTGCATGGGGATGGCTGGTGGACGAGCATGGTTGGTCACAAAGTGAATGTATTCCTCCGCAATGGAAGGCACAGTCTCTGATGAGTCTCGGGGGTGGCGAGACATATAATCGGCCGGATTCTCATCCTTCCCCGGTTTGTGAATGATTGAGAATGTGTACTCTTGCAGCCGCAAGCCCCATCTCTCAATCCTAGGAGGCATTTTGCACTTGGGATTGCCATAAATCGTGACGAGGGCTTGATGGTCAGTTATGAGCGTGAAATGTTTCCCATAAATGAAAATGTGAAAATGTTCGCACGCCCACACAACGGCCAGGCTCTCCTTTTCCGGTTGGGAGTACCGTTTCTCGGGGTCTGTTAAGCTCCTGCTGGCATAGGCAATGATTCGTCTCTGATCCGACTCATGGTCGTACTGTGCCAGGATGGCCCCTAAACCCACCGGGCTTGCGTCCACAGTGATCTCTGTCTTTCTCCCCGGATTGAAGTAGGAGAGGCACTTGGCTGATTCCACAGCGTGTTTGATGTCCTTGAAGGCACGCTCGCACTCCGGAGTCCACACAAATTGTGCACCAGCTTTCGTGAGAAGCCTCAGAGGGTGACTCACCGTGGCGTAGTCACGAATGTAGCGGGCACAGTAGCTGGCCATCCCAAGAAATGAACGCAAGTCGTTGACATCTGCCGGACTCTTGGTGTTGTTGAGCGTGGCGATTTTGTCTGGGTCCGGTTTCATGCCACTCGCAGAGAAGATGTGTCCGAAAAACTTCAGGGTTGACTGATGAAACTCACACTTCTCTTTGTTGAGAGTCAACCCAGCCTCCATCAGAGCGAGGCAGACACGATCGAGGGCGGTGTCATGTTCCTGCGTGTTAGAGCCGTAGACCAGGATGTCGTCGCTGTAGTTAAGCGCGTTGGGGATGTGGTGGATGACAAGACGTATGGCCTCCTGGAAGATCTCGGCGGCCGAGGAGACGCCAAAGCTGAGGCGTTTGTAGCGGAAGAGACCAAGGTGAGTGGCAAAGGTCGTGATGGGGCGGGACCTGTCGTCAAGCTCGAGCTGATGGTAGCCCTTGTTCAGGTCCAGTTTCGAGAACACGGTTGCCCCGTTAAGGGCTGCGATCATGTCACTCAGGAGCGGGCCTGGGTGCCGCTCCCGCTCAATTGCTTGGTTTGGCAGGCGCATGTCCACGCAGAGACGGACATTGTTCTGTGAGCCTTTCTTGGGGACAATCACCACCGGGGACACCCATGGGGTGGGGCCCGCCGTGCGCTCAATGATATCTGCGTCTAAGAGCTCCTGCAGTTCACGCTCGACAGCGGATTGCAAGTGGAACGGCACTCTTCTCGGGTGTTGGGCCACTGGTTTGATCTTCTCGTTGATATGCAGGTGGATCTGACGGCCCTTCAGCTTCCCCAGGCCTCGGAAGAGGGAAGGGAACTTTCCGGCGCAGTCCGAGATGTCATGGACGTTGAAAAGGATGTGCACCAGCTGAAGACGTTCCGCCGTGGGGAGGCTCAGCAGACAGTCAGCTTCAGGACCCTTGATCACGTGGATAACTGCTGGGATGGAGAGGTCGCCATATGTTAGGGTGGTGTCAAATTTGCCCAAACATTGGAGAGGTTTCTTTGCCATCCAGGTGTAAACGCGGACAGGCGCGAAGTGCAAACGTGGTTTGGGGTCCATGCGGTCATGTTCAGCAACAGATATGTAGTTAAGTGATGCCCCGCTGTCCATCATGAACTTAGCTGCATGATTTCCCACTTTGATGTTAAGGCGTGGATAACGTTTGAACTGATCGTGGTCAGCAAAGTTGACATACTCGGTGGTGTAGGATGAGTGCCTGGAGGAGGACGATCTTGAGTCTCTTGAGGGGGAACGACGGTCCCATCGGGAGCGCCGAGAGTCATGACTCGAATGTGAGGACGTGGGAGATCCAGGAGGTTCCTCCTGAACTGCTCTGATGTGATGACGTTTGGCCTCCGAGCGTGAGGGCCGCTGCGATCCTTCCCGTCTGCCGCCATCATTGTGTTTTTCTTTGTGGTAGTCCCCACACATGGCCTCAAAGTGGTTGGACCGTCCACATTTCCGGCACCGCTGGCCCATGGCAGGGCAGGAGTCAATGTGAGGATAATCGTACCCGCACCTGAAACATCGCCTCGTGCGTTCAGGTCGGCGATCTCTCCTGTCAGATTCCTTTCTTCTGTAGTCCGGGCGTCGCCTGGGTGAGTACTTGGAGCGCCTCGATCTGTCTCGCGGGTGACGCCGTCCGCCGTCGCGTCGATCCTGACGTCCCTGGCGTCTCTCAGTGATGCGGTTGGCGTGCTCACGGCTGGTACTCGGCCCTGTTTCAATTTCCGCCGCATTCTCTTCGGCCTGGTCGTACAGTCGGGAGTTTTCTTCGATTTCTGCAAGTTCTTGAGGCTTTCTCAGCAGTCGCCGTCTCAGGGACTCTGAGTGGCACCCCGTGATTATCTGAGATTTGATGGCTGCATCCGGCGAGAAGTTGGTAAAATCACAATGCAGGGACTGCCTCCGCAGCCGATGTATGAAGGAGCTCAGTGGTTCTTCTTTACCTTGGCGCTGCTGGTGGAATTTATGCCTCTCATAGTCGACGTTTCTTTTATGCAGAAAACGATTGTTCAGAACAGTTCTCACTTTATCATATGTGTCACCATCTGTGGCTGGAATCTCTCGTACAATCTTGCTTATTTCACGCCCCCCTAGATTGCGAAGGGCTATGATCTTATCCTTGTCTGGTTCAATTTTGGACCCCTCGATGTAGTCCTCGAAGTCCTCGAGCCATTCTTGCCATTTTAGTCCCATGCTGCTTCCTGTTGTGACTGACAATGGCTCCGGGGCGCGCAGGTGGGTGCCTCCCGTGACATCCTTCTGCGCGCGAGGGTTAGACATCGTGGCACTGAGCTTTGACGCTTGCGTCAGCCTCTTGCGTCAGCGACTGACGTGCGTTTCCAAGTTTTGTCACTTGCAGCTAGCAATGCTTGTTTGTTCCTTGCGACTGTCAATGCTTGTTTTCTCTCTCTTCTTCTTTTCACTGCTTCCAATGCTTGTTTTCCTTTGTTCTATATATTTTGTTTGCTGCCTGACTTCAAAATGGCCGCCTCCACTTTGCACAGGGAGGCTGTCCCAATGGTCGCCTGACTCCAAGATGGCCGCCGTGGTTGTCTGCAGGCACTACTTTCTCTCTCTGCACTCAACTCCCCTTCTACACACAGGACTCACCGGCGATGATTTTCAGGGGCAGCACCCTCCTGATTCAGCTCCCTCTGGTCACTGCTGCAGGCAGGTGAGGTTGGGGTGGGCTCCCTCCTTATTTTGCAGGGTCCTCGGCATCAGCATGCCAAACCTCACGCATCCGGCGTGAGATTTTCAATGTCGGGACTCCCGCGGTCATTCAGCTCACCGCGCTCAGCAGCGCTTGATGGCAGACTCTCGTGGGGGTGATCCAGGCTGGAATTCACCACTCTCCGGCCACAGCAGGTGTCAGGTGAGGTTGGGGTAGGCTCCCAACTCACTTCCTCGGTTCCCGCTCTTCAGCGCCGATCGCGTGCTAAACCTCACGCATCGGGCGGGACTCGCGCTTTCGGCGCGAAAGGCTTCACACAGCAGCGGATTCTTCTTTTCAACGCTGCAGGGGACAGGGTGCTCCGGTGGGGTTCTGCAGGCTTCAGTTATGCAGATCCCACCCTCGTCGCCAGCTGTAGCATCGTGCTACTAGTAAATACAGACACTGGTGAAGTTACAACTGGAGCTTTATTCAGTACATCCAGTGCCTTCCTTGTCCCTACACTAACTGCCCCTTTCCTGTCCTGTCCCCTCCTCTTCCCCTCTGCCCACCTAACTCCGCCCATCCCAACTACTAGACTGCTAACTCTATTACACCCCCTATAAGTTGTGTTCCTGAGTAAAGCATTATTCTTATTGCGTGCGCTGCTGGGGAGTTATTTCAAGTTGACAATGAACTGGCCAGCGGATCCCATGAACACCACTTCACAAATGGCATCAAGAAGTCTGTCTGCAACAGATAGACTTCCCCTTTATCTTGGATGAATGAACACAGTGCCATCTAGTGGTCAGAGAAGAGAAAGTAACCATATTCATACTACAGTTTGTTCACCTGTCAAGATTTGATGTTTGGGCCCGATGCACTAACATTAGAAATACAGATTTCCTAATTGAGATTCCCTCAGAATCGCAATTAAATCAGTATTCCCAATGTATGAAACTCTTTTGAGTTTCTTAGCTATTCCTAGTCGGTTTCAAAAACATATTAGTGAGGTAGGTTGCAATTTTCGACTCGTCAGCCATCACACGGATGGTATGGCGTGCTGAGGACAGCAGACCACCATGTCTGTAATTGCTTTTTAATAAAGTAATCTTTTTTTTCTAAATGAAGCCCATTCTCCTTAAAGAACAATGGAATGCGTTTAAAAAGAAAAAATGAAACTTCTCAGTTTTATTTTTGAATAGTAGGCAGTGGTCCAGTGGTCAGAGCCTGCTCTTAAAAAATATTTGTTTTCCATTCTCAAATGACTGTAATTCAGTCACGAAACATTCATAAATCCCATTCAGATTCGGTATTTGGAAGGGACCCCCTGAACATACTCCTTTCAAATACCGAATTGCAAGCACAAATTGCGATTTGTAAACATGCTACTGAATCGTAATTTGTATTTTGTACAAATATAAAAGCATTTTTGCTGCCAGAAATGTCCTGATTAGCTGTTTAAAAAATGCTTCATAGACGTGGTCCTTAGTCTCAAAATTTTGATTGAATGTTGTAATAGGCCAATAGGGCCTGCTGCTGAGGTCTATGCGCCGTCTGTCTTCAGAAGGTGTCATTCTTTACCAGTGCATAATCCTAGGAAACATCCAGGCATAGCAGTGCATATTTTAACATTAAAAAACACTTGCAATTAATTGGTACCCGTCGTTAAAGCCCATCTTCCCAGTTATAGGCCGGGGGCCATAAGCAAGTGCCGATAATGAGGGAAGGCCTTTAAGAAATGGAATAGCCCATAACAGACGGTCTGTAATGCTATTGGAACATTTCAATCAGGCAGGTTATAGTCTTTCAACTTAAACTACATGATGCAGAAAGACAAGAATTGGAATGTTGGAGCAGGAGACCTATGCTAGCATTGATTTCATTGAAGCTCCTATTTAGTGCTGTTATTGTTTTAACTAATCTCTCTGCTCAGGGCATTAACAATGGTGATCTCTCTTTGAAAAACTCATTAACTGCAGTTATTTGTATGGGAATTCAAACACGTTCATGTCAGTGGTTTCGGTCAAGTTTTATTTTGAGATTGAATTTATCAATTTGTATTTTGTACGCCAGTATGAGTAGCTGGCAAAAATGACACAGAACATCTTAGGTGCTATGGAAAGGTGGTCATGTAAAGATCCTGGTATTAAAAAGGTGGAAGTAACACTTTGGGCTCAATATCACCGGAAAAAGTCCAATTAAAGTCAGAACAAGAACCATTAGGCAAAACCACGAAGGTGCTCTTGACATGAAAACCACCCTGGTGACTCACTCTTCTCTAAAGTAAGACAGCCAGTCCTGGGGACAGGATTCATTTCAAGACACAACAGTTGCAGTGGCGGCGCATAATGTGCAACAAGGGTGGGGTGGGCACACACGCACACACACACACACACACACGCACACTTTATTTCACAAGAGCACCCATACACCCAGCACAACCCCATTTACAGCATGCATGCGCGCACAAATACACAAACATTCATACATATACATATGCATGCTTGCACCCAACATTATAAAACTAAAAAACGTATCCTGCTGCAGCACTGATCTCAAGTGGCAGGAAGGAAGCCTCTGATATTTCCTGGAATTTTCTGGAGCCTCTGTTGTTTTGGAAGAAAGATCCTGCTTCATTCTCGAATTGGCTGACCTTGCCAAAGGTCATCCAATGAGAGGAGGACCTTCCTTACCCCATGACAGAGTGGGATGAGGTCAGTGAGAGATGCTGACCTCGATCATAAAGAGTATCTGTCAGGCTGACCTTTGTTCAGCCTCCAGATACTCTTCCTACTTCAGGAAAAGTTGGTGGGGCAGAGCCCCTCCACCCTTAATGATGGGCTGCAGCTGAACAGTTGATCGAAAACTAGGTGCAATAAAAGCACCCATGAGATACAGAATGGAAGTTGAAAGGACACATTTATGCTTATTTGCATTACACAAATAGACAGATTTTTCCATAGTGTCGATGAACAACAATTAGTTTAATCAAAGACACAAAGGTAACTACTGTACATATTATTTGCAGGAGAGACAGGCAATAATGCCAGTTAGTAACCCTCCCAGTGATAACACTAGGAGAAGGAGCATAAGCAGGGTAAGTAGCAGGAAGTAGCACTATGGACTACTCCAAGATCAAGAATGCTATTAGCACATGAATATGACAATGCTGTTGCATTTTACTTACACCTGCCCCTTTTCCCAATTGATGCCTGCTGCGAGATAGCGTCAGCCGGAGGTCAGCACTCGCAGTCACAGAATTAATTCGAAGCGATATTATTAGGAGCCTGGCTGCCATCCTTGCAATCACTGTGCTGATTGGTATATTCATGTCTGAAACAGTCCACAGTACTTTCACTGTCATTGTTTATTTGGTATTTCCCACTAGCTGCTGCAATACCTGGTTGAGCAACTGCCTGTAAATAAGCTAACCTTCAAATGAATCTACTGCTCCTACTGCTATACTAGGGTGTCCTTTGGAAGCTGAAGGCCCGAAGAATTTGACAAAACCTCAAATATATCTTCATCAATCAATCAATCAATTAATTAATCAATGAGGGATTTGTAAAGCTCCTCACTGTGAGGGTCTCAAGGAGCTGTAGAAGCATTTCTACCATAGATGTGTCATATTGCTCTACAGGTTGCAACAAATGTCACACTGCTGTAGGTGTTGTGATGTGAGATAATGCTAACACGCCTTGAATGCATTTACTTTACATTAAAATATTGGCATGTTGGGGGTTCAAATGAATTTAATGGCACAGAGCAAATAATGGCTGGTACGGGTATACTGCTCCAGCATTCCGAGGAGCATCCCAATGCATTACTGAATGTTTAACCTTATTTAATGGGTGGAATGTTCTAAAAGCAGCATTATTACCCTTCCTCCTCAGGGTATGCCAGTTGTTAAAGGCCCTCTGCCTCGTGATAGGCCCTCACCTGTTGCTTAGGGCCAGATGTAGGTAGGCAAATACCGGTCGGTAACGGCCGAAATTCGGTAATTTCGGCCGTTACCGACCGGTATTTGGAAAATGAGATGTAGGTGGGCATTTTACTGATTCGGTAATTTACCGAATCAGTATTTTAAGGATTCGGTAAATTACCGATTCCTTAAAATACCGAATCGGTAAATTACCAATTTTGCTATGTAGGGAGCACTCAAATGAGTGCTTTTGGATTCGTTATTTACCACCAACTACAAGTTGGTGGTAAATAATGAAAACCTTGGAAAAAGCATTTTTTTTGCTTTTCCAACAGTGCCATGTTGCAGGCATGTATGTCTGCAACATGTGCACCCATACACAATTGAGGGGTGCAACAGGGTGTCAAAGTGCCACCCTGCCACCCTTCAATGTTTCCCCCTTTTACCGAATCGGTAAATACCGATTCAGTAATTGGCATTCATTCCTATGGGCCATATTTACCGATTTGGTAATTACCGAAACTTACCGATTCGGTATTTTTTTTGGTAAAATTACCTACATCATATTTGCCTGTTCTTAAATACCGAATCGGTAATCTGGGATTACCTACATCGGGCCCTTAGTCTTATTACTCGTGTAGAGAATGTTAATCAACTGGTATAGCACTCGGTAACCGGCTACAATGCTACATATTATACAGAGGGATAATCAAGTTAAGGGTATTCATTGTTAGTCTCCGAGGGCCTTGGCCAAGCCAGATTTTCAAGATAGCAATATGAGATACACTACCATAAATGAATTTCATTTTAAGCCTATCATTTTAGTTTATTATTGCTCGAATCTCTCCCCCCCCCCCCACCCAGTATAGAAAACTGTCTTTTGAAGCCTCCATCCAAAGTCTTTGCATACACTGAAGGCCATTCAGCTGACTAATTAAAGCAGTTTTTTTCTGGATCCATTTGTATCTATGGGGCTTTGTAGACACTGAGCATTTAAGACCTCTAAAAAATGTAACTCTATTGATTAAATATAAATAATAATTTAAACCAGTAAATGCCAATGCCTGGCAATAATCAGGCCTGAGGTGCATTTGAATTTGTTCCATAGTATTTATTTTAACTGCTGAAAACACAAATGCTGGGATCGGGATCTATGAAAAATTATAGGACATTCCCCACCTCCAAGAGAGTCAAAAACACCCTGAAAAAGTGCCTACAACTTTGTAGTGACTGCACAGAGCCCATCTCCTCATTTCTAATTAGTTTTACTGAATAGACTTTTTACTTTCATTTGAATGTTAAGTAACTGAACTAGATATTTTACATTTATATATTATACTGCTCACACCTGTGACCAAAGCAAATTAATACTCATTTTGCAATTCTAATTATTAAATTAAAATTCTTGTATGGATACTAGAGGTAAAAGAGGCAATGCACCTGACTATGCTATGTCCTATCCCCACACAAAGGGCTGCATCCTCACTTCTAGTGAATCTGGAGCCAAGACTGACAGGGCAGGTATCTCTTTGAACTCTACCCCCACTTCAAAGGCATCACTGGGTTTAAGAACTGGACCCAGACACCACCACTTCAGTACACGTATGGGCCTGTGAAGACTCTGCCAGGTAGAAGGACTGCTGTGCTGCTGAAGGACTTCTACTCTGCTGGACTGCCACTCTGATGAACTGCTGCTTTGTTAGACTCCTGCCTTGCTGCCCTTCTGTCTGCTGTTCTCCTGCCTGGGTGAGAAGGACTGGTCCTGCATCACTTGAACAGAGAGTGACTCCAAGGGCTAGCTTGCTGCCCTCCTGATCTGAAGTCTCAGGGAAATAAAAGGCTTCTCACTTACCAGTGTTGCAGAGATTCTGCTCAAGAGTAGAACTATACTTGGGACCATAGAACATCAGAATATAGGCACTGAGACTCCATACTACCTCTGTATCTATGAGCCCGAGTCCGACTAGCTATAGTGCCTCACTTGCTCTACTAACCTTACCAGAGGAACAAGTGAATTGGCACCCTAGAACACAACCCTCTCAACCCTCTCAGGGATTGCGGTAACAGGACATAACCTTTCTCTCTCTCACACGCACTTGTCCACAATCAGATAAACAAGAGACATGAAGGAAGCTTATAATATTTATTTAAACTTTGGTGCTCTAGTATGCAGTATTTGGCCACAATTAGAAAACAAATGCATACCACAAATATCATTAGCTTGACTAACAAACCATTGGACATAAAAAATATAAGACCGATTAGCCAAAACTCCCCCCTTTTCTACTGAAGCTAAATGAATATATATTCTAGATCTCTGGGATTAGTGGCAGACCCCGTACCTTAGCATACATAGGTGGAAGTTCTACATCACAGCTGATGCAGCACACTTGCTTCAGGACCTTTGCTCAGTGTGTCTTTTGTCAGAACCATTGCCCTCTGTTATATGACACGATGTGTGTGTTCGCAAACAGCAGCTACACTTTATTGTTATGTCTAAGTCCTAATGTCTGACCAAAGAGAATAACAAGGGGCATTGTTTGACCTTGTCTAGTGTGTTCAATCTAAATCCCAAGAAAAGAATAAAATACTAAAACATGTTCAGGTTCTGTGTGAAAATACAATGTGGCACAACCACAAGCATGTTATGTAGTTACGTGCAAAATAAGAGCGACCTACAACATGCACAGTTAGGCTAAAATAGGCAAACCTACAATGGGCAATGCAGGAAACACACAATACCTGGATTTTGGCATCTGTGACACCCTACTCATAGACTCTTGGAAGATGAGGCCTCTGGTGCCTGCTTCAGCAAAACCCATGCATCCGCGATACGGCGCATTGCTCCTGCTACTTGGATTAAAACAGGTGCTTCACTCCTGTTGTGTGGGCCAGAACTGGTGCTTCACTCTGTTGCGTGACTGGAGCCGGTGCATTGCCTCTGCTGCATGGATAGGCTCGACGCATTGCCTTCTAAACCACCACTGTGCAAAGCTCTCCCCGATATGAGATCTTCTCATCCCCGCTGGCACCAGCCTCAATGACGCGAACTCCGCATTGCAGCCCCTGTGCTCATCGGTGCAGACGGATCTCTGCTGCTGCGTGGATCAGGACCAGCGCATCGCTGCCCCTGCATGTATCAGCACCAATGCATCGCTTAAACTGCACCACACATTACTTGACATCGATGCACCCAGGATCAAGGTACTTTTACTTAGCAGGCCAACCTTGGTTCATATAGCTGGCCCATGATCCATTGCAGTCCGTATGACCTTTTTACTTTGTCATGGTTCAGCACAACCAGATATCCCAAGTAAGAGCTTATTGCTTCTAAGCACTATTTTACAGTTTCTTCTTTCAAAATTAATTTCTCAAGGTCTACTTATTTGATTTTTGTCATTTTGGTCATGTTTTATTTATTCAAAATTCTCTATTTTTCTAAGGTGGTATGGGATCTTTTTGTGTGGTGTTTTCACAGTTTTTACTTTTTGTAGTATTGCACAAATAATTTACACATTGCCTTCAAGTTAAGCCTGACTGCTCTGTGCCAAAGTACCTGAGGGCGAGCACAGGTTAATTTGGGGATTGTTGGTGCCTTACTCTGACTAGGATTGTGGTTACTGCTTGACCACGGCTCACACTGCAGTCAACCAGGAACCCAATTTCTAACAAGCACAAGGAATCTGAAACCAGGATTTGAATGAAAAGCCTTGATTGCTGAAGCATGTATCAGAATACATTTCTCGAGCTCCTGATTTCACACACTTTTTCAGAAAAAATATATGTTGGTGCTTCCTGTTAAAGCTCTAATGTATGGAACATTTATTTTGAAAAACTTTTTTCCGTCCATCTTTTGTTTTAATTGTTTTGCAAGAATTAGTCTGTTCTTCATTTTGTGACCTGCTTTAGCCTGTAAAAAAGGAATCAACACCAGAGGAGATAAAAATAGGTATAGTCTGCAGATGCATTACAGTCACAAAGGGATAAAGTAAAACATTACATTTTATTATAATTTCCACCAACAAATTTACAAATCGGGAAATCCTGATGGCCCAAACCCATAGGCTTCTATTAATTTTTCTACTTCAGGCAACGATTCTTTGCAATCCACACACCTCTCAGCCCCGGCTGAGTATTCTATGCCTTACAATCCTTTCCCTCCATCCCCAATATCCCTCCCCTTATTCCTTATTGTAGTACTATTAATGCTAGTAGTGTATACATGTATATACAATTGTAAATCAGTACTCGGTTATGTGAGCCCTTTGATGAAAGACTTTCACCCCAAAATACATTGGGGCAGAGATGTAATGCAATGAATTTAATTCTTTACCTTGTGGCTATACAGCAAATGGTCGCATGATTGTGAGAAATTGGTTTGCTGGTTTAGGGAGAAGTGAGCCCTTCTCAAACAACAGCCACTAAATTAACCTGTGCTGAACCTTTTGGTAGCTTGGCACTAATGCAGTCAGGTTTAAGTTAAAGGCAATGTGTAAAGTATTTATTCAGCAATTCAAGCAGTAATAAAGTCAAAGCGCAACACAAGAAACATCCCACACCAATTTACAAAAATAGAGTACATTTTAATAAATTATTTGACACAAAATGCCAAAAATCAAATCATTAGAACCGTGCATTTTTGTAGTTTACAGTGAAAACGATAAAAGCGCCAAATGTGGACTGGGACAAAATAAGAAGTTATGGCAGACCGCGTTGGAGAATGGTTCGGATACATGAGGTGGATTAGGCCTGGCCCGGCATACCTTCGGACTTGGAGAAAAATGTCAAAGAAGATAAAGTTCAGAGGGACAAGAGAGGTGTTGTGCCCGAAGCATCATCGTTGGGGAGCCGGTCAGACTGAAGATTTCTAAATCAAACTTTGTCACTTTTTTGGAAGTCAAAAATCTCCAGGGGGACAGGTGGAGGATGTATCTGATGAGAGCTCTCGAGGCCGGATACCCCTTCTGCAAGGAACCTCTGAACAGGATTTACTGTTGCAGAGAAGAACACAGATGGAGCTACTGAGAAGTCAGGCCCTCTAGCGATGTACCTTGGGCAAATCGGTGAGCAGATAGGTCCCGGTGTTCTCTCAGTTCTCAGAGCATTTGTTTGCGGAACTTTTTTGAAGCCCTACGTTTTAGGTTTTGGCTGTTGGGGCACCTTTAGCACCACTTTCAAGGGCCCAGAACTGGAGGGGCACTACTTGGAGGGTCAGGATTCTCTCATGGTTGATCCAGCTGGGGGTCGAAGAAGGCTGGAACCTTTTCTGTCCCTGAGGCACTGATCAGGTGGCCAGCCAATTACCCCTGGGAGTCACTTTGGAAGTCCTGAGTCCATGCAGAAAAACAGCTGCAGGACAGACCTCTGAGGGCACAAGGCATGCTTCAGGCAGCAGAGCAGTGTTTTTGGTGCAGCAGAGCAGTCGTCTCAAGTACACAGCAGGCCACAGGCAGGGTGGCAGTCCTTTGGGAGGCCTCCGAAGGTCCAGACGTGAACTGAAGAGGGTCCAAATGTTATACCTGTTGCCACCTTTGAAGTGGAAGAATGTCCTGCCTTCTTGCCCTGCTTCCAGGATGTCTAGAGTCACAAAAGGCTAGTGGGAAGTTCTTTGTGTGTGAGCTGAGGCATTTCATTTTTGAAGTGCAAGTGGGACTGTGCAGAGCTCTGCCTCATCCATCCTGCCAACACCCAATCCCTCTATTGTGTGACTTTTTGGGAGGAATAAACAAAGGCAACTGCCAACTACACCTACCTATGTAATTCAGGAAACAGGATGTAGACACCAGATGCTTAGCACAAGAAAATGCCAACTTTCCAAAAGTAGAATTTTCAGAATTTCGACTTAAAATCTGACTGTATCATTAAAGAGGGTTTTAAATTACAATACGTAAACACCAAATATGATATTTCTACCTATTCCCAAACAAAGGTTATTGCTTATTAAATGTAATAATGCAACCCAATGTTATGCCAAGGAGTGAGGTAGGCCTCACAGTGGAAAAGGAATCTGTGAGTTTTTCACTACCAGGACATGTAAATCTTAAACGTACATGTACTATTTTAAATATAAAATGTACCCTGCCCTATGGGTGCTTTAAGAACTACTTACATGTGACTTACATGTATTAAAAAAGAAGTTTTAGACTTGGCGAAAGGTTTATTTTGCCAAGTCAAATTGGCAGTTTAAAACTGTACACAGGTTGCAGTGGCAGGCCTCAGACATGTTCTGAGGTGCTGCTGAAGCAGGTGGCACAATAAGTGCCATAGCCTCCCTAGTAGCATTTAATTTACCGGCCATGGGTACATGATATACTACCTTAGTAGGGACTTATAAGAAAAATAAATATACCAGTCAGGTGTAAGCCAATTTTACCATGTTTTAGGGAGTGAGCACAAGCACTTTAGTACTGGTTAGCAGTAGTAAAGTGCACAGAGTCCTAAGACCAACAAAATGAAGCTCATATAACAGGAGGGTTGAAGGCAAACAGTTTGGTGGTGAACCTAAAGAGAAGGCCAAATTCAACAAGGATCATGAAAACAATATTAAGTAAAAGACTATAATTACAAAAGAAGAACATTTGTTGAAAATTGTATGCACTACGTGAGCATCAGAACTGTGCAATAGGAGACTCAGGGCCCGATGTAGGTCGGTCGGTAACGGCCGAAAATCGGTATTTTCGGCCGTTACCGATCGGTATCGAGCCATCGGGATGTAGCAGTCGGAAAACCGCCCAAATCGGTGATAATACCGAATCGGAAAAGTTATCGAATCGTTAGAATACCGATTCGGAAAATACACAGAATCGGTAAATATACCGATTCGTTAACAAACCGAATCGGTAAAAATAGGGATTCGGGAAAATCACCGATTCGGTAGAATACCGAATCGAAAAAAACACAGAATCGTTAAAAATACCGAATCGGTAAAGTCAGCGATTCGGTAAAATTACCGATTCGGTGTAAATCCGATTCTGTGTGAAAAACTGAAGATTGAGATGTAGGAAAGCTCTGAAATACCGAATTAGCTTCAAATTCGGTATTTAAGAGTCTGTAGTTACCATAGATTGGAATCAGGTGGTAACCAGGTGCAACCTATAAAAATGGACCCAAAATGCAATTCTTCTTGCACCATGGCGGCATTTTATGTCATTGCAAGACGGCTACGGCTACAGCAGGAAGGAGAGAGGGAATGGCTGAGACAGGAGCAGGTGTATAGACAGCGGATCACCCTGTTCATGCTGACAGATGCAGAGATCCTACAGAGGTACAGGCTGGACCCAGAGACCATCTTAGAGCTCATTAGGGACCTCAAACCCCTGTTGCAGCACACCACCCCAAGGGCACACGCAATCCCAGTGCACGTGCAGGTGCTATGCAGCCTACACCTGCTTGTGTCTGGCAGCTATCAAAGTGTAGTTGCTGTGGCAGGAGGGGTGACCCAGAGCTGCCTGTCAAGGTTCTTCCACAAGTTCCTTGACGCCATGATACAAAGGATGGACCAATACATTTCCTTCCCTGCAACCCATGCAGAACTGGTGCAGACAAAAGCAGACTTCTACCAGATGGCAAGATTCCCCCACATCATTGGCTGCATAGATGGCACACACATTCCAATTTGCCCCCCTGCTGACACGGAATACGTATACCGCAATCGGAAGTCACGGCACACCATAAATGTGCAGGTGATTTGTAATGCTAAGTGCGTCATCACAGACCTGGTTGCAAAATTCCCAGGGAGTACCCACGACTCCTACGTCTTCCAAAGCAGCGGCATCCATGCACGGCTGACGGCAGGGGAATTTGGTGAAGGATACCTCCTAGGTGAGACACATTGACAGACCCCCATAACAAAAATAGCAGTGTGAAGTACATGTATGCATGTGAGTAATGTAACCCCTTTTCCTTCTAGGCGACAGTGCATATGCCCTCCGCTCATTCATTCTCACCCCCTACCTCAACCCCTCAACACCCAGCCAAAGGAGGTATAACCGTGCGCACAAAAGCACAAGGAATGTAGTAGAACGGACCTTCGGCATCTGGAAAAGCAGGTTCAGATGCTTGCACAAGAGCGGAGGTGCAAGGCAATATACCCCCATCACCTGCTGCAAGATGATTTCTGTGTGTGCAATGTTGCACAACCTTGCGGTCAAGAAGGGCACAGAGGTAGAGTTGTCTGACTACGAGGACCCTGACGATGACATTGCTGTGCCACCAACACAACCTGCTGGAGTGTCTACACCAAGTGATGGCAGGTTCAGACGTGAGGAGATAACAGACAACTATTTCTGAGTGAGTACAGATGCACAGACACGTAATGGATGTGAAGAAATGAAACTTTTAAAATGTTGGTACAACGTTACAGCACTGATGTGCAACAAATGAAATGATTAACTACAATGTGGGGACAGGAAATGGGCCGGGTTGCCTCACCCACACTGGCAGTGTCATTTCCTGCTGCGCTTTGCAGACCCACTGGGATGCGTCTCCCCCCCTTCTGCATGTCCGGCTGCCTCTGCGGAGTGCCTGGAGCTCCGGCACGGCTCGGACACTGCGCTGGCTGGACTGCTGCGGCTGCTGCTGTCCCCAGCCTCGGCCACGTCCAGGGCAGGATTCACCACTGCGTTGGATATAATGAGTGTCTCCATGGCACTGGTGATGCAGGCCATGCCCCTGGTCACCTCCGCAGTGTTTTGAGTGAGGCACTGTTCCATATTTGCCCCTCGGTGGCATAGCAGGGCTGTTGCTGCGGCAAGCCGGTTAATTGCCCGGTTTTGTACACGGGCATCCCTGCGCCTTGTGTGCTCATTCAGTTCCATCTTGGCACACAGCTGTGTTATGGCAGTTGTAATGCGACCCATTCCTGTTGCAATTTCCCGGTTACTTGCCACAAACTCAGCAAATCCCTTTGTCATTTCCACCATCTGCAGGTTATGTTCACGCAATTGCCGGTGGCAAGCGAGGATGGACTTGGCCTGCATCCGCTGGATTCGCACCATGCTCCCCTCAAGCCCTTGGAAGACGGTGCCCTCCCGTGATGGAATTGCACTGTTGGAAGTGCGTGGGCGGCGGCGATTGGTGCTGGTCTGCTGGGTGGCCTGCTGTGCCACAGGTGTCACAGGTGTGGGTGCTGGTGCCTGACCCGCAGCTCCCTCCATGATGGTCAATGGGGCCACAATACTCCTCCTGGCTGGAGCTGTGGCAGGTGCTGGCTGGGACCGTGTGGGTGAGTTCTCTGGTGAGAACTGCAATGGTGGGGATTGTGACAATTGGGGTGAGTGGGAAATTAAGAGGGCATGTCCTGAGTCATCCTCATTGGCCATGGCACTGCTGTCCTCCACCTCCTGCGAGTCATCCATGCTGCTTGGCCCTGCCACCGCATTGTCCGCTGTTGCTGGAGCTGACACTTGTGCAGCTGCTGCTCCACTACCTGATGGCGCCCCTAGGAATAAAGTAGCATTTGTCAACTGAGCGGAAATGTCTTACTGTCACTACAATAAATGCATTGCACATGTCATTTTCATTACTCTGATTCTTTCTCAAAGTGCATTGAAGTTTAATGTGCACTGTAAATTGTTCCTACATTAGCTGTCTACATTTCCCATCATGCATTGCTCATGTATTTTGCTAGCAGTACTGGACTGGGGTTTGGCTGTACATTGGGGCCAATGGGGAGGTGTCTGGTAGGGTGTGTCATGCTGTGCATGCTTCTTACCTTTTGCTTTAGCTCTGACTGAGCTGTCCATGTCCCCAACTCCAACCACACTCTCCGTCTCAATCGTTGTGGACACCAGTTCCTCCAGTTCAGTGAGGGGGGCGCGGGGTTCCTGCCTCCACCGGTCAGTCCTGCCTGCTTGTAGAGCTCCGCCAATTTCCTCTTGGTGAGGCTCCGGATATCATAAAACCTCTTCTTGAGGTCATCCATGTCCTGGGGGTCACACCAACAGCATTGACCCTCTCACTGATGGCACTCCACAGTTTCCTCTTTGTAGACTCAGGGACTGTGAGGGACAGCCTCCCATACAGCTGCCTGTGGACCCTCACCACCTCCTCCACCAATACTTGCAGCTCCATGCTGCTGAACTTCACCTTGCGCTTTCTCTCAGCCTTCTGGCTCTCAGAGCTGCTTGCCATTTCCACTGTGTTCACAGATCTCCAAACACTCTCTCTGCTGCTCACTCTCACTGCTCACCTCTGGCTGCCTCTCCAGAATGTTCTGATGAGTTGCACCTGCCTGGGTTGCCACTCCCTGCTAGGGTGGGGGAGGGTGCTTCCACCTCATTGGCTGCTTTCATTAGTTTCACTTTTACTTGCTTGCTGATTCCGTGTTTACCGAATCGGTATTTACCGAATCGGTATTTATACCGATTCGGGAAATACCGATTCGGTAAATATCGATTCGGTTTTGCCAATGCATTCCTATGGGCCTTTTGGGCCATACGGTTGTATTGCCATTACCGATTCGGTATCTACCGATTCGGTCAATACCGATTCGGTAAGTGTCGAAACACGATACCGAATGTTACCGAATCGGTATTTTACCGATTTTTTTTCTCTACATCTCATTTTCCGATTTCAGAATACCGATTCGGTAAAAATCGGTATTTTAAAATCGGTAAATGACTTTTACCTACATCAGGCCCTCAGATCCTTGTTCGCACTGTGCAGTGTACCCCATTTCATGACAGATTCCAAGCTCAAAGAACCCTGTCACACAAGCACACTACAGGGATATACATTGTGGCTTAAACACTAGAATTAATTCTAATGTTTAAGTCACATTAAACATTTGTGAATTTTACGGTCTAATAACAGAAGTCTTAGTGTTACTCAGAATAGTTAATGGTATTGTTAAAAAGAAACTTTGCAAGGTGCTAGCCACCAAAGAATGCAACACATTGTATGTATATGGTATTTCTACGGTACGCAGACATAATATCGAACTTTTAATATTGAAGTGACATAATATCGAAGTTTAAATATCGATGATGAAAAATATCGGAATCACCAATATCGATTACAAAAATATCGTAATAAGTATGTGTGCTGAAATATCGATAACAAAAATATCTAAGTAAAAATATCGTTGTAAAGAAATATCGATAAATAGTAAAAATATCGAAATAAAATATATAGTAATAATTATGTAGTAATATGTGTTATTGTTGTGTAATAATTAATAATAATTAGAATTTATTCATAGTAATGTGTACCTATAAAATATAATAAAAAAATTAAAAAACATATATAAATTTAGGAGCGGGATGTTGGGTTAATAGGGGATAAGGGTGGGGAGTGTATTAAAAATGTATATATTATAAATATAAAATTCCATAATTTTTATTTTAATTAGAACATATTACAAAAAAATATATAATTTTTTTTTTTTATATAAAAATTAATTAATTGATATATAAATTTAGGAGCGGGATGTTGGGTTTATAGGGGATAAGGGTGGGGAGTGTATTAAAAATGTATATATTATAAATATAAAATTGTAGATTTTTTATTTTATTTTGAAATTTTAAAAAATAAAATATTATAAAAAATACATTTTATATAAAAATTAATTAATTTATATATAAATTTAGGAGCGGGATGTTGGGTTTATAGGGGATAAGGGTGGGGAGTGTTTTAATTTTTTTTATTTTTTTATTTTTTAATTTAAAAAATATAATAAAATTAAAAAAACATTTAAAACTTAAAAATGTATAATTTAAAAAATAACAAATTATTTTAAAATTATGTTTTCACTTTAAATTTTTTAAAAATTGATATTCGAAATAGATGTTATTTTATATTATTTTTTTAAAATTAATATTATATAAAAAATGTTTATAAATAAATATATTTAAATTGGAGAAAAATATTAAAATGGTTAAATAATTATGCATTAAAAAAAGTGTTTTAAATGTTAAATTTATTTGGAAAAAATTTAATTAATAAATCAAAATATTTTTTAATTTAAATATATATATATATTTTTTTTTAAATATGTCAAAACATTTATTAAACCAATATGTACATTAAATACAAATTAAAAATTTCGAATTTCGAAAATTGTTTGAAATAAATTGCGAAATTTTTTCTATAAAAATGTACAATATTGTTCTACTTTCAAATATGTTTAACTATTTATTTGATATAAATATTTGGAATACTTTTTAACATTTAATTCATATTTACACATTTGGTTTAAGTATATTTGTTTGTTGAGTGTATGGAGTGAGTAAAATTGGTAACAATCTATATTGCTGTACAGTTTTGTATATTATACTACATTTGAATAGTGAAAAAAAAACATTATTAATTAGAAAATATTTTATTTTTATACATTATTATTGTATATAGTGTTTAAGGTATCTATTTTTATTTAACTAAACATATATATACATGCATTTTATGTACCTTGGAGTGAGAATTTAAATGTATATGTAAATAGTGTACTAAAGTATTCCTAATTAATGTAGAATGGAGTAGGAATAGTAAATTATATATAATTAGTGTCCACCATCTATCTCTAATTAATGTAGACTGGAGTGAGAATATTAAATTATATTTAATTTGTGTCCAGCACCTACCCCAAATTAATGTAGACTGGAGTGGGAATAGTAATATCTATTTAATTAGTGTCCAGCACCTACCCCAAATTAATGTAGATTGGAGTGGGAATATTAAATTATAATTAATTAGTGTCCACCACCTACCCAAATTTAATGGTGACTGGAGTGGGAATAGTAAATTATATTTAATTAGTGTCCAGCACCTACACCAATTTAATGTAGACTGGAGTGGTAATAGTAAAGTTATGTAGATTGAAATGTCATTAAATAAATCTTGTAGTGATGTAAAATATTAAATACTGTAGTGTTTTTTTGAACAAATGAATTTTTTTATTCACATGAGAAAGAACAACAATAAACATTACAATAACATATATTTTTTACATTTATATTTATTCATATATTTGTGTAATTTGTGTAAATTTTATTAAACATTTCAAACAATATTGGTAATATAACTTAATTCAAAGAATACATATTTAATAAACATAAGTATTGTTAGAAGTAAATAAAATGGGAAACAACCATTACAATGCAACTTTTACAACGCACTACCATTACAATGAGATTTTTACAACGGTAAAACTATTACAACGCATTTTTTACCAACGCAGGTACTTTTACAACGCATACCATTACAACGTAAGTATTGGTAAGTATATAATTAAAAATTACATTTTATATGTTTGGTTTTTTTTAAGGGATATTTTTAAGGGTCCAGGGTCAGTTTTCAGTTTTGGGGTAAAGGGGTATTTGTAGGGTTCTGGGCCAGTTTTCAGTTTTTGGGTAAAGGGGTATTTTTAGGGTTCTGGGTCAGTTTTAGGTTTTTGGGTAAAGGGGTATATTTAGGGTTCAGGGTCAGTTTTCAGTTTTTGGGTAAAGGGGTATTTTGAGAGTTCTGGGTCAGTTTTTGGTTTTTGGGTAAAGGGGTATTTTTAGGGTTCTGGCTCAGTCAGTTTTCAGTTTTGGGGTAAAGGGGTATTTGTAGGGTTCTGGGTCAGTTTTCAGTTTTTGGGTAAAGGGGTATTTTTAGGGTTCTGGGTCAGTTTTAGGTTTTTGGGTAAAGGGGTATTTAGGGTTCAGGGTCAGTTTTCCGTTTTTGGGTAAAGGGGTTTTTGAGGGTTCTGGGTCAGTTTTTGGTTTTTGGGTAAAGGGGTATTTTTAGGGTTCTGGCTCAGTTTTGGGTTTTTGGGTAAAGGGGTATTTTTAGGGTTCAGGGTCAGTTTTCAGTTTTTGGGTAAAGGGGTATTTTTTGGGTTCAGGGTCAGTTTTCAGTTTTTGGGTAAAGGGGTATTTTTTGGGTTCAGGGTCAGTTTTCAGTTTTTGGGTAAAGGGGTATTTTTTGGGTTCAGGGTCAGTTTTCAGTTTTTGGGTAAAGGGGTATTTTGAGGGTTCAGGGTCAGTTTTCAGTTTTTGGGTAAAGGGGTATTTTTTGGGTTCAGGGTCAGTTTTCAGTTTTTGGGTAAAGGGGTATTTTTTGGGTTCAGGGTCAGTTTTCCGTTTTTGGGTAAAGGGGTATTTTTTGGGTTCAGGGTCAGTTTTGGGTTTTTGGGTAAAGGGGTATTTTTAGGGTTCAGGGTCAGTTTTGGGTTTTTGGGTAAAGGGGTATTTTTAGGGTTCAGGGTCAGTTTTTAGTTTTTGGGTAAAGGGGTATTTTTAGGGTTCAGGGTCAGTTTTCAGTTTTTTGGGTAAAGGGGTATTTTTAGGGTTCAGGGTCAGTTTTCAGTTTTTGGGTAAAGGGGTATTTTTAGGGTTCTGGGTCAGTTTTTAGTTTTGGGTAAAGGGGTATTTTGAGGGTTCAGGGTCAGTTTTCAGTTTTTGGGTAAAGGGGTATTTTTAGGGTTCAGGGTCAGTTTTGGGTTATTGGGTAAAGGGGTATTTTTATGGTTCAGGGTCAGTTTTGGGTTTTTGGGTAAAGGGGTATTTTTAGGGTTCTGGGCCAGTTTTGGGTTTTGGGTTTTTGGGTAAAAGGGTATTTTTAGGGTTTAGGGTCAGTTTTGGGTTTTTGGGGTACAGGGGTACAGGGTTAAAATAAAATTTAATTTCAAATAATTTAATTAAATGAAATTAAATTACATTAAATTAAATTAAATTATATTATTTTCTATTAATTTAAATTAAAAAAATTATTATATACTTACCAATACTTACATTGTAATGGTATGCGTTGTAAAGGTACCTGCGTTGTAAAAACATGCGTTTTAAATACATGCATTGTTATAGTTTTTGCGTTGTAAAATTATCGTTGTAATGGTATGCGTTGTAAAAGTATGAGTTGTAACGTCATACATCCAAATAAAATATACTGTTTGAAAAATACATATACAATGTACATATTCAAATACATGTTGTTAATAAACAATAGTTTAGTATTTATATTAATATTAATATATTAATATTACATTTTGTAACAAAATTTTTAATTGAAGAAAATATTGTAGATTACATTTGTTTATATACATTTTGTTAAACATTTTGTTAAATTTTTTAACACCATTTCAACATTTTTACAATTATAATAATACATATTATGTATTTTATAATATTTATTTTTATAATTTTACAAATTGTGTACATTTTTCTAAGTAATTTAATACAAATTATAAATTACTATTTTTTCATAGTATTCCTTGGTTTATTAAATTCACAAATACTTTGCTTGCATTAAATAATAAGTGTGTAATTTCTAACTTTTTCTTTAGTTTTGGGTCCTTTATTTTGTAACCGCTTTAGGTCGTTTTGTGTCATTTTGAGGAAGTTCAGCTGGCGGTTGGGAAACACTTCACGTCTCTGAAGGTAAGGTTTATTTAATATGTTTTAACTGTGTTTTAAATTAATTTTGAGAGTAGTTTGGTCGTATTTAGTGTTGTTAGAAGTAAATGTGTTGTATTGGAGATTATGATATGTTGTGTTTGCGGATGTACATTTAACATACTTTTTAGTGTTGTATTGGCTTGTGTGTAGAGTTAGTGTTTCGATGTTTAAGTTTATTATTCGAAATATTATGTTGCTATTACTTTTAGTAGGACTGTATGTGTTATTTTATGTGGGTGGGAATATTTCTTTTATGTCTTTCACTTGCAGGAGTTCCTGATGTCTGAAGGAAGCGTTTTTTTTTGGGGAGAAGTGTTCGTTAGTTTTATTAACTAATAGTTTGTAGACACTTCTTCAAATTTTTCGGTTTTCCTGGAGCCTTTTTTCTACATTTTTACATTTTTCAGGTTTTTTATGGTATTTCGAAAGAGCTTCGTGGAATGGATTTATCTATTTTGGGACACTTGTATTTTTTCATTTTTTTTTTGGGTAACTGGAATTCGAAACTGGATTATTTTGGTGGAAATGGATTCTACATCATTTGGAATATCTTTGGTAAGTTATTTTAAATTTTTATAATTGTGGGTGGGTAATGTTTTAATGTTTATTGTTTAGTTTTATTTATTTCAAACATAATTAATGTGTGTATATATATTTAATTATATAATATATATTCCATACATTAATTTTATTCGAAATAAATTATATGAATGTAATATTATTGTATTACAACATTTTTCTATTGAGATTGTTTGTGGCTTACAGTAGTTTACAGTAGTGTTTTGGCTATTATATTGAGGTATTCCATGCCTGTTGTGCTAGGCTACAGCTTTACTTGTTGCTCTAGGTATTTGTGCATTTGTTTTGTTTGTTTGGATGTTTTTGCAGTTAGTTCTGTAATGGATTGTTCCATTCTTAATTCCTGATAACTTTGCTCTTTTTGGAGTCATGTAATGAATTTTTCTAATGTTGGTTTAGTTCGGCCTGTTGATTGGAGGAAGGCATTGTGCCAACCTTCAACTGCGTTGTTTGTTTTAGATTCTCCATTTAAGGTGCTTCTGTAAACATTCCACCAGGGTATTAGGATTTTAGGATTTCTCCTGTGGCCAGATCTATGGAGTCTACCTATCCAAGTGTCCTCAAAGTAGTCTAAGAGAGGACTTAACTTTGCTTCATTTTGTTTGTAAAATTGGCTGTCTATTAAAAGGTTGTAGTGTTCGGCCACATCTGTTTCAGGAACGTAAGCTAGTGCTATCAGTTTTTTTATTTGATATGCAAAAGATGAGCTTGTAGCATATTCTATGCTTAGAGTAGTTTTTTGTAAATGCCTCCAAAGACACTGATTAAAATGATAATAGCATCCTTGGATACAAGTATGGGGGTGTATTTTTAAAATAGTTGAGAGCATTGCTTGTTCAAAATCCAGTATTATTTTTTCTGGGGAATAGTCATTTGTTTTTTGTTTGATAATGTTTAATAAATCCATATATGTTGAATTAGTTTTATTTGGAAGCAGTGCATATAGTAGAGGTATGTTACAGTTTTGATATAAGCCATGTATTGTGTAAAGTTGGTAGAAAGGTCTGGGACAGATGTTAAAAGTACCGTCCATCATCCAAATTTGGCATTGTTGGAGTTTTATTAAATTTATAGCAGTACCAAAGATTATTATTCTTTTCTCATTGTTTTTATTGTCGTAAATTATAAAAGGTATTTTGTTTAAAGTTATAGTTTGGTTATGAGTTAAATTTATATCACTATATGTTTTAGGTGGTGGAGTGGTAGTAGTAGTTGCTTTTTTGGTACGTGATATTATTCTTTTGAGAGAAATTATATTAGGCATTTGGGTAGTGGCTGTTTTGGGGATTTGGGGAATTTGTTCTTTTAAAATTAGGCTTGTAGGTTTTTGGGAACCTGTACTAGCTTCTTTAATGTTTTCTAATGCTGTTCTGACTTCTATTTCTGTAACATTTGGAGGGTGGTTGTGTTCCCTGGTGTAAAGGACAGTTGCTTCTCTAGTTGTTGCTCTTCCATAACATTTGTTAGAGTAATATTTGCAACATTTCCAATTTACTTTCATCCCAAATTGTTTCTCTTGGGTATAAGTATAACCCATGTAGCAGAGTAATAGTTTCCCTTTTTGACTGGTAGCAAATTCAGCTCCTTCTGTCATTTTCTCCTTTTTAAATCTATAAGAAATATATGGTATAGTTATTATAGTTATAGTTATATGTATTTTAAGTGGGAATTATAAATATTTATATTGTGCATGCTTACCTTTGGTTGAAGTTTAGTCTGTGATTTTGATGTTCTTTACTCTTTTTCTTGTGGTCTGTCTTTTCTGGTGTTTCTTTGCTTGAAAAAAAACATTTATTTGTGTTAATTGTTTACTTATATTTTGTTGGGTAGCTTTTACATGTTTTCCTATAAGTTAAAGCTTTTACTTATTTTATCTTTTGGAAAAGTGTTTGGATATACTTACTTTGGTAGTTGTATCTTTGTTTGTTGAATTCTGTTCTTTGATATTTGTTGTTAGTGGATGTTGTAGTGGTGCTAGAAAAAAAGAAGGATATATGCATACATTTTTACAATATGTTAGCAATTTTTAATTCTTTAGGAGTTACTGTTTGTCACATCATTTAATTGACTTACTTTGTATTAGTTGCTTGTTATGCAGAGTTTTAATGCTGTTGTAGGTGTAAGGCAATCTGTTCAATTTTCTGTTGTGGCCTGTATTTTCTTTGATGTCTTTATCTGTAAAAAAAATATTATTCATTACAATCCATATTTAGAAACATATTTTTGGTAGCAGGTCTCTTTGCTGTTTTAATGTTAAAGCTTCAATTAATTAATGTTGTTCGAGAAAAAATAGAAAATGATTACTTTGTTAGTAGTTTCGTCGTTTTCTTCTTAGGTTTTTCTGTTCTTTAGTAGTGAAGTTTTCTGTACTGGTAGGAGATAATATACAATACATATGTATGAGTTATTTGTCCTTTTTACTAACTGTGTAATTTTAGCAGTTCCTTTAATTAAGTTACATTTAGTTACTTACTTTCAATCCTCTTAATGGTAGGTTGAATCTTAGTTTTCTTGTAGGCGTCGTCAAATGTATCCACAGTATTCTTTCCTGTCTTCTACTTTTCTCAGGTAATTTGTTTGTTGGATGTAATTGTTTATATAGTGTTTTGGAGTTACTAATTAGTTAGCTATTGGTGAGTTTATGTTTGTACTGTTTTGATTCGTTGGTTTGTATTTTCGAAAAACTGTTGGTGTAATTAATTACCATATATGGTAAACGCTAATTAATGTTGAGCATACATACCTTTATATAATATGTTAAAGAAATAATTTATAAATGTGTAAATCATTTATTATTAAATGTGAAAATATTTTTATTTATAAATAGTTGTAAAATGTTATTTTTTGTAGTGCTAATAGTAATTTTTTAATGTTTAAAAGTGTTATAGAATAATAATAAAATTGTTCGATATTGCTTAAATAACGATATTATTGTAGTCGATATTTTTACTCTCGATATTTTTAACGTACTGTTTATAAATTTTAATTATTGATATTTAAATATTGCGATATATATGTGGTCGATATAATTGATATCGATGTTTATGTATTGCGATATTTAATTTTCGATATTTGTGTATGTGATTAAATAAGTATAGGATGTCGATATTTTTGATGTCGATTTATTTGTGTCGATAATTTTGTACTACGATATTGTGTCTTTCGATAATATGTCATAGATTCATTTCTACAGCACAAACCTAGCCAAGAATGTCTGCAGGTGGAAGAAGCAGAAGGAGAATTATATTAAGTTTTGAAGAAAGGGGAACAAGTGATGCTTATGTGACCATGCATTGTAAAGGAGAAAATAATTGCCAACCAAACATAAACAGAAAAATATTGCAAGTCACTACTTAATGCAGAGACCTTATAAAGGACAGGGGCCTTGGAACGTATTACTTTGTATGATCCAGGAGCTCTTCAGTGACTTGCAATATCCTTATAAAATACCGTTGTGGATATTTTATTCCATATCAGTAGCTTGTGTGTGTATGTATAAATATATATCTATATCTATATATATATGCAAATGAACCGAATCTTCACCACTCCATATCCACAGAGCCAGAACCGGAACGGACACCAGTTTTTCTCCGTGAAATATTTTTATTTAGTGCATTGCACCATGACGTGTTTTAGCCCCTAGAGGCCCTGATCACATGACATACTGATGTTTCCTTTCATTTTTAAAGTGACAGTCCATAAGAAAAATGGAAGACAGACTCTTGTCTGTTTTTTCCACAGCAGTATTTACACCAATTAAATAAATTAATACTTTGTACATTCATTGGTATTTCAGCTTAAATGCTGATTAATTTCTGTTTAAATACGGTTATGTTCACCCAAGAAAACCTGGAATTAAACTGAAATGCACAAATGCATGATTTTCATGTAACTCCACATAAACCAACATTAAAGTGCATTAAGGCAGTAATTGGACGACATCTAGGCCAGAGTATCCAATTGCATGTCAACATATAAGGAAAATGCTGACATCGAAGCCCTCTCCTTTTAGTCAATAATTCTGCCAGGTCCCAAATTGTAATTTTAACAACACATTTCATTTCAGTATATATCAGTGCATAGACCCATATACATACATATATATATATATGTTTGATCATCGCCTCTTGATCCTTATGTAAAGAAAGACGATGCAAACCCAGGATTCGGTGCCTTAATATTTTATTCTGTGCCCTGCACCGCCGCGTTTACGCGTTTCAGCCGTCCAGGGGCCTTGATCATATATATATATATATACACACATACACACACACACACTCACATATATATTATATATATCCCGCGCCAGGATACTAGTCTAGTAACAGAGC
Source organism: Lissotriton helveticus (assembly GCF_964261635.1). NCBI lineage: Eukaryota > Metazoa > Chordata > Amphibia > Caudata > Salamandridae > Lissotriton > Lissotriton helveticus. Next base: position 151,301,529 of record NC_136069.1, read on the forward strand.
GCGCTACAAAATCCTTCATATCATATCATGTCATATATAATATATATATATACATAATATATATTATATATTATATATAGTGCTATTATGTAGAGCTACAGATTGCTTCAACTAGAAAGTGTTATTTTAGTAAACAATAGAATGAGAAATATCTGCACGACAGGGGTATACTCAGTGATAACATTTTATAAAAGTGTGCAACAACATGAATCATACAACTCCGGTGTTTACAATGTATCACTGGAAACTGCAAGTGGGAATAGAGACAGAGATGGCCTTGAAAATGTAATACACTTCACACAGCTTAAAATAGTAGAATACATAACTCTGAGTCCGGTCTGTGCTGAAACCTTTTCCTCTCCTGGTTCAATCTTCTTGTTGCTTCATGCGGTCACCGACTCAGTCCAGCCTCATTTTCTTTTCAAACAGGCACACCAGCACAGCCCCCCCCCCAGGCATCGTTACCCTTGAGTTTCAGATTTAAGGGCCAAATTGCAACTTTTTGCGACTCGCAATTAGGAAGTTGCAAAATGTGATGTGCAATGTACAAGAGTGTGTTTGCCGCTGTTTGTGAATCCCAGTGGGTCGCAAATGGACTTGCCTTATCAATGTTCATGAGGCAAGACGTAGTTTGCGACCCATTGGGAATGGCAAAAATCACAGGGATGGTGGCTTGCTGCTAAATTCCTTCTATAAGTGTAGAAACTATTTGACAGCCTTAGAGTTCAAAGAAATAAGTGCATTCCTCTTGGCTTGGAACTGCAGTCTGGCTGGAAACACATGATGGCCTCGACTCGCAAACGTTTTTTTTGAAGTAAACATATTTGGAATGATTTAAAAAAAGTGTGTGACAGAGAAAATCAGAAGAAATTCAGCACACACTACACTACCCTATGCATAACACCTGCCTCCCCAAAACACCAACATGCAGAGCTCACACTCTAATTAAGCCGAATTAACTTAATCTGCTATGTAAACAACATTATTTCCCCTGTACAACTTTCATCACCTCCTGCAAAGCAATTCGCACCTGTGTTGTTCAAGATTAAATGAAGGATCTAATGCTTGTCATTTCCTAATAACTCTTTCTCACTCGTTTGCTTCTGTGAATTATTTTTCCCAGGTTTTTCTAATTTCCCAGAGGCTGACCTCATTCTTCATTCGGGTCTGTATTTACAAAGCAATTGGAGCACATGAGGCCTCATGTACACACAGACATGCGCAAACACAAGTAGTCACACAAACGCTGAATGCACCATTGCTAAAACCCACCGGAAGTGGCAGTGGCAGCTAAGAGGCTGCTGGAGTCCCTGGCTTGTGCTGGAGAAGCCCTGCATGTGAACAAGCAGAGAGGGGTGCTGACTGCCTGGCAGTTTCTGTCACCCAGTGCTGTATGGCAGCATTGAACACAATGGCGGGGCAGTTGTTGCACCAGGCAGACAAATTAGGTATTGTTTGTAATGTATTTTATTCCTTTCATCGCCAGAGTTCAAATATTTTGAATACTGATATTTATTTGAAGTTTACCACTGCATTAGCATCTTCAATGGATTCCTTAACAAATCAATATTCAAACCCAAAAACCAGAATCACGCTCCTTAGGTCTTATTCAGCCTGAAACAACATGGGCACTTCATGCCTGTGCTCATCATTCATCACTGGTGCCTGTTAAAAGAGAGAGGACATTTCTAATTCAGCTGCCTCATTTTCACAGACTTACAATGCTGAACACCACTGGATGTCTAATGCCTTCCATTCTTAACTTACTATCTATCCACCAGACGTATTTCATGAAATTTGGAGGCATGACGTTTTATGTGCAAGGATCACCCCAGGGGAGCTCTCTACCTTCTTTTCTACATATGGAATCTGAATTTCTCAAATAAAAGAGATTTCTGAAACCCCTATCTCTTCACGCTAACCCTTCCCTGTTTGCCTCTGGGGCCCTTCTATCATCAGACCTGTGGGTCAGCTGCCTGAAACCGGGTTCTCCCCCCTTCACCCTGCAGGCTCTTAGGCAGACCGTTATCACTTTTATATCAGCATCCATGGTTGTTGGATTCCTTCAGTTGGTAATACCACTCAGAGAGATGCTCGGTTGGGAACCAGGATGTAATACATTTTACATCTTCTATGTATCTGATTCGTGGCAGTTTGGGGCTACTGCAAAGTTTCTCGAAGGTCTAACAAAAAACAAAATTATTACAAAGGAGGTAATCTTAAATACCACTATAAGGCTGGCATCAACCAAGTGATGTCAACTGTTGAGGAACGACTTGTGGTTGACGGTGGTGAAGTGAGGCAGAGAGGTCTGATAAAGTCAAAATGCACATTATGCCTTGGTCCAAGCTATTGAGTATGTCTGCTATGTAGCAGTGTTGACTCTGTGCTGCTGAGGGGTCTGGAACATGAAAGTCATGGAGAGGGCCATTTTATTCCAGGTTTGATGAAACTTGATGGATGACTATTGTTTCTAGTGTCTTTTACATAAAGGGTAAGTGTCATGTGTTGGTATCTAGTTCTACTGAAGGGTTCTGTACAGTAGGGGGGATGATGGCACGTTAGAGATCTTGACCCCATAGAGAAGGCTGTATTGATTAGTCTGGTAGTGAAAAGTTACAGTGGAGTAATACTAACCACTAATACACATCCCATTATGGGGAGGATTTTATGAAAAACATCTACATCTTTCTGATGTCGCTGTTTGCCAAAGATGGCGCCAGCAAGCTAAAATAGTTCCATACCACCGGCCCGATATCCTATGCCATCCTGTCTCCCATTCCCTAATTGATGATGTTTGAATCTCAGCAGAGTAATCCGCTTGCCTTACAGAACCATCAGGGGCCCGAGATACTGCAAATCTTACCGTGAAGGCATGGAGGGCCGGCTTTAATCTTTGCAGAATCAGTACCGCTGACATGGTCTCATCATGCTGCAGTGATTTTTCATTTGAATGTCGCTGCAAAGCCAGTTATCAGTTCCAACTCTAGGGCAGCTCATGTCTGCCATCCGTGGCATAAAATCGACACTACTCAGCTGGAAAGTATTTTAAAAGCTTCCGCCCAAAATTTAGAAGCGATTTAGAACAGGATATAGTAGATTACAATGCCTGTCTTACTTTAGCTGCATATCAATTAGCCCCCCTAAAACCTTTCATAATAATAGATTATCCCCTTCACAACCTTGGTTTTCACAGAATTTAAGGGAGCTGAAGCAGTCCTGCAGATGCCAAAAGTGTCTTTGGAAACTTAATTATGACTTATAAGGAAAAAAAAAATACAAACAAAAAAATCGCAGAATACAAGGCTCAGATTTTGAAGGAAGAATCTGTCTATTTTTCTCAGAAAAGTTTGCAGCAAAAAACTCTAGCAAAGAATTATATTCCACAATTAAAAAATTGGCCAATTATTACGATCAAAAGAAAGTTGAAAGTGGTCAGTCTCTCTGTGACGATATCGTTTTAGCCGTCCAGATAAAAGTTCTTGATATTTTTAATACCATCTCCAGCTCGTTTAATGGATCTTCGACTCCTGCTTAATCGATTAAGACAGTAGCCTAAGACCTTTTCTCAGAACATACCGTAAAGTTTTTCTAAGGCCTCTCTTCCACCCCTCTCTTCTTTTTTGCCACTATCAACAGATCAAGTGCAGGTTCTAATCCTTACAATGTGTTCTAGGTCTCCGTTCGATCCCCGCCCTACAGATACCCTTCACTCGGTATACGGAACTATAGCTGGTGTATTAACGCCAATCATCAATGAAATGTTTAGGAAGGGTATTTTTCCATCAGACTTGAAAGTCGCTTCGGTTCTTCCACTGTTAAAGAAATCACATCAGGATCCCTCTGTGGCAAACAATTATTGCCCTATCTGTAGAATTCCCTTTACCGCAAGAATTGCAGAGAAGGCAATCAGTAAGGAATTAACCATTTTTTGGGAATCAAATTATTTACTGGATCTTTCACAGTTTGGGTTTCGCAGCCAACATACCACTGAATCGGCTTTAATTACTGCCTCAGAGGAATTAAGGGATTCTTTTTGATAGCACAATCTTTAGAAAATTTACAAAATGAATTATCTTTAAGCCCCAATTGGTGGCTTAATACAAACAAAGTAAAAAGTGAATTATTTAATTAAAGAACGAATCAAACGCAAAACTGCGCAACATTCAGCAGGTAAAACAGTTCTACACAGGTCAAAGTGTATAAAGTCAAAATGTATATAAAAATTGTGTTATATGAAAGGGTTTTTATATGGAGACATCTATAAGACCATCTTCAGGACGTAGGTTCTTATGTGTACTGATGATCCTGAAAAATTTGGAACTTAATCATAAGTTCCAGAATTATACTAGACAGCAACCATAGTTTATGGCATGCCAAACAACAAATTAGATTCGTAATGACCGAAGTGGGGCAAATGTTCACCAGGAAATTTTATTTTCATTAGGTAGAAACAACCGTAGTTGCAGAAGTATAAGCTGTCATATTTGTCGGGAGTTGACTGTGTCTTCCTCATCGTCCTGACTTTTCTGATCTAGAAGAAAATAGAATTTCGTGGTGGGCATGAACATAAGAACCTGCGTCCTGAGTATGGTCTTATGTATGCCTTCACAATAAAGACCGAAACGTTGACAATCTGACCCATTTTATCAGTTTTTCAGGAAATGTTAATTGTATATCCAATGATGTTGCTCCTGTTATTTAATATGTGAAATGGGTTACGGCATAAGTATTCATGATAGAAAAATCTATATGAAAGAATGTTCATCTCAGTCACTTTTGCTTTTATGTCAAATATATTTTTATATAACACAGTTTTTTATATACATTTTGACTGTATGAAGTGTATACCAGTGTAGAACTGTTTTCTCCTGCTGAACTTTGCACAGTTTTGCGTTTGATTTGTTTTCTAATTAAATAAATTATTTTAGACATTTGTTTGTATTAAGCCACCAATTGAGGCTTAAAGATAATTCATTTTGTAAATTTTCTAAAGATTGTGATATCAAAAAGAATCCATTGAAGGCACTATTACTTGATCGCATAGATTACCCAAGCCCTCATGGGTATATTGGGTTGCCCATTTTTTGTCTCAGAGAAATTAAATGCATCACTTGATAAGAACAACCCTGCAGTGCTCATTCTTCTCAATCTTTCTGCGACATTGGACACGGTCAATCATAAGATTTTGTTTGATGGTGTCGAATCTTTGAGAATCAGTGGCCTAGCCCTAACATTATTATCTCCTTTTCTTACAGAGAGAGTGCAATCTATTGATGGCTACCATTCATATTCCTTTTCTCTCCCCTGTGGTGTTCCGCAGGGTTCATCTCTTAGCCTGACCCTGTTTATCTCTATGTCATCCCACTGGCCACTATGATTGGAAATCTGGATTTCTCATTTGTCTGCTATGCAGACGACAAGCAAATTATCGTCTCATCCGCTGACAATCACAAAGCGTCAGCTGCCACCTTCTGCATTTGCATGTAACAAGTCAAAAACTGTATGATGTGTAATTTCTTAAAGCTGAATTCCGATAAGACGGAGGTGCTACTGTTGGGAAGCAATATTTCTTTCTGGTCCTTGATTGGTGGCCAGACATTTTGGACTAGTTCCGACCCCAGTAACAAAGTTAAAAAAGTCTAGGGGGGATTTTTGACAACCATCTGTCGTTTGACAAGCAGATAAATACCATTACTTAGACCACCTTTTTTTACGCTAAAAATACGGAGAAAGATCTTTCCTTTTATCCCTTTGGAGCTGAGGAAATTAGCAGTAACTATTCTCACCTTGTCCAAAATAGATTACTGCAATGGTCTTTACATTAACCTACAGAAACGGCTCCTCAATCAGCTACAGATCTTGCAGAATTTGGCAGCATGTTTATTTCTCTGAATACCCAGACAAAACTTAGTCTCTAAGACTCTAGTGGAACCTCACTGGCTGCCCGTTGAGAAAAGGATAGACTTTGAGGCACTTTGTATTGCCTTTAAAGCCTTACATGATGAAGGCCATGCCTATTTTACAAAACAATTTGTTAGATACATTCTCTCAAGGCCACTTCGATTTTCTTCAGCAGTCAATCTTATAGTGCCCAACTTTAAAAGAACTTTTTTGGGGGTAAGAAGTTTTCTTTATAGTACAACCAAAATGTGGATTGCCTTACACCTTCACTTAAACACCAGTTCATCCCTGTACGTTTTTAGAAAAAATCTCAAAACCTGGCCTTTTAATTTAATCAGGCATATCAAATCTTCTTTCTGTGTTTCACTAGCTCCAAGATGCCTTCTGGCAATCGGGGTCTTTCTAAAATGTATTTTCATTTAAGTTCATTTCAGGACTGCAGATCTGGCAGCACAGGGAAGACCTGTGGGGCTGCGCTGATTTTGAACCAGGGCCCGAGCCAGAGGATGAATGGAGCAGAACCAGCTTCTGGGTCGCGGTGGGGCTGAGCTTGTGCCCGGGCGGAGTTGAGCCACATGGACTTGGCGGAAGCAGGAGAAAAGCTTCAGTGGGGCTGCACTGTTGCTAGGATCCTGGTGAGTGCTGATGCCCGGAGCCCCCAGAGCAAAGAGGAAAGTGGTCGATGGGCAGGGGAGCAACAGAGGTGCGACAAGTGTGGAGGCCGTGGCAGACAGGTAGGGCATATCCAGGCGGTGCACCGGAGGCAAGGTTGTGCGCTGCTGTGACAGTGGGGTCAAGTGGATGTGGGCAATTCATTGGCCTCCCCAAACTACCCCCGCCGAAGGAGTGCTGAGTTGGATAACAAGGGGGGTAATGAGCCTAACTCTGTCCCCGTGACATCATTTAAGAGCTGTACTCCCAAAGTCTACCCTGGAGGAGGGTACTGGAATGGGGTAGTAAATGAAGCCAGTGCACCACCAGTCTATGCTGAGGCTATTCATGGAATGGATATGGTCCGTTGGCTAGACTGCTGACTTTGGTGCTGGAGACCAGGGTACGAGCCTCGGGCTCGTGTCCGCATCCTGTGATTCTGGGCAAATCACTTAATCTCCCCGTGCCTGAATGTGTAATGTAAATACGGTGCTCTTGTGAAGCGCTCCAATACCTTCGGGTCGAGTTTGCACCATATAAATATGCAACAAATAAAAATGGACGCTATAGAGTTGTCGGACATCTACTGTGGGTTTCATCGGGGAGTCAGGGGAAAAACATTTTATTCAAGGGAACACAATGCTCTCTCACCTGGATCATTTTCTCCTCCCTAAAACAGAGATGCAGAAGGTGATTGATTCTCAGATCATGCATAGAAAGATCTCATATCACTCCATGATAACACTCGACCTGTGCACTGGTTACGCCAGAACATCTTTCCGGTGGTGACTAAATGCCTTGTCACTTCAGGGCACAGTGCTCACCTCTCATTTGAGTGAACCAATAGACACTTACCTGACTCAGAATCAACAGTCTGAGGGATTCCATGGGGTCTTGTGAGAGGCCCGCAAACCCACTCTCCCGGCGGATATTATACGTTATTTGGCGGAGAAAAAGTGTAGTAAATGTCAATCCTTCTGAGACTTAGAACTGCAAATTCAAGCATTCGAATCCCACTACACTCATAACACCGAACCAGGGTTGCGTAGAGACTTGCTTCATGCTCAATCAAAGTTGCAGCATATGTTGTTGGATCATCATCTCAAAACCATATGGCTCACCTGACAGACCCATCTTTACCAGTGGGGTACAAAGCCCGTTAACTATTACATTATCTCTGCACTAACTCAAGACATCATATCCCAATCATGCCTTTTGGGCTCGTCTGGAAGAAAGTTACTGGAGACAGAGCTATAGCACAGCAATTCGCCCACTACTATGCTGATCTATAGGCCTCCCATGACCCTTTGCCTGAGTCATATATATATTCCTTTTTGTATCGAACTTACCCCGCAAGACTCTATTATTGACTGAGCTAGAGATATTGGATGAGGATCTTATGTCCGATGAGCTAACACCTGCACTCTGGGAAACGCCGGGCTTCAACTGTTTCCCTGGCAAAGTATTTAAATTTTTTTTTATCTCCAAAACTTGGTGACCCCCTTGATGTGGTCCTGAAAGAGGCAGTCAGACGCCTGACTTTCCAAAGGCAGAAATAGTGGTACTTCTGAGCCAGAGAAGCCCCCAGAAAGTTGCTCCTCATACCGCCCTATTTTTCTCCTAGATACTAAAGTTTAAATCATAGTCATGGCCTTGGTAGACCACCTGTTTATGGCAGTAATCTCGCCGTAATGCCGCTGAGCATGTTTCACTTTCCCGTAAGAGTATGTCACTTTCTTTTTAACGCACCAGAGCACATTGTCTAAACGGGCATGTTTTCATCGCAGTTCTGTGATTCCTCCTTAATACTTTAATCACGTTCTGAATATCGGCCATTTAAGCCCAGTAACACCACCTGTACTATATCCTTCACATGGCCACCAGGCCTTTTTAGCACTTCCTGATTAATCTTTGTACTTATCAGTCCATGATCACAATTGTTTGTTTAGCGCTCCTTTGATTACATAGTAGTTTACCTTTTATTACACCAATTGCATAGCAAGCACATTTATCAGACTTTGAACTAGACTGTATGTTCTTACATTTCATGAATGGTATTATGGTTTCTTTCATACTTCATGGCATTTTTATTTAACTTTAGAGTGATCCCTGACGAAGGGCACCGCCCGAAATGCATTGGATTTTGGACATGTAAAAAGGGATGATGATGAGGATGGCATTTTGAATTTCAAACATTAGTGGATTGAATTGAAGTTCATTACATAAAACTGATTGGATTGAAAATATCGACTACTGTTTTTTTCAAAAGATTACACAAATTTCAAATCCTCTAGTGATATTGAGGTCAAGATTGTGCACAGGGGGATTCAACCCAATGTGGGTTGGACTATTGATTCAGTACTCTTGTTGGCACATCTTCATAAGGCTGGCTTCCTGCCCCAATGCACCACTAGGCAGCACACCAGAAGATTGTACAATGTACTGCCTCTAACTGACAGATTGAAGGGGCCGGCAGCGATACAACTGCAGGATATAAAAAAGGCATTTGATTCGGTGGGCTGGAAGTATATTTTTGCTCTGCTGCAGAGTCTTAACTTCAGGCCTACATTTATTGCTTATGTAAGGCTTACTTACAGTGAACTATCTGCCCATGTCCAGGTAGAGACTGGGGTCTCTGAGACCTCTATTCCCTGGTGTATTTCGCTATAGCCATAGAGCCCCTGGACTAATGGATTTGTATCGATGCGCAAGTTAAGGGGGTTCAAACGGGGCAAGGGATCTCGGATAGGATTGCGTTATATGCTGACAATGCACTAGTCTTCTTGACTGATCCCGAGACCTCTGTTCCCAGGGTACTTCAAATCCTTCAGATTTTTGGCAAGACGTCAGGCATCTCCATTAAAGACCTCAGTCTTTCCGTTTCCCATGTATCCCCAGAATCTAGAATGGGCATCTGACCTCCAAAAGGTCACGCGTAGCTTCTCATATTTAGAAGTACACATTGCACACACTGCCTCAGTAGCATGAGAGATAAATATTCAATCGCTCTTGGTCGCGCTGGAGGCTGACACTAAAGCATGGTCTACCCCACCCCTATCACTTATGGGCAGATAAGCCATATTTAAAATGACTTTATTTTTTTTTAATCCTATTACCGAGCCTCCCACCAGGCAAATATTAATGAATGGCGCAATGACAAGCAGGGCAATCCGGCTTATGCTGCCGAAAAGTGGGCACTACAGGGCACCCCGACTCAACATTTAATGTATGGGGAAGATGCATATTCCACTTGCCCATGAAACAAAAGCAATACTCCATACATGTGAGACCACCTTTAAAACATTGGGTTGGAGCCAAACGCTCATAGAGTGGACTCCACTGTCTGTTACATTGGTAGGTGCTGCACCATGTGGCGGCACTGAATGTTTTTTCCAAGTGGGACAACAAAGGCATCACTACATTGGAAGATGTAATGGAGGTCTCCACTTTGAAACCAAATATGGCTTTGCAGATCACATTCAACCTACATTGTAGCAAGTTCTATAAATATCTCTAGCAGACATGCCCTGGCACCACACATTCTGGGGTTGGACGAACTCCCCAAATTTAACCCCCTGAAAGTCATACTTATCCCGGGGGAGCTAGGAGATCACAACATAACACACATGTATTGGTCACTGATTCACCATATGCCGAAACTCCTTTGCATTGCTGCATGAGGCCTGAAAGCAAAACTTAGGGGCCCATACAGACAAGGACTGGGTAGAAGTCAGAGCATCCCCAAGGCACTCTGCAATCAAGACATACTTCCGCTTTATACAACTGAAATATCTCCATAAAGTATATCTTACACTACGTAATCTCTGGGCAATGGGCCGCATTGCCTCTCATGGGTGACAATGCCTTTCTCTCCTGCCTCTGATGCAAGATGGTGACTTCATGCATACCATGTGGGGTTGTAACAGGATACATGCTTCCTGTATGGGCTGTGTGCTGGGACAGCCAATACTGCGGGTCCCAAGACTGGCTATGTTACATATTGCTGTTGAGGTAGACCGCTGCACAAAAACATTGCTGTGGCTGGATCTGATGGTGGCTTAAAAAGATATGGCTTGTCAATGGAAAGTAGACACGCCATCCTCGATCAATGAATGGTAAAAAAGGTTTGAACTGGTGCATGAGTAGAGAGCAACCGGTTTATGAGTCATAGGGGTCCATCGCCATCACATCGGGACCCGGGACCGCCCGCCTTAAGGGCGGGGGTCCCGATCAGGGCATTAGGATGCGCCCGCCACACAGGCGAGCGCATCCTGTATTGGTGCAATTGCGGCCGGCGGAGCAGAAATCTCCGCCCGCTGCCATTTGAAAAGTGCACGTTTAGCTTTTCAAAGTGCAACATGACAGGCACCGCGCGGTGCCTGCCATGATGCACTTTGAAATGCGGGGGGGGTACCATAGGTACCCCCCATGTGCAACCCCCCAAGCCATGGACTCCCAGGGGGCCCGCAACGGTCCCCGCAGGGAGTCTCCGCATGCCTCCGGAAATGCAAATTGCAAAGCACATTGTAATATGGCGGGCGGTGTCTACAAGACACCGCCACCATGTTACAGATTTTCCGCCCAGGCCGCTAGGCGACCGGGGCGGAAAACAGGCGGGCGGTGTTTCTCACCGCCAGGGTCCCCTCCGCCTTCCTAATATGGCGGAGGGGAATTGTACTGATGATGTCGGGCGGATTTCCCAGCCTGGCGGTGGAAATCCGCCCCACATCATAATGGACCCCATAGTGTTGTTCCCAATAATACATTAAAAAATGTCAGCTATGGGCAGACTACAGAGAGATCATCATTAGACAGGGGGACAACCACGCAACTAATTTAGAGATGGACATTTGCATGTATGGGGGTCAGCGATGTTGATGTAGTCTATGCAGTCAACCTCTCTACTTGTGTATGGGGATGAGAGTCAAAAACAGGGATGTAGGGAGGTTTCGGGAATGCATTGCGCTTTAATGTAATGTGATTGCACACTCTTGTTGCTAAAACAAATAAAATTAATTTTCAAACAAAAAGGTCTTTCTGATATCATCATTAATGACTGTCAAGAACTTGTGAAATAGCAATCACTCTTGATTGAGTGTCATCAGGCCAAGGAGTGGCAGAAGAAATACTTGATCTTAGAGAAGCGATTTAGTTGGTAGAGAATGAAAGGCAGTTCTCATACATCTCATTTGAAGGAACCTTGAAGAACTGTGTTTAGAATATGGGTTAGCATCTCCATATATGTGTGAAAAAGAACTACTGTGGAATTATCTACCTCAATAATTCGGGTTTGAGAGCATTCGTTTTTAGCATTGGTATGATCTGAATTGTAGCCACTAGAGTGCGATCAGCATGTAGAAAGATGAGCAAGTACTTTGATTTTTTCTGTTATCTTCCAGTGCTGTATCTTTGCATTTCAATTGGTGAAGGTTATCTTTGAGCCATGGATTGGTCTTCCTGTGGTTAGGCTTGCAGGTGGACAAGGACAACATTATCTAATGCAGAATTTTTTTTTTATATATTCTAGAATTCCGTCAGGTACCTACAAATTGGGTCTGGTTAGTGTAAAAGCAATTGAGAGAAATCAGAAGCCTAGAGGTTACATTTCTGTAGAAGAGAGCTTAGACTGTTTCTAGCAAACTGAAGGCCTGATTTAGATCTTGGCAGACGGGTTACTCTGTCACGGATATCCCGTCCACCGAAACATAAATCCTGCAGGATATAATGTGATTGATATTATATTATATATCCGTCACTGTTGTGACAGAGTAACCTGCCCGCCAAGATCTAAATCAGGCCCTTACTTTGGGGGTCATTAGGATGACGGGCGGATCCTATCGGAATTCGGGACCGCCCGCCATAAGGGCGGGGGTCCCGTGGGGGTTATTAGGATGCGCCCGCCACAGTGGCGGGCACATCCTGCATTTATAACATTGTGGCGGGCGGTGCACCCTGCACCGCCCACCACAATGCTATAAATGCATGTATGCATTTGCATACACAAAGCGGCAGGCACCGCGCGGTGCCTACCGCATTGTATATGCAAATGCAGGGGGTACCACAGGTACCCCCCGTGTGCACCCCCCACCCCTCCTTCACTTTGGGGGCCTGCAGGGGGCCCCCTAAGTGAAGGCCGCATGCCTTTCCGTGGCGGCATCACTGCCACGGAAAGGCATCTGTCCTGGCCCATCGTAATATGGCTGGCGGTGTCTAATAGACTCCCCCACCATACTAAACCTTTTCCGTCCCGCCCGCAAGGTGACCGGGGCGGAAAAGCGGCAGACGGTCAGCCTGGCGGGGGCAATCCGCCCGCCATCCTAATGGGCCCCTTTCATTGGAAAAGTTATTTCAGTTATGGGTTGACACTTTAGCAATAAATGTTACAACTTTGGTGGGAGTCGAAAAAAGAAAAACATAATAGCACTTTTTGAATTAAAGAACAATTGCATTTATTTCTGGAAAATATCAATACAATATTAATGTAATTAATTCTTCATTTCCATTTTGCAAGTTTGTATCTTTACGTGTGTAACATTACTTCGAAAAAATTCAGTATTGCTTATTTAAATGTTATTGATATAGTTTCATTAGAGTCACTTTCATTCATATCAAGTGCAATAATTGGTTACTTTGATGTTGTACAGCCATCACATATTTTTTGTCTTAAAGTGAACTGCCACTTCTGCACGACTGTTAAAAATTAATAGTTGCAAAATAATAAGAAAACTCACCTTAATTGATAAAAGCGAACAAAAAAGTGTACATTCTCATAAAAAGACAGCAATGTTCTTGATTTTGTGTACCTTGATTTACTAAATATTCAAACAGAGATCATAAAAGCAAAGAGGATTGAACAACAAAAGTGTCATTGCAAATTAACTCACGTTACTATTTTAGCTGAAAGAAAAAGAAATTTGTCAAAATGTATTTTTCAAAAAGAATTTCTAAATTCTGGGTTTGGAGTGCTCACATGTTCCCTACCTATTTTAAGTGTATCTGCTTGTCTGGATCAAAACAATTTATATATATATATATACAATGATGTCTATATTTAAGTGTCCAACTGGACAAGATTATTTTAATGTAAGTAATTAAAATAACAGAATACAGGCATTACAAGAAGCGTGGCCAAAAAACAATACATTAATTAGGTCAGCAAATATTATACACCAGAGCAACTTAGCACATACTAATGAAAAGTATAAGGTTGTATCAGAGTGCAAAAAAGTCGACGACGTTTCGATCCCTTCAACACAGTAGTGGGATCATCTCCAGGACAAGACAATTAGTGCCTGAGACAGATGCCTGTTAGAATCTGTAAGAGGAAAGGATTGGAAGGGGGAGGAAGTAGAAAAGGGAGTAAACATGATAATATTTTTATTAGAAAAAAGGACGATCCGTGTTTATTTGCTCATAGTGAGAGTAAATCTTAAAGCTTAGCAGTGAACGGATGTGAGGCATGCTTGGAAGATGAAAAATGCATTGCATGGACGGTTGTGTATTCAAATTGTGAGGTGAGTTCACAGAGGCATGCAGTGGCATTTAGGATGATCATAATAACCAGCGATTATTGCTTGAGTTGAGGAACACTTGCACTGATTTAGCCGAGTAGTTCGAATTTTGTACTCGGCAATTAATAAATGTGATACAATGGTTAATTGTTTACCAAGGGCCTATGTAAAAGGCGAAGGGTATAGCTCAAAGTTAACGGAATGGAATCCTGGATGCGGATTGATGCAGAGCGGTTTGCGGAAACAATGCGCGTTAGTGGTTCGAACAATGCTCAAAGGAAAAATGGATGCACTGTAGGAATAAGTTATACGAATGAGCAAGCGCTGGAAAAATACATGCTATGGTGGGAACATTGTGTGTGCTAGGAAATGCAACTGGGTACAATCCCTTGAGTCGAAATAAGTGGTTACGATCAATGAATGAAGCTGCTTTTTGGCGGTCCAGTTGAGGATACTGAAGCATGAAACAATGGAGATACTGCTGCTGGAAATACAATCCCAATGTTCAAAGATCCAATCACAATATTAATGATTCCCATTCAGATTTCCTCAAATTTATAGATAAATAAAGGATAATCAAAGTTAAAAGTGTACTTTGCCACATTTCTTTTCACCTATACAACACAATCAACCTAACTATAGTTAAGGTAAACATATTTCTCCTTGTTATGCCTCACCTCGGGAGGCGTACGAATTTAGCACTTCCCCCATGTTTCATGACTTTGTAAATCTTGGGTTGCGTCAAATTTCATGGGTGTTGCGTGGAAAAACGCACTTGAACACCCATGGAGCGCCTCCCAGGGGCAGAGTAAGGTAACGCAGCTATTTGTACTGTGTCACCTTACTCATAATTTATGAGGCCACTCATAGCCACACAGGGTGGCTTACCGTGGCTTAATAAATTGAAATAAGAGGCCTGCGTCATGCATGTACCACTTTACGTGGTGCGAAAGTGATGCAGAGCTCTCACAAATGAACCCATGAGGCCTCATTTACGAAATCCCTTGCACCCCCGGAGCATCACTTTTTTTGACACTCTGGTAGTGCACTCTGCTGGTCCATATTAACAAAGCCACGAAAGCCACTTTTCGTGGCTTTTCATGGCCTTGTAAATATGGTCCCTTTCACACAATACTTGCCTGAAAAGGGCATGTGTGTTGCTGTGAGTGTTCTCACACAACACTCATGGAATCTGACTCAGTCCCAGATTTGCAGGATTTTGTAAACCTGGGAATGCATCAGATTCCTACGGGAAACAACCTTTACAACGCACTACCATTACAACGATTTTTTTACAACGCAAAAACCATTACAACGCATGTATTTACAACGCATGTTTTTACAACGCAGGTACCTTTACAACGCATACCATTACAACGTAAGTATTGGTAAGTATATAATTATATTTAAAATGTTATATGTTTGGATTTTTTTAGGGGTATTTTTATAATTATATTTAAAATGTTATATGTTTGGTTTTTTTTAGTGGTATTTTTAGGGTTCAGGGTCAGCTTTCAGTTTTTGGGTAAAAGGGTATTTTTAGGGTTCAGGGTCAGTTTTCATTTTTTGGGTAAAAGGGTATTTTTAGGGTTCAGGTTCAGTTTTCAGTTTTTGGGTAAAGGGGTATTTTTAGGGTTCAGGGTCAGTTTTGGGTTTTTGGGTAAAGGGGTATTTTAAGGGTTCAGGGTCAGTTTTCAGTTTTTAGGTAAAGGGGTAATTTTAGGGTTCAGGGTCAGTTTTCAGTTTTTGGGTAAAGGGGTATTTTTAGGGTTCAGGGTCAGTTTTGGGTTTTTGGGTAAAGGGGTATTTTTAAGGGTTTAGGGTCAGTTTTCAGTTTTTGGGTAAAGGGGTATTTTTAGGGTTCAGGGACAGTTTTGGGTTTTTGGGTAAAGGGGTATTTTTAGGGTTCAGGGTCAGTTTTGGGTTTTGGGTTAAGGGGTATTTTTAGGGTTCAGGGTCAGTTTTCAGTTTTTGGGTAAAGGGGTATTTTTAGGGTTCAGGGTCAGTTTTGGGTTTTTGGGTAAAGGGGTATTTTTAGGGTTCAGGGTAAGTTTTGGGTTTTTGGGGTACAGGGGTATTTTTAGGGTTCAGGGTCAATTTTTGGTTTTTGGGGTACAGGGATACAGGGTAAAAATAAAATAAAATAAAATTATATTTAAATTAAATAATTAAATAAATTAAATTTAAATTAAATCAATGAAATGAAATGAAATTAAATTAAATGAAATTAAATTCAATTAAATGAAATAATATTAAATTTAATTAATTTAAATAAAAAATAATATATATTAAATTAAATAATATATTTAATTAATATAATTTAATATAATTAATTTAAATTAAATGAAATGAAATGAAATTAAATTAAATTAAAATAAATATTAATTTTAATTAATTTAAATTAAAAAAAATAATATATACTAAATTAAATTAAATAATATATTTAATTAATATAATTTAATATAAGTAATTTAAATTAAATGAAATGAAATGAAATTAAATTAAATTACATTAAACTAAATTAAATAATATTAAATTTAATTAATTTAAATAAAAAAAATTAATATATACTTAGCAATACTTACGTTGTAATGGTATGCGATGTAAAGGTACCTGCGTTGTAAAAACATGCGTTGTAAATACATGCGTTGTAATGGTTTTTGTGTTGTAAAAAATTTGTTGTAATGGTATGCGTTGTAAAAGTATGCGTTGTAACGTCATACATCCGATTCCTACACCTCCAGAGGGGAGGCATAAGGGACGCACAACAAGTAGAAATACCTTTATTTCTCCTTGTTTGTCCTTTTTCTATGTGTGCTTTATTCTGCAACACACACAGAAAGAGAAAAACATCTCTTGTTTGTGCAGGAACACCACTACAATGCAGACACCCTTGCACCATTGCACAAGGGTGTCTGCCTTGCGCATGCCAGCTCCTTTTGGGCCAGTACAGGGGAGAAGGACAGAAATGTGAGGGATCTGATAGAAATGGCGCATTCCTACCCTTTTCTTTTGACGCATGGCAACGCAGCAAAAGGCTTGCTGAGCTGCCGTTCGGCAGAAAATCGTAAATCTTTATCACAAAAAAGAGCAACCTGTAATGATGTTAACTCACCCCCAAATGAGGACACTGTGATGCTGAGTGCTTCTAACAGGTTCGTTTATTTGCAATTGGGTATGCCTATTCACAAGAGCGCCGAGCGTCTACACAGGACAGGCTCCGGTCGCTTCTGCCTGCAATCGCCATTTGCGCGCTTCCTTTCTCCTTCGCGCATGCGCATGTGTCCCGCTCTCGCCTCGGCACACCGCGTCATCATGCAGGAGCACCGGGAGCTAGAGCGCAACACTACATATCTCCTCTTTTCCAATAACGCAGTGAAAATTATAAGTCCCAAGGTTCAACAGTCTTTTACTTCAAAGTCTTAAATTGAGTGGGTCGGACCACTATCCTCCCAGCACGGGTGCGTCTTACCAGAGTAGATTCTTCACGGGTACTTTCACGTGCGGGGCTCCTCACCATTCTCTGTGTCCCAATGTCATTCTCGGTGGAAGTGGTTTTTCTTGTTGTCGTAAATTCCTCTACACTCACTTTCTCGCACTCTTCCTTCTCTGCTTGTAATTGTCGTTCCTCTTGACTTTCCCCTCCTGCGATCATCTCTTCTGTCCCACTGGTATGTCTCTGGTCGCCTATGTCATTCTCTTGGCTTGTTGGCCATTGTACAATCTTGTTGATTTTTGCCATGCGGTCTTGGGACCACACTTTTCCATCACTGAGTAATGCGGCTCTTCCATACACCTCCTCCACTTGCAGGGGTTTGCTGTACTTTCTTTCTCCTTTCCTTCTGAGTGTGGCAAGCTTGACTCTCACCCATTCCCCTCTCTCTAGATCTGTGTCTTTGATATTGCGCCTCCGATTGTAATGATCAGTGTACACCTTCTGGGCCTTCTCTAGGTTGTGTGAACAACGGCTGGTGACCATTTGCTGGTGATCGTCTTCTCTCTCCAGACGACATTGTCTCTCATAAAGGGGAGTCTACCCCTCAAAATCTGGAAGGGGCTGTAGCCTATCGAGGCCGGGGTGATTCTGTAGGCCCACAGCATGCTCTGTATCTCCACCTCCCAGTCTTTACCTTGCATTATTGCGGCCTGTATGGATCCCATCAAGACACGGTTGAACCTTTCTACTTGTCCGTTGCTCGCGGGATGGTACACTGAGGTGTGTTTGGACTTAATCCCATTTCTTTCCATATACCTAGTCCATTTTTCCGAAGTAAATTGCGGCCCATTGTCGCTTAGGATTGTCCTTGGTATCCCTTCACGAAGAAACACTGAGGTGAGAAATTTCAACACCGCTTCGGAGTCCATGACTTCTTGAACATCTACCTCTGGCCACTTGGAATATTTATCCACCACGACACATAGGTACTTTGCTATTCCTCTGGTGTCTAACACTGGTCCTAAGATGTCCACCGCAATGTCTTCCCATGGGTTGCGGGGTTGCTCAAATGTACCTAAAGCCGGTCTCAGGGGTTTCAAAATCTTGTCCGCTCCCTGGCACTGGTCACACTCTCTCACATGTCTCTCTATTTGAATGTCCATACCAGGCCACCAGTACATTTGTTTCACACGTAGTTTCGTCTTCACGATGCCGAGATGACCTTCGTGTAGCTGGCTCAGCAGTAGCGGGATTAAGGTCGTGGGAGGAACCACTTTGTCGCTGCGGTACAGGAAGGTTGCCGAGTCACTCATTGACAATTCTTCCCGCACTTCATAGAATTTCTTCAGGGTTTCTTTCAGCCTTTTCTTCTCTGGCCAACCTGCGATCAGATAGTGCTTGACTTCTTTCATCTCACCGTCATCCTCATAGGCTTGGGCCCATTCTTGCCTGCTGATTGTTCTTTCCGAGTCTTTCATCGCAGCCACCATTTCATCCCCTCCTGGTAAGACTTCAGGTGCGTCATCCATGGCTGAGGCCCGACTAAGGTAATCTGCTACCTTATTGCATGTCCCTGGTAAGTACTCCACGTCATAAGTGTATTCCAATAATTTGAGGGTCATTTTTGCTATGCGTGGTGTTGCCGTATCATGACCAATTGAGGTGAGCACCTTGACCAGTGGTTTGTGGTCAGTTTGCAGTTTGAAGCGGGTGCCCCACAGGAACTGCCGGAATTTTCCCATGGCCCATGTCACAGCTAGCATCTCTTTTTCAATGACGCTGAATTTCTGCTCTGTGGGTGACAACGCCCGGGAGGCGAAGCTAAGGGTTTCCACGGTATTATCATCTCGCTCCTGCGCCAGTACAGCTCCTAAGCCTCTTTCACTGGCGTCGGTTGTCAGGATTGTGCGACCTGAGGGATCGTATCCATGCAGTGGCACCGCCTGACTTATGTTGATTTTCAATTCCTCAAACTCGCCTTGGGCTTCATCATCCCATTGGAACGCCGTCTTATCTCTTATGAGTTGTCTGAGCCTGTGAGTCTTTGTGGCAAAATGTCTGACAAATTTACTATAATACTCAGCCATTCCCAGGAATGATCTCACTTCATCCTTGTTGACTGGAGCTTTGGCTTCACAAATTGCTTTCACGTTTTGCCTTTTCGGGGTGATTCCGTGACTCCCTATCTCATGCCCGAGATAGGTGACTGCTGACATGCCCAGCTTGCACTTGTCCCACTCAGCGGTGAGGCCCTTCTCTTGTAGCACCGTCAGCACTTTGGTCAGTTTCTTATCGTGGTCTTCTCGGTTTGTTCCCATTATCAGGATGTCGTCCTGAAAGTATTGGACGCCTTCCACATCTTTGAATAGGCGGTGCATGAGTTTTTGGAAAACAGCCGTCGCTGACGCCAATCCGAAAGGCATGCGGCGATACTGGTAACACCCAAAAGGTGTGATGAAGGAGGTAAGCCACCTGCTCGCCGGGTGCAAGTCTATTTGATGGTATGCGGAGGTGAGGTCAATGGTGGAAAACCATGTCACCCCTCTCGTTTTGGCCAACATCTCTTCAATCCTCGGTAACGGGAATTTCTCAACTATAAGGCATTTGTTGAATTCGCGCAGGTCCACACAAAGACGCACCTTGCCGTTGGGTTTTCTGGCCACCACCAGGGGCGCCAACCATTCCGAGCTGTCGATTGGTTCAATTATTCCTTGCTCCTCTAGTCTTTGTAGTTCCTGTTGGACGGCATCCCTAACCGCAATGGGAATGTTTCTGACTTTGTGGGATACCGGACTCGCGTTTTCCTTGAGAAGTATCTTGTGTACACATTTCTCGAGTTTGCCAACTGTGCCTCCGAACACTTTGGGGAAGTCCTGCTTCAATTTCTCCAGTTCTGGCCACTTGCCATCATCCGTCAGTAGCACTTGTTCCTTGCCACCTGGGTCTAATTTTATTCCAAGGTCTCCCTGGTCTCTCCATCCCAGTACCGAGGGTCCTCGCTCCGCCACGTACAGCTTGCATACTGCCGATCTCCCCCTGAATTCAAACTTTAGGGTTCGGTACCCTACCATGGGAATTAGGTTGTTGGTGTACGATATCGGTCGTATGTCCGGTGGATTTAATTGCGGGCCAAGACTGGGTCCGAATTCTTCTTCCCATACCGATCTCTGTACAATGGAGTAAGGTGATCCAGAGTCAATCGTTATCCGGATTTTCATTCCTCCAATCAGCATGTCGGCTCGTGGTTTGTCTGAGCGTTTGCCTGATACCTCTAATACTTGTTCTTCGACACATAGAACCATGTCATCATCCTCCAGATCTTCCTCTGCTAGGTCTCCTGACGGGGAGTGCGCAATGTACTTCACCATTGACTTCTTCCCTTTCTTGCGACACACTTTCTCATAATGTCCGATCAAGCCGCAGAACGTGCACTTGGCGCGGAATGCGGGGCATCGCTTGTCCTGGGCTGTGTGTGCTGTGCTTCCACACCTGTAGCACGCAAATCTGTTGTCCGTGGATTGTTTTCCTGACTGTCCCGGTTTTCCTGACCATTTGGACACGTTTCTCCAGTCTCCTGCTGCTCCTCTCTGCCTGTTTGGGGACTCAGCTTCGTCAATTTTGTTGACCATCAGCCTTTGGGCGTTCTCCTTTTTTGCCGCTTCTGCGCAACGTTTTGAGAGTTCAGCTTTCATTACCATTGCGATCACCTCTTTCAGTGTTGCTTCTCCGTGTGCCCACAATTTATCCTGTACTGATCTGTTGGTGGTGTGCATTACAATTTGATCTTTGATGAAGTCATCTTGAAGTTGTCCATATTTACACGTGATCGCTAGTCGTCTCAGTGCTGCGACATAATCGTCTATGGATTCTCCTTCTTCTTGCTTCCTTTGTTGGAAGTTGAATCGATCAATGGAGACACACACAGCTGGGCGGTAGTGATTGTCTAGGTCCTCCAAGGCATGCTTGAAGACGTCGTCGTCCGCTGCTTGCCTTGTCGCGGGTACGATATTTGTGAACACCCTTATTCCTTCAGGACCTAAATTGTGTAACAGTAGTCGTTTTTTTCTTGCGCTAGAGAACGCTTCCCCGTTTTCATCTTCTAAGGCTTCTACATAGTTTTTGAAGTATTCCCTCCAATCCTCCCATTTCATCTGGGGTTCACCTGGTCTGGGTAGGAATGGAATGGGTGCCGTGAGGGATGTCGCCTGGTTACTCATCTTGGGCACTACCCTCGGTCCTTCACCTTGGTTCCCGGGGCTGCCTGGTGCACTGCTGCTTTCTCCTTGGTCCGAGCCTTCTCCCTGGCTTTTGGAGCTGCCGGGTGCGCTGGTATTTCTGTCCTGTAACTTGCTGGGGAGGTGTTCTTTTTCATCCCCCGTGCCACTATCACCTTTCTCTGCCAGGGCCTCAGTGGGGTGTCGTCACCGCTCTACCGTGCTGCTCCTGGGGCACTTTGTGGTAGGCCTTGGGGCACGTGGTGCCGTTGGTTGGGACTTGTGCGCTTCTGCCGCGCTCTTTCGTGAATAGTGTGCTTCCTCCCTGTTGCGTGCTCTCTTTTCTAGTGCCCCAACGATTTCCGACCTTGGCGCGTAGCCTGGCGTCGCAGTCGCAGTAATTTTCGTTGTTTTTTCTTCGGGGTGAAGTTGGTGGGGGATCCCACTCCTCGTCGCTACTGTAATGATGTTAACTCACCCCTAAATGAGGACACTGTGATGCTGAGTGCTTCTAACAGGTTCGTTTATTTGCAATTGGGTATGCCTATTCACAAGAGCGCCGAGCGTCTACACAGGACAGGCTCCGGTCGCTTCTGCCTGCAATCGCCGTTCGCGCGCATCCTTTCTCCTTCGCGCATGCGCATGTGTCCCGCTCTCGCCTCGGCGCACCGCGTCATCACGCAGGAGCGCCGGGAGCTAGAGCGCAACACTACACAACCCATATGTAATCTTTTACTGTGCTTAGCAGTTTGCATTTCTTGTTGTTTAAATATGGGTTCCATAGCTGCCCAATCAAGAGAAACAAAGCTTGTTTTCACTGGAGCTGGAACCTACCTCCTTCAGTCCATGTTTATTTAATTATTATGCCACATTAAAAAGCCATTTTGCAGTAGTAGACAAGCTTGAACCCACCTGCAACATAACATTGTAGCTGGATACCTGTGAATAAAGGAAGTCCTTCTCACCTGGGGGATCTTAGTGAAGTTACCATTAGACGTGGGGGGGGGGGGGGGGGCACGGATATGGATCACAAAGCTGACACCGAAAATGGCTGCCTCCATGTGCTTTCTGTACAAGTGTCACTTTGATTGCACCAGCGCCAGTGGGCCACCAGCAAAGCTGCAAATCAAATCTTTATTGTTTTCAGCCATGACAGCTTTAACAATTAAAACAGTACAGATTAAAACCTAATATAGAAGAAATTCACAATTGATTCTTAAAATCACAAGGTTAAAAAAAATGGTTCAATACAATCAGCAAATGTAAAAATTCCAGATGTATTTGTCCATGTGCCCAAATTATGATTTTGCATTATTTCTTTTGCAAAACAGCAACAATTCTATCAGCTATAGGAAAGCTAAAGGTCGGCCTTGAGCCGTGATACTTGGTGGCTATCGCAAGGCAAGGCAAGCTATGTGCTTCATGAAACTGCCCATTTCAAGAGGTGGGCTAGCACTTTCTGATTTTAAGTTTTATGATTGATGGCTATGGCTCAACGTATACCTGCTTTAATTGATGACTCACAAAATCAATTCTCTATATTTTTTCAATTCAGTATCACGCCAAATTGTAGGGTCTTCTGATAACTCATGTTGACACAAACTACTTCAAGCGAGTCCAATTCAAAGTTATTCGTGTAGGTAAGTATCTTTGGAAGAAATGGGCTAATGTTTTCTGTATCTCATAGTCACAATTTATCACTTCAATATATTTTTCATGATCATGCAAATCATGCATGGTCCAAAATAAATGTAAATGTAAATGTGTTGTATTTGTAAAGCGCACGGCTGCCCATGCGACGGGGCGTCCCAGCGCTGCACTCATACCGCTGTGGAACCCTTCCTGGCTTTTCCATGTGAAATGTCCACTCCTGGGAACCCCCAAGGTGAAGCCAGGCATCCAAGCGCTGCTGGGGCCGTTGTGGAGATTAAGCAAGCTATTGCCCAGAGTCACAGAGTGGGACCCATGATTAGACTAGGCACTGAGGCAAGAATTATCAGGTCCGGGGAGATTGAGTCCAAGAGCCACCAAGGCAGGAATTGAACCCTGGTCCTGGGCCAGACCTCTGCATCAGGGTCTGCCGCTCTAACCATTGAGCCACGCTTCTCCACAAACTAGTCCTTTCAACCGTGGGGCAGCTGTAAGAGAAGGAATTACGGCAATCTTTCTCGGAAAAACAAATGGAATACGAACTAATTAAAAAAAATACCTATATTTACGGGATTACTTCTGAAAAACAGAGTTAATATGCTGTTGGATAAAATTGATTTACTCGAACTTCTGAAAACTGTGTAAAGATCTATAAAGATTAGAGAGCTTTATCACATAGTTAATAATCCAGTCAAAGATGACACAGAAAGTTTAGCTCATAAATGTTCTGAGAAATAAGGTTAAGAAACAGATCTAGAAGAAGTTTTTACAGCAGTTGAAAGGGTGTATAAATCAACTAGTTTAAGGTTGCAACAGCTTAAAGTTTAAAATACAAGATATGCTCTGCAGAAGTTACCTAAATGGAAGGGTGACGGTTGTAAATGCCCTTGAGATCATGCAGGTGCTAACGCTCTTCATGTCTTTGTGGACTGTATACATCTAAGAAAAGCCTGGATTGAAGCTACAGCTGCAGTTGTGGCTTGTATGCAGTCTGATCTCAGTCTTACGCCCCCCAGGTGTGTTATGCTAGGTGCAGGGGTTATGCTGTGTCCCACAGGTACACTTCATTTATGTTTAATGGTGTCGCGGTAACAGGATTGAGCATGACTGGACTGGACGAATCATAGCCCAATAGTGGGATCTGATATATTGAACCTAGGAACTCGAGACTGCTTTCGGCGACAATCACTTTGCCTTGAAATGGGGATTATTCATTCATGATCTTTAATGTTAATAATAAGGTCAGGTAAGACTACAAATCAGACTGTAAATATATTCTATGATTGTTGTGATCGATCTTACTGTGAATTTATCTTATTTTTGAAATATAAATGAGATATGTGATGCTTTGTTGCCCTCCACTCAATAAAAAAGAAACATTATGCTTGTTTATGTCTCCCTTTCATCCAATCACAAGCACTTGTTTATCAGCCTCCCTGCCACTTCTATGATATATAGGTTATAATTTGCTCATTGGCTCAGTTTAAGAACCTTTTATGTTCATGAGGTTGAAAGCTCTGAACAAGTATTAGTAACCATGTCTGGCAGAGACTGAATTGAACCAGGGGTGGGGGGGGGGGGCGCTTTTATGCGTCCCTCTCATAGAAGCAGGGGGGAGGGCAGGAAGGGGCTACCTCGCCATAAAGCCGTGAATAAAGAATTGTACCTGGGCAGGACAACAGGGTCAGTAAAGTAGAACTCCTGCTTACATGCCACATTGGTATTTATTGTCTACATCTATCCACGACTAAGTGAATGCTTCATTTGCTTTAGTCTGCTGCCCTCCTGTGGTGGAATATTATAGCAGTGGAAGAGCAAAAGTGATATTCCATGTTAGTAAGTAGTATCAGGATATTTTGTGTGACACCTTTGATACCAAACTTATAAAAATCATCTAAAGCCGATATTGTTTCGCGTCTGGACCTTTACAGAATCTTAAAACGTGAACAGATAGATGGCCGGAATTTTCGTCTGGGAAAGGTGATTGCTCTTGCTTTGATTAATCCCAAATCCCAGAATGCTAATAAAGTTAGCAATACTAACAGAAAGAAAAAACTTTTTTTAATGGATGTATGCCCGTAACATTTGATAAACACAATACAGTGGGTAAAGACAGCTTTGTGCGTTAAGAGTATCTTAATCACAGACATAAGCATTTAAAAAAAAAAAAAAAAAAAGCATTTGCAAAGTTCTCTTACCTATGACTGCCACTGGCTTTTGTGATGATTTTTAGCCATGTGTACAGCAGCACAGCTGACAATGGAGGGCTGGTAGAAGGGGCTAGGGTATAGGCTGGACTGACCCATTGCTGTTGTGGGCAGAAGAAAAATGTGAATGAGACAATAGCAAACCATTGGACGTAGAGGGCTGGATTAAAGCCAATACAAGTAAGTATAATATTCAAATACGTTTAGTAAAATCAAAACGTCTTGGCTACTACCAGACCTAAAAATCTAATAATGCAAATGTTGCATCAGCATAGTGTTAGGAGAAAAAACCTTTTAAAAAGGGAAAATAAAATGAGTTGCATACAGCAAAGGAAAATTGGGTGGGTAAAGACATGGGAAAGAAAAAGGCAGTGAAATAGTTAGGATGAAGAGCAGAGAAAAGTAGAAAAGTGGAGAAAAGTAATTTAGAGCCGCAATTTGCACCAATTGTGCATGATTTCACAGTTGTTATGCCTTACCATCTCAGCCAAACCAAGCTTTTATTTCTTTTTTTTTTTTTATTATTTTGATTGATAACAAAGAAATAGGTGGTGGTCGTCACAATCAAGGCATAGAATATTACAGAAGAGCGCAGGAAACTATGGCATACACTCAGTGATCATGGTATAGAGGCATTGGTAACATCACATCACTTTACATTCACAGCACAAGAGATTCGTCAATCGGGAAAACCTGGGGGGGTTCACAGATAGTACCTCTGTATTCATTCCAGTTGGTCCATGTCGCTGTCCATTTCCGTGGGCACCCCCGCGCCTCGTACACCGTTTTTTCTTGGAGCATGCACCAATCCATATCAGTTTTCCACAGTCCCACTCTAGGAGGTCTGTCCGCCCCCCACTGCCTAGCAATGTTCCTTTTGGCTATTACAAACCCAAGTGTGGCCCATAACCTCCCACTAGGTGACAGGTCAGTTGGTTCCCATATGTTTAACAGGCACCTTTTTGCTTCCAGTCTGAGCCTAACCCCCCAGACCTCCTGCATACAGCGGGTCACCCGAGCCCAATAGTGATTCAGCCGTGGACACTCCCACAATATATGAAAGTAAGTCTCCATCTCTCCACACCCCCGCCTACAGAGCCCATCTGCACTCCGACCCATTCGTTGCAATCTAGTCCCTGACAGGTAAGCACGATGTAAGAATTTTAGCTGGATGAGTCGGAGTCTGGCTGATATGGCAACCTCCTTAGGGGAGGCAAGTGCCATTCTCCACTCTTCCTCGTCTATTTCAAGGCCATCAGCTTCCCATTTCCCTTTGAGGGGGAGAAGTAGGTCTGGGGAATTGTTAATGATTTTCTTATACGTGAGTGAAATGGCGTGTTCGGGGAGGTGGCCGTCCAGGAGTCTGTCCTCCAGCGGGGAGGATGCCGGGGGTTGCGTTCCTGCAGGAATGTTAGTCCGGAGGGAGTGCCTAACCTGCAAGTATCTGAAGTGTTCCGAGTGGGCGAGTTCGTAGGTCTGTTGGAGCGAGGCAAATGGCACCATCCCCTTCGGGCCCACAGGTCTCGGATGTGGGAGATGCCTATGAGGTCCCAGTTACGGAACCCTTTGGTTTGACCGAGTGCACCTAGTTTCTCCGAGACCCACAGAAGGGTAGCCATCGTAAGAGTGTCGGCCCATCCTAACTTGTGTTGCACAATATGCCACAACTGCACTGAATGTTGCGTGGGCCCTGTCAGTAGATAACGTCCCGGCTTAGAGTAGAGTGCCGCTTCAAAGTTACCGCCCTTCAAGATCCATCGATCCATACCGTAAGCCGGATCATTCCCGTCGCTGTATGTGCCCTGGTTATTGGCGGAGAGGTGTGCAGTCCAGTAGTATTTGCGAATGTCCGGGAGCGCTATACCGCCATCGAACCATCCCAAAGTCAATTTCTGAAGGGATATGCGGGGTGTTCCTGACAATAACAGCTCCCTCTGTGTGGCCTCAATGGAGGCAAAGTAGGATGGTGGTACCAGGTCTGGGTAGTTCTGGAGGGCGTAGAGAAACCTCAGCAGTGCCATCATTTTAAAAAGCACCGCCCATCTGAGGAGGGAGAGTGGGAGCCGGCGCCAGGAGGCAGCGTCCCTCTTGAATCTCTGCAAAGGCAGGAGAAGGTTCCTTTCGTACCTGGTCGACGCGTCTTTGGAGATAAAGATCCCCAGGTAGCGAAACCCCTCTGTGACCATCGTGATCGGACAGTTTCTAGGGAGCGCGGGGGCAGCGCCTTGGAGTACATAAAGGATGGACTTGCCCCAGTTAATGCTGTAGCCAGAGTTTTTCCCAAAGCTGGTAAAAATATCCATGGCCACTATTAGGGACCTGTGGGGTCTCGTGAGGAAAAGGAGGACGTCGTCCGCATAGAGTGAGATCCTGTCCTCCCACCCGTCAGTCCATCGTATCCCTTTCATGGACAGGTCCTGCCTGATCCATGCGGCCAAGGGCTCCAGTGAAAGGGCAAAGAGGAGGGGCGAGAGGGGGCACCCCTGTCGTGTTCCTCGTCCGAGTTCAAATACCTCAGAGACTTTGTTGTTGACAGAGACCTGAGCCAAGGGTGCCGAGTAAAGGAGGCGCACCCACCCGATGAAACTCGGGCCGAAGCCCAGTTTGTGGAGGACCACCATCATGTATGACCATTCGAGCGTATCGAACGTCATTGCTGCGTCTAGGGACACCACCACCACGTCCTCCTGGATGGTGTGACATCTACCCAACACACCGTGCAACCTGCGGAGGTTGAGCGCCGTGTTGCGGTGGGGCATGAAGCCCGACTGGTCCGGGTGGACCAGGGTTGGTAGGACGGGTTTGAGCCTGTTAGCGAGGACTTTGGCTAAAATTTTGGGTTCTGTATGACATTGTTCTGGATATGGGCCTGTAGGAGGCACAGGAGTCCCTTGGCTTCCCTTCCTTGTGGATGGCCACTATTGTGGCAATACGCTGGTCACGAGGTAAAATGCCTCGATCCCTGCTCTCCTCAAACATCCGTTTTAGGTAAGGGCCAAGGCCACCGGGTACGAGCTTGTATAGTTCTATTGGAAGTCCGTTTAGCCCCAACGCTTTTCCGGGCCGGAGATCTCCGATCGCTCGAGTCAGCTCTCCACACCACTGGAGTCAAGCTATCCTGTCTGAAGACGGCTGATAGCCAGAAACCGGTCCTAGGATGCTTGATTCCGGTCCAGGGAAGACATGGCTTGGCAGTTCGGGCTGGACTGTTCCCATGAGGCACAGGGTCAAGGCTGATTTGCATATGGCCATGTCTGAACTGGGGTGGTGTGGAGTGCAAAAAAAAGATGGATTTAAGCCCAGATCTCTGTACTGGGGTGAATGTATGACATTGTTCTGCATTCTGTCCATCAATTGTTGTTTTTGCACTAGTTCCCATGAACCAAGATGCCCTAGGGAGTCAGATGCACTTGCAGGTGAGGTGGAGAAGGCAAAAGAGTTGAAAACGAACAAACTAGTCATTCAGAAATTTCCCACTGCCCTTTTGTTTGGGGTATAGGCGGTACTTTGTAGCAGGGACCTTTAAGTCCTAGACTCACTCCCTTTTTGCAGGCCAGGGTAGATATCGCCATGGAATCACTGCTGATAATAAAATGGTGAGCCTTCATTTTATATTATGGATTTAATTAGACTCGTCACATGTTCAAGAGAATTTGCTTATGAACTTTCCCCTTGTCATCTTTTCCGCACTGTGGACTTGACCAATGTCTTATTTATTCTGCAGTAGAAAATAGGGCGTTAAAAGTAAGTAGATAGAGGTGCTTACTGACGGGCCATCAGGGACAGGCAAGATAATGGCAAACCGCTTGGTCAATACGGGTAGAAGCACATCGGGCCCAGATTTCATTACAAGACCGGAGGCTACCATTATGCATATAACTTTTAATGCAACTCCAAACAGCCGCATATGTCACAAAGCAATAGTTCCAATGGAACATTCTTAACAAAACAATTCTAGTAAGCACTAGGCAATCAGACTCTTTTAAATGCGGCTCCAAGCAGATAAGTCATGTTTTCTCTTACTCTCTTTTGACATTGCTGCTCATGTTTATTTATTACTATTCATAACATGTATTTATTGTTAGCCTAATACTGTTACATTTCTGCCAATATCAATTGGTAAATTGTGATGTTTTTATTTGATTTCCTTGCTGTTTTTCACGCGGGATGTTAATGTGCCCTTTGCTGATTGCTTCTCTCAATCCTTTTGGAAGGCTTTGTTTTGTTCCCTTCCCCTTGTCTGTTCGAGCGTCCGACCTCCAATTTATGGAGGTCGGCTCCCTCTCTATGTCTGTTTTTTCGCCGTTTTTCTACCACGTGTAAACCTCCCATTACCGATTATTCTTCATCGCCTACCTTTCCGGAATTATTCTCTATATTTCCACCTCCTTCGTATTCCGCCTTGTTTTTCCATTTTCCCCGTCTTTGCCGTACGCAAAGATTTGAGGAAAAGCCCTTAGCAACACACGCGCTGCATGTTGTGGTTGCCTGCTTGCTTTCCTCGGCCCGCACGCTCACAATGAGCGTCTCTGAGCAACCAGCTGATCGCGATCAGAGAAACTGTCAGTTTTCCGACACGATCAGCTGACTTACACGAAGGACCTCGCTTTCCCTACGTTTTAACGTTATTTAAGCCTAAAACTACCCTAATTTATGCTCAATTTAATTCCTTTATAACAAAATAATTTACATAACCAAAAAAATAAAAAATAAATAAAAGGGGAATACTATTTATTTAATTCATATTTAAAAAAAAAAAAGGGGGAGAACAAGAGAGAGAATTATTTATTATTATACCTTCCTTCTCATCTCTATAATGTCTGACTCAGATTCAGAACAAGACAATCTTTCTCTTCCCAACATTGACAATGAGGCATTTAAATCTCTTATTCATAAAGAAATGAGGTCTTGTATGTTCTCTACACTTTCTAAAGTCATGGCATCTAAGAGATCCCTTTCTCCTGAAGAGGAGGATGAATTTCAACAGGGATTTGATAATGATAATGACCTCACTGATTTAAGGGGTAAAAAGATTTAAAAAACTAAAAATATTGACTCTACCCCTAAGAGCACTATTTCAGGTCCTAGTACCTCGGGTGTCCCTAGCGGCACAACATATAAAGGTGCCCACCGCGGCACAAATTTTAAAGGTGTCCTCAGCGGTACAACCTATCCAAGTGCTCGAAATAATGAATCTACCTGCCATGATGATTTTGATAACCTTGTCCATGATGACCATAATGATACTGCCTCAGATTTCCCTGATGAATACATCCTCGATTTGGATGAAGATGACCAAGATTTTGAATCTATTGATGATAATTTACCCTCCTCCTCGAAGGATAGCATTTTAGACCCTCTTGGTCAAGAAATGTTTTCACCTCTTAACATTAGACATCCTAGGAGCTCTGATTGGGCTCCTTTGGAACCTGTTAGCAAATTTATCACCAAGTGGATCAGAAATCCTCTTGAGAGAAATACTCGCAATCTCTTACGAATGGAATGCTCAAGACCTTCTATTGAAGGCAAAGTCTGCCAGACACCCAATCTCGATCCAGAGCTGATAAAATATCTCTTCAAACTCGGTAGGGATCCCAGGAAGGGTATGGAGAGATCCCTTAAAATTTGCCAGGACCGAGTTCTTGATATCTTAGGTCCCCTCACTAAAATTATTGATGCCGCTGAAGATAGTCACATCAATGGCTCCACCTTGGACACTAACCTTATCCGTGGTTGGAGTCAAAGGGCACTAGTTCTTTTAGGAAACGCAAATGCCGGTCTCAACTCTGAAAGAAGGAGAGTCGTTCTTACTAAAATTAGCCCAAAGTTGAGCGACTTAGCTGAAAAAGAGCCCTCTCTCAATCCTAAAGGGCTACTTTTTGGTGAAGACCTAATCAAGACATTAGGTAGATATGTGTCAACCTTTACAGCCCTGGATAAAGCTCATCAGAATATGAAGAAAGGCTTCAACCCCAACACTAATAACCTTTTTGGCAGGGCCGGAAGAAGGGGCCAATCTTTCGGCCGTTTCAATCGTAGGCCCTACGGTAGATCCAGAGGCTTCGACACTAGAGGCAGTTACCAATCCTCCTACCAACCCCAATTTTACCCTCCAAGAGGAAGAGGCTTCCGCTCGAGAGGTTCCAGACCAAGAGGAGGACCTAACGACAACAACCCACAAAGTAAGTGCTTTGATTCCTTTTTCCCCTCCCACGAAAGTGGGAGGCAGACTAAAATTCTTTCTCGAGAACTGGAAACTTATCACACTAGATCCATGGGTTCTGAACACTGTTACCGGTTTTACAATAGATTTCATAGATACCCCAATTCAAGTTTCTTTTCCAAGAGTAATGTCTCTTTCTCCAGATCAAGAAGTTATTATAGAAGAGGAGATTTCTTCAATGCTCCAGAAAGGCGCAATCATAGAAGTCCCTATGGAATTTCTGAGGTTTATAAGTACTCTCTTTCTTGTGGAAAAAAATGACAAAGGTTGGAGACCCATCTCAGGGAACTCAACAAGTTCCTTGTTCACAGACATTTCAAGATGGAAGATATCCATCTTCTGAGAGATCTCTTGTTAGAAGGAGACTGGTTAGTCAAACTAGATCTCAAAGACGCCTATTTTACCATCCCTATGGCCAAGGAAGATCAATCCTTCCTACAATTTATTTGGAAGGACCGACTTTATCAATTCCAAGCTCTCCCCTTCGGTCTCTCATCAGCCCCTTGGTGCTTCACCAAAATAATGAGAGCAGTCGCATCCTCTCTAAGAGAGAAAGGGATTCGCATGATTATTTACCTAGACGATATCCTTATCATGTCTCAAGACTTTACTCAAATTCTTCAAGATCTCAAAACTGTTATGGATCTTCTAGAAAATCTAGGCTTTATTGTAAACAAAGAAAAGTCAATACTGTCCCCCTCAAAGTCTATGGAATTCCTAGGTTTCACTGTAGACACCTCCAATTGTCTTCTCCTTCTTCCCCCGAGGAAGATTTCCAAAATCAAAAAAGAAATAAGACATGTCCTCAAACATCAAAATCTTTCCTTAAGAGAACTAGCCAGACTCCTCGGTCTTCTCTCTTCCTCCATTCAAGCCATCTTTCCAGGCCCTCTGAATTATCGAGCCCTCCAAAGGATAAAAGGAAAAGCTTTGAGATCAGGTCTCTGGTACGGAGACCGTGTTTCCCTGAATCAAGAATCTGTTTCAGAACTAACCTGGTGGTTGGAGAATTTAGATGCTTGGAATGGCAGAGCAATATTCGGTTCAACGCCAGATTTTATTTTGGAATCAGATGCGAGCCTTCATGGCTGGGGTGCCTGTCTCCTAGATCAAAATACTGGTGGAATTTGGCCTCAAGAGGAGTCTTCTCACCATATAAACTATCTAGAACTGACTGCGGGTCTTTATGCTCTAATGAGCTTCAAACACTCTCTTCAAGGCAGATCAGTAATTCTAAAAATGGACAATATGTCCGCTGTTGCTTACATAAATCACCTGGGTGGAACAAAGTCGGAGGATTTGTAAAATTTAGCCAAAAAACTTTGGATCTTTTGTCTAGAACACAAAATATCTTTAAGAGC
This sequence comes from Lissotriton helveticus, assembly GCF_964261635.1. NCBI lineage: Eukaryota > Metazoa > Chordata > Amphibia > Caudata > Salamandridae > Lissotriton > Lissotriton helveticus. The sequence continues at coordinate 151,334,686 of NC_136069.1, forward strand.
AGAATACCTTCCAGGAGATTCCAACCTTTCTGCAGATTGGAATTCCAGATTCCTCTTGTATCATTCCAATTGGAAACTCAACACCTTAGTATTCAGATCCCTCAACTATTTCTGGGGTCCCTTTCAAATAGACCTTTTTGCGAGCAGACTATCTTTTCAACTAGACCCTTATTACAGCTGGATGCCTGATCCGGGTGCTCTAGCAGTCAACGCCTTTCTTCAATCATGGGTGGGAGTCAACGCTTATGCCTTCCCTCCCTTTGCCATGATCCAGAGGGTCCTCCAGAAAGTGAGACATCAACATGCCTCCATTGTCCTGATAACTCCCTTTTGGACTTCACAAGCCTGGTTCCCAACTACTCTAGAGATGTCTTACGATCTTCCCTTCCTAATTCCTCCTCTCAACAACCTTCTCACTGACAGAGACGGTCAAATTCACCCTCTTGTTCAAATAGGGAAGTTGAACCTTCTTGCTTGGAGAGTGTCAGGAGATCCAATGATCTCGCAAGACTTTCGTCTACAGCTTCAACTCTCCTCGGAGAATCTTGGGCTCCAGGAACACACTACCGGTATAACAACATCTGGAAAGTATGGTTACGTTGGTGCTTGGAAAGGGACTTGGATCCCGTGGAAGCACCTATCGTTGATATAGTCAATTTTCTCGGGGAACAATTCGACAGAGGTTTAAGTTATAGATCTATCAATTGCTATAGATCGGCTATTTCTGCTGGTCATTCCCTGGTCAACAGTAAAACGGTAGGTAAAAATCCTATCATTTGTAGAATTCTTAAAAGTATCAGACTTAGAAGACCCCCCAAACCTAGATATCAATCTTTGTGGGATGTTAAATTAATTCTTGACCTTTTCTGTAATTGGCCAGATAATTCACTTTTGAACAGAAAGAACCTTTCTATTAAATTAGCTACCCTACTTTGTTTAATTTCATGTAGTAGAGTTTCTGATGTTAAAGCTCTAGATATTTCTTATAGATCTTATGATATGTTTGGAGTTAAATTTGAACTCCACAGAAGGACTAAAACTATGTCCGATTCCATTTTCTATCCTCGTTTTGATATTTGTAAAAAACTTTGTGTTGTGGATTGTATGAAACAATATGATTTGAGAATGCATGCTCTTCGCCCTTTTGGTGTTAATCCGTTGCTTATATCCTTTGTTAAACCTCATAAGGGTATCTCCTCTGCTTCTATTGCAAGATGGGTCAAAATTGTTATGAATTTTGCTGGTGTTGATCTAAATATCTTCAAACCACATTCCATCAGAGGTGCTATGGCCAGTAAGTCCTTTTGGTCAGGAGGTAAGTTAGATGATATCTTTAAAGCTGCTGATTGGTCAAATTCTAGAACTTTTGCTCATCATTATTGTAAACCAATCACTCATATGTCTGATGTTGTGTTACATGGCTACCAACATGCATAATGGTAGCCTCCGGTCTTGTAATGAAATTGCGATTCTCCTATTTACATGACTAGAGAATCTGGATTTCATTAAAGACACGGAGGCTAGCATTATCCCTCCCACCCTTCCCTGGGTGGTTGATGGTTAATTTTTTACTTACTGTTTATTTCTTCTAAATATTTTTCTAAATGCAATTGATAGAGCGCGCGGGTCGACCAATAATTTCGCCACTTCTGGCTTCGGGCCCATATATTTCAAATCACCATATACATTGATCAGATGACCTCACGCTCTGCTATCAGATATTTGTGAGTTCCTTTCGTTATTCTTCAGCGTACCCGACTTACCATCCACCGACACGGGTACCTATGACCACAATGGATCAGGGAGCTAGCTGTAAAAGGAAAGGCAGCAAAATACAAACCCAACAAAATAATATTCAATACCTTTTGTAAAATGACCACGGACAACTGGAAGTTTTAAAGTCTTTATCTAATTTAGTAAAATTCAGAAATCATCAAATTCACAGTAATTAAGCAATCGATAATCAGAATAACAGAAAGTACATAGCTGAATAGCAAATAAGTCAGAGCAACCATTTATAAACTAATGGAACCAGGACACACTTAAATGAAGGATCCCGGAATTAGAACGTTTAAGATGAATCACTAAAGATGGGATAGGCTTTGATTAGGACTAGTATTCTAGATTTATTTCAAGGGAATAAGACAGGAGTTCGGGACATTTATATAACTATAGGAGAGTCTATGAAGAGAGACACGCTATGCTTTAAGGCAAAAGTTCTTTAGACAGTTTAAGTAAGGAGGTTCTAGACCATATCAGGAAATGACAAACTGCAATGCAAAATATTATTTCTAACAGGTAGGGTAACATAGGAACACGTTATGGAACAAATGCAAATGACTTTATGATTCAATGGTTGCGGAAAAGCATGGAAAATTAACATATGCAAAGGTATGTCTTTATTAAAGCAAAGGACAGAAATATAGGAAGGTGCAGTTTCAGGAGATTCTGAGTAATATTTACCTAGACTGGTGTGAAAACCAAACCCTGGCCACTGGTCAGTTAAGGACAGGAAACCCTCAAGGAAGGATACCCCTCAAAGGACGGCAGGTGCAGAATGGACACCCAGGACAGGACAGGAAACCCTCAGATTAGGAATCAGGACAGGACCTCTCGGACAGGACCCTCAGGACAGGACCAGCACCCGCAGTTCGGAAGCAACGCCTGCGCTCCACCCTCTCTGCAGCTATCGATAAAGACCCCGATTGGGTCAGCGAACTCCCAGCAAAGTGCTCCGCCAGCACTTTAAGGTTTAGTAAAACCTTAGTCTATGGTCAAATTTCGGACAGAGTGCTCCGCAGTACTCTGTATCTTCAGTCACCTATTGAGTGCGTTGGGTCAGTGACAGGTCAGCTAAACCAGACAAGTCGGACAATTTCCCTAGGTGAACCCAGGGTAGTTATACTGTTTTGGGACGGTGTACCACCCCCCAATGTTGCAAAGTGTCAGAATCCCTCAATTTGGATTGGTCCTAAGGTAGGCTTTGGGTAACACACCAATCAGAATAGACTATTTGGAGGCCTAATTTACATCTCTGGGTACCGCCTAGCGAGATTGGGGTTCCCATGAGAAAGCCGCACAGAATACAATGAAGAGAATACATTTTGGTTACAATTGAGCATAATCATGATGCTTCTGCTGGGTGAGGTGTCCCTTTCCCAGGGTGGCTCTGGCATCAACCTTCTTTGGCCTGAATTCAATGCCATAGCAACTTCTGGCGAGTCTGCGCAGAAATACCCTCCAAGATGGACTCCCCAGCCCAGCACCCCTCCGAGTCGAGGATACATGAAAAGTAAGCGAAAACAAATTAATACATAGAAATAAATGTATGTAAACACATCATTGGGTTTGTACTTTAAACTTATCATTATAAAAATATACTATGCAACTGAAATGTTAGCAACATATACACGCTCACAAGAGCATTACCACGTTATTCACGAAAGCTGTGTATTACGCATGCGCACCCTTTCCCACCAAAACTTATAACTACGTCAGGTCACATGAGTGTGACTGACGCATGCGCAGAAGAACTTTTCAAGCGGCGGCCATGTTTTAGAGACATGGATTAGTTGTATTAGAAAACACATACGTAAGCTTCCTCTACCTCGTTCGAATATAAAAATAAAAGATTAGTAAGACGTACAATTTATTAATTGATTACACACGGGCGAGGTTCTTGACTCGAGCAAGTCGCGATGCGAAGCTTGCTCTATCAATCCCCTCTTTGATGATATTTACTATCATCACAAAAATAATGGAACCAGATGCCAACTTCTCACACCGTATACATCTCTATCTCTTCCAACAAGCGATTTAGCTTCTCTTTCTCTTTTTTGGTAGGGTGAGAATTTTTCACCTTTTTGTATATCTGATTATTCATTTCCTCTAATTCAAGCTCATCCACACTTCGTTTCACTCCTCTGGCATTCACTTGATGCTTTCTGGTGTGCTTACGACACTTGCAACAGACAAATATGAAAAATAGGATAAGACCTATAATTCCAATTGGCATCAGTACCTTAAACAATAAGCTTTTACCTAAGCTAGCAAGCCAATGACCTACATTTGAGAGACCATCTACCAGTCTCTTCCAGGCACTGTCAACCTCGAGTGGTTTGAGTTCCCTTTCCAAATTAGTAATGTTTTTCATGTATCTTTTGAGCTGCACACTTTTGTCCGGAATATAAGTGCAACAATGTTGCGCCTTCAACATCCGGCAGACTCCGCCCTCTTTTGCTAATAAGGTGTCAAGAGCAAGTCTGTTCTGCAAAACCATTGATCTGATCGCAACCATTTCGGTATTGACCAGCAGAAATCCATGAGCTGTGTCAGTAGACAACACATCCACTATAGTGGACAATTTGCAAATTCTGTGAGTGTTCAGAACCACTCCCACTCCAGGTATCAGTGCACTGAAAATACTACCCATTATTTCACCTACGCTTTCTCTTTTACTACGCACTAAGCCATTAGTATTTTCACTGCTTCCAGCAACTTTGTTCACATGGTATATTTTCGGGAAGACAATGCCAAAGTAGCAGCTTCCATACCAGTGATCCGGCAATTTGAAATAAGCCTTGTCTCCACATATATAATAGATTCCAGGAAACACAGGCTCTGACCCATTTTTGAAACCCCATCCTCCAATTACCTTGTAATTATGTTCACATTCACTGGAACCAATGAAAATGTTATTATAATAGCTAGTCTTCTAGCGGTGAAGACATAGCTTTCCTTTCTTTTCAAAATCCAGCAACAGAGCAGGACCCGCCCCACCATTTGAGGTGCCTTCCATGTTCTCAGCCCATTTTGGCCTTTTCTGTTTTTCGTCATCTGCCTTTCTTTGTATTTTTATTCTCCTCTTCTCTGCCATGTTCAGGAACATCTTTTCCTGCTCACGCAAAGAACAGGTCAAGTTATCTCTGTGTGCGTCACCTATGTCTATATTACCTATAGTCAGAAAGTATTCGCCCATGTAGCGAGTAACGTCACTTTTAGTATGTACAGGATTCAAGTTCCCACGTATAGGGAGTTCAGAAAAGATCACGTCATTGTTAGAGTAATAGTACTGTAACGGTCCTCTTTTGTAAAATAAGCTTGCTAAAATGCTACAGGATATTCCATATGTTAGGGGCAGGTGATGGTATGTCACGCCTTCAGCCACAGAGGTAGGTAGCTTCATGCAGACATAGCAATCTTCAATTTCCATAGTCTCTACATAGTGTATTAACAGGTTTGCGAAAACAGTTAAATGTGTCTTGTTTCTAACTCCGTGGTAATGTAGTCCTTCCTCATCTGATGCTTCTAGGTCTCGTTTTGTTTGTCTGAGTGCTCTCTCATGTCTTGCTACACTTTGTGTTGTTAGTTCTTCAGTCTCAGTATTTACAATCTCAGTAGGGTCAATATTAGTATTTTTGCTCACCGCAAAAGGAATGAAAACTGTTAATCCTATCCAAATTAATATCACTATAACTATACTACATACACATACCTTGCAGCATGTTTTGCAACGACTGCAACTAGGTCTACCATTCACGTTTGAATCAGACATTTTGGCTCAGAAGAAGTTTCTCGACCCCTCTTTGTGTCTTTACACCAGTAGCTTACTTTGTGCAAATTCACGGTGGCTCGTCTTCTTCTTCGGCAGAGTACTCAACGACTGGTTCTCCGTCGCTCTCGTCAGTTATATCAAGGTCTTCAAATTCCTCCAAAACGAGCGTCCATTCAGGAGACTTGTACTTTTTGTTTTGTCTTTTTATTCGATCGCTCCTTCTTTTGGAAGTGTCTTCTGGTTGTTCTGCTATGCGAGCACTTCTCCTTTCTTCTGCATGTTTTTCTTCTACCGTTTTTATTCTCAGTCTCAATTTCTTTATGTATCCAGGCTCAATGTGCTTTCTTTTCTTAAGTCTTTTAGTTGGCACTGAGACTTCGTTCTCTTCTCTTGCCCTTTTATTTTCCTTAGTTTGTGGCAATTCTGCTTCTTCTTCCCTTCCTATCTCACTAGTTCCAGGACTTGCATCTATTTCTTCTGCCTGGTTACTAATCTGGCCTTGTTCAGGAGAATTTTGTTTTTGCTTTTCAAATGTCTCTGTTTCTGTTTCCTGAACACTTTCTCCTAACCCTATCTGATCCTGTTCGAGCACTTCGTTCTCTTGATTTTCTTCCGCTCGAATCTCTTTACTAGGTCTAATCTGTCCGTTTTCGATATCAGGAGTCAGTGGAGGAGTATCGATCACTTGTTCTGTCCCTGTCTGACCTTCTCCTTCCTCAGTTTTGATGTGAATCTCAATACCCTGAGGTTCTTCGCCTGTGCCTTGCTTTTCCTCTCTATTCCACTCTCTACCTTTCCACATTCGTTCGCTTGTTCTGATTGGGTCTTCGGTAAGGTCAATCAATGGTATCCACTCATCTGGCCATATGCTTGTCAGCTCGTCATCAGCTACTTCTGGACCAACTTTTGGGAACCCTTCAGCAGGCTGGACTCTTGGTAGCTCGTCATCAACTACTCCTGGACCAACGTCTGCAGACCCCTCAGCTCGACTGGTACTGGGCTGTGCGTCGTCAGTTACTTCTGGTCTTGCTTCTGCAGGCCCCTCTGCTGGACGGCCTCCTTCTCCAGGCTCCTCGTCTGGTAATACCTTCTGGGTGTGGCTGGCGTGGATCCAATGGGGAACACCTGCACACTTCACTGCTGGGGTCGTTACCAGGATCACTTGGCGCTTCTCTCCCCACCTCGGTTCCAGGCAGCTCGACCGAGTATGCTTCTTTATTTTGACCCAGTCTCCGGGAACCAGTTTGTGGAGAGGAGTCGTTGGATTGGCGACGGCGTCTTCTCCGATCTGGCGAGAGATATAACGCACTTGGTCACCTAATCTCTTGCAGTATTCAAGCACCAAATCATCAGTAATACTCAACAGTTTGCTTCCTGGTACCCATGCTTGTCTCATTACTCTTCCCATCAAGATTTCATGAGGGCTCAGGCCTGTCTTCCGGTCTGGAATACTTCGGAGTCCCATCAGAACCAGAGGCAGGGCCTTCACCCAGGTCATGCCAGATGCGTCACACAATTTCGCTAGTCTTGTTTTGATAGTCCAGTTTATTTGTTCCACTACTCCAGATGCCTCTGGACGATATGCACAGTGGAGTTTTTGCGAGATCCCAAATGCCTTACAGAGTTGGTCGATTACCTCATTCTGAAAATGTCGGCCTTTATCTGATTCAATAGTGACTGGAACCCCGAATCTAGGTATCAGTTCTTTCAGTAAACACTTGGCTACTGTCAGTGCGTCACTTTGGGTAGTAGGGTAAGCTTCCACCCACTTTGAAAATAGGCAGACAATGACAAGGACATAACGCTTCCCTTCACAACGTGGCATGGTGATGAAATCAACTTGTATTCTCACAAAGGGACCCGCTGACCTCCCAATTTTCCCTAGTTCCACCATTGTTCTCTTGCCTGGGTTCATCTTTTGACATGACAGGCACCTCTGGCAGAGGGACTCTGCTACTTTCCTTAACTTTTTGCTATACCAAGTCTGTTGGAATACCAGAATCATGGCGTCCCTACCAATGTGTGATCCCTCATGTATCAATCTCGCCATTGTGCCAAGCAAGTGTCTGGGTAACACAGGCATACCATTTGGGCCCAAGATGACACCATCCTCACGTCTTGGTCTACACCCTTCTTCCTTCCACTTCTCTCTCTCTTGCCAGGGTGCCGCCTGCTGCCATTCTCTCACTTCATCCCATGTAGGCACTTCTTCAAACACTCGAAGTTGGCAGCTGGTTCCAGGCCCCTCCCGTTTTGGATTTATGATATATCGATCCCTGGCGCATAATTTTGCCACTCGATCCGCGAAATCATTTCCCAAAGATACAGGGTCAAAGTCCTTCTTATGGGCAACACACTTGACCACTGCCAGTTCCTTTGGTAACTGGATTGCCTCTAAAAGGTCTTGAACAACTTTTCCATTTCGAATAGGGGTACCTGATGAAGTCAGGAACTCCCTTTGTAGCCATAATTGGCCAAAGTCATGCACAACCCCAAAACAGTACTGACTGTCAGTATACACTGTTAGGCGTACGTTTTTCCCCAATTTGCAAGCTTTTATCATGGCGATCAATTCGGCTACTTGTGCAGACTTTACTTCAAATAAATAACCTGCTTCTACAATTTTCGTTAAGGAGACTACCGCATAGGCAGCACTCAGGCCTCCTTGTTCATGCCTTAGGCATGAACCATCCACAAACAATTCCATGTCATGTTTAGGCAAAGGTGTTTCTTTAATGTCTGGGCGTGGCTTTGTGCAAAACTCTGTTAAATCAATGCAGTTGTGCTCCTCTTCCTTCCCATTTTCCATATTCATTGAGTCGGGAAGCAGAGTGGCGGGGTTCAGAATGTTGCATCTGACAATGTTTATTTTCGCCGCACCCACGAGAATCCTCTCGTATTTAGTCAGCCGACTAGGGGTGAGATACTGAGTTTTCGTTCTTGTTAACAAAATTACCACTCCATGTGGAACATACACAGTTACAGGATGTCCCATGACAATGGATTCACTCTGCTCTAAACTTGTGCAAGTAGCAGCTACTGCTTTCAGACATCCTGGTAATCCAGCAGCCACTGGATCCAGGGTGGCAGAGAAATATGCCACAGGCCTTCTGGTTGTGCCATGTTCTTGGGTTAGGACTGCCAACGCGCAATTATCGCGAGTGTCACAGAACAGGGCAAATTCCTTGGAATAGTCTGGCATTCCCAACGCAGGGGCTGTACACAGACAATCTCGCAATTTTGTGAAGGCTGTTAAGCTTTCATCATCCCATTCTACGATATCCGGTGTTCCTCTCTTGGTCATTTTTATCAAAGGCCTAGCTAGGACTGCAAATCCCACAATCCATTGCCTGCAGTATCCTATCACTCCAAGGAACATTCTGATTTCTTTCTGAGTACGGGGTAACTGCATCTTTTGAATTATTCTTACTCTTTCTGACGTTACTTTCCTGATGCCTTTCTCTATCTGGTGCCCCAGATATTTCACTGATTTTGCACAGAACTGTAATTTTTCAGGGGCCACTTTATGTCCCTTCTCACTCAGGTGATTCAGTAGGGCAATGGTGTCAATCACACAGTCCCTATGACTTTGAGACGCCACCAAGAGGTCGTCAATGTATTGCACCAAGACAGAATTTCCAGGTAAGACCAAAGTTTCCAAGCATTTTTTCAAGATCTGATTAAAGATAGAGGGGCTCTCTGTGTACCCCTGGGGGACCCTGTTCCAGACATACACGTGACTGTTGAAGGCAAATGAGAAAATAAATTTGCTGTCTGGATGCAAGGGAATGGAAAAGAATGCATGACATAGGTCTATCACAGTGAACCACTCAGCATCCCAGGGAATCTGGTACAGAATCACTGTTGGGTTCGGGACAATAGGGCAGCAAGGAACCACTATTTTGTTTACCTTTCTTAGGTCCTGCACTACTCTGTACTTGCCACTAGGCTTTTTGATGCCCATAATCGGTGAGTTGCATGGGCTACTCATTACTTCCTGTATGATGTTTCCCTCTAGCAATTTCTGTATTTCCAGGGCAACCCCTGCTCTCACTTCTGCATTCATTCTGTAGGGTTTAGTATTAGGATATACTGCATTGTCCTTGATGGCTATCTGTATGGGGTCTACGTTTTTCATTAATCCTACATCTTTTCCGGTAAAGTCCCATACCTCTGGCTTCACTGTTTCTTGGAGTTCTTTGGGCAAATCCTGCATAGTCATTTGTTTAATTTCTGAGTCCGGTCTGATTAACATTAATTTATAAATGCCATCTTCATCTGGGGTCTGAATTTCAACACCCTTTGGTGTGCAAAAGATGGTACAGTTCATTTTGCACAGCAAATCACGTCCCAGTAAGTTCACTGGACTGGTGTCACAAACGACAAATCTATGCATTTCTTTAAAGTTTCCAATTGAGATCTCCATGGGCTCGGTAACAGGAGTACTAATCAATTGATTAGATACACCCACTACTTGGATGGCTTCTCCCGAGAGGGGTAGGTTTGGAACGTCCACTGTTCTCACAGTAGAACGGGTAGCGCCAGTGTCCAACAGAAAAGTGACATCATTTCCGTCAACCTTTCCTTCAATGTATGGTCCGGACTGGTCTACCGGCAAGGAGGCTCCAAGTACGCACTCCTCGTCCTCCCCTCTCAGGCCCCGTCAGTACTGGTCATCACAAAGGAAAGTATCATTTAGTAAATACTGCGAAGTTGCTGTATTTCTGTTCTCATTGCTTTCCCAGACTTCTACGTCATCACCCTGCGTGGATTTTCCCTTAAATACTTGCTTTGGTGCTCGGGGCAACTGAATCGTTTTTACCTGTGGTTGGGTCTTTCTTGGTCTTTCATTCTGCGTCTGTGGAGTTAAATCAGGTGTTTTGGAATTATCATCGGGCAAATAGGGACACTCGTCTCGCCAGTATCCAATTTCTCCGCACTGGTGGCAGGGAAATTTCTTTTTAGCCTCCTCCCTGCTCATTTTGGGCCGGGGCTTGCCTCCTCCCCCTCCCCCAGGACCTTTGTTCTCATTAGATTTAGCCATTTTACTCAATTGTTTTTCCTGCTGTTCTGCGAGCTTCACTTGAGCCCACATAACCTTCTCCTTAAGAGCCTTTTTCTTTTCTGCCATCTCGTCCTCACAGTACTTGGCGTACCGTAGGACCTCATCCATTTTTTTTGTATGCCAACATATTTTGTTATCTTTTATCCACTGACAAATTTCGGGTCTTAAACCATTTACAAACCTGTAAATAAAATGTGTCATATCCTTCATCTCGATGTTGTCTATACCGCTGTATGTTTTGAACACCTGCAACAGCCTTTCATAAAAGGAGTGCACTGTCTCGTCTCTTTCCTGCGTGGTTCTATCTATCTTGGTCCAATCAGTTTCCTTTGCTGGCACTTTTAGTTTCAAATGCTGAATTACCTGTTCATATTTTTTCATCACTTCTTTTGATGGTTCCCCTGTGTTGCCATCCCTCGGGTATTCCTCACTAGGCCAAGCTATGGCTATTTTACACTCGGTCCACAGATCTACCGGGACCACAATGTCGAAAAACCCATCCAGGTCTTTCCACAGGCATTTTTGCACCTTTACGAACCTTTCCACCTGCCTGTACCAGTCTACTGGGTTTTCGCGCAATTTGGGGAAATCGTTAGTAAAGGACACAATATCCTGTCTGGACCATGGAACGTGCACATACTTTCCACCTGGTACTTCGCGCACAGGGCATAACTGTTCTGGTTTTTCAGCTTCTTTTAGCAAAAATTCGGGAGTTGCCTGCCTAGACCTGGCCTCGTCCTTTTTCTTGGCCCATCTGGCTTTCCACCTTTCCACATCTCCCCATTTTTGCAATACAGTCAATAGTTCCTTGACCTGTGCTTTCTTCCCTGAAACATTCAAGTTTTCCAAATCTTTGTCTGAGAAATCTGCCCTATATGGTTTCTGCAGCGGTTTTGATTTTGAAATATCTATTCCCATGCTAGCAGCCATGTCTATCAGTTTTTCATGAAGCACTCGGGTATTTCGAGTGAGACTCTTGCAGATAAACAGCATTTCGTCTTCAGAGTAGGTATTTAATCTGTCTAATCCTATGTTTCCTGCCATTAATTCCTCTATTTCTATTCTCAGTTTGTAGAGATCTAAAGGCTTCATTGGGGACGCTTGTTTTCCCAATTCTTGACTCCATCTTTCAATTTCTTCAGGAGTCACCAATGTGACACTCCTAGTACCTGAGGTCGATTCCATCTGGATTTCCCTCGCATTAAAGGTATTCTGTCCTTCCGGTATCCTTTTTCCAGTCTTTCTAATGGGCAGATCTAGCAGCGAGACCTCTGACTCGCACTCACTGGTCTGGTCATCTATAATTAAGGGCTCTGGTCTGGTCGGTGCAATGACAGGAGTAATTACGGGAGGTTTCGGACTTCCTTGACGGTCCCCGTACAGCGGAACCACCGGTCCGATCGTTACTGGGATCGTTAAGGCTTCGGGACTTGCATTTAGCTGTGACATTTTCTGTATTATCTCAGCTCTCTGGTTTGCTAGCGCTTCTCGCTCTTTCTCTTCTAATAACCTGTCCAATGACTTGTCATGTAACACCTGCGGGGTTAGAATGGGAGCATAACTCGGGGCAGTGGGATGTGTCTCACTTGGTCCTCCGCCATAATTAGGTTTCTGAAACAGACTTCCTGTGCCTAGAATTCTCGGATCTTCCTCACTCTGGGGCTGTAATAACGGCATTCCTGAACCCACGGACCTCACCTCTCCTCCATATGGGGGACGAGGGAAAAAATCTCCTTCACGTGAATATCTTGTCTCCCCACCCACGGGTCTCCTGGGGTAAATACTTCTGGTTTCTACGGGTCCCAGATTCTCAGTATAAGGAGGAATTAGATAATCCCCTCCTACACTTGCGGACCTGACCTCTTCCCTTTGTAGGGGTCTCCGGGGAATATCTCCTGCACTCGAAGGTCGGTGTCCCTCATTATAAGGAGGCGGACTTCTCATGCACATGTCATCTAACAATTCGTCATCTGACTCTCCCAGGGGCCCCCAATGTTTAGTCTTTTCTGTTCTTTTTCCCCCCCAGGAGGATCTTCTGCTGGCATCATGGGAAACAGTCCCTCAACAATCATGCTCTGTCTCCATTGTTTCATCTTTTTATCTCGGGATTCTTGTCTCAGTTTTGGGTAATACTTTGTCAGCCCTTTGTCCATTCGGGGCTTCTCTCTTTGGAAAGCCTCAATCTCCCATTCCTCTAATGCCTCATACTGCGTTAGTCTCGGTCTGGGATGTAATTCATTCATTCGGGTTCTTAAGTTGAACAAGATCCTACCATTAAAGGTACCTTCTAACGGAAAGGCCATTATTCCGTCGTCTTTTGTGTATTTTACCCAATTTTCTAACCACACACATGTATTGTACCCTCTGTCAAACATCATGAAAGAGGCGGGAGTATTTGGTGGTGGAATAACAATGCCCTCTCTAGTTTTAATCGGCTTGTCCTTTTTGAAGTAATTCTTTACCTTATTTACAAGGGACATTTTTCTCTTAGTTCCGTACATAATATCGTATCTATTAGCTTTCCACTGATCCCTTTCAAACCCTTGGTTTCTTGGATCGGGTCTAGTCTCTGGAGAATACGAGTGCCACATACGATTTCTACGCTTAACTTTGTTTACAAAATTACCTCCAATCAGAATGCGTCTTGCAATTCCGTGCGACCAATGGGTGCACGCGTTCAAATAATTTCGGCCAATGGGTGCGCGGCCTTTTCGCGAGACAGTTCTCACGCTTCGGCGCTCACCCCTCCTTCACAATTCCAGCCCCGCTACCCGCCCGCTGTTTCTACCAATCCCAGCGCGGCACAGAGTGACGTCAGAGACGCTTCGCGACTGACTCCCTCCCTTCACAAGGTAACGGAAACTTTCTTTCTTTCTAAAGTGCTAGTGCTTGGTTATTTTACAACGAATACACATTCGCCACAGTGCTCAAGTGTCTAGACAGGAAAGATTTCTTTTACTGCAAGTAAACTACTTCCATTTACTTTTCACACGCTGCGGGTAGATCTCTTCCGCCTACCCTTCACTCTAGCATCAGTGAACCTGTTACTTCCCTAGACCCATCCACTCTTTCCGGGATATATCCGAGTCTAAGGTTTCCCAGCGGATCCCTTTGCTTTCACTCAAGCTCCGATGAACCTGCTACTCTTCCGATGTGACCCTTATTAGGTTACGCCACTATGGGAATTTTGCCAATGAACCTCGTTACTAACATTTATTCACACACGTATTCAGAAAAAACCCTAGTTAGTGCTTCTGGTTCTACCTAACCTGCACCTAACTTTCCTTGAGCCTGCGACCTCAAGGCAAATGGATTCTATTCACCACTTTGCCTATTCAATTCCCCGGGGAGTTCCGACAACACCTAACAAGACGTTTTACATACGCAGGGATTAATACATATAACAATATAAGAACAAGAATAACAATTTTAAAACAATTCATAAATTTCAAAAGCAGCTCATTCTCAAGAGAGTGATCAGGTCCCTCGAAATGGCCGCTCTTATAGCAGCATCAATATACTAGCAGCTACCGACTTGACTTAGCTTTAACTAGTCCTACCTAACCTTTAACTAGTCCCTAACCATACCTCTGCTACCAGAAAATACTGATAGAGCGCGCGGGTCACCCGACCAATAATTTCGCCACTTCTGGCTTCGGGCCCATATATTTCAAATCACCATATACATTGATCAGATGACCTCACGCTCTGCTATCAGATATTTGTGAGTTCCTTTCGTTATTCTTCAGCGTACCCGACTTACCATCCACAGACACGGGTACCTATGACCACAATGGATCAGGGAGCTAGCTGTAAAAGGAAAGGCAGCAAAATACAAACCCAACAAAATAATATTCAATACCTTTTGTAAAATGACCACGGACAACTGGAAGTTTTAAAGTCTTTATCTAATTTAGTAAAATTCAGAAATCATCAAATTCACAGTAATTAAGCAATCGATAATCAGAATAACAGAAAGTACATAGCTGAATAGCAAATAAGTCAGAGCAACCATTTATAAACTAATGGAACCAGGACACACTTAAATGAAGGATCCCGGAATTAGAACGTTTAAGATGAATCACTAAAGATGGGATAGGCTTTGATTAGGACTAGTATTCTAGATTTATTTCAAGGGAATAAGACAGGAGTTCGGGACATTTATATAACTATAGGAGAGTCTATGAAGAGAGACACGCTATGCTTTAAGGCAAAAGTTCTTTAGACAGTTTAAGTAAGGAGGTTCTAGACCATATCAGGAAATGACAAACTGCAATGCAAAATATAATTTCTAACAGGTAGGGTAACATAGGAACACGTTATGGAACAAATGCAAATGACTTTATGATTCAATGGTTGCGGAAAAGCATGGAAAATTAACATATGCAAAGGTATGTCTTTATTAAAGCAAAGGACAGAAATATAGGAAGGTGCAGTTTCAGGAGATTCTGAGTAATATTTACCTAGACTGGTGTGAAAACCAAACCCTGGCCACGGGTCAGTTAAGGACAGGAAACCCTCAAGGAAGGATACCCCTCAAAGGACGGCAGGTGCAGAATGGACACCCAGGACAGGACAGGAAACCCTCAGATTAGGAATCAGGACAGGACCTCTCGGACAGGACCCTCAGGACAGGACCAGCACCCGCAGTTCGGAAGCAACGCCTGCGCTCCACCCTCTCTGCAGCTATCGATCAAGACCCCGATTGGGTCAGCGAACTCCCAGCAAAGTGCTCCGCCAGCACTTTAAGGTTTAGTAAAACCTTAGTCTATGGTCAAATTTTGGACAGAGTGCTCCGCAGTACTCTGTATCTTCAGTCACCTATTGAGTGCGTTGGGTCAGTGACAGGTCAGCTAAACCAGACAAGTCGGACAATTTCCCTAGGTGAACCCAGGGTAGTTATACTGTTTTGGGACGGTGTACCACCCCCCAATCTTGCAAAGTGTCAGAATCCCTCAATTTGGATTGGTCCTAAGGTAGGCTTTGGGTAACACACCAATCAGAATAGACTATTTGGAGGCCTAATTTACATCTCTGGGTACCGCCTAGCGAGATTGGGGTTCCCATGAGAAAGCCGCACAGAATACAATGAAGAGAATACATTTTGGTTACAATTGAGCATAATCATGATGCTTCTGCTGGGTGAGGTGTCCCTTTCCCAGGGTGGCTCTGGCATCAACCTTCTTTGGCCTGAATTCAATGCCATAGCAACTTCTGGCGAGTCTGCGCAGAAATACCCTCCAAGATGGACTCCCCAGCCCAGCACCCCTCCGAGTCGAGAATACATGAAAAGTAAGCGAAAACAAATTAATACATAGAAATAAATGTATGTAAACACATCATTGGGTTTGTACTTTAAACTTATCATTATAAAAATATACTATGCAACTGAAATGTTAGCAACATATACACGCTCACAAAAGCATTACCACGTTATTCACGAAAGCTGTGTATTACGCATGCGCACCCTTTCCCACCAAAACTTATAACTACGTCAGGTCACATGAGTGTGACTGACGCATGCGCAGAAGAACTTTTCAAGCGGCGGCCATGTTTTAGAGACATGGATTAGTTGTATTAGAAAACACATACGTAAGCTTCCTCTACCTCGTTCGAATATAAAAATAAAAGATTAGTAAGACGTACAATTTATTAATTGATTACACACGGGCGAGGTTCTTGACTCGAGCAAGTCGCGATGCGAAGCTTGCTCTATCACAATAATAATCTTGCCTTAACAATGAACATATTATATTTAATAGAATGTTTTATTTAGATTCTTTAAATTCCTTTTCAGAATTTATCTTTGTTTATATTTCTGGATTTATTTACACTTCTTTTCTTTTCAGATAACCTCTCGTGAACTCTTGTTCCTGATTCCTTCTCTACGGATCTTGGAGCTTTCACTTGACTTTCATCTACCTTGGTTTATATGAAGTCTCATCGTTGAATTTCTCATTGGGACATTTCCTTTTTCTCCTTTACTCCTTATTTAAAAGAGGCTGATTGCCTAGTGCTTACTAGAATTGTTTTGTTAAGAATGTTCCATTGGAACTATTGCTTTGTGACATTTGCGGCTGTTTGGAGTTGCATTAAAAGTTATATGCATAATGCTAGCCTCCGTGTCTTTATTGAAATCCAGATTCTCTAGTCATGTAAATAGGAGAATCGCAATTTACTTACGCTTTGCACCAGTGCAGCATCACCCAAAGTGACATAAACCAGTGCAAAGTATTTTTGGGGATTTGGTTTCCAGCATAAAGCTTATTTCATCCTGGATTGTAAAGTTAAATTAGCGCAAAGCACTATTTTGTGTCAAAAAGGCATACCATGGGTTGTTCCAATGTAACCACACATGGGTTTTCTACGAGTTCCCTATCTGCTAACATTGGTAGACAGGGATTTGCCCCAAGAAAATCGTGCCTCCTTGAGGCATGCTTAAAGTTGGATCATTGTTTAAATGTCTCCAAACTTTTCAAACTTTGCTTGTGTGTTGCATTATACAGCACACATACAAAGTGGAAAAAGCTATACAGTATATATTAAAATAATTATTTTGTACTTCCAGTACAAAACCCACGATAGACATATTAGACACCCTTGAACTATGTTGCAGACGAGTGTGGTGCTAGTCAGCCCAAAATGTGCCAGCACTTGGAGAGAGAGCAGCACCATCCTGGCTTAGCAGATATGGTGCTGTCCTACTCTGTTTTTTCAATGACCTACATTATTTGTTTTGGCCACATTGCTTGCCACTGGTTGGCGTTGGTTCCTGTCATTACTAACACTTTACCAGCGGAATCCTCCAAAACCCGTCACTGACAGATGGACTGATGGCCAGGGCTTTGTTTTCTTGTGGGTGTACCTCATACTAATCTGGCCCCTCTATGTCATTGCTAGCTACTTCTAGTGGCTACTAATAATCGCTGAATAGCTGAAGGTGACAAGGCAATGGCTTCCTGTCCTATTGTGGGCCAGCAGTGTCGGTCAATGGCACTAGTGGGTCTCCTTACGAAGTGCCTGGGCATGGCCCAGTCCAGGGAGGTACTCTTCATCTCACAGGTGGGCACCACGTAGGAGCGCTATCTCAGAGAAGAAGGTGGGGGATGCTTCCCCGGCCCCCGTTCACCCTACAATGTCTGCTGTAATATGTGGGGGGGTGGTAAAATGGTCAATTATGAACCTTGTCCCACCCACCCATGAGAAGAGCTGTTTCATTTGTTATTTCCTCTGTGCTCTAGTATTACTACCTAGCGTAGAAATACAGCTGCCATCTTGGCGACCGGACTGCTGATCAGGGATTTATGCTTTGGGGTACAGGATATCTGTCACCTCTGTGATGGAGTAACCCGTCCGTCAAGATCTAAATCAGGCCTAGAGTTACCACCTCAGGATACATCACAACTGGGGTATAATCTACGTTCTACATTTGACCATATATGATCCCAAGCAAATATTGACACGGATGACAGAGCAATGCATCAATGAATCCTTTATAAAGTTATTGATCTTGTTACATTCCTTCTGTGGTAAACCACGCAGGTGCATGGTTTCTTAACGAAAGATGTTTCAATAGAGATCCATTTCTATGAGGCAAAATAGCGAGACATATCCTGAGTTGTATGCAACACCATAGAGCCATCAGGGCATTTGGGACTCAGAAGGATTGTATGTATCAATGGATCAGCTGGGTCTGGTGGCTTAGTAGACTAATGTGTCCACTGTGGGGGCATGTGTTCAACTTCATGGTCACAGGTTCAAATCCAAGTGGGTCAATTCATCCTTAAATCCTTATGAGATCGATAAAATGAGTACCATTGAGTTAGGTAACAATAAACATCTGTTATTCAGTGCCAAGGTACCCTTGTGTGAACCTGAGCTTTACAAATACACATTATGTTCTAATGTTATTGCTGTTTGCAGCAGGCGAGCCTACATAGAAAGAAATTGGCTCTTCAACAACATATTGAATAGACAACACAAGATTGTGTATAAGGAGGGTAAATTTCATTTGATTGGAACCAGGGTGAACAAGTAGAGCTGGAAAGCCCCAATTGTTGGTTTGCAAGTTAAAAAAAAATGTAAGTCTTCTGGTCTTTTCTGAGGTGAATGAGGGTAATATGAGCCTGTTTTGTGGAGGGGTTTCTGCATATTGCTGTGCTTGAATGGCACAAAGACTGAGGACCTTTTTAGAGTTTGGAGTTCAGGATACTCTGTCACAAACATGGCTGATGTCCTGTCCGCTGTATTACGAGTGTATTATAGTCTGTGGCACTTGTAATCCAGGGGACAGAATATCTGTCACGTTTTGAAGTCGTATCCCTGCCGCCAAACTCTAAATGAGACTCCAAAATGCTTATGTTTGGAGAACGTCCCTTCTATATCAACATCAATAAAGGCTAAAAGCTTACTTGGCAGTTCCATTCAATGCTCACATGTATTTTCCGAACCAAATCAACACTGTGACAAGACCGTAAATCTGCAACTGTCCTTGCTCCAAATAATCCTGCCCTTACTCGCCTCCACCCATCAGTAGGACTGGCAAAATCCTAGGTAATGGCAAGGCTGGAATACTGCAATGTAGTATGTATGGGATCTCCCCAAAAACTGACTTAGAAAATGCAATTTCTGCTGCATGAAGTATGATCTCAGAAAAGGGAATTTAGAAGTCTTTAAGAGAATTCGCTCACATTCCCAGTTAAAGCCTTGAACTAAGAGAATGTCAACCCACTTTCTTTATTTCTTGATGGTGAAATATTCCTGGGCCAGCCACAATGAAGATTTCTCTATATATAAAGGAAGCCTCCACCATCAGTGCATAATTTGTAAACAAATAGGTGCCAGGGCTCCCATCAGGCCACTACAGCTTGCACCACACATTGCCCCTGATACGCTGCCAATGATAGTAAATTTATGACTAACCATTACATTTCTACAAGTGTGACAATTCAGACTATTTTAGCCCCCAAGGAGATAAGAATGGCTTGGGTAGCAGGTACCAGTAATTTTTTATTGTATATTGAATTAATAATTAACCGTTGTTGACGTCATCTCTAAATTAGCCAGACAGAGCCACCTTATGTCACAAGCGCTGGTGTTGGCAATATAGTGCCGGTGCTGAGCACCATAAACCAAGGGCTCAAATTAAACACTGTCCACCACTAGGGCTACTAGTTGTATTCGTCATCATTGAGTCCACCCCAATACATGATGATGTGCTCTACCTTGATAATCTAGGGAACACTGGCAAGGAGTAAAGAGGGTGGGAATCTTGCAGCTGCCTTTTAAGGAGACTCTGCAGGAGGTCCACTTTAGGTTTTCATACTCTTTTCTTTTCCCTTTCCATAATGACTTGATTGCTTCTTGACTTCCTGACATGTAGGGGCCCATTAGGATGACGGGTGGACTTGGTCCGCCCGCCATCCCATCGTAGAAAGTGACCGCCCGCCATAAGGGCGGGGGTCCCGTGCCTGCAATTAGGATATGCCCGCCACAGTGGCGGGCGCATCCAGCATTCCTGACATTGTGGCGGGCAGTGCACTCAGCACCACCCGCCAAAATGCCAGGAAGGCATGCTGTGCACTTCCATGCACAACATGGCAGGCACCGCGCGGTGCCTGCCATGTTGTGCATGGAACTGCTTGGGGGTTTGCAACCCCCGCACACCCGGAATCCCTGGGGGCCCGCAACGGGCCCCCAAAGCAGACTCCGCATGCCTTTCTGTGGCGGCAATGCCACCACGGAAAGGCATTGTAAAATGCCCATTCTAATATGGCTGGCGGAGTCTGATAGACACCGCCACCATATAGAACCCTTTTCCACCCGGTCGACATATCGACCGGGTGGAAAAGCGGTGGACGGTGTTTCCGTTCGCCGCGGACCCCCCAGCCGTAATAATATGGCGGGGGGTCATTCCGGTACAGATGGCGGGCGGATCGCCCCCGCCAGGCCGGTGGTCGCTACCGCCTGCCTGGCGGGGGCGATCCGCCCGCCATCCTAATGGGGCCCGTGGTGTCTGATTCCATGTTCCTGTTCTTACTATTTAATGTCCCCAGTCTGGTTGCAACAAAGGTGTGTTCCTCTGTTTGTTTCCTTGCTCCCTCCACTTGATGATCCTGACTGTTCACTATATAGACTTGCGCTCCTGAATTCCTGAATGTTTTTTTTCTTCAACTCTGTGAGGACGTCATCAGCAAGGAGGCTTTGTATGCTTTTGGATTTTACCTCCTGAGAAGGTGGTAGCTTCTCCAGGGCACTTGCCTACCACATATTTCAGTGGATGGTGACATCTTGGCCTACGGAAAAATCTCCCTTACTTTAAACCTTATCACATTTCTACTTTTTATTACTTTAATATCACTTTTACACTTTTAATGTCATATATTACCAATGAAAAGGAACATCTAAAATATTGACGCCTACTCCAGAACTACTGGATTTGTAAATGCTTGATTTTTCTGGGAGGTGATTGTGTAGAAAATATTTGTAAATTGTTATTAGTTCCTGTTTTTCTATACCTATATAAAAACAATGCACAACTCCCTCTACTGCTATTTTCTTGCCTACCCCTTACTTTGCATATCCATCTCCCCATTCAGCTCATCCACACTTACTTAATCCATACGTTCTTTGCAGTGTGCATGCCAGAGAGCATGGTGCTTCTATTTCCTTCCTGGCTTTAGATAATCATATTTTTGGCGTTCATGTGTACTGCTCATTTGGCAGTCCCTGCTACAGCTCAGCTACCTCGATGTGCCCTAAATATGAGCAGGTGCAGGGACAGGTATTCAGTATTTATTTTTCATCATTAGACTTTAAAGCGGAGAGACAGAGAGAGAAGAGCAGAAAAAGGAGTCAAACTTAGGAACAAGAATGGAGGGAAACCATGAGAAAGGGGGGAAATCAGAGGAGAACAAGCATTGGCAGAGTCAATTGACCTGGCCTTTCACATAGTTACAGTGCCTCAAGTAATTACTAGATGTCCTTCTTGAGTCAGAGAAACCAGAGTGAAGTCTTTAACAAGACTGTAGCTCTTCAAAACTTTACTAGGTGTCCCTCTCAAGTCAGAAGGAACTGCTTAATAAGTCTAATAAGTCTGTCACCAACCCTCAATAATTCACATTGTTACTAAATGTCACTTCCGAGTTAGATGCAATGTGTTGAACCTGACCCTCTCTACAGGGTCACCCGAAAACATTTTGCCTTTACCCTCCAATTCTTTTGTGGCAGGTCCTTTTGCCAGCTTTCCCACACTGCTTGGCTGTGTGCTTCTACTCCCGGTTGGCCTGTTGGCAGTCCTCAGACTAGAGGTATTATCAGCTGCTTGCATAGCCTTCCTATCGCTGCCACTTGCCCCTTTCTGCTCGTGCATTGTATCTGTTTCTTCAGTGCGTCCCTCTGAGATAACTTAGGGTTTTTTACTTAGTGTGCCTGTCTGTGCTTACTTAGGCTGTGTTTAGTGCTTACTTTAGATTTCTCTGCTTACTTAAGCTGCTTGTGAGTTTACTTAGGCTATAGTGCTCACTCTGCTAATTTCGTACAGCGAGACTTGCCACTCACTCGCTGTTCCTGCTGCCCATTTCCCGCCTCCCCAGCACACCTCCCAGGACCTACTTAATGGAAGTTACAGCATTAGTGCACAGCAAACGCTTGCAGTGGGCATGCCGCTTGCACGCTGAAGGCTTGCCAAAGACAAGAACGTCCGCACCCAAAGCCAGGAACCTTGGCCCTCTGGGCACCTGCAGATTGTCCGCCACAGATGTTCGAGCCCTAGACCCTGGATGACCCAAGAACTGCTGCCTCACATCTCCTCGCCCAACAGCAGGACCGTTCACCTGCCACCGCTGTCTCGTCTCCTGTAACCTAGGACCACCGCCTTCACAAAAATAGGTGCCACACTCACCTCACCGACCAACACCACCCTGGAACCACTCCAATGCCTCCTGATCAATGCAAGATCACTCTGCAAACATGCCACCGAAGTCTGGAACACCAGCTCCACCTTCGCCCCTAATGTAACCTTCATCACAGAGATGTGAATCAACCCCTCCTCTGGCCCCAACATCGCCACCGCTATGCCCAATTGCTACAAGATGGCACACCGGGACTGCGCCGGCAAAGATGTAGATGGCATCCATGAAGAATCAATCCTCTGCACCACCACTAAAGATGCCATCACACCGCCCATGGAACACCTGAACGTCCAACTCCACACCGACATCAAAACTACAGTCAAAGGCACCCTCACCCACAGATTCCAGGACCACGCACTGGCCTCTGCGATGCCATCACTGACTTAATCTCCCCACTTGCCATTGAATCCAAGCACTACATCTTCCTTGGAGACCTCACCTTCCACCTGGACGACCCCACAGACACAGACTCCACCAACCTCTTAGAAGGAATCAACAACATCGTCTTCGCTTAGTTGGTCACAGACCCCACACACAGAGAAGGACACAAACTGGATCCTATCTTCATGTCCAGCAACTGAATCATATACAGTTACATCTCAGAACTCACATGGACTAACCCCTCCATTGCTCACTTCACCATCACAGGGTCACCTCGCACCACGCCGAAAACTCCCAGCACAGTCTCCAACAGCTGCAGCAAAGTGATACAGACGCAATGGACGGGCACCCTCAACACCACCCAGCCCGATGTCATAACTAACCTGGATCACGCCGTCAAGAACTTCAACACCTGAATCATCAACGCTGCTGACCAAGTTGCCCCCATAAAACCAGCCAAAACAAGCAGATCCACCGGACAAGTCAGTTGGTACACACTAGATATCAGCTCAATAAAATGTAGCTGCAAACAACTGGAGAGAAAATGGTGCACCAGCAGACAGAACACAGACCGAACCACCTTCAAGTCAGCACTCAACAATTACCACCAACAACTCAACGATGCAAAAAAGGATGCCATGCAGACTGAATTGAGGCTATCACCAACCACACCAAGGAGCTCTTCACCATCATCAGAGAGTTCACCTGCCCAACAGCCACTGAGAACTCGATCCCTCCATCACATGAAGTCTGCAATGCTCTAGCAAATCACTTCCACAACAAGATATCTGGCATCTACAAGAACTTTTTGTTTCAACCCACCGACCTTTAAAGCCTCCTTCCTCCAACGGAAGCCTCCCCTGACCAACACCTCACTGCTTGGGAACAACTAACCACACCAGACACCACAGCAATCATGAACTCCATCCACTCGGGAACTCCCACCGACCCCTGCCCTGCCGCCTCTTCAACCTAGGAAGCAACAAGATCAGCCACCAACTCACCGCCATCATTACGGTTTTCCATCGCCAAAGCCACCTTTCCTGACTCAGGAAAAAACACAGAGGTCAGACCTCTTCTTAAGAAACCCTCCGCAGACCCCAGCAAACTCTAGAACTACTACTCCATCTAGCTGTTTCCATTTCCCTCCAAAGTCCTGGAGAAGGCCATCAACTGTCAGGTCATTGAACACCTGGCGATAAATAACCTGCTAGATGCCTCTCAATCCAGTTTCTGAGCCACTGATGACAACCCACCATACTCAACAGAGGAGAATCAGCTGCCCTTGTTAAATATTGGACAGATTTGTTAGCATGAGCTGAAAGCCATTTTGTATTTCTGGCAGCCATTTTTTTGCCATGTGCTGCCACGTGCTCGCCATGTGCTCTGTCCTCCCTCAGTGTTGACTGCTCTTGTAATCTGCCTAGAAACAAACTATATTTAGCATCTTCCACCTTCGAACATGCCCAGAAGGGCCTAGCTAGTAGAATGCACCTGCTTCTCTAGTATAACTGTCAGACTATTTTTGCTGCTGTATGGAGAAATAACTCTCCTCCCACTTTGTTGAGCAAGCAGATCTTGTATGCCCATCTTAGTCCTTTTTACATGCTTACATGTGCCAGGACTGCCCCTTGGTCTTATGATGGCTATGTAACCCTAAGCATATATAAGGCCTCTGTTTTCTGCACTCCTCAGACTGCCTCATTCAGTTGCTAAGGCTTCTGTGTGACGTAGTCTCACTCATTTGAGGTTAATAAAGATGCTCTTTTATATTTCAGCTTCTGTGCCAATTTCTTCGTAGTTGGATTAAAAGGACCAAGTATCAGTGGGACCCCTGAGAAGGTTTCTATTTTCTACAAATGGCGCCCAACCTGGGGCTCATCAGAAAAGTGGCTATCTAAAGGAGTGATCTTGTCAGGAGACAGAAATCTACTGTGGAGGACAGGACAGGATTCTACTAGGGAGGTACTCTGTGCACGGAGATTCTGGGGATTCTCTGTCTCTGCAGCCCAGTATATTTCTGATCTTCCTGATTTTGATCTTCCACATGATGTCACTCCTGACTGAGAACCTTTTTGGTGTGAGTATTCTAAAAAGACCGTTAGGTCATTCAGAACTTGGCAGTTAGAACTTGGACAACCATTTGTTTGGTAAGTGTCATTCTGTGGCGCTTGCTGTTGGTTTGATGCCTTGGATTGGTAAGGTAGTTCAGTAACGCTTACTGTGGCTTTGGAATTTTGGAATTTGTATTTGTCTCTGTTTTACTTTGTTTGAACTGCGCAACGAACGAAGAGTACCTTAAGCGCTACTTTGGGTATAATATTTGCATATTCTGCAATATTTTTGGCATGCCTGTTTCAAGCACACATCGAAGAATGTGTTGCTTTTTGGAGGTACCATAGTGAGATGTGAATTAAATTAGCCAGCTCCCTTGAGGGAATAGCTAGATAGGTTTAGATATAAAAACATATTTCTTCCTTGGTGATTCTGTATCCCATGGAATTCAAATATGTACATAATTCTGAGCACGTTTATAAAAGGAGATATGCAGAGCGATTTTTTGGTGTTCTGCCAGACAAAGCTAGTGAATTGAGTGTATTTTGGCTTCTTGGAAATAAAACAGTTTGTTGAGCTGTTTTTTTGCAGTCTTTTGGAATACTATTGAGAAACGCCTTCTTGTAAATATGACTTACAACTAGTATTTACAAATGGTTTGGTTTAAGAACAGTCTGTGGGGTGTCCTTTGTTTCTATCTTAAGTGTTGATCTGTGGGTTAAATGTGTGTTTAAATGTCTATGGGGTTCGTGGTTGTAAATTACAACTTCTGTGAGTAAATAGTGATTGCGCTCTTTGTGTAAGGATTGCTAGCCTTAAGCGCGCTGTATTGTGTGTCCTGAGTGTTTTACCCCCTTCTGTATATGTCTGGAATGAGCTCAATGTGTGTTTGTGTTTTCTTGCTGTCATCAGTCTGTTATGCAAGATGTCATTTAATTAATACCAAATAAAAATTAAATAAAAATCCAGAAATGAACCATATGATATGCTAAATAATTATATGTTACTATTTAAATGATAGAGTAAGAAACTATGCACATGTACAAACTGCTAATGCTTAAATGATAACATTAGAATTCACATTCAATAGGAATAAAATAGGCCTCAAAAACGAAATTGTGTGTTTTGTAATAAATACACAATTATAAAGCATTTTCCTTAGATACATTGTATTAGATATTAACAGGCAAACACATCATCTGAATAAATTGGATTTTGCTGAACTAAACACATATTATAGAACATGCATTGAAATGCCTCAGTTTTGAATAGACTGCCACCGTGCTTACGTTTCAACCCTGAAAAAAGCTTTCCTCAGCTGTGTTTTAACTGCCCGCTTACCAGCAGCTGTTGTTTTGATTATAGGCCACGGAGAGACAGGAATGTTGACTCAGCCAGGATTTTGTCAGTTAAAACACGGGGTAAAATCCTGCATTTCAGACTGCTGTTTTAAAAAGTTACAAAAATCAGGTTAATTATTTTGAATAACAGGAAAACATTTAACGTAAGGATTTCCTTTCTTAAAGCCTTTTTTTTATAAGCATATTCGTGGTTCTGATGTTAAATAATTGTCCTTTTAAAAAGTGGTGCAAAAAATGGGTCATGTTTCAAGTTAGGCTTCTGTGCTTAGGCTTGTGAATACATGCGTCTAAATATGATAGGCAAGGGATGCAGCTTGCTTTTCATGTGGATTTATCAAGAATGATTGTTTTTTAATTTTTTTAATTAATTATGAAACATTATTAAAAAAATAAGTGCTTTTAAATTTGTTTTTTAATATTTATAAAGCGTAATACTCATACTGTGACCTCCTAGAATTAAAATTAAATTTAAGTTGTGTTGTACCACATAATGAGGATATTTGCATATGGAATTTCACTCTGCGCAGGTGTAAAAATCTCATTTTTATAACTGTGTATATGATTATTTCTGATCTCTCACTCCTGGGCTATCTAGAGAATATTTTGAGGATAACTATTATGCAAATAAATTATAGGATATTCATTTTTAAGTGCCCCAAATATCAAAGTCGACATTGGGAAAAATTGACTATTTAAATAGCATTTATTTCTATTCAGAGCAGCTTTTAAAGTGCCTTAGGCTTAAGTAAATGCATACATTTAGGTATAAAACAAATTGCTGACTTCTATATTGTTAGACAAGTATACTGCACACTGCTTATAATTGAAAATATGTATCAAAAATGAGCAGAAGTTATTTTCTTAACTCTAAACTGACAAACAGGGGAATGGGGCTCCATTCGCACACAGAATAGGACAGCTGGGAAGAGTTAAATGTCAGTTCTATATTTAGAAGACTGGCAGAGCTGCCAGAGCAAGTTCTGCTTTGACATTTTGACATCTGAAACTTTTTGAAAGACAAGATGGCAGCGCAGGGAAAGAAGGAGGAGTTGTGGTTATTTTTTTTTGTTGGCAAAAGCAAGTTTTATGCACTCATATGAATATACCACAATACAATTGTATATGTGAGCTTGGCCGTATATACAGCACTAATGCTTTTAGTTTGGTGCTTACTAGGGCTGAGCTAATGGTATTTAGTTTGAATTAATTCACCCTCATGTTACATTTGTACATTTGCTAAAAGGATTGGGGTGTGGGTATTCATATTCTTTACCTCCTCAAAAGTGCTATGTACCTCCTATAACTTTGTTTATGGCCAGTTGCTACAAATAGGGGTTGATAGTGTTGACAGAAGTGAAATCTGTTTCAGGTTTCTTACTGTCACAATGGGAGAAGGAGGCTAGCTCTTCTACAAATTAAGGCTAGGTAATATATATGTTGCTCTCTCCTTTTCTCAATTTTGTTTTTAGCCTGTCTAAATTGTCTGTGAAATAGCAATGAGACATTTAATTGGCTATTCAGTAATACTGTTTTAAACATTGTTAGCATTAATAAAATGAATAAATATATGTTATGTTACTGCCCAGTCTGTTTGATTTAATTATGACAGGTTCAGTAGTCTAGATTGTTGTTCCCTTATTTTGACCTTTAAGGGGAGCTAGATGTGGGTAGTTTTTGTTCTAAAATTCTTAGGTGATAACACCATTATTGTATGTTTTCCATGCTACATAGTTTTGCAAAGGCATTGCTAGTTTTTTATTAGCTAGTCTGTGTAAATAAACTGATAGTCCTTATTAGAGCTGATGTTGCATAGTCTGGATCATGAAAAGTAGAATGCAGGGAAGATGCCCATGTGATCCTTAGCAAAAAATGTTTTGAAGGAAATGTTGTTTTATAGATAAGAACCCTGTTAAATTAGCAGTTTTAGATTTTCCTGCTGCTCCTATAGCATGAGAGCATGGTCCTAAAACGTACAATGTAGGTGCTTTTATTAAGAAGAATCATTTTAGAAGTGTCTGCAGTCCTGTACAAGTAATGTAAAGTTTATGAGCAAAAGTGTAGAACATTTCCTTTTTTGAGGGTTTTCAGATTAGTACACAGGAATACACCAATGTAAGAATTTAGAGTATGTCTGTGTTGTTTTTCTCTTTTTTCTCTGAATTTAGTAAATGAATACAGACTTTCTCGGCTGCTTGGGATTGGGTGATGTTTATTGTTCTTGTCAGTTCAGCACAGAGTTCCTTTTATACTTGCCAATAGGTCCAGGCTGTTGTTTTTTTTCTCTCTCATAGATAGATGAAAGAGGTTCTTGGGTGCCTTGCTAATATATGGGGCGTCCCAAGACTAGGAAGTATTCTGACTATCCTCTCTGTTGATAGACTGTTTCTGTGCCTTGCCTAAAGACCTTTTGTTCTGTCCACTAATAGATAATTGCTGCCTTACAACCATTGCCAGAGGGGCCCGGACATCAGATTCAGCCTGGAGAGTCAGCGTCAGCATCAAAGTGAAGGTAACCAGCACAGGCATTGCTGGCAACTAGGACCTCAGTGAAGGCAGAAGCCCTGTGATCAAGTGTGTACCCCTGCGACTGTCTTGGGCGAAAGATGGGGTCACAAATCAGAAAGGAGAAATTGTGGATCATGCCCAGCTGAGAGTCACAGATCGACCAGAATGGTGAGGAGGCCTTACTTGAGGTGACCCCTTTTGAAACAAGGGTTGCTTCAAAAATTTCTAGCACCAGGCCTCTGAATCCTGGTCCTAAAGTGAATGCAAGTTTGCTCCTTTGTTTGATGGTCAAGAGATACCTGGGTACACTGGATGCAATGTGTGGCCCCAATGAGTGAGCAGTGCGCTAGCAGAGCAATACAGGAGTTTGGGGAGGACTTGAGATTAGGGTACAGGTGCTGTGTCTCTGGTGCCTGTTAGATTGAAGTGAAGAAAACTGGTGCACTGCTTGAGACACTGGAGAGGATCGCTAAGAGCATTTGCCTGGTAGGTGACTGCCCTATCCTGAAAGAAGAGATTTTTTTCTTTGAAACTGGGCTGTGATTCTTGAGTTGCGAGTTGTGCAGCTCCACCGTGGAAACAAGAGCCTGCCTGTGAGGCTCAAATAGACACACCCTCTGGCTTGGTTGTACAGCAGCTTCAATTTCCCCACGGACTTCTTCTTTTTGTCAATAATGTACCCCTTTAGTCGTCCATTATTGAGGAGGAGCAGCCCTTTGCTGATCTTCGTCCTAATTCCTATGGCCCTATGTGGTCCTCCTGGTCCCAGATATGATTGATGTTCTAGCCCTCATAAAAGGAAAATGTAACAGTCAATTGGAAAATGTGTTTATTAGATATGTGTTGTTGGCTATGCTGAAATTAAAATGAATAGTCTCTGAAATGCATAGGAGCCCTGAAAATGTTTACTGGATGATTTTAGGATTTGCTTTTGCTTAGGACTAGAAAAATTATAATTCTATTTGTAATAGTGGGCATTACTTTCTCCTGCTATCTGAATGCTAATTATGACCCAATGCTTCGGTCTCTTTGTATTCCTGCTTATACCTTATATATACCCGCTTAATGAAATGTTTAGAATGGTAAATGCCCACCAAGCAATGAATTAGGGCTATTGATAAATTTATGAAAATTAATGTGCAAATATTTTCTATGTTCCTACTGGATCATAGGAATTCTTTAGCTCATGCTAAAAGGGCTATCTGTTAAATATTGGACAGATTTGTTAGCATGAACTGAAAGCCATTTTGTATTTCTGGCAGCCATTTTGTTTGCCATGTGCTGCCACGTGCTCGCCATTTGCTCTGTCCTCCCTCAGTGTTGACTGCTCGTGTAATCTGCCTAGAAACAAACTATATTTAGCATCTTCCACCTTCGCACATGCCCATAAGGTCCTAGCTAGTAGAATGCACATGCTTCTCTAGTATAACTGTCAGACTATTTTTGCTGCTGTATGGAGAAGTAACTCTCCTCCCACTTTGTTGAGCAAGCTGATCTTGTATGCCCATCTTAGTCATTTTTGCTTACATGTGCCAGGACTGCCCCTTGGTCTTATGATGACTATGTAACCCTAAGCATATATAAGGCCTCTGTTTTCTGCACTCCTCAGACTGCCTCATTCAGTTGCTAAGGCTTCTGTGTGACGTAGTTTTACTCATTTGAGGTTAATAAAGATGCTCTTTTATATTTCAGTTTCTGTGCCAATTTCTTCTTTGTTGGTTTAAAAGGACCAAGTATCAGTGGGACCCCTGAGAAGGTTTCTATTTTCTACACCCTGATCCTTCGCAACCTATCAGCAGCCTTCAACACTGTTTCCCACTACACACTCATCAAGAGACTGCACTATATTGGAATTAAGGGAGACGCATTGAGATGGATTGCATCTTTCCTCAGGGGATGAAAACAGAGAATCAGCTTCCCTCCTTCATATCGAAACCAACAAGCACCATCTGTTTGGCCCCTCAAGGCTAATCCCTCAGTCCCACCCTCATCAATGCCTACATGACGTCTCTGGCCAACATTGTCATAACCCATGATATCAACATCATATGCTGTGCCAATGACACCCAACTCAATCTCTTGCTCTCAACTGACCCCACCATCATTATGACCGACTTCCACAACTGCATGAAGAACGTTGCAGACCGGATGAAAGACAACTGCTAGTAGCTCAACACGGACAAGACCGAAGTGCTGATCTTTGGCAACCATGCCTCCCACTGGAGCAGTGCCTAGTGGCCAGATAAACACGGACCCGCCCTCATACCCAAGAACCAGACCTGAAACCTTGGCATCATCCTAGACAGCAAACCCATCATGACACAACAGATCAATGCAGTCACCTCTGTCTGCTTCCACACTCTGCGCATCCTCTGAAGGATCCTCAAATGGATCCCCCAAAGCACGAGATAACAGTCACGCAGGCCCTAATCAGTAGCTATCTGGACTACGGCAATGCACTGTATGCAGAAACCACAACATACAGAATTCAGTGACAACCCTGATTCTCGGCCTGCCCAAATGAAGCCACAACACCCAACGCATGAGGAATTTTCACCGGCTCCCCGTCTAGAAGAGATACCAATTCAAACTACTGGCACACGCCTACAAAGCCCTACTTTTTGCTAAATTCTTTATTGCTGGCCTTGGGACTCTATGCACTTTACCACTGCTATCCAGCACTTAAGTGTTTGCGCTCTCTCCTTAAATCATGGTAGAATTGGCTTATACTCAATTGGAATATTTAATTTACTTGTAAGTCGGAGTAATGTGGCACTAAATGTGCTCAGGACCTGTAAATGAAATGCTCTTAGTGGGCCTGGAGCACTAATTGTGCCACCCACTTAAGTAGCACTCTAAAAGGTGTCTCAGGCCTGCCATTATAGTCTGAATGCAGTTTTCAGCTGCCATGTCGACCTGCCATTTAGACTCCCTTGCCAAGCCTTAACTCCCCTTTTATTGCATATATATACAAGTAGCACATAAGGTGGGTTCTAGATAGCCCATAGGGCAGTGTGCTGTGTAATTAAAAGGTTGGACATGCACTTTTAAGTTTTACTTGTGTTTGTAGTGAAAAACAAATAAAATCGTTTTACACTACTTTGAGGCTTACCCTACCCATAGGATAACATTGGGGATTCCTTATTACATTTAATACGTTTTAATGACAAACCTAGTTTAATGGTAAAATCAGATTGTTATTACATTTTGAAAATGGCACTTTTAGAAAGTTGTCATTTTACTGCCCTTAGTCCTTTTATGCCTGTAGCCTGTCTTGGGTCACATAATTGAGTGTAGCTGGCAGGGCTAGTTTGCTGGCTTCCTGAGCCTCAGCAACATAAAAGTCTCCCACAGCAGCTCCTGGACCCAGTTGCAGCAAGTTCCTGACCCCCAAGTGGTGCCTCTTAAATCAAGCTTTTGGGCTCTATGCGACCGCGAACAGGCCCTTTGCACTGAGACTGCACTGCTTGAACTGAAAATCAGTGTGAGCTGCCGTCAGCCCATCTCTTCCCACTGCAGCGAATACCCCTCATGGGGGGACACCAATGTGAAGCTCCAGCCTGCCCATCCACTCTTCGCGCCACACTGACAACCACCCGTGATGGTCTCCTTGCCACTCCTGGCCCTCTCCAATGCAAACAGAACTCTAGGCACAAACTTTTAGACGGTAACCCTTTAGCGGACTAATCTGGGACAGTATCCCACCTGCGCTCCATCGCTGTTGGCCTGCACTTTTGACTTTGACCCGATCCAATACAACCTGATAGCTGTGGTTGGTGCTTTGTGCTTTTTGGCACTATTTTACACTTCATTTTCAAACTGCTTCAAATGTCTTTCACAATGTTGAGGGGGTATGGCTTGAACATAAAAATTTACATATCTACTTTTGCTAGTAAATTGTACTTGATGTCAATAGGAACAGTAAATATGCCAATTCTGATGAATCATTATCACAAATTTGAATAAATATCTTGATTACTATGAAACTATGCTAGAGTTCAAGTTCCTTCAATTATATTGTTTGGAAGCTGTTTTTATCAGTAACACTATATTTAGGTCCAAGTAAAATGGCCATTGCCTCATGCTATTTTTTCTGTGGCAGGAAGAAGCAAAGCCAATAGATAAGGATGTTTGGTCAGGGCTCGAGTGGTCCTTCTATTGATAACTATATATATATATATGAGTGTGTGTGTGTGTGTCATCAGTGATGTCACTGAAAATGTCATGAGTGATGTAATATGTGACGTCATCAGCAGTGCTTTGCGGGTGCGTGAGTTATAGTTAGCTCAAGTAACTATAACGGCCACATTTTTCTGGTTGTATGAGTGAAATGTCCAACCAGCTATAACGTCCCTGAAACCTGTGGTTTTTTCAGTGAATTTCTAAGGTTTTTTTAAATGCTAATTTCTAACTATATCATCCCTGAAACCTCTGTTTTTTCAGTGAATTTCCAAGGTTTTTCAAATGGAAATTTCTAACTATAACACCCCTGAAACGTATGTTTTTTTCAGTGAATTTCCAAGTTTTTTTTAAATGAAAATGTCTAACTATAATGACCCTGAACCCCCTGTTTTTTTCATTGAATTTCTACGTTTTTTTAAAGGCTAATTTCTAACTATAACATCCCTGGTACTTTTGTTTTTTTTCAGTGAATTTCTAAAGTTTTTAAAATACTAATCCCTAAATATAACTTCCTTGAAACCTCTGTTTTTTTCAGCAAATTTCTAAGATTTTTTAAATGCTAATTTAAGAAATGCAGAAAGAAGCAACAGATGTGCAGAAATAGGCAAGAGGGATGCAGAAAATAAGCAAGAGAGATGCAGGAAAAAGCAATAGAAGTGCAGAAGGAGGCACAAGAGGTACAGAAACAGACAGGAAATGTGCAGAAAGAGGGAACAGGGTGCAGAAAGAGGCAAGAGAGGTGAAGAAAGAGGCAATAGGGGTGCAGAAAGAGGCAAGAGGGGTACAGAAAGAAGTAAGTGAGGTGCAGAAAGAGGCAACAGAGGTGCAGAAAGACACAAGAGATGTGCAGAAACAAGCAAGAGAAGTACAGAAAGAGCCACGACAATTGCTGAAAGAAGCAACAGAGGTGTAGAAAGAAGAAAGAAGTGCAGAAAGAGGCAAGTAGGGTGCAGAAAATGGTGAGAGAACTGCAGAAAGAGGCAAGAGGAATACAAAAGGGAAGAAGGGTGCAGAAAGAAGGAGAGGTGTAGAAAAAAACAAGAGAAATGCAGAAACGAGCAAGAGAGGTGTAAAAAGAGGGAACAGGGGTGCAGACAGAGGCAAGGGAACTGCAGAAAGAGGGAACAGGGGTGCAGAATGAGGCAAGAGAGGTGCAAAAAGAAGCAAGAGCGGTGCAGAAAAAAGCAACAGAGGTGCAGAAAGAGGCAAGAGGGGTGCAGAAAGAGGCAAAAGAGGTGCAGAAAGAGGCAAGGGGGGTGAATAAAGACGAGAAAGAAGTGCAGAAAGAAGCAAAAGAGGTGCAGAAAGATGCAAGAGGGGTATAGAAAGAGGCCAGAGCAGCACAGAAAGAAGTAAGTGAGGTGCAGAAAGAGGCAACAGAGGTGCAGAAAGACACAAGAGATGTGCAGAAACAAGCAAGAGAAGTACAGAAAGAGCCACGACAATTGCTGAAAGAAGCAACAGAGGTGTAGAAAGAAGAAAGAAGTGCAGAAAGAGGCAAGTAGGGTGCAGAAAATGGTGAGAGAACTGCAGAAAGAGGCAAGAGGAATACAAAAGGGAAGAAGGGTGCAGAAAGAAGGAGAGGTGTAGAAAAAAACAAGAGAAATGCAGAAACTAGCAAGAGAGGTGTAAAAAGAGGGAACAGGGGTGCAGACAGAGGCAAGGGAATTGCAGAAAGAGGGAACAGGGGTGCAGAATGAGGCAAGAGAGGTGCAAAAAGAAGCAAGAGCGGTGCAGAAAAAAGCAACAGAGGTGCAGAAAGAGGCAAGAGGGGTGCAGAAAGAGGCAAAAGAGGTGCAGAAAGAGGCAAGGGGGGTGAATAAAGACGAGAAAGAAGTGCAGAAAGAAGCAAAAGAGGTGCAGAAAGATGCAAGAGGGGTGTAGAAAGAGGCCAGAGCAGCGCAGAAAGAACAAAGAGATGTGAACAAAGAAGCAAGAGAGGTGTAGAAAGAGGTAAGAGATGTGCATAAAAGGGAAGAAGGGTGCATAAAGAAGCAGGAGAAGTGCGGAAAGAGGCAAGTGAGGTGTAGAAGGAGGCAAGAGAACTGCAGACCGAGACAAGAGAGTTATAGAAACAGGCAAAAGCGGTGCAGAAAGATGGAACAGGAATACAGAAAGAGGCAAGAGGGATGCAGAAACGTGCAACAGAGGTACAGAAAGAAACAAGAGCAGTGCAGAAAGAACCAACAGAGGTGCAGAAAGAGACAAGATGAGTGCAGAAAGAGGCAAGAAAAGTGCAGAAAGAAGCAAGATTTGTACATAGAGGCAAGAGAACTGTAGAAAAAGGCAAGAGAGGTGCAGAAAGAGGCAGGAGAGGTGCACAAAGAGGCAAAAGTGGTCCAGAAAGAGGCAAGAGCGGTGCAGAAAAAAGCAACAGAGGTGCTGAAAGATGCAAGAGGGAAACAGAAAGAGGCAATAGAAGTACAGAAAGAAGCAACAAAAGTGCCAAAAGAGGCAAGAGAGGTTCAGAAACAGGTAAGAAAGGTGCAGAAAGAGGGAACAGAGGTGTCGTAGAGGCAAGAGAGGTACAGAAACAGGCAAAAAAGGTGCAGAAAGAGGGCACAGGGGTACAGAAAGAAGCAAGAGAGGAGCAGAAAGACCAAGAGAAGTACAGAAAGAGGCAACAGAGATACAGAAAGAGACAACATGTGTGCAGAAAGAAGCAAGAGAACTTCAGAAACAAGCAAGAGAAATGAAGAAACAGTCAAAAGAAGTGCAGAACAAGTCAAGAGAAGTGCACAAAGAAACAAGAGAAGTGCAGAAAGAAGCTAAAGATGCGCAGAAAAAGGCAAGCCAGGTGCAGAAAGAGGCAAGAGAAGTGCAGAAAGTGGGGTACAGAAACAAGCAAGATTGGTGCAAAAGAGACAAGAGGGATATAGAAACAAGCACATGAAGTGCAGAAAGAAGCAAGGAGAGTGCAGAAAGAAGCAACAAACATGCACAGTAAGACAACGGTGGTGCAGAAAGAGTCAACAGGGGTGCAGAAAGAAGAAAAAGAGGTGCAAAAACATGTAGGAGAGGTGCAAAAAGAGATAAGAGGGGTACAGAAAGGGGCAGGTAAGGTGAAGTGAAAAGGAAGAGAAGTGCAGAAAGAAGCAAAAGAGGTACAGAAAGAGGTAAGAGAGGTACAGAAAGAGGCAAGAGATGTGCAGAAAAAGTGATGAAGGGTGCAATAAGAAGCAAGAGAAGTTCACAAAAAGGCAAGTGAGGTGCTGAAGGAGTCAAGAGAACTGCAGAAAGAGGCAAGAGGGGTGCAGAAAGAGGTAGGAGAGGTACACAAAGAGGCAAGAGGGATACAGAAAGAGGTGGGGGTGAAAAAAAGAAGGAAGAGAAGTGTAGATAGAAGCAACAGAGGTGCTGAAAGAGGCACAAAGGGTGCAGAAAGAGGAAAAAACTGCAGAAAAGCCACAGAGGTACAGAAAGAGGCAAGAGAGGTGTAGAACAGGCAGGAAAGGTACAGAATGAGGGAAGAGGGATGCAGAAATAGGCAAGAGAGGTACAGAAAGAGGGAAGAGGGGTACAGAAAGAGGCAAGAGTGATGCAGAAAGAAGCAATTGAGGTACAGAAAGAGGCAACAGAGGTACGGAAAGACACAAGAGAGGTAGTGCATAAAGAGGCAAGAAAATTGCTGAAAGAAGCAATAGAGGTTTAGAAAGATGCAAGAAAAGTGCAGAAAGATGCAAGTGAGGTGCATAAAGAGGCAAGAGATGTGTAGAAAATGGCAAGAGAACTGTAGAAGGAGGCAAGATAGATACAAAAAAGGGAGGAAGGGTATCAAAAAAGCAAGAGAGGTACAGAAAGAAGCAAGAGAAGTGCAGAAAGAAGGAAGAGAAGTGCAGAAAGAGATAACTGGAGTGCAGAAAGAAGCAAATGAGGTACAGAAAGAGGCAAAAGAAGTTCAGAAAGAAGCAACAGAGGAGCAGAAGGATGCAAGAAAACTGTAGAAAGAGGCAAGAACGTTGCAGAAACAGGCAAATGAGGTACAGAAAGAGAAAACGGGGTTGTAGGCAGAGGCAAGAGAGGTGCAGAAAGTGGGAAGAGGGGTTCAGAAAGAAGCAACATGGGTGCAGAAATTTGCAGGAGAGGTGCAGAAAGAAGCAAGAGCAGTGCAAAAGAACCAACAGGCGTGCAGAAAGAGGCTAGGGGGTGCAGAACAAGGCAAGAGAAGTACCGAAAGAAGAAACAGAGGTGCACAAAGAGGCAAGAAGGGTGCGGAACGAGTAAAGAAAGGTGTAGAAAGAGGCAAGAGAAGTGTAGAAAGAGGGGCGAAGGATGCAGACAGGCAAGAGGGGTGCAGAAAGAAGCAACATAGGTGAAGAAAGAAGCAAGAGAAGTATAGAAAGAGGCAAGAGAGGTGCAGAAACAGGCAGGAGAGGTGCAGAAAGAAGGAACAGGGGTACAGAAAGAGGCAAACAAGGTGCAGAAAGAGGGGAAAAGGGTACAGAAAGAGGCAAGAGGGGCACAGAAAGAAGCAGGTGAGGTGCAGAAAGAGGCAAGAGAGGTGCAGAAAGAGGCAAGAGAGGTGCACAAAGTGGAAGAGATGAGAATAACGAGGCAAAAGAAGTGGGAAAAAGAAAGGTACAGAAAGAAGCAACAGAAATGCAGAAAGAGGCAAGAGAGGCGCAGAAAGAAGCACAATTGGCTTGGGCACCATTAGTACCAATTTAATTCACACATTTAGTAATAAGTAACAGGTGGCCATTCTAGGTTTGCAAGGGGCCTTCCACCACACTGTTACACTTGTCACTGCATTTTTGGTAACGTTTTAGCCGTTTGAGCTAGAAATAAAAAAAAATGTGTTCAAATCTGTAGATGATGCAGCAGTAGATGGATTATGTGACAAATGCGGAAAATGTATAATTGTAAAAAAGTCAGTGCTGCCAAACAGTCACATAATTCCAGTGGCCATGCTCATACCTCTGATTAGGTCCAGGAGTGCTCCTCAGTGGTTCCTTCTTTTTTTTGTCTCATTAAGTTTATAGTTTAGCTTCAATGTAAAGGAGGAAGACAAAACCCGAGGTTACCACTCCACCACACAGACTATCATACCATAAATTACTCTCCATCGCACATATTCCAACTCTACATAATTCCTATACACTAAATACCACATACTTCCTAGCCACATAATTTCACTACACAACATACTACATCACTCCACTACACACAACCTACAATGACTCCACTCCAAGAAACATTAATAAAACACTTTTACATTTACAACGCTAATAGCTCTAACTCTCGCAAATGCGAACCCTATTACATTTCAAATGCTTCTTTAACTAGTAGTCAAATTTGCAGAGA
The DNA here is from genome assembly GCF_964261635.1 of Lissotriton helveticus. Classification (NCBI taxonomy): domain Eukaryota; kingdom Metazoa; phylum Chordata; class Amphibia; order Caudata; family Salamandridae; genus Lissotriton; species Lissotriton helveticus. The sequence goes on from NC_136069.1 coordinate 151,373,005, forward strand.
GGTGGAGAAAGGGGGCTGCGCCTCCAACCAGCTCTCAGGAATTTTGCTGTGTAGGACTTACAGGAGGTACAAGGAGGACTACTTGGCCGCCAAAGTCCCTCAGGAGTAAAGTGGACTCCATCCCCCAACCAGTACGGTGCCAGGAGGCGCGTTTGCAGAGTGGTGGAGAAAGGAGGGGGGACGTGGCCTCAGAAGACCTCTTAGCAACCCCACTGTATGGAACTTAGTGGAGGTAAGAGGAGAGGTAGTTGGCCCCCAAGGACAACCTTGGGAGACAACTACTGCACCTATTACCTCCAGTAACTCCCAGGCAGCAGCATTGCTACGTTCTCATAGCAGGCCACACCCCCTTTCCCCACCACAGCATGATCTTGCATGGGGATTAAAATACACTTAGCTGCTGAGGGCCTTTAGAGGCTAGCTAGCCTACCTGTTACCTCCAGTAAGCCCCACACAGTAGGATTGCTGAGAGGTGGACACAGGTCACGCCCTCATGCACCGGCAAAAATTTCTTTTTGGGAGGGGGACCGCGTGGCCCCCCTTACCTGGGCCTCTCTTGGCCCCAGGGACCCCATCCCCTGCTTACTTTTTTTAAATTTTGGAGGTGGGGCGCGTGACCCTCCTCCTGAGTCCAATTTGGGCCCAGCCATATTTTTTTTATTATAAAAGGGAGGGGGCTATGTGGCCCCTGTTCCCCGGGCCACTTTTGTCCCCGGGGACCCCATCCCCCGGGGCCTGGCCTTTTTGATGGGGACAGTGGAGGGAGCCCCAATGCCCCTGCGATCTCTGCCGGCATTGCTTTTGGACAAGGGAAGCTGCTGACAGGGAAGGACCGCTATCTTACCATAATTTTTGCCCTGTGGAGGTGGTGGTCCCTGGGGCAGTGTGGGGAGGGGTATAAGCCCCCTCACACTTCTATAATTTAATTAGAGCCCTGGGAAGGTGGCGGTCCCAGGAGCTTGTGGGGTCCCAGAGGATCCCACGCCGACTAAAGTAAAGCCACTGGAAGGTGGCAGTCCCCGGGGAAGCGTGGGGGAGGAATGAGCCCCCCAAGCATTTTTTTTTTAATGAGCCCCTGGGAGGTGGCGGTCCCCGGGGCTGCGGGGGGATGTGAGCCCGCCGCGCATAATAAATAAAGCCCCGGAAGGTGGTGGTCCCTGGGCCCCTGCATATAATTTCCTCATTGCCCCCAGGAACTGGCCCACCCGGGGATTCAAAGAAGGAAAGCGCGGGAGTCCGCGGTGCGTTTAAAAAGAAATCACCTGGATTTCCTCACCCAGCTCAAATTCGGACGATTTTTTTAAAATAATATATTTTTTGGGCCTTGGGGGTCCTTGTGGGACCCCCCGAGCAAGCCTAAGGGATCAGGGTGTTTCTACCCTGTCTCCTTTTCTTGTTTTTTATCCTTTATTTTACATTTTTCTTGTGACTCAGTTTTACCGAGTCACAAGATGGCTGCCTACACTTCCTGGTTTGTAGTGTTGAAAGCCAATCAGAATCAAGCTTGTGCTGAGGAGGGTTTGCACATCCTCCTCAGCCCTCAGATATATAATTTTTTTTTTGTAATTTCTCCAGAACTACTGAACAGATTTACACCATTTGGCAAATCTTTGTGACATTTTCATATATATATCTATATCTATGTGTTTATATCTGTATCTATGTGTGTATATATACATACACACACACATAGATATAGAAATATATTCACTGAAAACCCCAGAGGTTACAAGGAGGTTATAGTTAGGAAATAGAATTTAAAACAAAGGTGACAGGGATGTTATAATGCCAGCCCTGCCATGCACAGTTTCTCATAAATAATTTCACTGCAAATGTTGCAGTGTGATATTATTACTGATGTCATAGTAAATGTAATGAGTGATGTAAAATGTGGGGTAATTAGTGGTGCATGGGGAAGGCACTAGTTATGGTTACCTTAGGGCAAGAGTTATAGGTACCTGAGATAACTGTAACTATCACTGCTAAATTTCTACGGTTGTGTATGTGTAAATTCTGAACCTAACTATAACATCCCTGTATCCCTTGTTTTTTAGTGAAGTTCTAATGTTTTTTCAATTCTATTTTCTAACTATATTATCCCTGTAACCTTTGTTTATTTCAGTGAATTTCTATGTTTTTAATGCTATTTCCAAACTAACTGAAAAGAGGTTTGATGGCATGTTAAAATGTATTTGTGAAAAAATTGCACTGGGTGAGGGTGAAAGAATAACAAGTTACTTTTTAAAAATACTTAATTTACCAGTTTTACACTTATCACATCGTTAGTACCAGTTCACAGTAAACATAAATATAACTGTATACAGTTTACGACATATTCATACATTTCACAAGCACAATGGTTCCAACTGTCTGCTCACCTTTGGGTCCAACATTGTTACTGTTTCACCATACGTTAACTCTACAATTCGCCGTCTTACCAGCATATGTATGAACCACAGCCGGCCCCCCATCACAGGAAATCTGCGATCACCCTATTGAAATGTCCAAGTGTACAAGTTACTGCTGCATTAGATGCAAATATATGATTGTGGGTGAAAAGTGGAGAACGGTTTAGAAAATATACTGATATATCACTATTATCAATTATTGATCATTATGTAACTTTTATCTCTTTGGTTATTTTGTCTTTTTTTTAGGAGGAAAATGGAAACTTGTCTCTGAGGCAATAATTATCTGCTTTCCTAGGTAGCAAAGAAAAACCTTGCTGAAATAAGCTGGATTATTGTTCCTGTTCAGCACTAACTAGCTCTTCAGGGACAGTATATTCAGGTTGGAGGGATGTGGAGGTGCCTGTGCAGTTGAGTAGTTCAGCAGCACAAGCTAACTCTGCATTGGCTAGGCTTTGTAAATTGTAATTTATAGATATGCTGCTTTGTGAAGACTTTATTTTAACCTAGCCTGCCATCACATACCAGGAAATGGGCAGGCTAAGGTGGCTAAACGACTGGGATAAAAGTGCTACTAGCATCCAAATCCAATAGGCAAATAAAGCAAAAAGGGGTGTTTGTATAGCAGCTGCTTATTAGTGTTCGAAAAATGTTATGTATTTTAAAGTTGTTTGTTTTCTTTGTATTATATTTGGTCATACAGTTTATTGATATAGTTGTAGTTTTGTATTGTTCTTAAATTCTTTTGTTGTAATAAAAAAGTAAATGCTCTCATTGAACACTAATGATTTTATGGAAAATACTAACATACATAATAACCTTGTGCATATATCAATTAAGCTTAAGTAGTAGGCCCAAATCTATGCTACATTTTGAAATGTTCTTGTTTCCGAACTAGTGGTTAAATTTTCAAGTGAATTTGTAGAATGCTATTTGTTCCATGTTTGCATTTCAGGTGGACAATGATCGCTAATGAAGAGTAAGGCTATTAGTCCATTAGATAAGTTGACGAATGAAGGAGTTGCAGTTAGCTCAGCTCTGCAAAAAGATATGGATGAGGTAGGTTTTTTCTCACGGGAGAGGAAGACGAGACCAAGGACGAACTGTTGCAGGGGGCGGGACATGAAGAAGACCGTGTAAGGAATCGACATCATGGAAAGCTTTGTAGCTGAGCCTACTATAGAGTACGTGTGAGGAAATAGCATTATGGGACATTTTGCTGAATACAACTCTGAGAATATGATGCACTGTAGAGAGGGACAGACATCCCATTTCTAATTGCCTTCCAGACGGAGAGCACCAGAGTGCTGACTTGCTCCTTTCCTTGCTTGTAGCTTTATGCCTCAGATCCATCAATAGTAGAATGACTTCTTAGGAAGGCTCTACATCTGACACCTATTCTCTTGCAACCTTTTGCCTAAAATACTAAATTTGGGATGCCGTCTCTAGAGGTAGAGTAGGGATAGATATAATTACATGCTTATACAAGGGAAGTGCAGCGGCAGGGGAACCTGAACTTTCGCTTTCTCAGTTCCCGCATAACCGTCCTAAAACTGGTCATTCTTTTCATGTTGAATCGAGTAAGCCTCTTCAGACGATATAGATTTCTTCTGTTTCCCTTCTATTTTAAAACTCTCATGCTAAGATTTGTGTATGTCCAGCTATTTTTTAATTTGTAATAAATGTGACTAACTTAGGGCCTGATTAGGATGGTGGGTGGACTCTCATACACCCTACCAAATATAGAAGCTTCTAATCACTGGTAAGTAAAATTGCTATACATAATTCATTTTGGCTGTTTATTTTTATATGGATTTTATTGTAAATGAAGGAGGAGGAGTGTTTTCTTACTGCTTCTGCTGTGATCCAGGAGGAGTGTTTTCCCTGTATACTTTGAGCACAGTCATAGCAGTGTTGGGAATCAGTGTTGTTGTTATGGATCCTTCTCTGAGATGAATGACCACTAACACTCCAATACAGGGTGAAACATTATTTTGAGAAGCTGCAGTTCCACAAGTAGTTACTAGAGTTCTCTTTCAAGAAATGTACAAGTTGTAAAAATATAATTCACAAACCTGGTGAGGCTTTAACCTCAAAATCTAAATATATATACTCTAGCTACTCTAATGACTTGTGCTCATTTCCAGTAGCATACATAAATATACCAAAGTTGCTTTATAGTGAGGAATCAACCTTGTAATTTTTGAAAACTTTTATATTGATTCAAAAACTTTAAACATTGGGCATAGACAGATCATTACATGCTTGCATAAATAGTGGGTCAACGTGGAATCAGATTCAATGGCAACCTTGTAATTTGTAATAAGTTTCTTGAGCGTCATGGAAATAGTTGATCAGATCCTATTATGCATAGGGATTGTCAGGTTTTGGTAGTTGTCTAACCAATTCTATTTTATAGAAGTATTTTTTGTAGATTTATGTGTAAAGGAGCAATGTGCAATGCATTTTTTCAAAGTGAAAGCATCCAATGGCTCGAGTAGATGGGTCTGATTGTCTATTGGGGTGAGAGGCAGTATAATTTGATTGACATGCCAACAGACCAATAGTGAACGATTTTTGTATGACTCTTTTGGAAAACATGAGGCTGGACAGACAGATAAAGCTTTCTTTAGGCCTAAAAAGAACCTGCAACAGTGAAATAAATAGGATATAGAGAGTGGTGTAACAAGACTAGGCAGCCTTGATATTCTGTAACCCTGTCAACAACAGTATGGGAAATGAATTCCTAATAAAAACATTGGGATCCTGCACTCATATACTTTTTACAAGTTAGGCAGTACACAGCACTCATCTGGTCACACTAACCACACAAGAATGATAACTGGTTTATGGGCCACAGCCATGCTAAACATGCCTTAAATGGGAGGTGTAAAGACTGGAGGACATGCTTATAGGTTCAGTGTAAATAAATAGGTGTCAAAACATTGCTGATACAAAACATTAATGTTTTTAAATCAATTACTTCAGTGTCATGTTCTTTCAGGTGGTTTACTCACTGCAGGGCATTGTTGTTTACCTCCTAAATTTACCTTTAATCCAACTCCTTTGGTTCCCTCCCTTGGCACTTTTATTTTGTAATGCACTTTTGCTCTCGTTTGAATCAATGCCTCCCCTCCCACTTTCTTGGTTTAGGTAGAGGTGGGTGAGCCACTGAATGCTCGAATCAGGCTCGCGCCTGAAGCCTGGCTTTGGCTCAGCTTGAGTCATGTTGAAACCTTGAGCCCATGCCGATCAAGCTTTCATGTGGCTTCTGCCTGACTCTCACCCTCTACCAAGGATGTTGCACTCCAGTATGAGCTGCTGACTGTGGAACTGGAAAACCAGGTTCAGGTTTCGGCATTGGCTCAACATCCTGTGATTCCAGGGAAATCATTTAATCTCCCCATGCCTATAAATAATGCATGTTACTTTGTGTAATGTAACTGGTGCTCATGTAAAGCGCTCAGCCTTCGAATTTTTGTTTTATTTAAAAGCAGCACTAAGAGGTAAAAACAAGGAAAGACAAATAAATATCCATTTACTAGCTGTTTTGTACAGTGAAACTAAAAGCCCGGATGACTCACGGCGTGCCTGCTTAAATTATGTGATCTTAGGCAAATATTAAATTCACCAAAACTCTTTTTATTCTTTACCATGTATGAAAACACTTTCAAATATGTAAGTTCAGACCAACAGTTGTTCAAAACTATCACTTTTAAAAAGTACTTCTCAGTGCAGTGATACACTATGCCCTATTAACCTTATCATATTTTACGTGATGTTTGTTGTATGACAAAGCACATACTTTTGAGGATAGGCTTGTGCACGGGCTTTAAGATCCTAAATAGACTCTTGGCTTGGCTTTCCCAGCTAATTTATTGTCTCACCCAACTCTAGGTGTGGGCTTCTGGTGCTATTTACTTCAGGCCTTCATAGCAGCTCTGCATAAAATAAGTCATTATGCTCATTGGTAGAAAAATTATGATTCTGCTGTAACAATATCACTAGGTGATTTCAGACAATGTTATCCTATATAGTGATTGTTTATCATGGGTGAGAAAGTTCAGGCCCACTTAAATATCCCTAGTCAACCAGGTAGTCTTCTTAGCTTCTTGAGAGGTAAGAGGGAGAAAACAATTAGTAAATCTCATTACAGTACAACTAATTTGGTAACAATACATTAAGCACTCGACAACTAGGATTGAGATTAGTAAGGTTTTTAATATAAATTCAAAAACAGATTGATATAAATCAGCCTCAGCAATATAGTATTAAAATAGGAGACAAAGAGAATGTCTCCAAATCTCATTAAGAGATCCACCCTATAAAGAGCATACAACTAATTTGGTTATGACAATGCAAGTAATAAGGAAAAAGAATTGAATGTTAAATTACGTCAATTGATTATCAAAGGTAAGAATGAACACGCTATCTATCCCTACACTGCCTTAAAAGGAACAACCCCATACACAAAGAAACTTTTAGTAAAATGAATAATAGAAGGGAGTCTTCAATAAAAGGAAACTCCAACTAAAGATCATGTAGCATGAAGCCACACAGCGCATAAGAAGAGGTCTGCCCCTCATGAAGTCCTAAGATGTCTCTCTCACTCACTGTGTTACGGTATAAGATATTAGTTCCATTCAAGGTAAATCATGTGATCAGCTCCAGCAACTTTCCACGATCCAAGCACACATTTGCTACTTACACTAACTTTCCGACATTGATAAGTTGCTACTTCATTCGTCCTTGGCCATTCTTCTACTCCTCCATGAGAACTTGCCTCCTTGCTCGTTATCGCGTTCCTCCTTGCCAAAATCCATCTTTGCATAACTCGCTATCTTACTACTGCACAAACCTTCCTTTACTAAATAATGAGGCTTCGTCCGCAACTGCAATAGAAACAAAAAAATGCAAGAAAACTCATTCTACATTGAAGGTTAAATACGAATTAAATGTTAGACTTAACGTGAGCTTGTGCTGAAACTATACTTGAGCCCTCAAAATCATGTCAACTTAATAGTACACAAGGTTACAAATACGTGCACATTTCTAAACACATAGCAAATGCAGTTCTAAACGAATTAATAAATTGAACTGAATACGAAAAGAATCTCATTACAAAATACACCGTTGTAAATATAATTGCTTATTAAATGTGTAAACGTCTAAACAATAGTGTACATATACATATCATATCATCAGCTTCATAATGAAACATGTTATAAACTTTAGCATTCCCTTAACAAATGAATACTTAAACATTGCAAGAATTGTTATCAGTCACATTTCTAGACACATCATTTATAAATCTCTTTAGTTTTTAAGTGGAGTACTTTAAATGTACAATACCCTATCTTTCTTAATAATGTTAATCACACAGAATATATTAGAGTGCTGACTACACATGAGTCTGATGCACTCAAACAGTATCTCGGGATGGAATCAAAATGACGCTGCTCCATGGGCAATGGCGACGCAGTGGAGTACATTTGCAAGCTGTTCGCCAGTGCCTACTCAGGTGACAATGCTATCATGTGACAACATATGTGATGACACACTCTGTGCCCATGCCAGAGAAGACTTGCTGAGTTCCGAAAAGTAGGGTCTAAGGGGGTGGGACCCAGGGCCTTGGAGGGCCACATTTGTTAGGCGACGCTGATCAGGCAAAGAAAATGAATTGGTGATGAATGATTGGATAAGGTCAGGAAGAGATGGGGGAGTACTGGAAGGGAGTAGGGTTGATGACAGATGGAGATCTGGGCTCCCTCCTCTCTGCATGGGTGACACTTCTAGCCCCGGCCACAAATGCAAATATTGCACACATGCTGTTTCAGTGTTCAGTTCGTGCACATGGACTGCAATATGTGCATACACACTCCTTTTGCTATTTTGCACATGTGCCTTTTGCCCTTTTTCACTCTGCATTCATAGACTGGTGAAAAAGACAGAGTATACAGCGATATTAGCAGGGGTGCATTTCCAAAATAGCACGTTTAGCTCTCGGGCACTGAAAATCCACTAAAGCGAATGTCAAAGAACCCAACATCCCCTCTTTAGGGGGGGGGGGCAAAGAGAGATGCGCAGGCATGGAGTGGGGCATTTATATGTTTGAGGCAAAATGTAGCCCTCAACATCAGCAAGGTTATTCAGCCCCCTGGACAAGGGAGTATGTTTTGGGGGGGCCATGCTCCCTGGTAATGACAACAAGTTGACCAGGTTTTTGGAGAAGTGTGTAGCGGGGCATCTTGCCGAATTCTGTCAAAAACATTGCACTTTAATCATAGATTTACATTATTTTGCAATTTTTTAAAAATTATTATTCTGTTCCAAAATATATTGGAAAAATAGGAGCATTTTGTGTATTTTAAAGCACATCAGGCTAGGAACTTTGCTCACAAGACGATAGCATTCTACATGTGTCTGTCATTGGCTTCCTTTGAGAATTTCTTGGAAATTTGTGGTGTAACAGTGGTGAACGCTGGAAATAAGCTGAAAATATTGGAAATGCTGGCTAATAGGATGAATAACGTTGGTTTCTCTCAAATGGTTTTGGGTAAAACTAGTAACACTTAGTGCATTTTGGGACAGGAACATTGTCAAAATAGTACAGAATTTAATACACATTTATACTGCATTTAAGTGATGTCGTTCCCCCTGATGCGCATGAAAATGTATGCAAATTATACTCTTTTTAAGGACTCTGCAATTTGACTGGTACGGGAAATGAAAAACAATTTACTTTGGGAGGGAACTCTTCATGGTGGCGGGAGCTCAGGGTTAAGGTGTCTTGATATTAAACAGTTTATAGACTGTGTAGGTGAAATATGAAAGTAACCCATTCTGTCACTACCATTTTAATAAGTGCACTTATTGGACCGATCTAGTACATTATGTAGATCTTACATTGCCAGTCTTCGCTTCAGCATTTCTCTTTTTCTTGTAGAGGTGTGTACTCTGATGCCAGTCAAGGGTCCAGGACCTGAGGAACAAGGGGCTCACTCGAGCAGTGGCCAGTAGGGCTCAGTCAAGTCCTGTTACAGGTACAGTTGCAGCAGGTCAGCTAGGAAGTTGCAGGGAGGCCTCTGGAGTGTGTTTTGTCCCTGTAGCTCAGAACAGGAGGTCAGCCATACTGACCCTTGGAGTCACTTGCGTTAGCCTGGGATGAAGAGAGCAGGTCCCGCTTTCCTTCTGACAGAGCAGGGCAGGCCACAAGTAGGAGGGCAGTCCTCGAGGGGAAAAAGAAGGCCAAAAGCCGCAGGGAAGTCCTTTCGTAGCAGCAGGGCGGTACAGGAGGGCAGTCCTCTGGGGAACAGGTCCAGAGGTGTACTGAATAGTTGTTCTAAGGGTCCAATATTTAAGTCTGTTGCAGCCTTAAAAGTGGAGGATTCTTCTAGGCTAACCCCACATCTGAATCCAAAAACGTCTTCCCTATCCAGGGCTCCAAGAAGTCTGGGATGTCAAGAGGCTAGCGTCAGTTTCTTTTCTGTGTGCTGAGGAAGCCTTTTGAAATGCAAGTGGACAGGGAACAACTCTGCCCCAACCATCCTGGCAGAATGACCCATCCTGTCAACACCTAGTCCTCCTTTGTCAACTGTCTGAGAGAAATACACAAAGGTCAACAGCTAAGCTATTCACAGTCATGTGACATAGGACACAGGCAGACGGCATCAAATAGCTGGGAAAATGCCAACGTTCTGAAAGTGGGATTTTCAGAATTATGACTTAAAGTCTGACTTTACAATTAAAGAGGATTTTAAATTACAAATAATGTGAGTCTAAGCTTGACATTCATGTCTGGGCCCAATCAAAAGTTAGGACTTATTAAATGTAATAGGGTAGCCCAATGTTCTCCAATGGGAAAGATAGGCCTTACTGTAGTGGAACACAAATTTAGGACTTTTTCACTGCCAGGACATGTAAAACTGTAGCATTCCAATTCACAAACCAGGAATGCATAATTTGCACACTTACCAGTTTGCAAATGGGAATACAATTTGCAATATGCTCTGTGTACTAATAGGCGGCATTACAAACTGTCCAGTCGCAAAACAGCCTATGTAATGAAAATGTTCCCATTTTGAGCTTATTATTATTGGCTGTCAATGGAGAGACGATGACATACAATGCACATTAGACCGCTGTCTCTATATTTGCTTCCAGAAACAGGAAACAACCTGCTTTTATTAAAGGCACAAAAAACTGCTTAAAACATGTTTCCCAGTTTGGAAGCCATTGGGGGAGCAGGCAGTGGTCCTGTGCACCACTACCTGTTCCCCCCCAGGCTGCTGATATAATTCACAGTATGGGGTTCAGTAACTCATCAGTTATTTGTGACTGCAGTTGCTGTCACAAATCACTGACACATTCCTTTCCAGCTGAGAAATAGAAAGGTACACCCATTTCCAGTGCCCCCGATTTGTATTTTCCAAATGATGAACAAAGCAGTATTACAAGTCGGCAAGAATTTTCAAGCTCGTAAAAGGGCTTTTGCACATTTAAAGTAAGCCCTTTTGCAGTCCCAAACCCTGTGATTTTGTGTATGACAGGGTCTGTGACTCCAAAAGGCTTTTCACATCTGGTGCTTAATGTCTTCCCACATGAGATGTCTTTAGACCCTGAACGATGTTGAAGGCATGGAGTCCCTTAGCAATGTAAGCAAGTGATGTTAAAAAAGACCCTGCTTGTCCCACAACCCATTTGATACTCTTCTGATTTTGTTTCTTAACTACTTACTTCTGCTGCATTAGCATAATGTAATTTTAGAAATAAAGGTAATATGGGCGCATTCTAAACACTTTTGTGAAGCAGAAAAAGAAAATTTAGGCAACGTTCTAATTTTGTCTTAATTTGTTAGTAACAATTATAGGCCAAAACGTGTTTTGTGATACATGATAGTTACTTCAGTGCCACAAAGACAACCAACGTTTCGAAATGATTATTTAGTCTAAAGAGATGAGAAAAAGAAAAAAACAAAAATTGATTCTAAAAATACACGAATGAATGCACAAAGTTAAATTATAAAATCTCAGAATCTCCATGGATATTTCATAATGTACAAGACAGCTACACATACATTTACCATATAAGAAAAACATACATATTAACATTCATCCATCTGTTTACAGACGCTTTGCATTTAGAAACTGGCAAAATGCATGTAGCTGCAGGTAGCCAGAGAAGGGTCTGTAGGACACACTGCCAGCAGGATGCCAGACAACGTGATATTGGTAATTACCAAAGCCATATGAGTGAATACGCACCAGGCACATTCTCTAACCAGCAAGCGGGTCGGAGCATTAAATCTGTGCTTGTTAGCTTCACTCAACTTCCTTAAAATTGTTGTGATGCTTTCAGTAACGGACTTGAGAAATGTTATCTATTTGTCATACATACATATAAGGCCTCATTTATCAGAAATTGCTGTAGGGAAGCGCCACCATTCTTCTTGCTATGCTGCCCCTAAGGGCAGGAATGCATTATTTATGAAATACGGTGCATTCCTGTCCTTTCCTTATACTTGCGCACAATTTGCTGCCTAGCGCCAACGTACACACCCTTGCACCACCGTGCCTGTGTTGTTGGCAGGATTGTTTTTGTGCAGGAGAGGCGTTTTTCGCAGCACACATGGAAAGATAATGAAATGGGGAGAATTAAAGTTATTTCTCCTCGTGTGCCTACCCTGGGGAGATGTAAGGTTTTGGCACTGCCCCAGGTTTACGTGATAAAGTAAATCCGGGGCAATGTCAAAATCCATGGGTGTTGTGTGGGAAAACCCACCACAACTACTATAGAATGCCTCCATGACGCGGAGTAAGGCAAAAAAGGGGGTGGTGATGGACGGAGCATCTGAATCAATCAAACACTCACACCCAGTCAAAAGATCTGGGTTTAATCCATCACCGTTCTTTAGCCCACTCTGCCACCCCAGTTCAGACATGGCTATTTGCAAATCAGTCTGACCCTGTGCCTCATGGGAACAGTCCAGCCCGAACTGCCAAGCCATGTCTTCCCTGGACCGGAAACAAGCTTCCGAGGACCGGTTTCTGGCATTCCAGCCGTCTTCAGCCCGGCTTGCTTGAATCCAGTGGCAAAGTGAGCAAGGGACTCACGTCTGAGCATACCCTGCCACACTTATGGCGGCCAAAAGCGGTACGAAAGGGGGTGGTGATGGACGGAGCATCTGAATCAATCAAACACTCACACCCAGTCAAATGATCTGGGTTTAATCCATCACCGTTCTTTAGCCCACTCTGCCACCCCAGCTCAGACATGGCTATATGCAAATCAGTCTGACCCTGTGCCTCATGGGAACAGTCCAGCCCGAACTGCCAAGCCATGTCTTCCCTGGACCGGAAACAAGCTTCCGAGGACTGGTTTCTGGTATTCCAGCCGTCTTCAGCCCGGCTTGCTTGAATCCAGTGACAAAGTGAGCAAGGGACTCACGTCTGAGCATACCCTGCCACACTTATGGCGGCCAGAAACGATACAAAAGGGGGTGGTGATGGACAGAGCATCTGAATCAATCAAACACTCACACCCAGTCAAAAGATCTGGGGTTAATCCATCACCGTTCTTTAGCCCACTCTGCCACCCCAGTTCAGACATGGCTATATGCAAATCAGTCTGACCCTGTGCCTCATGGGAACAGTCCAGCCCGAACTGCCAAGCCATGTCTTCCCTGGATCGGAAACAAGCTTCCGAGGACCGGTTTCTGGCATTCCAGCCGTCTTCAGCCCGGCTTGCTTGAATCCAGTGGCAAAGTGAGCAAGGGACTCACGTCTGAGCATACCCTGCCACACTTATGGCGGCCAAAAGCGGTACAAAAGGGGGTGGTGATGGACGGAGCATCTGAATGAATCAAACACTCACACCCAGTCAAAAGATCTGGGTTTAATCCATCACCGTTCTTTAGCCCACTCTGCCACCCCAGTTCAGACATGGCTATATGCAAATCAATCTGACCCTGTGCCTCATGGGAACAGTCCAGCCCGAACTGCCAAGCCATGTCTTCCCTCTGTCGTAATTTAGCAGCGATTAGATTAAGCATTAGCAGAAGACATCCTGTATTTAGAGACTATCTTGTCTTTTTATGGAATCCATTTTGTATTTGGCAGCCATTTTAGATGGCCATGTGCTCACCATGTACTCAGTCCTATCTTGCTGTTCTCTGCTCGGTATATTTAGCCTCTTCCTCCTACTTTGCACATGCTCAGTTGTGCTTGCAGCTGCTAATATTCTGTAACTGTCAGGATGTGCTTGCTAGCATTGGCAAAACTGTTAGCTCCTCCTACTTGTCGACTGTGCATTTTCTGTATGACCATCTATGTGTGCAACTCTTCTTATGTGCACTTGTACTGCCCTTTTTTGGCCCCTGTGAGGGTATATAAGAGATACTGTGGCCTTCAGTCCTCAGACCATCTCATACAGAGTGCTGCGGCTTCTGTGTGACATGGCCTCACTTGTTGTAATTTAATAAATATGTTTCTCTTGATTACAGATTCTGTGCCAACTTTTTCATGCTGCTTTAAAGGATCAGGTGTTAGTGCAAACCCCTGAGATGGGATTTTTGATTTCCCTCATTTGGCGCGCCAACTTGGGGCTCATCAGAGCGGTGACTATCTGCAGGAGCGATTTTTGGTCAGGAGACAGAAGTTTACTGAGGAAGACAAGGCAGGATTCTACTAAAGGAGGTACCAATTCTGGGGGTTCTTAGTCTCTGTAGCCCAGTCTACTTCCGATCTTACTGATTTTTGATCCTCCACATGATGGCACCCCTGACTGAGAACATTTCTGGCGTGAATATTTTAAAAGAAAAGACTGTTAGGTCATTCAAAACTTGGCAGATAGAACCTGGACGCTCGTGCTTGGTAAGAACCATTGTATGGTAATTACTGTGAGCTTATGGTAGCCAGTGACTCGCAAGGCAGTTTTAGGATACGCTTGCTGTGGCTTATGGATATGGATATGGATATGGATATGTATGGATGATCGATCATATTTATGATATGGATTATGTGATATATGCGTTGCAACACATGTAGGCAGGTAATGTGGAGATGTTTCTCCATTTATGGTTATGAGCGGCGCAATGATTAAGTGCCATTTTAGATTATGATAATGCATATTTTGCATTATGTTTGTTTGCATGCCTGTTCCAAGCTTACATGTAAAATGTGTAGTTTTATGAGAGGTACCATAGTGAGATATGAATTGAATTAGCCGGCTTCCCCTAGAGGGAAAAATTAAAATAGGTTTTAGGTATGAAAACATATTTCTTCCTTGGTGAAATTTTTCCCCAGGGAATTTAAATATGCCCATAATACACATGAGGATCCTTTGTTCTGTGCAATTTTATGTATGAAGATATGCAGAGCGGTTTTTGGTGTTCTGCCAGCCTGAATTAGTGAATTGAGAGTATTTCTACTTCAGTTTTTAGAATACTGTTGAGAATAGGGTTTCTCCTTGTAAATATGACTTACAACTGGAATTTACATAGGTGGTTTGGATGCAGTCTGCGGGCTGTCTTTTGTTTCTGGCTTTAGTGTTGACCCATGGTTTAAAAGGTGTGTTTAAATGTCTAGCTGGTTTGTGGGGTTTTTTCCATTCATGTAACTTTTGCTTGTACATTGCGTCGTCGCTATTTACGAAACATGGCTAAAGCGCGCTGTATTGTGTGTCTTTTGTGTTTTACCCCTTTCTGTTTATGTCTGTACTGAGCTCAAATGCATTTTTGTGGTTATTTTTGATGTTTTCAGTCTGTTAAACATAATGTTAGATTAATTAATATTAGGGAAAAATTCGATAGAAATTCAGGAATGACCTATGTCATGTGCTAACATAACTATATGTTTCTCCTTAAAGTTATAGGGTAAGGAATAGCGCACATGTACAATTGTTAAATGTTTAAGGGATAAACTTAAAATTCTTATTCACTAGGAATATTAAAGGCCTACAGCAGAAAAATGAAATGGTGTGTTTTTGTAGACAACACACTCATAGCATGTTTACTTAATATACATTGCATTTAGATGCTTACAGGCAAAACAGTTTAGCTGGAGTGAGTTTTTCTGAACTTAAAATGTGTATTCTTGCACACGCATTTCAAAGCTTGGAATGTCTGTTTTTAGTAAGGCTGCCTCCAGGAACTTTAACACTGGGTAGGGCCTGCCGTCAAGGACACAGCTGTTGTTTTCGCAGGCCATGTTTATTTAGCCAGGATTTCTTCCTTAGTTAAACGTGCAACTTTGCATTCCAGAGTGTTATTTTGAAAGCAAGGTTTACAAAAATAAGGTTAATTATTTGTATCACAGACAGACATTTTAATTGCGGTTTCCCTTCTCTTTTAGCATTTATGGCTCTGTTCCCAAAATCATTGTCCTTTTCAAACAAAAGTGGCGCGAAGTTGACGTGTATTTAAAATTGCGAGTATATGCTTAGGCGAATGACTGCTCTAAAAACATAAGCAAGGGGCAGATTTATAATAGGGATGCAGCTTGGTTTTAAATATAGGATTATTACAAAAACGAAATATGGAGAGTAATTTTGAATTATGACATAAAAAAAAATTGGAAAAAATAAATAAGTGCTTTTTAAAATCGTTTTTTGATATTCATAAAGCTTAATACTCATACTGTGACCTCCTAGCATTATAATTTAATTTAAGTTGTGCAGTACTGCATAATGGGGACATTTATGTATGGGACCTTCACTTGGCGCAGGCGTAAGAAGTCATTTTTTTTAAAGATTTACATGAGATATGTCTAAGTCTGATTTCTGCAATCTGTAAAGAACAATCTGAGGATGATTAATATGTAACACAAGTATAGGTTATTTATTTTTAAGTACCTCAAATTGCAAAAACGATATTGAGTTAAATAGACCATTTTTAAAGGCTTTCTTGCCATTTAAACTAGTTTTATAGTGCCTTAGGCTTCAGTGAATGCATACATTCAAGTATAATACAAATGTGCACGTTTGCTTTTTCATAGCTTAGTGAGTTAATGTGCCCAGTGCAGAGGCTTATGTTTAATATCAGGGTTGAAGGTTTTTGACTTCAGCGGGGCCTACTGAGCCATTTATTTATTTAAGGTTGATACAATATTGCATGGGATAGTGACACACATTTATTATGAAGCTGGTATGGTGTGTTGTTATGTTCCATAAATTATTCACAGGCTCTGAGAATAAATAAATTGTAGTTCTCTAAAAGAAGTAATATATTTAAAATGTCTTTTTTAAATAGGGTTGATTATTGCACAGACTTGCAGAGACTTATTGTCTTTGTCAGTTTCTTAGTGAGGGTCCCAGGGAGGTTACAAGAAAGCTTGGTGCTCCAGCCAGATTTTGACCTTTAGGTCAGTGTGGTGGGGGCTTAGGAGTATGTGACAACAAATGGTGAAATGATTGCTTGGAAAAGCGTCACGCAAAGAAGCCATTCACGTCGACATTTGAAGAGTGCATTCCTGACACCGCTTTTTATAAACAGCAGGGCCTAAACTGGGGGGTTGGTGTAAGGGACACGCAGAGGCTGTGAAAGAGTTTTTGCTTAAGAGATTTTGTACATTTACAAAAACTGGGTGGTTCCACTTGAGATTTTGCGTATTATGTGAAGTATTGGCTGTATGATGAAACAAAGATGTGTTTTTATGACTTCTTTGAAATGAATTATCTGTGCATTTTCATGTTTTTTGCATTTCTTCCATGAATTTTCCCTGCTTTTCCTGTGTGTCTGACGCGACACAGTAAGTTATATTTGACAGCTGATCTTCACTGACTGCTTGATCTGCTGTCAAAAGGGTGAGGATGGATTAAAAGAAGGTGTTATTTAGGTATAAGTCTGACAAAATTAAAATGGGCCCGAATGTTTTTTTTTTAATGTTATTGGAGTGTTTATTGTGCAGAAAGTGCATGAAATGGTGTTGCATGCTATTGTGTTTTTCTGTGCTTAGTTATACAGCAAAGTATATCTGATGGCTTGGCATGACATGTCCTATATTATGTATGTTTGTGATCCATGTTGGTGCTTTTGTAAGTTTTGCTGTGTTGTGAAGGGATGACATGACGATGTATATCCTTTGAGCAACAGTGGTTAAAACTTGTTAAGTGGTAAAACTTGCTGATACTAAATTATGATATATGATATTGTTATATTATGAGCAAGAACAGACAGCACTTCACCAAGTGCATGCCTATGTGGTTATAATATATACAGTAAAGTGTGCCACCTTTAGTCGTTACTGCTCTTTTCCCTTAAGGAAAAGGCAGCCTCACATTTATATTTCCTTGATTGGACCTAAGGATGCAATTATAGATCTGTGACTCTTATGCAAGGTGACCTAATTTCTATATAGTATTAGTTAAATGATGTTCTGTCTTAAAAGGAAACCAGGTTTCATTTCCCCGAGAAAGGAAGGAATGGGATCACTAGCTGAGATTACCGTAGATGGTGTAGTGGCCAGCGGTAGAGTTATAATATGTGTACTATTTTTGACTTTTTTGTATCACCCATGCTCTTGGCATTATGTCACAAACTTGATTGTCACCCAAGTCATTTTTTGTCCTTCCTATAGATTTTTCTTTTGCTGCTTCTCCCCTGATTGATGTCACATTGTGCCTAGTTTTTGGGGATTTTAGCTGTGTTCTAGTCCTATTTTCTTTTTCGTTTTTCTTTCACCATTTAGAGGTTTACATTTCCAGACTACAGTGATGTATCAGGTTCCTCTATAATATGTGTAATTCCCTTTTGTATGACCAAACTGGTTTTCAAAATTTCTTCAGGCCTACTCTGATGTTTTCTAGTTTGACTGTTAGGGTAGTGATAGATTATAGTAAGATAAGTTGTCCACCTCAATAGGAGATACTTTCACGTGTATTTAGTATGACAAATTCAAATGCCTATTCTAATTTGGTTTTCAGTTCTTTTTCCCTGCTGCCTTAATTTTTGGTGGGATCAGATGTGTCCTAATCATGGAAATACCAGGACTCTAGTTCTTGTCTGTTGTTTCTACATTGCTATTAGCTTTTGTATTGTATAGTCCACCTGACGCACAATTAGTCTACATGTCCCTGATAATCTGTATTATGTGATTTCTCTTTTTGAGGTGTTCTAGATAAGGAATTTAGGAACACCTAGACTTAATCATTGAGGAAAGTGTGTTTACCCCCTTAGACAATGTCACTATGTGTGAAAACATCCACTCAAGCAGAATTTTTATGTAGCTGTTTTCCTTTAGATGGTAGAAGATATGCTCTCATATGGAAACCCAATTGAAGAGGCTAGAGGTGCTGTTTTACCTACTACCTTTTGTCTTTGTACTCTATGACAATGACAGTATTTTGTTTTAGATCACTATAGTCCCATGGTGTATGGCCACTCCTTTGAAGATTGCAGGCCACCTGCTTGCAAATCCCCTGCAATGAATTGTTTTTTGTATACTTGCCAATAGGTCCAGCCTGTGTTTTTCTTTACTCTCACGTAGATAGATGGAAGTGGTTCTTGGGTGCCTTGCTAATATATGGGGCATCCCAAGACTAGGAAATATTTTCTAACACTGTTGATAGACTGTTTCTGTGCCTTGTCTAAAGACAATTTGTTCTGTCCACCAATAGATATTTGCTGCTGTACAAACCACTACCAGAGGGGCCCGGACATCAGATTCAGCCTGGGGAGTCAGCGTCAGCACCAGTGCAGCTTGAAGCCAAAATGAAGGTAACCAGCACAAGCATTGCTGGCAACTAGGACCTCAGTGAAGGCGGAAGCCCTGTGATTAAGTGTGTACCCCTGCCACTGTTTTGAGCGAAAGACGGGGTCACAAATCAGAAAGGAGAAATCGTGGATCATGCCCAG
The DNA here is from genome assembly GCF_964261635.1 of Lissotriton helveticus. NCBI lineage: Eukaryota > Metazoa > Chordata > Amphibia > Caudata > Salamandridae > Lissotriton > Lissotriton helveticus. The sequence continues at coordinate 151,392,262 of NC_136069.1, forward strand.
CTGAGAGTCACAGACCGACCAGAATGGCAAGGAGGCTTTGCTTGAGGTGACCCCTTCTGAAACAAGGGTTGCTTCAGAGATCCTAGATCTGATTTCTGGTCCTAAAGTGAATACAAGTTTGCACCGTTGTTTGTTGGTCAAGAGATACCTGGGTACACTGGATGCAAATGTGTAGCCCCAACGAATGAGCAGTGCGCCAGCAGAGCAATATAGGAGTTAGGGAAGGACTTGAGATTAGGGTTCAAGTGCTGTGTCTCTGGTGCCTGTTAGATTGAAGTGAAGAAAAGTGGTGCACTGTTTGAGACAATGGACAGGATCACTAAGAGCATTTGCCTGTTGGGTGACTGCCCTATCCTGAAAGAAGAGACGTTTTTTCCTTGAAACTGGACTGTGATTCTTGAGTTGCGAGTTGTGCAGCTCCACCGTGGAAACAACAAGAGCCTGCCTGTGAGGCTCAAACGGACACAGGGAGAAGACTCCCCCTCTGGTTGGTTGTACAGCGGCTTCAATTTCCCCAAGGACTTCCTCTTTTTGTTAATAATGTATCCCTTTAGTTGTCCCATTTTTGAAGAGCAGCCCTTTGCAGCTCTTGGTCCTAATTCCTATGGCCCTGTGTGGTCCTCCTGGTCCCAGATATGCTTGATGTTCTAGCCCTCATAAAAGGAAAATGTAACAGTCAATTGGAAAATGTTTTTATTAGATATGAGCTGTTAGCTATTCTGAAATTTAAAATGAATAGTCACTGAAATGCATAGGAGCCCTGAAAATGTCTACTAGATGATTTTAGGATTTGCTTTAGCTTAGGCCAAGAAAAATGATAATTCTGTTTATAATAGTGGCCATTGCTTTCTCCTACTGTCTGTATGTTTATTATGATCCAATGTCCGTTTTTCTTGGATTCCTGCTGATACCCTTAGTGAAATGTTTAGACTGGAAAATGCTCCCCTAGCAATAAATTAGGATATTGATAAATTGTGAAATTGAATGTACAAATATTTTCTATTTTCTTACTGGATCATGGGAATGTCTTCAGCTAATGCTGAAAGGGTCGTCTGTCGTAATTTAGCAGCGATTAGATTAAGCATTAGCAGAAGACATCCTGTATTTAGAGACTATCTTGTCTTTTTATGGAATCCATTTTGTATTTGGCAGCCATTTTAGATGGCCATGTGCTCACCATGTACTCAGTCCTATCTTGCTGTTCTCTGCTCGGTATATTTAGCCTCTTCCTCCTACTTTGCACATGCTCAGTTGTGCTTGCAGCTGCTAATATTCTGTAACTGTCAGGATGTGCTTGCTAGCATTGGCAAAACTGTTAGCTCCTCCTACTTGTCGACTGTGCATTTTCTCTATGACCATCTATGTGTGTAACTCTTCTTATGTGCACTTGTACTGCCCTTTTTTGGCCCCTGTGAGGGTATATAAGAGATACTGTGGCCTTCAGTCCTCAGACCATCTCATACAGAGTGCTGCGGCTTCTGTGTGACATGGCCTCACTTGTTGTAATTTAATAAATATGTTTCTCTTGATTACAGATTCTGTGCCAACTTTTTCATGCTGCTTTAAAGGATCAGGTGTTAGTGCAAACCCCTGAGATGGGATTTTTGATTTCCCTCACCTGGACTGCAAACAAGCTTCCGAGGACCGGTTTCTGGCATTCCAGCCGTCTTCAGCCCGGCTTGCTTGAATGCAGTGGCAAAATGAGCAAGGGTCTCACGTCTGAGCATACCCTGCCACACTTATGGCGGTCAAAAGCGGTGCAAAAGCAGGGTACTTACCTGTGAGGAGAAACGCCGCCACCACCAGGAGTCAGGAGAAAGCCCAGGTCCTCAGGCTGCCACCGCCAGGAGTCATACAGTCACCAAGCTTCGCGCCACCGCCCCGGGGACTACATTACCCGGCAGGCTTAGCGGCGGCACGCTATTGACACGGCGAAAGAGCGTTTAACCAGCGGGCAACCCCGCAACGCGGGACGCCGGGCGAAGCCCGGGCCAAGGGCGGGCCCGTTTAAGCCCGTTCAAGACCGGCCAAGGACGGGACGTGCCACCCCTCTGAGACCTGCAGCCGTATATAAAAGGTCAGTGTTGTTGTACATTAAAGGGGTGTGACATTTGCTATTATTACTACTTGATGATTGCACTGAGTAACATTCAGGACTAATTAAGGATGGCTACTCCACCAGATGCTGGCCCAAGCAATAGGAAATCTACGGGCGGTTCACTAATGGGAACTTTAGATAACTTCCTCATTAGGGTATCTACCGCACTTGCTAAGGACATTTAATTAACTGAGAAAAGATTATCCTTGAATACATCATTTCACAAAAGGTCTTCGCTGGGACCGTTCGCAGAAGCCAGATCTCCAATACACTCACATATCGATTCCCAGGGCACGCTTCCTCCGTCGGGGGTAGTAACTAACCTTTCGCCTCAGGCAGTAACCATCCTGACTATAAGCGAAAACTCGATAGGAGATGGAACACCTGCTAATGATACAGAGAGAGTACCCTCATCTAATATAAAAACTATATCAGCTGGGCTAGTAAATCCAACCATGATTCAGCCGAAGGGGAGGGCGCAGACACAAAGAAAGCGTCCTGGACCGCAAATTATTGCCGGAGGAAAAAAAGCAAGGTCATGTAAAAACATTGTTCCTGTCGATGACCCAGTAGTAACCACACCAAATAGTCCGGCACAACATGGCATGGCCGATAATAATGGACAGGAAACCCACTTGGATACTAGGGGGGAAAGACAGATTTGGACTTGGGTCCTTCATTTTGGAAAAGACTGGAGAGTACTTTCAAGAAAGTGTGTCACCCATTACACGAGCGGCTGGACTCCATTGAAAATAGACTAGTGTGCATTGAGCTGAACTTGGCAACAACTCAGAAACAGACAGGACCAAGGCTTAGTGGTCATATTGCCCGAGCGACAACGCCTGTAGCCCACGGGTCAACTGGATCAAAAAGTGGTGCTAGCTCAGGTCAGGGGGTTGGGCCACCCCTAGTTACTGATAAGGCGCACACTATTAATTCTCAACCCACTACTTCGTCAGGGGCGAGAAATGCATGTAAAGATAGTGTGGCGCCCCAATCTTCATTGGTCCAAAAAGATGTTTACCAGGTGCCCCAAACTTCATTGGCCCGGAAAGATGTACCCCAGGTGGCCAAACATACAGGGGTGGGAGTGATAGCTTCGAGTAAAGAGAGTATTCAGGATGCCACTTCTAGGCTGGATGCTAGACAGCAAAATTTGCCTGTGTTACCCAGGACTTATAACGAACCTTCCCTACCCTACATTGACCGCCCTCCCCAATCAGCCCCCTTTGTGGTAGTCCTGGCAGGGGTTCCACCAGTAATTCAGGGAAAACGTGAATCATACCTAGATTTAAAGCACAAATGCATTTTCTGGCTTAATAAGAACCGCCCTCTGCCAGTTAATGCACGAGTGGATATACTAGGGGTTAGGAGAGTTAACTGGATAGGCAGGGGCTGCAAGACGGTGGCAGGAGACTGCATTGTTATTAATTTTAAAGATCAGAAATGTGTAAACTACATTTGTAATTGGCCTTATAACGATCAGCCAAATGGGATACACGTTCTACCTTTGGCTTATTTTTATGGCCCCCCGATTCCGGCTTCCTTTGAGAGGGATATGTTCCCATATGGACCTGCACTAAACCCTTGTCCTATAGGGAACGTAAGGTTGTTTAACAGATTTCAGGCCTTGTCGGGGTTAGGGGACTGTGATTGACAGTATGAACCGCAAAGGGTTACCCAGGGTAGCAGAGCAGGGGAGATAAGGGAGGGGATAGAGACCTTTATAGGGCAAGAGTCTATTCTAAAAACCGGGGAAATAGGGGAGGCTGAAACTGGCCAAAGTAATACATGTGATACCATCATTGGTGGGTCAAATGTAGATCTGCTCTTGGGCAAGACCATGGAGGTAGTGACTCATATTGAGAGCGACCACAATCCTCTGACCTCAACATTTATTCTGGGTACACACAAAGTGGTTAATTCTCAAGAGGGGAATACCCCCCCAGATTCAGTTCTGGCAAATGATGAGCGCCATCTCAAGTGGGGCCAGGTTGTAGATCTACAGGATACTATTGCTAATCTTGAGGAAGATCTGACAGGGGCCATAGAGGCTATTGAGGCAGCCACCCTGAATGGTTCTCCCCTTAATCTTCTGCTGGAGGTACATAATGGGCTTTTTACCAAATTAAAAACATATTTTTGCAAACCTAGCTCAGCAAAAAGAGGTGCACAAGTTAAAAAACCTGAAAGTTGGTATGACGGCTCTTGCCGCCAAGCCAGGGTCGAGCTGGGTCAAGCCTTAAAATCCAAAGATATGTGTACTTTAAAACAGGCCCGAGCAAACTATAGGTCTAAGCGATATAAAGCTAAAAGGGAATGGGAAGAGGGTATGTGGCAGGACCTAAAAGTGGCGTGTAATGCAAAGAATGCTAAACTTTTTTGGGACATTTTTAAATGGGACAGGGGAGGGCACCGTGAAAATCCCCAAAATAATGTCGACCGAAATTCATGGGTTGACTATTTCCAGCCCCAATACGCTAATAGTACTTCTGAAAAAAGTGGAGGTTCGATCGTCCACACCTCCTATGAGGAGCCTGCTTTTAATTTAGGGGAAGTGGATAGGGCTTTGGATCAAGTTACAGAGGGTCGTGCTACTGGCATGGATTGTGTTCCCGCAGATCTATTTCTAAGTAACAGAGGGTGATGGCGGATCTACATCTTGTATGTGGCTAATGCTGTAGCCCAAGGTATGAATGTACCTAAATCCTGGAAAGGGGCCGAAATAGTCCCGGTCTTTAAGAAGGGGGACAAGTCGCTTGCAGCCAATTATAGACCAATAAGTCTAATTGACTGCATACAAAAAATCATGGGACGGCTGGTTTTGGGCAAAACCCAGACCTGGATGGACAATGACAATATTTTGAGTCACCTCCAGGCTGGCTTCCGCCCAAAAACAAGTACCATCGACCAGGTCTTCCGTTTTATAATGTTATACTGGCGTACCGTGGTCCTAGAAAAGGGTACTCTGTTTGCCGTCTTTGTTGACTTAAAAGCGGCCTTCAACCTGGTCCCACGAAATACACTATGGGAAGTTCTTGCGGAGCAGGGGATGGCACCTGAATTGTTGGGTTTAATCGTCCGCTTACATGAGGGTACGTTCGCCCGGGTTCGGTGGGGTCGCCAGGGAGAAGTTACGGAATCCTTCCCTGTAGAGCGGGGAGTGAGGCAGGGGTGCGTCATGGCACCGACCCTGTTCTCGCTCTTCGTGAACGGGGGTGCAGATTTTCTCTCCCTGGTCCCGACCAATGCCCCTGCATTATGTGGTGAGCGGGTTCCGATCCTCATGTTTGCGGACGATACCCTCATTATTTCAAAAACACCCAGCGTGCTTCAACTAGCGCTGCGGCGCTATGAAGATTTTTGTTTTGGCAGGGGCCTGGAAATAAATACGGCTAAAACCAAGTTTATGGTCCTTACGGGCTGTAGACCACATGGGACCTCCAGGCCCTATAGAGGGACGATAAATATGAATGGCTCCCCATTGGAGCGTGTAGATGCCTTCACTTATTTGGGGGTCACTCTCCAGAAAGATCTGGGGTGGTCTAGACAAATAGACACTGCAGTCTTAAAACACCGACAGCAGGCAGGCATTATCTTAAAAAAATTCTCCTCTTCATTGACAAAGCCCATTAGCCCTCTGCTAGAAGTATATGGGATGAAGGTCCTAAGCTCGGCCCTTTATGGTGCCGAACTTTGGGGTTTTAAAGATCTAGGGAAATTGACGCTAGCAGAAAATGAATTTCTACGAAGATCCACTAGCGTTCCCGTAAGTACCCCGCTAACACCCTTAATGTGGGACCTTGGGAAAAAAGCGGTGCAGGACCTTGCCCTTTTGCGGCCCCTACTTTATTGGCGCCGCTTATGCACCACAGAAGAACTAAGCCATTATGCTCAGGGCCTGAGGGAGATTATGAACAAGGACCCCTCTCGAAAAATACACTGGTTAAAGGCCATCCAGTCTCTACTTTTTAAATTGGGAATGAGGGAATTGTGGGAAGACCCAGAAAATGCTCTTTTCCCCTCCAAAACTCTTCTTAAGACAAGCATTGAAAATGCAATAGGTCTCGCAATAGAAGAGTTTGACATTTTTCGTTTTGCATATAGATGAGTGGCGTTGCGTGGATGAGTGGCGTTGCGTGGGTGAGTGGCGTTGCGTGGGTGAGTGGCGTTGCGTGGGTGAGTGGCGTTGCGTGGGTGAGTGGCGTTGCGTGGGTGAGTGGCGTTGCGTGGCGTTGCGTGGGTGAGCGGCGTTGCGTGGGTGAGTGGCGTTGCGTGGCGTTGCGTGGGTGAGCGGCGTTGCGTGGGTGAGTGGCGTTGCGTGGGTGAGTGGCGTTGCGTGGCGTTGCGTGGGTGAGCGGCGTTGCGTGGGTGAGCGGCGTTGCGTGGATGAGCGGCGTTGCGTGGCTGAGCGGCGTTGCGTGGCTGAGTGGCGTTGCGTGGCTGAGTGGCGTTGCGTGGCTGAGTGGCGTTGCGTGGCGTGGGTGAGTGGCGTTGCGTGGGTGAGTGGCGTTGCGTGGGTGAGTGGCGTTGCGTGGGTGAGTGGCGTTGCGTGGGTGAGTGGCGTTGCGTGTGTGTGTGGCGTTGCATGGGTGAGTGGCGTTGCGTGGGTGAGTGGCGTTGCGTGGGTGAGTGGCGTTGCGTGGGTGAGTGGCGTTGCGTGGGTGAGTGGCGTTGCGTGGGTGAGTGGCGTTGCGTGGGTGAGTGGCGTTGCGTGTGTGAGTAGCGTTGCGTGTGTGAGTGGCGTTGCGTGTGTGAGTGGCGTTTCGTGTGTGAGTGGCGTTGCATGTGTGAGTGGCGTTGCGTGTGTGAGTGGCGTTGCGTGTGTGAGTGGCGTTGCGTGTGTGTGTGGCGTTGCGTGTGTGTGTGGCGTTGCGTGGGTGTGTGGCGTTGCGTGGGTGAGTGGCGTTGCGTGGGTGAGTGGCATTGCGTGGGTGAGTGGCGTTGCGTGGGTGAGTGGCGTTGCGTGGGTGAGTGGCGTTGCGTGGGTGAGTGGCGTTGCGTGGGTGAGTGGCGTTGCGTGGGTGAGTGGCGTTGCGTGGGTGAGTGGCATTGCGTGGGTGAGTGGCGTTGCGTGGGTGAGTGGCGTTGCGTGGGTGAGTGGCGTTGCGTGGGTGAGTGGCGTTGCGTGTGTGAGTGGCGTTGCATGTGTGAGTGGCGTTGCATGTGTGAGTGGCGTTGCATGTGTGAGTGGCGTTGCATGTGTGAGTGGCGTTGCATGTGTGAGTGGCGTTGCATGTGTGAGTGGCGTTGCATGTGTGTGTGGCGTTGCGTGTGTGTGTGGCGTTGCGTGTGTGTGGCGTTGCGTGGGTGAGTGGCGTTGCGTGAGTGGCGTTGCGTGTGTGAGTGGCGTTGCGTGTGTGAGTGGCGTTGCGTGTGTGAGTGGCGTTGCGTGTGTGAGTGGTGTTGCGTGGGTGAGTGGTGTTGCGTGGGTGAGTGGCGTTGCGTGGGTGAGTGGCGTTGCGTGGGTGAGTGGCGTTGCGTGGGTGAGTGGCGTTGCATGGGTGAGTGGCGTTGCGTGGGTGAGTGAATGGTTAGCTGTTGCTTATGCGACGTATAGCACTTAATACTAAAGTAGGCAGACCTTCTTAGCCTTTGTGAGAATAATAGCAAAATAAAAATAAAAACCAGATCAAGTCAAGGACGCAAACGGCACCATGCTATTGTTTATTTACTCAGATGATTTGCATAAAAATGTAACTTGTGAGCACGTTTCTCTAACTCTCCAATAATCCCATTACAACACTTTGTACAAATGAGATTGGGACTCATCCTTCCGAAGTCGAGAAAAATGTGCAACGCTGTGTTGAAGTTAATTTTTTTAATTAACAAAATGCAAATAATGTGGAGAGATTTCAAGTGATTCAGGAATGGGCGCCCTTGTAAAGAGAAAGTACGGCCGGCCTGGGCAGTGATAGGGGAGGAGGGAGGAGAAATGCGAGTCACGGCAGCAGCAGCCTTTGATGTGCCTGCCGGCCGGCCGTGAATAATTAGGGGGTGAGAAATGCGCTCGGAGGGCTGCCTTTGATGTGGTAATGCGAGGCAGGCAGGCAGGCGGCTGGTGGCATTGTGCACGCGCTTTTTAGGGCTTGCGCAAGCGCAATGACCTAAAAAGCACATGCACTTGAAGGAATCGCCAGTGGAATCGCCAGTGGATAAACACTGGATAAGCCCCTATAGAGCTTCGCCAGCTATGCGCTGAAGCGCATCAGCAGGCGAGCCCTAAAAAAGTACTGGGAGATGGTGATCGCAGAAGAGAGGGCAGAGGGCCTCTCCCGGCACCTGACAGGTCGTTTCATGGATATTAAGACCCACCCGACCCTGGAGCCCTATTGGGATATAATTGGGAAACAGCTGGATCGTAAGCTCTATTGCCAGCTAAGAGTGGGCACCCTCCCAGTAAGGTCTTTTACAGCAAATTGGGCAGGAAAAAATGGTAATGACAGGTGTCCAAAGTGTGGGGAGGAACAAGAATCCATAAGCCATTTCCTCTTCTTTTGCCCCATGTACACTGCCCCTAGAACGATGTGGATTAAACCCATATGCAAATTGCTTGGGATACACAGGCATAAGGAGGCCCATAGAATTTTATGTACTGATCCAACCCCTACAATTGCTGTTGCTATGGCTAAATTCCTAAAATGGGCTTGGGTAATTCGTGCAAAACAAATAGCGTCAGACATATGACGATCTAGCACTAGCCGTGATTACCTCTGTAACTTACCCCTGAAAGAATTGTATACTGAACAGATTGTTTGATTTTAAATATGTAAGCTGATATTCGTCATTAGTCTATTGTAGTTTAATTCTTTTTTAATATTTATTGAATGCATTTTAAATGGATTTTTAATGGATTTTAAAATACTGTTTTTTCTATGTACACTTTTATGACCTAAATTGTCGAATAAAGTTTATGATGATGATGAGATGTCTAGTCGCCTATCCGGTGACAAGACGAGATTCGCTATTTCCAACCAATCTCTCCTTAAAATAACCCAGTTTAGCTGCTCCTATGGCAGCAGAGTGCCCCCTCAGATAATTCATTGTATGCTTCTCAAATTACTCAAGTCACCGCGCTGCGTCCCCAAGGCTTTGGTGCCAGAGAGCGACATGCCCATGTGCGTGGTGCACACACACACGTACACATGCTTAATTGCACAAATTATGCACATCACATGGTACACACATGATTGAACAGGCAGTGTGAAAGAAAGGGGCACTGTCTGTCAGTAGAGTGTCCTTTGAGTCTGTGTGACTGGTTCCAATATCCCTCAACTACACAAAGTCTTCTAAGTGCCACTTAATCAACACAAAACAGCCGTCGCGGCGGTCCCAGGGATCCATCTGCTAAACGCGCCTCCCTCTGACGGAGCCGCCCCGGTGCTCGTCGGCGCTACAATCTTATGTTTCCTTTGTAATGCTAATTTGTAGGGTTTCGCCGTCCCTGCACTCGCCGGTCTCCATAGCCACAACAAAGGCCACCTGATCTGCCTGACAGGTTCAGTTACCTCAGCTAGGGTGTCTGATGCGCTCACAGGCACACAGCAGCCCTCGGAGGACAGACTGTACACCCCAAGCACACCGCCTTCCTGACGACCCACTTTTGGGCTGACTTACCCTACAATGAGAAGAGAAAGTCGGTTTGTTAATCGCCATGAACCCTACACAAAAGGTAAGCCAAGCCTGCTTTTAATGGTGGAGCGTGGATGAGTGGTCAACTTTAAAGCATCTATGATACGTTCGAATTCATTGCTTAATTTGTGCCGGTGGTTCCAGGTGCTGCGCACTGGCACTCATATTTGGGGACTGAGACTTATTTTTCATCATCAGATTTTGAACAGGAGGAGAGAATGGCAGGAAAAAGAGAAGTAGGAGGTAGATGAAGACAGAAAAGCTGAGGAAGAGAAGAAAGGAAGAATGCGTGAGACAAAGAGACCGGAAGTGGAGGGTGGTGTAAGAAAGAGGCATACAGGGAAAATAGACTCTGCAGGCTTGGTGTTTGGCATCACCTGCCTTCGGCACAGCTGGTGGAGGCTCCTACAAAGAATGATGGGCACTTATGTTGTTTAAGTAAATTAAACATTGCTCTAGTTCATAAAGCATATATTTAACTCTCTTATACGATATTGATGTTTGTGAGTGTTGTTTTTATATTGCGTATCTTTTTTTGGGGCAAGTGGAATCGTTTGAAAAACAATGCATTTATTTTTGAAAAGCTAGTATACTTTATTTTAAATTGTGGTAAACTGGCCCACATTCTGTTCTCGAATTAGAAAAGGTTGGTGGAGGTTGTGATAGAAACATAAAGGGGTGCTGCAGTCCTCTAGCATTTGCTATAACTGGCTTGTTGGTGCTGAATGGAAGACAATTTATGCTCATGTAGTGATTGTGTGACTTCACGTCTCTGTTAAATACGTAGGTCTGTTGATGGGTTTGAAGTGTAGAATGATTTACACCATTAAAGCAGGAACATTCATTATGTTGAAATGTCATGGCTCAAAACCGATTGCTAAACAAATGGAAAAACAGAGTTGTTTTCAGAAGCCTTGCTAACGGTGGTTCCCAAAAGAAATTCCAAAAAATACAGGTGAACCATGCTTCATATTTCTAGCTGATTTCGTCCTGTATTCTATTAAACTGGACCAAATTTTAAAGGACCAATTACAATTAGTTGAATTACATATGAAAAAGACACTCCTTCCTTAAAACTCGTTTTTCCAAAAACTGGCACGTTTAAGAGGAAGTATTCCAAAAGTGATGTAGCAGAATTCCATTCACATACCGTGGCACACTACTGAACTGCTCCTCCCAGTGCAATTGATGAAGCAGTCATGATATGTCACAAATGAGCATAAATTGCTGACAGGAGTCACACGTTCTCTTACAATAGTGCATTTACGCATTTATTGATTTATGTGTGCAGTTTTGTGTAGAGTAAACTTGGTCCATGGGAGCTACAGCACTGTAGAAAAGACCCAACGTCAACAACAAAAAAGGGCCCTCAGTTACAATATTTTGGAGTAGGGCAGCACCACAAGCCTCCCTGCTGCGCTGCCCTACATCAAAAGAAAAGGGCAGGAATGCGCCTATCTAAGGCTTTAAGTGGTCCGGTTCCTGCCGGTGCCCCGCACCAGCTTTAAAAAGCAGGTGCTTATACGGGTTCCTATTGGGCTCTCCATTGTTGCCCTCGCCCTCAAGGTGAAAAAAAAATCTTGCCGATGCAGCAGTAGCATCCTTCACTACTTTGGATATAACTTCAAAGACACTCGTTATATCTCTTTCACAGTCTCATCATTTCAAAACTTTTTTTTGGTACAAAATCGGCACCAATCAGAGCACTTTACATGAGCACCATTGACATTACACACAGACATATTCATTTTTCGAACCACAGTATGTTGACCCCAGGCAGAGGCTCAAACCTGATTCCCGGGCTCCAAAGTTGGCAGGAGCTCTAACCCTTAGGCCATAATCTCTCCCACAGCAACTGAGGCATTTTCAATATTCTATACAACGAAGCCATAGTTGCTGCTTATTTATCTTATGCAGCTAACAACCACTGACAAAGCCGATAGTCCTGGTTTGTTGTAGATGTAATGTTACTTGTTGTGTTAAATATCTCAATGCAATGTCAGAAGCAGCAAAATATCTGACAGACGGCACACTATGCTAAATGTTTTAAGCCACACCCTAAATTACATCGTCCATTCTCCTTTGAGAGCCCCCCTCCAGGTTTCCATCCCACTTAAAGCCCTGCCCTCATCTATGAGATATGGCGCATTCCTATCCCCTTCCACAGCGCTAGAGCACAAATGGCTGCCATGTGCCAATGCAGGCACGCTTGAACCCAGGTGCAAGGGTGTCTGTGTTGGAATCAAGTTGTTTTTCAGGGAGAAGTGTCACCTTCCTTCACAAAAACAACCCTTATGCCATCTCTGGGGAGGAGTAGGCTTTTGACACATTCCCAGTTTCACAGCATGTTGTAAATCTGGGAATGTGTGAAATGCCATAGGAGTTCATGGAAACACCCACCGTAACAACGGCACACCTCCCTATTGCAGTGTAAGACAACACAGTGACTTGTGCTGTGTTGCCTCAGACCATATCTACGAGGCCATGAAAAGCCATGCAGGGTGGCTTTACGTAGCCTCGTAGATATGGGTAAGCCCAGTGCGCCGCCATAGCATCATTAAAAGTGACGTTCCCGCGGCGCACTGGGCTTGTAAATAAGCCCCAAGAGTTGAATATAAGGAATAAGGACACACAGTATAAGTAAAAATACAAGTAAAATCTCAATTAGAACACAATGTACAGTGGTTCAAACCACACAACCTCCGACAATGGATCTCTGACTGTGCTGACTCTCTGGCTCCCCTGAAGAAAGCCCAAAGCAAGCAACACTCAAAGAAAGCCAGCTAGTACTCTCCCGCCATTCATGAGTCCAGACTATCCTGTAGACGGCTCAAAAGAGATGGAGGAGCAGCAAGACCTCGTAAGACCACTCAGCCTTCAAGACCACTGTCACCACACACCACCCCCCCAATCAGAACAATGAAGAAAGCAGCCCTGCAAGAAAGGATCGACCCCAACGCACTCAATAGTAAAGTACTTTTCGCTGTGGTCAAAGAACTCGCCAGACACAGCCCAGAGACAGCAGACACCCCCACCCCTCCCAAGACCTCTGTGACAACTTTGGCACCTACTTTCAGTGCAAGATCAAGGAGGTAATAGACAGCTTTGACAGCATTGCTACCCAAGATCCCCCCACCCCACCGCACCCTATGAAATCTGGCCCAAACAGATCTTGCTCAACTGGACTCCCCTCACAGCCGAACACACTTTCAAGATTATGAAGAGCATCCACTCTGGAGAACCCTTGGACCCCTGCCCGCATCACATCTTCAACAGAGCAGCCACCACCATCACCCCCGAACTCTACAGCACCATCAACTACCCAATTTCCTCCTCCACTTTCCCTGAAGACTGGATGGCACCCAGCTGATTTTATCCCTCACCAACGAATCCTCAGTTGCCAAGAACAACTTTCACAATGGGATGAAGGCTTTTGCCACCTGGATTAAGAACAGCCGCCTCAAGCTCAATTTAGAGAAGACCGAAGTCCTCATCATGGGCTCCATCCCCTCCGCCTGGGACGACTCCTGGTGGCTTGCAGCACTTGACACCCACAGCCCACGCACAGAACCTCAACATCATCCTGGACTCCTCACTCACCATGAGCCACCAGATCAATGCAGTCTCATCATCCTGCTTCCACACACTGTACCTGCTGCAAAAGATTTGACGTGGATCCCCACAGAATCCAGAAAGACGGTCACCCACACACTCATCAGTAACAGAATTGACTACGGCAATGCACACTATTCCGGCATTACCCAGAAACTCCTCATGAAACTGCAGCACATTCAGAACACCTCCGCCAGACTCATCCTCAATATCCCCACTGCAGCCACATCACCAGCCACCTGAGAGACCTCCACTGAATCACCTTCAAGCTCCTCACACACGCCTACAAAGCCCTACACGATGCAGGATCGGCATACCTCAACCACCGCCTGCATTCCACGTACCCCCATCAATTAATGAGATTTCATTTCGGCTTAATCCCGTTGAAGGCATACAAGTTTGGCCAAGGATATAAGAAAGAAGCCTCCTCTCAGTGCCGTTTCTGCAACCAGGGAGATGAAAGCCTAATCCACACTCTATGCATTTGCCATCACCTTCGGGCGCGAAGAATGTTCTGCCTGAGACCAATTTGGCTTCTTCTAGGCATCAGGACATGTCAAGAGTCGCTCGAGGCATGTATGAGGGGGGACTCGCCACAGTTGGCTACTCGCTTTGTAAAATTCATCACAGAAATTAACTCCTTGACTCTACCATCTGAGCAAGCCTGAACTTTAACCCCCCTAAGTGACATTCCCTTGGCTTTTCTGCTCTCCCTTCCCTTCACCCTACCCATCAATTTGATTGTCTTTTTTTAACAGACTTGAATACATCCTTTTTACTTAAAAGGTCATTTTTGTATGTGTATATTGCAATGATTTTAAATAATTGTGCAATAAAATCTTTTACTTACTTACTTACCCACCAGAGACCTCCGCTCCACCCAGCTGGCCCTGGCTACCAACCCACGTATCCCCAAGACCACAGCCAGAGGAAGATCCTTCTCCTACCTTACAGCAAAGACCTGGAACACACTACCTCTTCAGTTCAGGCAATCAATGTCACTGCCCCACTTCAGGAAGGACCGCAAGAGCTGGCTCTTTGACTCAACCACAGCACTCTGTCAGACCAGCAGCTACCCCCGCCCCCCCACCGCCCTAGCGCCTTGAGACCCTTAAGTGTGAATAATCATGCTTTACAAGATATCTGATTGATTGAGAAGTTGTTCACATCCACCATGTTTTGTTTCAGGTGAATGTAGGGAGAGCATGAGCTGTGTATTTGATCAAAAGTGGAAAAGCTTTATTGTATGGAGCATGCTTTATAATATCAATTTTTATGTCGGTAGTAAGCAAAGACCTTTTGTCTAGGCTTGGGGGGCGAGGTATGGCCGGCTGTAAGATGGCCGCACTTTAAGTGGGCTCTGCCGGCCAAGCTCGGCAATCCGGCATAATCCTGCAGGAATCCCTACCTGCTCTGCACATCAACGCTGCTCCTGGGATCCCCACGTCGCAAGGCGCAGATTGATCGTGCCACTGCCCTCCAACTCGACTTTGTGGCAGAGAGCGGCCATCTGGTGAGGACGCCCGGCCTACGTTCCCGGGCCCTCGAGGCTTGGGCTTCCTTTCCGAGGATTGCGGAGGCTCTCTGCTACCGCCCACAGCAGTGGCCTGCTCCTGTAGCATCGTCTGCAGACTCCGGGTGATATGCGCTGCCTCTCTGGTCTTGCTGGTGGGGCAGGGGGCCCACGGGCTGTTCTGCCCGGCACGGTGTGCCGCATTGTGGGCGCCGACGCTGTGGTGCCTCCCGGTCCGCTAGCTGCTGCTGGTGCGAGCACCCGGGCTCGGCAATGTGAGCGGCACCCCTAACTCCCACCTGTTTGTTCTTGCTGAGGGCGCGGTGGGGGCCTGGTGTGCCCGCCACCACATCAACACCATCTTGATATCGCCGCTGCCGGGGCGGCGCTGGTGTGGAGCTCCTTGAGGTGCCCCGGTCTCATCGCTGCCGGGCACTGTGGCCCCTTCACGACTCGGAGGACGCTGCGGGAGTCGGGCATTCCGCCCCTGCACCAGCAACGCAACTTGGGCCTCCATAGGTGTGTTGCTTCTCATGGCGCTCCTCCCTCAGAGCTGGCAGGCACTGTGGCACTTCCGGGCTCCGGGGGGGGGCCTTTAGCCACTGGGGCCCTTCTCCTTCGACGCCCCGTGACTGGTGGTTCATTGCCAGCCTGGTTTGGCCCCTCGTGAACTGTGGTGCGCCCGGCACCTTTCCTGCTCACTGAGTGCTGTGGCCTGGGATAGTGTCTCGAGGTGGGCGGAGAGGCCATTTTGGACCCTACCCTCAGGTGTGTTTGATTGCCTGCCTGGCCGCATCTTCTTCAACCTCCGCCTCCGCGACCTCTCTGGCCCAGGGTTCCCACTGCTCGAAGGGTCTCTTCGCCCATTCCGACGGCCTTCAGTGAGGGGATCCCTGCTGAACTTTAGTTGCCTCATACTGTCAGTAGTTGGGGACTGGAGCCTCCTGGTCCGTATTTACTGCCTCCTGTCCCGCGTGGGCCTCTCCTCCTCCGTCTGGGCCCCTCATCATGGGGAAAACGGATCCTAAGCAGCCCAAGATTGCGTTTGACTTCCTTAGGTCTGCTAGACAGGACGTTGCTGGATCAGAGGGAGCCGGCACCGCTGCCACCATGGACGGCCCCCAAATCGAGAGGACGACCTCAAGGCAATCATGCTGGACGTTAAATCTACAGTGACCGGGATCGCGACTCAGCTGGACTAACTCTCTGCCCGCCTGGACACGGTTAAGGCCCGCCCAGACTCCCACGACAATCGGTTGCTCCACATCGAGTCCAGGGTGTCAGACGCCGAGGACGCAGCCACACAAGACCGTCAGAAATTACTCAAGATGGACAAGATCCTAGCGGTCATCCGGGAAAAGAATGAGGATTTGGAGGCCCACTCCCGCCGGAGCAACCTCCGCATCACGGGACTTCCGGAGTCCGCCAACATTTCCAGGATGAAGGACTTTGTGGAGCAGCTAGCCAGGGAGCTCTTCGTCGACGTCCTCTCCCAGGTGTTCATCGTCGAGCGGGCACAACTGTCTCTGGGTCCGCGTCCCGGTCTTGGGCTTCCCCCACGCCCCATCATCGCCAAATTTCTGAATTACCGGGATAGGGATGCCATACTTCGTGCTGCAGGAGACAAGGGCACTATCAACCACCAAGGTAACACACTCTTCTTTTATCCGGATTATACCCTCACTGTGTAGGCTGCCCGGAGAGAATTTCTCCCCACCAAGCGCATCTTGCAGAAGCATGAGGTCTCATACTCCCTGGCTTATCCTGCAAGATTGAGAGTCCGTCAGGGCGCCAAGACACTTGTATTTTCTGATCCGGGAGCTGCCCTTGCATTCGCCAAGTAACTGGACAAGGAGGCCCGCACCTCCCCATCTAAATCGCAGCTTGATGGCGCTGACCGCCTCAGTGACAATGATTGACTGTGAAGACTTTATTGTTTCATTAACTCCTTTTTTCCTGAGTGATTCCTGGACTGATCAAAGCTTGGCCACCCTGCTTCACAGCAGGGGTGTTCACCTAGCCCTGCCATGCCCCACGGGATGATTCCCTTTGCTCCTGATGTTCCTCCTTCTCCTAGTTGTGGGTCCCTGTGGTGGGGCGGGTGGGTTGCTCAGCCTATTTGGGGGGCTGGAGTGGGTGTGAGGTTGGTGGGTATGTTGGCTGGGGATGGGGGGTTTCTGGGGGTTCTCTGCTCCTCTATTGGGGAGGTGGCTTCAGTTCGCCACCGTATGTTTGTTTAGTACTGCTTTCACAAGTCTTGATTGCCACACTGTACTGTGCTTCCTGCCTTGTCTTGCTTCAAGTCAATGGTTATCCATTGTCTGTGATCACAATGCTCCTCTGGTCCCTCTTCCCCTTTCTTTGCTGTACTCGCTGTGTCTGGGTGCTTAGGGAACTACTCCTGCTTATTGGCGCGCTCTTCACTTCACTAGGGAAGAAATACTCGCTGCCATTAGTAGCTTACCCGGGGATAAGGCCCCGGCCTAGATGGCTCACCGGCCTCATTCTACAAAATGTATGCTGATCGCCTAGAACCACACTTGGCAGCTATGTATAATGAATCTTTCGATACTGGCCTCTTCCCGCTGTCGTTCCCTGAGGCAATGATAACTGTGCTCCTCAAACCCGACAAACCTGCTGACCGTCGCGATTCCTACCGCCCATTTCCCTAATTAACAAGGATAATAAAATTTTCGCCAATCTGATCGCCTCCTGTCTTCTGTTACTCATGCCCCTCATTGCCCTTCCGGACCAGTCAGTTTTTATTCCTGGTAGCGCAACTTCGCACAACCTCCGCACAATTTTCTCAGTTATACATCAAATGAATCCAAACATAGGCATTCGATACGCTGGTGTGGCCCTTTTTATTTTAACCCTTGTCACGCATGGGCTTCAGCGAAATTTTCATGCGTAAGATCAAACTACTCTACACCAATCCCTCGGCATGTCTCCGTATCAATGGCCAGGTCTCCGACCCCATTAGTATTGCATGTGGCACCCGGCCCTCTGTCACCCATGCTCTTTGCCATTGCAATGGAACCCTTGGCTCCCAAGTTTCGGCAGCACCATATCCACAGAGGAATAGGTTTTTCGGCCCGCTCCCTTCTTGTTTCTAGGTACGCGGAAGATGTAATCCTTTACGTCCGTCATCCTCAGGAAAACCTCAGCCCCCTGGTCAGGGAAATCATACGCTTTGGAGGACATTCCGGAATTCAATTGAATTGGAGCAAGTCAGTTTTATTCCCCTTGACTGATCTCGCCGTGCCGTTCACACCGGACTTTCCGTTCGTGTGGGCTTCGGGCCCAACCCGCAATTTGGGCATCTGGTTGAGTAGGGATCTGGACGAACTGTGGAGATCTAACTTTGGTTGTGCAGTTGATTGGCTGGAATCTAGGATTCCATCTTGGAGCCGGCTTCCGCTTTCCCTGGCAGGCCGGATCGCAATCGCCAAGATGGTGGTTCTGCCTAAATTTCTTTACCTGTTTTTAAACATCCCTATCCCTCTCACTTCTCATTTCTTTTGTAAATTATGCTCCCTAATCATTTTGCTTGTCTGGGCGGGTAAACAGCCAAGAGTCGCACACAACATCCTCACTCTCCCCATGTCTGCCAGAGGTATGGGCGTGCCTGACTTCAGGATCTACGCCCACGGCGGCCGCCAGTGATGGTCAGTGACTGCCTCCTCCCTCCCTGTAGGCCCCCCGCCTCTCGGCATTCCCCACTGATGTTATTACCATATGTGTGACCCCCTATGAGGGAAGGAAACCCTGTGTAGTGGAGCTGTGATCTCAACCTTAACTTATTTCTGCTCATTGTAAGATGTAGTCTACTTGTTTCCGAATGCTTGACTTGATCTATACTGTGTCGATGTGAGCTGCTATGTTGTACAGTATAATGTGTCTGACTTGAATTTCCTCAATAAAGGTTTTGAAAAATAAAAAATAAATAAAAAAGACCTTATGTCTAGGCTTGGCTAGAATTTAAATTACGGCAGAGTATTTGTGGAAATTTCAGTAATTCTGCTTCGCTCTTTGAGGAGAATAACCGTTAAAAATGCGATTACTCCTGCTTGCCTAATTAAGCGCATTTTGCAGGAAAAATATACTACTGTGATAGGGAGCGCAAGCAGGCACTCAACATTTGTATTCTGCTGCATGTAACACTATTTCTAAGTGCAAAATTCATCCTCGTGTCCGTTTTGGATGCAAGACGACTAATCAATTCTCTCTGCAATCATTTTAAAAATACCCCCAAGAACGCATGTAATTTATTTTCAGTCTGTGTCATCAAGATCACGATACCTGTGAATAGCAGAGGAATGACCACAGTGTGTCCCATCATAGGGACATGACAGGACACTGACATTATCCGACCTTGGAGGTCTGTCAAAAACATATTGAAAAACGTGTGTACCAGGGGACAGCCTTGATGATCTCCTGTCCCATTGTTAAATGGAAATGGCAGTTCCAAACCGTGGCCATATCTCCTCCTGCCATTTCTGTTATTGAGGGATGCAATCAGTTGTATCATAGACCAGGCCGCTGAAATTATGCGATTATGTGTCTGTTGCATTTTTCACTAATTATGGATTTGCCATATAATCCATCGTCTGCTGCATAATCTGCAGATTTTAACAAAACAAATTGTTTCTAGCTCAAATGGATCAAAAGTTACTAAAAGCATGGTGACACATGTTCTTGTGCACTGAAAGGCCGTACCCCAAGGTTGACTGGTCACCTTTAATTTGCTTATTGCTGTACTTTGGTGCCAGAATCTCAGTTGGGGAGCCGTTCCCAGAAATAATAGGCATCTTGGTGTCGGTGGTGGCAGCCCGGTTCACTTGAATGTGGTGCAGGCGCTCTGTAAGATGGCCCAAATTCTTTTTTGTCCACAATTTTCTCTCTGACAAGGTCCTCAATCTTCGGGCCCCAGGCAGGTCTTGCCGGTATGACCTTCACTTCTCCAGTGGCGGTGTGTTTTACACGGACGTGCCTTTGCGCACCCCGGAATTTATTGAGTTCCTGTAAAACAGCCAAACATTCATTGATGTCACAAGGAGTTTCTGCTGCCACTGCGCTGAGATTATCGAGGTCTGGGACCCACATTCTCACACTGAACAGGAGTTCATAATTAGTACGACCTCCCTGGGATTTTCTTGGCATATTATTGGGTGCCCTGTGGACCCCATATAGGTGATTGACCCAACTGCCACCCGAGCCTAACACCCTTGCTATTAAGGACTGCTTTCTGTTCTATCAACTACGAAATTTCCCTCAAGATGGTAGGGGAAGGAGTACCACAAGACCACACCCAAACGCCAGACCCTGGTCAGAATGTAGTGTGCCAATTGCGTATGTCCCGATGAAGACTTGGAAATCCAATATAACAGTTCTTGTAAGCCCCATCTGAGTGTAAGGGGCGGCAGTGATCCAAATAAACAACCAACAGTGGCTTATCTGAGATCAAAAGAGGTGTCTGAGGTGGACATGCTTCAGTGAAGCCCTTCATCTGCTAGCAGATGTCACATTTCAGGACAATGTCCTTGGTCTGTTTTGTTAGATCTGGCCACCAATAACGCTGCTTCAGTAACAAGACATTTGCTGTAAACCCCTGCGTGTGCTGAACCCAGACCCGCATGTGCAGCTTGTATTAATCCCAATCTGCGATCAGTGTTTGGTATTACTCTATCCCCCACTCCTAGAATCTGAGCATACGGAGTGTTTTGTGCGTTTAACTTGTAGGAGTATTTGGCAGGTGGGTGTTGTTGCAGGCCGCAATGACAGTCACTGCATGAGAGTCTCGGTCTAATTTCGCACTTGAATGTTATGTTATGTTATGTTATGTTATAAAACATTTTATTGCGCGCTCTGCTACTACAAAGTATCCTGGCGCGAATGAGTGATTACAGCAACACCAGCAGTGCGGACTGTTGCCTCAGCGATCTCATCGGCCATGGGATTCCCTTCAACATGAACGTCAACATACTGATGACTCAATGTTTGGATAACATGAGCCTGTGGCAAGCATTCTTTCAGCTTCGCCACTTGTTCCCAAAGCATCTTGCGCTTTATTGTGCAACCCTTGGAATCTCGAAATCTGTTTTGGCCCCAAAAGTGAAGATATTCATTATAGGACAAGACACAGTAGTATGAGTCACATGCAATGATTGTGGGGAAATCAGAATCTCTACTGTGTAGTGCCAGTATCAGGGCTTTGAGCTCTGCCAGCTGCGCTGTACAGTCCCCTAGGGACTACATGAGTGTTTCTCCCCTTTGCGATTGTGCATGCCCGGGAATATTGGTGTTGTGTCCCTAAGGGAAGCTGAGCAGGTCCATCGATATAAATTATGTATTCATATCGATCTAGAGGCATTATTTCATTCTGCAGAGGATATTTTTGTTCATACTGCAGGAAATCTTGTGTTTGTAGTGTAGAATCAAATCTGTAGTTTAATTCTGTTGCAGTGAGAGAGTTAGCCCATCGAATCCATCTTAGATGTAATGCTTTGGCATCTGGAAAACTTGCTTTGGTAACGGCCTGTTGGGTCGGTACCAGGGTAACAACAACGATTTGCTTACCCTGAGCAAGTGCCCTCTCTCTCTCACTACAACAGTCTGTACCGCTGTGAGTATTTTCTCTGTAGGTGCAAAACACGTCAGCATTTGTATACAAATGTGATTTTTGTGCAATAGGTTAAGTATTACCTTCCTTGAAAGTGATATAGGTGTACCCGGTGGGTCCAGCGACTACGCAGATCACCAGGATACTTTTGTTTACGCGTTTGTGTAAATGTTTAGAAGCTATCATATCAGCTTGTACAGAATGTAAAATGTTTGTGTATTCCTGTGTCCACTGGTTGATTGAAAAGTCAAGTCTGATTAAGTCGCAGAGCGGTTTTACTTTTTCTGCGTAATCCAAAATGTATGTTCTGCCAAAATGTAAGAATCCTAAAATGGATTGTAGTCTTTACAGACTTGTTGGAGGCTGGAGCAATGTGCCTTACTCTAAAAAATTTGCTGGCAGGATTTTGACTTCACTTGACGACTCATGACTCAGAAATAGGACATTAAAATTAAATTTGTAACCCAGATGAGCAAACCCAAGAATTATGTGGTTCACTGTAGCTAAGTGTTCCATTAATTCATCATCTGTCAGATCAATATCATCTACATGGGGCAATGCCTCCTCATCAAAATGTTGAAGTAACTCTATTACACTGGGTGAGAACAGCCCGGGGCTGTTCTGATAGCCGTGAGGTAAACGACAAAATTGACGCTGTGAACGTAGCGCTGAAAATGTGGTAAAATATCTACTTCCTGGTGCTATATTCTGTCGGATTAAGCCATTTGAGATATCTAGAGTTGTTTTGTATTTCTTCCATACAATGTTGTTCATTAGTGCGAGACTATGTATATTTTGTACTGAAAATGTTCATGTGAAAGTGTTGGAATGTCTGTAGTCTAAGACTAGACTGTATGAATTGTCTGGTTTCATTACAGGAAACAAGGGATTATTCATGGGCAAGGTGCAATTTTCTATTATACATTGACATTCAAGTTGATCTAGGATTTCCCTAACTTGTTTTTTAGCTTCATGTTATCGCTGACTGCCTCTGGGGTTGAGGGACTGATTTTAATGGGATTTTGTGATGAAGAGACTCATCATCCCACCCAACATGATTTTGATAAAGTGCAAGAGCTAGCGCTAACACCCACTCCTTTGCGTATGAATGTTTAACTTATTCTGGAATGAGGTCAAAGAAGACAGGCAAAATTACAGTTTTTCCCAGTGGGCATTCCATTACGAACTCTGGTGGCCAATCCTTTTCAGCCAAAAGAATGTCGTAACCATATGTCAGGTTCTCCCAAAAGTGAGCCTTGATGTTCCTGGGTATGTCCCCCTCCATTTAGAACAATGGTATTTGACCTGTATTTATGAAGCAATTAATCAATTCCCGTATAGGTATATGTAACCTAATTCTGGAGCTGCTTGGATTAGTACGACAACTCTTAGGTAATAAGAAAAAAGGAAAACATGTGCAACTGCCTGTACTTGAAATCACCATATTGTTTTATTTAGACAATGGTGAGACCGTTATTTAACATGTCATATCATTTTCATTTAGGGATAGGTTGCTCCAAAACGTAGAGAGCGTGCAAGAAAGAGAGAAAAGTGCTCAAGTGAGACGTGATAAAGTGGAGGAGCTCAAAGTAGGTGACATAGGACAGATCAATTCATAAACTTTATGTACAGAAGGACCAGTTGTAATTCACTGTCCTACAAAACCTGTCCCAAGTCAATTCATATGCAGTATTACATTAGAGTTTTTTTCATATATATATATATATATATATACATTGAATGTATGATTCATATAGCACGTAGGGGGCAGGTGCAGGGTCCAGGCACTTAGTAGGGTAGGGTATTCGTCGATGTTTCGATCCGTCTTATAGCCATCAGGTAATTGAGGCCTTGGCTGTGCGGATCTTCATCAGGACAGGAGTGGGGCAACCTTATAGGATGCGGGGCCTAATCACACACCTATAGAGTTCAGGGAGAGTTGAGGTCAGGGTCTTGCTCATTAAAGAATTTAACCACATAAGTCTAGGTAAGTCGAAATTTCTTACCCATTAGTCATATCAAGATGTGGGGTCAAGGTCACGTAATTGTAGGCCTGGTAGGATTCAGTGGCTGCGTCACTGTATTACTGGAGGAGAGAAGGGAACTATGAGTCTCCCTGGTATATTAAGCGATTAATATACTAAACGATTAATAAATAGTGCTAAAGTCATAATAGTACTGTGGGCCTAGAGCACCCTTCACATTTACCTTCGAGAATTCGGCGTGATTCAAAAGAGAAGGAAGGAGGTATCGAATACGCTCTCCGATGGTGATTAATCCATTGCTGAAAAGACATCAAAGCAACAGGATGAGTCTAGGGGCCGTAATTAAAGCAGGTGCATGTAGGCGCAGGGCTAGGGGGCCTCATACAAAGTAATTACCTTAGCAGGATGAGATCCAGTACGATCCGCCGTCCGTGTTATCCAAGCCGCAACTGCTGGCAAGAGAAAACCCGGGCTAGAGCCTTGAGTAATCACGACATCTAACCATCATTGCCGAGTGCAGCGGGTCCGCACAATATGGACTTTCCGATGTTACAGATAACCAAAATCACCACTTAGTAATGGCCGCCACAATAACATGATTTTAGACCCTATCTACAGCGGCACATCGTTAACGAAGCAATTAATCAATTATTCCATCAGCAACGACTATATAAATACCCGCCCAACCCGCTCCTTCCACAAACACGGGAGCAGCGGACGAAGGAGGAAGCACCATCGTGCTGGGGGTTGAGTAAGTACGGCGTAGCCGAACTAAGAGGACTGTTACAGTACCTCACTTAGACTTAGACTTAGACTTAGACTCCCTTGACTTCATGAGGACCACCAGAAGGGAACTTTGGGAGGGGAAAACATCCCTTTGCTTTTACCTTTTTATCTTTTTTTCCTCATATGCAGTTGGACCCTCCAATACCCTTCTGTCTAAAGCTGGCTCATGGGGCAGTGACTCCTTACTCTAGGAAGTATGTATTTATTATAGACTTTTTTTCTTGGCTAAACCTACAAATGTGTGTTCAATTTCTATGTGAGTCTAACTGTATGTTTCAATCAGTGTTTCACAAACTAAGCATTGCTTGAAATCACTAAAGATCCCAGTACCTTAGCGGGTATATATGTTTGTCTGTCTCTTTTTTTCCCTCACAGGTGACTCAGAGTCAGGCGCCTTTGGGATCCGCGCACTCGTAACCACCTGTTCTTGTCTTTCAGGCATACTACATCAATGTTGATAGTGGTAGGAATTGTGTAATTATAAAATATATAGCTACACACATTGATAAGAACTTTTTTCTCTACACTTTTATGTACATACACCTTATTAGAATCTTTTTTGTGGTGTAACACTAGTGAGTGACAGGAGGATCTCCTCCCGGTCCTGACGAAGGGGCTCCATGCCCCGAAACATGTTGACCCACACAGGAGAATTAGCCCATTAACCTGCTTAATTTCTCCGCCCCACACTTATTTTTAACAATACCAGCCAGTGCTTATTAAATAGTTTTTCTTATCACTAGGCCAGGTATTTTTTAACATCACTTTTTATCACCTCTGACCTCACTGACACTCACTCCACTCACATAGCACCCCATCTAAAGGTGCTCCAGCGCAGTCGCTTGTCGTAGCACTGCCCCGTCCCGCAGCGGGACGGGAAGACCCCGATGATGAAGCATGACACCAAGGGCCCTTTTGGTGTGTGAGGGGTATTTTAACAAACAAAGTGTATTCCATTAACATCCGGCTATACACTCACCTTACATGAGGTGGACCCTATTGATTACTAATACTTCTGGTAAGAGGAGGACGTGCCCACCCTGGTGCCACCCAGCACCACCTCTTCACTCCCCCTTTTTTGATTTCCTTACGGCAAGAGAAAACTGGCAGACCGCGAGGACGGTAAAAAGGAAAGGCTGCGTCCGAGTTACGCTTACGTGGCCGGTCTATGTTTAAAAGATACAGATAACAGACTTAGTGGTTGTGTACTTGAAAACGGTGGCTCGGCTCGGTACAATTTGCTTTGTTCGTTTAAAAACCAGACAGATCAGTGCGCATATAATACATAGTACATTGCATAAAGTTACTTAAAAGTCCAAATGGCAAAAGCATAATAAATGGTATGGCGAGCCTCATACATAGAGCCTAATGTCAGTAAGGTATCATATTAGCATATCAATCTAATGTATTCATATTGGTTCACAAGCAAAACATTAGTATATACAGAATTACAATATACCGAATGCACGTTTAGAGTTTATGTAAAGATACAAGCATGTATATTAGCAGGAACACAATATGCCCGATGTGTATGTTCAATACATAGTGAGCATATCGCCTATGTGGAACTAAATTGCACAATTCAACTGCTCACAATATTACACACATTTTTGTAAGGTTACACTGGGAATTGGCATTAGGTGAATACATTTTAACTCAACCAAGGTGGAACAGGAGTACAAATTGGTAACAGGATGTGTCATAGGGGTTAAGGAGATTGTATGTTTCTGTCCGGATAATAGGTGTAATTACATCACCCATTGTTTAGTATGGATATCTGTCGTCCAATCTCCTCAAACTCATTCAAGCCCCTAGCGACCGTGTCTAGGGTATGTATCCATCTGCATTACAAATTATGTATCAAGTACCTAAGAGCTGTCGTACTAATCCAAGCAGCTCCAGAATTAGGTTACATATACCTATAAGGGAATTGATTAATTGCTTCATAAATACAGGTCAAGAACCATTGTTTTTTGTATTAACTTGTACCCAGGTCCCTGACCGCGATTGGGCTACCCCATTTTTATAATGGCCCCCTCCATTTAGAGCATTATTTCATATAACCGATGTGGAACACTTACCTTTGTATCAGGCGTTTCCATCGTGATGTGCTCATTCAGAGCTACTACCACCAGATAATCCATCAGGTTATAGCAAGCTATTGTGACTTCTGCCACACTGTCCAGCCTCCTCACTGCACATTCCCCATTCAGAAGCAGAGTCCTCAGTAGCCTAGGCATCTTATTTTCTATTGTTATTAAGCATCTTTATTCGATTCACAGAATCATCAAAGCAGTAAAAAACACATCATTTCCATTAAAATAGAGTACATAAATAGGATAAAAGACAATGTATATAAAGTGCAATATTTGGCAATGTAAACATTGGTTGGTAAAGTGCAATTCCCTAACATTCGCGTACAGACAAAAGTGCAACTTCATTAATCTCAGCAGCAAAAGAATAAAAATTTAAATAGTCATACAAACTCTTGATGATTATAACACTTTAAGCCCTCATTTCATCAGGAAAAAATATTCTTCATCATCAATGATAAATAAACACAACAGAGCTATAAATGTATAAAATACATAAGCCATACAGCGTTTTCATCGACTATGGTTTTAACCTTTAGCTATAAGCTGTTTAGTGCCAGAATGTACAAATAAAAGTGAATAAATAAGATTACAGTTCTCAACCAAGACACTAACAGCATGTTTTGACTTATTCTTACTCTTGTTAGAATTTTAAGCCTCGCTTTAATCTAATAAAATTGACTGACAGTAAAAATCTACTTACTCCAAATACAACCAATCTAGAGGTATTCGTTTTCAAGATGCGCAACATTTCGATATACTGTCTAGTACCAAGATTCCTGCCCTTCGAGTTTCGTAAAGGGTACAGAAGAATAAAACATGGACAATGTCTTCTTCTCTCCCATGGGAACACTCGGTACAAATACAATCAGTGTCCTCACCAGCCTTTTTACCCCACCTAGATGTACGTTTCTTAATAAGTAACGTACCGTATCTAAATTTTAGGTAGAGTATTTTGGCTAGTAGGGGCTCGATCTCATCCAGAAATGGTTCAAAGGAGGGGCTTATTTTAAAACTGATTCGCCAATGAACCATGTTTAAAGCTTACGATAACACTCTGGTCAATAAAATTCCAAAAGGTGGCCTTACATTCCTGTTTTGAATCGGGGGTAAGCTGGTCTGGGTGTTGCCAATACCTAATACCTTTTTATTTTCATCCCAACTACCTTTTTTCTTTTAAAATGGATGTTTTTGAGTCTTTGGTTTGTTCTCTTTAAGGATGTAGTCTGAAGTGCGATGTGTTTCCCTTTTCAGCTTCACGTGCTCTTCTGATCTGCTTTCTGTTTTATTGTTCAGCTCTGGCCTCTGGGCCGACGCTCCTCTGCTCAAAAGGAGGAGCCGCCTCTGCTTGTCAATGCAATCCTACCTTGGTGCCTGACCTAGGAGGCTCCTGTATCTGTGTCTCTGCATGTGGCACTATGTCAGGGTGGCAGAATCGTGATGAACTAGAGAAGTGTGTGGATTTAGGTAAAAGGGTCAGCTACAGGTTTTTTAAGGTGAGTTCTGTGCTGTCAGTGGCCCCAAAAGCAAGAGGGACATGCTTTTTCAAAGGATTTTCTTTTGGTTGCTCGGATTTCTTTTTCAGTGCAAGGAAAGTGGCATAGCATTCTCAATGGGGTTTGCAAGATTGCTAGTATCCGGTTGCCTTCTAGAATAACTTGCGGTGTAATATCTGAGTGCATGTAATAATTTTGCTTCTGCAGATACAGCTCCTCACAGGTCCTCTTTGGTTTGATATATTGTTTGATCAGGGAGCACCTCTCAATAAACTCCCAGTCAGTAAGCCTCACAGTGGGTGAACAACAGAGCTTAATTGTTGTTGGAACCTCCTTCTCCTATGTGTTTTTCTTTTGACTGATTAAGGATGGGCCCCACTTGTACTTTCACTTCTGTGCAGGGTAGATGCTTCCACAGGTCGCCATCACCGGGTTCAGTACTCGGAGGTAAGTTGTTTGCCGCAGGGAACATACTTATAGCATCATTTTATATAGTCCTTCTTATTTGAGACCATATTACCGGTGTTCACCTTCATGGGAGTGGCCATCTCGTTGGCTCGTATTCCCCAGTTTTAGCCTGCCACTTGGTAGCCAGCTCCTGTGTAATCGTTGCATCCTCAGTGATCACCTGTTATGTATGTACTCCAGTAATGCCTTCCATAGATCCTACTCAGAGCTGCCCTTGTGCGCCCTGAGATTGCATACGTCCTTATTAGGTTTCCAAGCACAAGCCCTTCCACCTGAAACCGAACTACAAACATATTTGTGCTGTCCGTGCTTGTCAGGAGAGATCAGACGCTCACCCCTGGTGGTATTCTACCAGATCGTGTGTTTTAAATATTAATTTACAAAACTATAGTAACCAGAATATTGTGCAGCGGAGTATATGCAAGTAAGCATAGATTTAATATTCTTAACTCCTCATCTGCAGCTAGGAAAGATAATGGACAGAAATACAGAACCCCAATGGCTTGTGTCTACTGATGTACCTCCACGTAAAATGCAAGAAACTCATCACATCATCCAAAACAAAGTACTATACCAACGCCATCAATTAGCCATGCATCACACTGACTCACCACAACAGAGTAAACCACACATCAATGGATCACACTGACCCCAACCATAACAGAGTAAACTCCTTCCAAGGTATTATATTGCTACTGCCGTGCACATGTGCTCATGACAATGCATCACACTGACTCTCGCAACAGGCTTATCCCCTTCTAAGGTACTGTATTGCTGCTGCCATGCACCTGGGCGCACAGCAGTGCATTCCACTGACTCACCACAATAGAGTAAACCACACAGCATGCATCACACTGACTCTCACCACAACAGAGTAAAACCCTTCCAAGGTACTGTATTGCTGCTGTGCATCTGTGCTCACAGCACTGCATCACACTGATTCTCTGCATAACAGAGTTAACCACACAGCAATGCATCACACAAACTCTCACCACAACAGAGTAAAATCCGTCTCCCTGAATACCTCGAGCTGCAGAGATCAGCACCTCTGTCACTCAATCTGCATTCCACCTCCTGAAACTCCTGTGGTCAGCGATGACGTCACTGCCTAAAGCTCTAAGGACCAGCTTCCTTTTCGTCGGACGCTGTTACACCAGGGCTACACTCCAGAATCACATAGTCACCGAGCCGCTTTCCAGTGACAAATGAGATCACAATTTCAAAAGCTTGAGACCTATGCATGTGTGAAAAAGGGCTCAGGGTTAATTATGAGCCATTAGAATATATAAGGTGCAACATTGCTGTAAATAGTTTACAATTACACTGGGAGCAAAACACACAAGGTGATGGACAGAATGTTGCACATTGGCAACACATGGGGTGGGGTGGTGAGCAAAATAACGATGGATTAAACCCAGATCTGTGACTGGGAGTGAATGTTTTGCCAATGTGCAACACTCCGTCCATCACCTTGTGTGTTTTACTGTTCACCCTATGTGGGAAGGGTATGCCCAGACGTGGGTCCCTTGCTCACTACGCCACTGGAGTCAAGCTATCCTGGCTGATGACGGCTGATAGCCAGAAACCGGTCCTAGGATGCTTGATTTCGGTCCAGGGAAGGCATGGCTTGGCAGTTCGGGCTGGACTGTTCCCATGAGGCACAGTGTCAAGACTGATTTGCATATGGCCATGTCTGAACTGGGGTGGTGTGGTGAGCAAAATAACGATGGATTTAAACCCAAATCTGTGACTGGGGTGAATGTTTTGCCAATGTGCAACACTCCGTCCATCACCTTGTGTGTTTTGCTGAATTACACTGGGAGCCCATACATTATGGATTGGAGGGATGAAGGCGGAAAAGGGGTAGAGTCGTGAGGGGTGTAGTTATAAGGCACTGGATCCATGATAACGAGCTGTGCCTATGAAAGTGAGTTAGAATGTATACGTGGTCTCCATGTCTATGCCTTGCATTCTCCCCTTAGTTATAGGTCCCCTGCTGCTCAGCCAGTGTGAGAGTGAAGTAATAGAATTCTGATGTGTGAAGGGTTTGAGTGAGTGTAAGTTGGAATGTGTGGCCTGAGCAGCAAGGAGGTTGCTCCTGTTGGGGCCTTCCTGATTGCTTCCTACCATCTTTTACCTTTAACCTGAGATACTTACCTAAATTAATACATCATCCTGTTATCACCTGTCCTACTGGCTACTCAGCATCTTTATTTACCACAGTTTTTTTTTACATACTTTGCAGTCAATGTAATTGACAACGTGAACAATGTAAGTAAAGCTGTCCTAGTTTAATTAATTTATCACAAATAGCACTATTTTAGGGTACCTGAGGGGTGGTGATTCACCTGCTCCAGACAGTGGCATAACAAAACATGAGGAGCCCCCCCCTGCAAAGTACATGGTGCCCCACCTGGCCCACCACCTACCACTTTGGTCTCTGACCCAGTCAGTGTACTGTGCTGAGAGGGGCCCCCTGGAGCTCAGAGGCACCCCGCACTGTTGGGGCTGCGGGGGCTAATGTTACTCCACTGGCTCCAGAGACCAATTCGTGCCCAACACATCTCAGGTGGCACTGCTGAGATAGCTCAGGCCATTCATGTTCCTTTTGGAAATATCTGTGTGTAATCTCTGGTCACAAGCTGCATTTTTATAAACTAGATGAGAGGGTTAATCAGCCTGCAGGAGAGCATTGCGTGTAACATGTAGGTCATAGATATGTGTTCTATGCTAGGTTGCTCAGTGGGTTAATGCGCTTATTGTAGATAGACTTGTGAACCCCCAAGCTCACAAGTTACAATTACTGTACAGCAGCTTAGTGTGTTGCACAAAGGTTACAAACTGCTTCTGCAAGCTGCTGCCTGTAACTTGCAAGAAATAACTTTGAAATTATTGTTTACCTTTTCTATGGATGATAAACTGGGTGTTGTGTTATAGTACCAAACATAAATTCAGTTTTTATTGTGAGCTACATGGTTATAGTTAGTACACACGTCTCAGGCTCTCTCACACTCGGTCTCACACACTCATACATACACACATACATGCCAACAATTTCAAACTGATGAGTGGGAGATTTGGGAAAGAAAATCGGTGGAATGTATTTTCCCCAAAGGCTTGTATTGAAGCAAATGCAAATTTAGTTGGGAGACAGCTAATAGAAAGGCATATTTGACTCAAAAAAACCGGGAGCCTTTGGCCTAAATTGGATGCATGTCACAAAGACACACACACACCCACACACACCTGAGATTTCAAAAGAACGCGCATAGATCTGCACATCTTAAAAAACATACAGAAAACAAAAAACATTTTTTATACATTAAAATGTATCTGAGTTTTAAGTATACATTTGCAATAGGTCAATAAAATACTAATACTGCGTGGTAATAAATGTTATTGTTGAGTCAGTCATTGTAAAGGCTTATTGTAATGTCACTTGACTCGCGGTTCTATGTCTAAAGTTACTTCAAGTTGGATAATCCATGTGCATTCCGAGTGCACAAGAAGTAACCCCATCTCTCCTCTGGAGAAGATGAGGCTTAGTAACCGGAAACACTGGAAGAATGAGAATGAAATGGAGGCGGGAGGATGAATTTAACAGAAGGATTTATAAATATATGCACTTGTGTGAACAGAGTGTGGGTGTATTTGTAGATATGTTTACTGAATACATTTGAATTCTTGTAATCCACGTTACTAGTCCAGCAGAAGTGTTGTTTTATGTTTTTACATGATCTTATACTTTCCTAAAAAACCTTAGATGCAGTGACGTTATGAGTGTAGTGCTAAGGTGAAGGCCAAAATAACGCAGTTAATTTTGCTGTGCAACGTCCACTCTCCTCCGCCCTAACACACTGCTCAGTACGTCTCAAATTACGTAGCACATGACATCATTTGCACTATCATTAATGACACTACTTCACACTACCTACATCTCCAGTTTTCCATTTGTAGTGCTTTGCTGTTCAGCAGTTTCCAGCCTCTCGCACTCTCTGATTTTTTACATACATGTGGGTGTGCAAAGTTTTTAGGTCGAGGACCGGAAATGCTGGCTTGCCAGCTTCCGGTCAGAGATTTAATGATTTTGAGTACGGGGCTTGAACCTGCCTCTGTACTTCACCTCTCCTCGATTGGCTGGCTTCCTAAACGGAGGCCAGCCATTGGAGGAGAAGGGAGTCACTCGAAACAAGCCCCGTCTCTTTCGGATTTGGGGGCGTGTTTTTGGTGTTCTTTCGCCCTGTGACGTCAGCCGTCACTCAGAACGCCTAAACACGCCCCAGAATCCAAAATTTTCGGATGTTTGCGGCCGCCATTGGTGCCCGACCTCGTCTGGCCCTTGCATCCCCGCCGCCGCCTGCCGTGTGCTCTGTCTGCAGGTTTTATTTATTTACTTAATTCACCAGGAGCCGGGGGGGGGGGGCGGGCGTCTCTCCAGCAGTGGGCTTTCCGCAGGTGTCCGTGAGAGAGCCTCGCTGGGGTCAGTCATGCAGCGAGCGGCAGAGGCAGGGGACTCCTTCGCCTCTCTCCGCTTCGATAACCTGACCCTGCGCGCACTGCCGGTTTTGTGTATTTATTTAATTCACCAGGGGCAGCCGGAGCTGCTGTCACGGCAGATCTGACCGCACCAGACTCAGAGGGATACCGCCGCTCAGCCCAGCACATCTCACAGCACGACCGGCTAGCCATCTGAGTCCTCTGCTTCCAACCTCCCACGAGTCCCTGCCCCAGTCCCAGCCCCTCGTCAATCCAGACTCTGCCTCACCATTCCACACAGCACCCCAGACTGAGAGGGAGTCCCCCCAGCCCTGCACAACTCTCTGTGCGCCTTGTGGCTCAGCCTTGTAAGAGACCCCTACCCGCACCTCGCACGAATCACAGCCCCCCAATTCAGCCCTAGAGGAAGCCACTGCCCCAGACCTGCCCACCTCACAGCAAGCATATCCTGCCCTGCAGCGTTCACTCCACACACCTAATAGTACCCATCCTGCACCCCGCGCAAATCACAGTATCCCTGCCTCAGCCCAGCACTGTTCATAGTTCCCTTGCCAGGGTTCGGTTCACACTTTCCCCGCTTCATCTTCGGAGGGAGCCGCTGCCTTGGGCCCGCGCTCACCCCTCAGTGTCCTGGCTCAGCCTCAGTCCCGCACACCTCACCGCTGCCCCTCTGCCCCTCAGTGTCCCAGCTCAGCCTCAGTCCCGCACGCCTCACCGCAGCCCCTCAGTGTCCCGGCTCAGCCTCAGTCCTGCACACCTCCCCGCAGCCCCATTGGCAGCGGAAAAAACAGAAGGCCCAACTACATGTCTGACATTTTTGGGCATTGAAATCGATACCAGATCAGGCGTGTGCAGGTTGCCAAGGTCAAAAGTGGATGCATTTAAGGCCGCAATTGACAATTGATTAGGAGCAAGGAAAGTAACTTTACATCAGTTACAAGTCCTCTTAGGGCAACTGAACTTTGCCTTGCGGGTCATACCAATGGGCAGGGCCTTCTCCAGGAGTATAGCACGGGCGATGTCGGGGCTGCGGGCAAAACACCACAGAGTGAGACTCTCAGCTGATGTGAGAAAGGATTTATTGATTTGGAAGCACTTCTTGCAGGAATTCAATGGCACGGTGTTGTGGCGGACAGCCAGCACCTCAAATGCCGACCTCGAGTTGTTCACTGATGCAGCAGGAAGTATTGGTTTTGGAGCGATTTTGGGCCCTAAATGGTGCATGCAGCATTGGCCAGATGAATGGACAGAACGAGGTCTGACCCGTAACGTTACTTTCCTAGAGTTATTCCCCATAGTGGTGGCGTTGCACTTGTGGGGGGATATGCTTTCAGACAGGCACATTGTATTTTGGTCAGACAGCATGTCAGTAGTGATGGTGATCAATAACCAGAGAGCAACCTGCACATGGGTGCTCCGTCTTTTAAAAGAGTTAATATTGCAATGTTTGAGCCACAATGTCCATTTCACTGCTAGGCATGTTCCTGGGGTTGAGAACAAAGCGGCTGATGCGTTATCTCGTTTTAAGTTGACAGAGTTCCGTGTACATTGGCCTCAAGCAGAGAAGACAACGACAGCTTTCCCAGCAGAGCTATGGAAGTTTGGTGCCCCACTGCCTCCGAGCTGATAGCGGCATCCTTGGCCTCCAAGACTAAGTGTATGTATCAAAAGTCTTGGGAATGTTATACGGCATATTTAAAGGGGGCGGGCCTAGTAGATGCTTTTGTTCCGCAGAGCGTGTTAGGATTCATAGTGCAGCAGAAAGAGAAGGGAAAATCAGTGGCATTTATGAAGAGACAATTATCAGCATTGGCATTTTATGCAGGGTTAAAGGGAGTTGCAGACCCAACGAAGGACCAGAGGGTGAGAAGAGCTGTGAGGGGTTGGGAGCGCTTGACGCCCGGGGTGAAAGACTCCAGAAGGCCCATAGATGTAGGGAA
Source organism: Lissotriton helveticus (assembly GCF_964261635.1). NCBI lineage: Eukaryota > Metazoa > Chordata > Amphibia > Caudata > Salamandridae > Lissotriton > Lissotriton helveticus. Next base: position 151,427,004 of record NC_136069.1, read on the forward strand.
GTTGGTAAAAATCTTAGAGACGTTGCCGCTCGTTTGTTTTTCCCCATACGATACCCAATTATTTAGGGTGGCCTACGTGTTAGCCTTTTGTGGAGCGCTACGGATATCTGAATTACTCCCGGCATCAAAAACAGATAGGGAGGGAGGCGTAAAGTGTTCAGACATAATAGAGTAGGAAGATGTTCTGAGACTCAGAGTTCGTAAGTCGAAAACGGACCCTTTAGGTAAAGGGGCTTGGTTACAATTGGGTAGAGTAGAGGGGGAGTCTTACTGCCCGGTTAGCTTGATGAGGGGGTTCATGCAAGCCAGGCCTCAAGGGGCTGATGATAGAGTACTAGTTCACATGAACGGTTCACCCCTTACCAGGTTTCAGTTTACAAGGGTAGTCAAAATGACCTTGGCTAAGATCGGTGTTGATCCGACCGGCTTTACATCCCATTCTTTTCGCATCGGTGCAGCAACGACAGCTGCTGGCCTGGGGTTGCCCGAACAGGCGATTAAGAGATTAGGTCGTTGGAAATCAACATGCTATGAACGATATGTACGCCCGCAATTAGTTTAACGGTCTTTATCATTACTTTTCCCGCCTTTCTGCCTAGGTTCGTTCTTACCGTGTCTCTTAATGTTTACTGTAGGTACTTCCCTTCAGAGAATCCAAATATGTTGGTGCGGCCACTCCTTCATTCGCAGGGCGGGGGTGATCTTCAAAGAGACACTTGAAAAAAGGGTGCACATGGCGCAGAGATGGGATCATCATTGGGTGGGGATAGGCGGGCAGCTCCTAGCTGACGTCCCGAACGATTTAAAGGCGGCTTTGGCCAGAGGCATGCCTTATCCAGATGTATTCGTGTTGCACGGTGGAGGCAATGATATGATTCCGGCCGGAAGGAGAGGAGTGAAGGAGTTCTTGTTTACTACTCTAGCAGCTGTCAAAAATATTTTGCCTAAGGCTGTATTACTATGGTCTGAAGTCATCCCGAGGCAAGTATGGTCGCTGGGCGCACCCACGAAAGCTGTGAATAAATCGATAAAAAGGTTAAATCAGTCAGGGGCAGAAATCCTACAGAAATCCAGCATTAGAACTATTCGTCACAAGTTAATACAAACGTCCAGGCCAGAACTGTATGCGAAGGATGGAGTGCACCTTTCGGAGGCGGGCACTGAGATATTTATACAAACAGTCTTAGGAGCCATCTCCGAAGTTCTCGAGTGCAGGGGGGGAGGTCGAGTCCGCCAGTAAGCGCCTCGCCCTGTGGCGGGGTTCCGGACAAGAATACCACGGGAACTTCTTGTCCAGTGACAGTTTTACCTCTGAACAGGTTTGTTCTAAATCATCATGGACTCCGGGCTGGCGGGAGAGTTGGGGCTGACCTGCTGGTGGCCTCGGCTTCTCCAGCCCTACCCCAGAAGCCGCTGGTTGCCACAAGTGGTGGCTCATTATCCACCTGCGGCTCTGTTGACCGGAAGGGGGTTAACTTAAAGAGAGCAGGCTATCTTGGTTGTGGCCTGCTGGCGCAACCCGAAGTTAAACCAAATGCCCTTTGGAGAAGGGGCGGTAAAAGTGTATATATGTATATAAGTGTGAGTTTCTTAATACTGTGGTGTACAAATAATTTGGACTTTAAATAAAGAACTGGAGGTCAATTAAGTAATTGACCTGTGAACTTGTTTTAATAAACAGGCACACTGCAGAAAATCAAAGCAAGACTCCTGAGTTTAATTGTTGAAGGGGCTCCTTGTTAATGCATGCATTGGGGGAGAGTGCACTTTGTATGCCATCTATGCAAGGCGCCACCCCCCTTAGGGGAGTGGCGTCGTTAGTGGCAGCCAAAGGGCCGACCCCGGCAGAGAATCACTTCCGGGTCATCTGACCCGGAAGTGAAAGTAGGCAAGAAAAGGACCAATGGAAGCGGGGCTGACTAATGCCCCGGAAGTAGTTGAAGGGCGCGAGGCTTAAAAGCCTGCGTCCATCTTAGGGACCCCCTCTTCGTCCACTGACCGCCCAGGAGTCGGACATCTTGGGAAAAAGACACCCACCCACCCATCCCTATAATGGTAGGACTTCAGGCAGGGCCTCAGCGGCGGGGTTCCGGACAAGAATACCACGGGAACTTCTTGTCCAGTGACAGTTTTACCTCTGAACAGGTTTGTTCTAAATCATCATGGACTCCGGGCTGGCGGGAGAGTTGGGGCTGACCTGCTGGTGGCCTCGGCTTCTCCAGCCCTACCCCGGAAGCCGCTGGTTGCCACAAGTGGTGGCTCATTATCCACCTGCGGCTCTGTTGACCGGAAGGGGGTTAACTTAAAGAGAGCAGGCTATCTTGGTTGTGGCCTGCTGGCGCAACCCGAAGTTAAACCAAATGCCCTTTGGAGAAGGGGCGGTAAAAGTGTATATATGTATATAAGTGTGAGTTTCTTAATACTGTGGTGTACAAATAATTTGGACTTTAAATAAAGAACTGAAGGTCAATGAAGTAATTGACCTGTGAACTTGTTTTAATAAACAGGCACACTGCAGAAAATCAAAGCAAGACTCCTGAGTTTAATTGTTGAAGGGGCTCCTTGTTAATGCATGCATTGGGGGGAGAGTGCACTTTGTATGCCATCTATCTCTAGCTGTCTTTGATTCTATCATCAGACTCTCTGTTTCTACCTCTTCCTTCTTGGTCCGTCTCTGTCTCTGCATGTCTTTCTCTCTCCAAGGTCTCTCGCTTCATCCCTACCCCCACACACTATCTTGTTATCCACGTATCCTGCATGTCTCCTTACTCCTGGCCCTATAGCTTGTTTTATGGTTCTTTATCGGTCTCTCCCCTGTCCTTGTCTCTGTCCCATCTCCGGCCCCCACCCTCCCCTGGCTGAGCTTGGCTTTTTTCCAAGTATCTCTGTTTTGCGTTCCGCACCCCTCTGTCTTTTACCTAGTCTTTCTCGTACATGAAGTATTTTAATCACTCAGAAGACCACATTGTGTGAATACACTCTGGTGTTCTCTATAATAAAGTGCGGACAGTGGGGGTGGGGAGAAGGTAAGCGTATGCAAAGCAGCTTAAATACTTAGGGGCAGATTTATGAAGGCCTTGCGCCGCCGGTGCGTCATTTTTAACATGGGAAAAAGTGACGCAACGGCGGCACAAGGCCTTCATAAATCTGCCCCTTAAAGTTCCACATGCAGCGTAGCTTCTGATGCGCTACGCTAGCATGCACGTCCAAAACAACCAACTGTGATGATGCGTAGACGCGAGGCTTCATGCACGTATGCTCAAAGACAAATGGTCAACGTAATTTTTTTATGTACCTTACAATTTTTTTATATATAGTTCTTTCCATAGGGGTGGAAGCCTCACGTGGGCATAGAGGATTTTCCGTCAATGTCAATATGATATGATGACGCTCCTTGTAAATTTTAGTTAGTGATACACATTCCGGGCAATCTCCCAAATGCACCGAGTGCTTGCTACGATCCTGCTCCAGCCGGGTTCCTGTAGAGCCGCACAGCAGCCCTCACGGCACGGAGGCTGACACGCCCGATCAGGGTCGCCCCTCTAGCTTCATATTATGTTCTCGGGTGGTGCAGATCTATTATTTCTCATCTAAGCCTCAGCAAGCGGTCTCCCTCCGCTTCCTCAATAAAATATCTACCGCGCAGCATAACTGCAGACGAGCAGTGACGTAAGAGAAGACGCGCGATGACGAAAGAGATTTCAACACTCATCAGATGCTCTCGTTTCCCTGGATAACCTTTATCCTTGGAGCATACATGGGAGGCCTGATTCCTAGATTTGGCTGTGACTTACTCTTGCAGTACTCCTGCCTTACTCCTGCAGTCAGGGAGTAAGCCAGGACCACTCCCAGTTTACTCCTGGAATTCAGTAATCCGGCAGCAGTAATTAGATCACACTTATGGCAGAATGTCAGTGAATCAGGCCAGTAATCTCCAAGGACCACTCTTCTTTACTTATTGTAGGTCTGTGGGCCTTTTAGATGCAACCTCCCCCACCCCTTCTGGTGAGAGACTCCTCCATTCATCTACTACCCTGGCTGCCAATGGACTTTTATAACATTGCTAGTGGCTTTCAACCCTCCTGTATTATGCACTTAGTTAGACATGCCAACATTTCTCTCGTCTGCAGTGTATCCTTTTCATTACTGAGCGCCTTGTATGACACCCCGCTTGAACCATGCACCGCATTGACCGCCCCTCTCTGGACTGTCTGTGATCTTTGCCCTTCGACATACGTGACCTCCGGGACTGGACCCAGTAATACGCCTCATGAGGCCAGTAGGGGCGCTCATGAGTAGCGCAGCATCCTTTCCTTCAGGTGACCATCTCACCAGGTTAAACATAGTAACTAACCGCAACAGCACTCTCAGTTTGGTCGCTTTGGAGAGCTTACTTCACTTGCTCAGCACGCTCTAATGTTGACTCCTCATGCACTCAGATTTCCAGTTCTCAAAGGTTTTGTAAACACTTACTCTTGTAGTACTCATGGCTTACTCCTTACAAGAGTAAGGCACACAATGCAAGTAATTTTTTATTAGGCCCATACAGGGTAGGTAGCTTCTACCAGCCCATTTCTCTAGTTTTGCTCATTTTCTCTCCATACCTCAGTGCACACATTGTCAGTCCTTGTGAGTCGCAGCGGGTGCGAGGGGTTATTCTCCCCTTCTTGAGACTCACAGTGAAATACACAGTTGAGAAGATGCAAGCTGAGCATCACAGCTGTCAGTTTTTGGCAGTAGACGCCAGGATGAGCATATGTGGACATTTCTAGGAGTGGCAAGGGTTTCACCCATGGGTGCTTTCTGTTCCTGATGCCACTCACAATGCGCCACTCTTCGTGCCTGCACAATGTACATTTGAGTGCTGAGATGGTGGTTTACTGTACCACGCAGGCCTCCACACCGGCATCTGCAATAAGGCATTAAGTGGATTCTTGGCCCATTCATATTTATGAGCCGGACAGCCTGTGACTAACTGCACACTGTCAGATTATTACAGACAACCTCTTTGAAAATCTGGCCCCTGGTGCCCCTTAGACTTGGAGTAATCTGGTAATGCTACCGCTCGGATATCCATACTATCTTGCTGGTTCCATTGACACAATCAGTTTTGCATCCAGTGCCAGCCTGTGTCTCGCCTCGCCAGGGGCAGGAAGCGCTATATAAATACAATCACTTGTGTATCTTGTAAAGATCTCAAAGCCACAGCCTGGAACCAGCGCATCCACATGGAGGTTTTGGCATCACGGTATCACTAAGTACTTAGGGGAGTGATTTGCTGCTTGCAAATCCTAAATTACGGGCTTGCAACAGCTAAATCATATTTGCTCATGTACTAACCTCATTTTGAAATTTAGAAAACATTTTTCCAACTCGCAAAAATTAATTTAGAAACACATACTAAATAGCAGTTTGGGAGGGGCATGTTAAGGGAGTACCTTCCAAATTGGGAATGTGGAGGGGACCCTTTTGGACCCTTTTCCTATCCGCTCTACATGCATTATCCCACCGAGCTATCTTACCAGTCGCCTTCCAGGCGGCCTGTCTTCCTGGTTAGGGGTCTTGAGGTCACATTGTAATGGATCCTGTGCCTTGAGAGAATAGATCGAGGTGTCCAGTGTCCCTGTTGAGTTTATACGAACTTTAACTGCCACCTTTCCAACTTGTAGTAAAAGTAGATGTTTCATGAAAGCCTGCACGTTGTACCCTGGCCCTCACATGGCCTGGATCGGACCCGGGGTGAGACTTCATCTAGCGTGTGTCACTCCATTGAAAAAGAGAGTCCCCCCACATTCCAGCCTCTGAAAACCACTTCTAGCTTTTTGCAGTTTTAAAGAAGGCGGAAGTGAGGCTGCTTTCCAGTGAGCGAGACGCTGACAAAACCTTAAGTCATGTTGAATCCGTATGGCTGACGCTTTATTTCTTTTTCTGTCGGTCTCTCTCGCTCTTTCTCCCTCCTCGGTCTTTCCACTCTTTCCTGGCCTTCCCTCTTTTCTCTTCAATCTCCTTTCCCTTCTCTCGCCTGCGCACCCTCCCCTCCCCTCTTCATGTCTCACTCTGTCGCCTCCTCACATTCTCCCACCCCCTCAGTATGCCGGGGAGCCCTGTCGCCTGTCTCATCTCCCTTATCTCACTCGCTCCCACACCTGTCCCACAGCTCATCTCTTTCTCTTTTTCTTAAACAGTACAGGACCCCATTCACTAGTCTGTTCCACCTCACCAGCGTTTGTTGCTTAGTGTCCACCCCTCCCCCAATATCTGTCCCTCATACCAGTGTCTATCCCTATGCATGTCCCTCCCCGGACATCTGTTGCCACCTACACTCATTTCAGTCTCCCGCCACCAGTGTCCACCCTCACCGCTGATGTCTGCCCCAACACCAGAGTCTGTCCTCACACAGGTGTCTGCCTGTTCCCATACACTAGTACCAGTCCCTCAGCAGCACTGACTGTTCCCCTTCACCAGCGTCTGTTCCCCTTCACCAGCGTCTGTTCCCCTTCACCACGTCTGTTCCCCTTCACCAGCGTCTGTTCCCCTTCACCAGCGTCTGCTCCCTTTAACCACTGTCTGCTCCCTTTAACCACTGTCTGCTCCCTTTAACCACTGTCTGCTCCCTTTAACCACTGTCTGCTCCCTTTAACCACTGTCAGTTCCCCTTCACCAGTGTCAGTTCCCCTTCACCAGTGTCAGTTCCCCTTCACCAGTGTCTGTTCCCCTTCACCAGTGTCTGTCGCTTAGGCTCCACCCCTCCCCAATATCTGCCCTAAAACCAGTTCTCTTTCCCTCATACCAGTCTATATCCCCATACATATCCCTCCCTGTACATCTGTCGTCGCCTACACAAGTGTCTGTTTGTGTCTGTTCCCCTTCACCAGTGTCTGCTGCTTAGTGTCTACCGCTCCCCCAATATCTGCCCTAACACCAGTATCTGTCCCTCATACCAGTACTATCCCGATACATGTCCCTCCCCATACATCCGTCGACACCTACACTTGTGTCTGGCTCCTGTCGCCAGTGTCTGTTCCACTTCACCAGTGTCTGTCGCTTAGTGTCCACCCCTCCCCCAGTATCTGTCCCTCATACCAGTGTCTATCCCCATACATGTCCCTCCCATACATTGGTCGCCACCTACACTTGTGTATGCCTCGCAGCACCAGTGCCCATCCTCACCACTGAGGCCCCAACACCATGTCCGTCCTTACACCAGTAAGAGTCTGCCTGTCTCCCTACGCTGGCACCAGTCCCTCAGCAACAGTGTCTGTCCCCAAATGTTGCAGTTTCTGTCTCAGCAAGGGGGGAGCGCATATTTGCAGACTGTAGACATGTGAATAGGTCAGCAGCTGTTAAGTGTCTGGGAACCACTAGGAATCCATTTCAGAAAGGCGCCAATGACACCAGGAAGGCAACATTTTCCCTCTACATCCCTCCACCAGGCATGCCCCCATAGACATTTAGAAGCAGTTAGAAGTGTGAGTGCATGGAAAGGAATGTGGGATCTGCCCCTTACGGACACCAACTGCTGGAGTCGGTATCAAAGGGTCGCCTCTTCCCCGCTTTCCAAGAAGCAGACTCAGTTATAGGTGAGACTCTATGTGTGGGTGAATCTGTGTGTGTGTGTGTGTGGCTCTGTGTGTGTGGGGGTGGCTCTGTGTGTGTGTGGGTGGCTCTGTGTGTGTGTGTGTGGGTGGCTCTGTGTGTGTGTGTGGGTGGCTCTGTGTGTGTGTCTGTGGGTGGCTCTGTGTGTAGGTGGCTCTGTGTGTGTGGCTCTGTGTGTGTGGCTCTGTGTGTGTGTGGGTGGCTTTGTGTGTTTGGCTCTGTGGGTGTAAATGCAATAGGTCATGCATTTGCAAGCGGTTAAGCTATTGGCATTGTAAATGACAATGCCATTTATTTAACGATTAAGCTATTGGCAATGTAAATGACAGTGCCATTTATTTATGATTTAAAAAAAAAAAAAATGTCTTGAGCAATGCCAATAGCACTACCTTTAATAATGCCGAGACCATTGCATTGTAAATGCTTGTTTCTTCTGCTTGCAAAGTTTGCGATACTCGTCCTTAATGAACGTTGCACATTTTCACAGTTTACCTTCTCTTGTGCTCAAGTAAAGTTTTTTGTGTGCATTGCAAGACGGTTTTCACAAGTGAGATAATTTTCAGTCTTATGAGACCTGACCGCACTGTGAAATGTATGTGGAATATTCCCCTTTGTACACTGTTTTTTTACTACATTTGCCACTAGATGTTATCTTATTTTAGAAAAGAGAGGGCGACGACAATTGATTTCTTTGTGGTTACTTGTAAACTTTAGGAATGCGCTTTAAATTGGCTGCAAAGAAGGGTGGGCAACATATAAAACATTCACAATAAAAAAAATACCAAAAATTGTAAAATACTAAACCACTGAAAAACACTTGGCCTTTCATCAACAGCTAAGTAAAACTATATGTTTCGGAAGTATTTGACCCTCGCAGGGGCCTTGCTCTACCATCATTTGGGTTATACATACTTAAATGGGTGAGAGAAGTGTATGAGTGCCAATTACAAGCAGAGAGAACAAGCCCAGTGTTACTTGAAGTGTGTAAACAAAAAGATGCTACTTAGAAGGGTGTGCATGGTATACATGGCTAACAGGTGAGAGTGATGTTGGCACATAGTTCGCTAGCCTGTGTGGGCATCACCATGGTATCAGGACTGAATATAGCATCCATGGTGGTAGCAGTATAAAAGGAAAGCACAAGAGTATAGCAGGTGGGTACTGTTGAGCTTTAATGGGTATAAAGCAAACATTTCTGTGTGTGCAGGCTTCACCTGTCTATTTTGTATTTAAACATACATTAGAAATACATTATATGTGATGTCATCAGTGTATAATGTCGTCAGTAATGATGGAGGGTATATCATATGTGATGTTCTTGAAGATGCTGCTGGTGATGTCAAATTTAATCTTATCAATGTTCTCATAAATCATTCCAATGATTGTGTCTCTTGTGCATTCATGAGCAGGGCCAGAACTAATGCATTTGGTCACGTATTGTTGCATACACTACTGACATCTTTTTGGAATATCAGAATATTTGGTTATCTTGCAATATGCACCGAAGTGTCACATAAATCCTCCAAAAGGGATGATACCCACAAGTAGCCCCCTCTGCGGTGCATGAATTGAATGCACAAGAGATGGACCCAGTAGATATGGACTATAAAGAGAATTCAATGCACTCCTGGCCAGATGTCAGGCCTGATTAAGAAAGGGTCATGATACAGCCCAAGTGTACCTCACAGGTCATGCAAAGAAAGAGCTTAGTTCTCAGATCTACCAAATGTTGACCATGTATATTGCACAAGAACAGAATAGCACAACACAACATAATATATTTTCATGCAAGTTTTAAATTTCTGTGCAACAGTGCTAAACATTGGCTTGGCCAGTAACTCTAAGGGCCATTTAACTAAAGATCACTTCAGATGCTAGTTAACTTTTAAAACCGTAACACCAGTTTTGATATTTTATTTTTTCCCATTATTTCTAGAACTGTGTGTGATGGAGTTGGCCGCTTGAGAGCACTCTTCTCCTCAGGCGGCCCAATTCAGACTCAAGACCAACAGTTTCTACCACATTACTGAAAATAATGGTGAAATTCGTAAGGGAGAATGGAAGTACAAATTCACCAAATGTAAAGAATATCAAGACTGACAACAAGGCTCCTGGGAACTCCCTGGACACACAGATCACAGCTGAAGAGATACCAAGCCTAGAAGACATTCAAATGCTCCAAAAACAAATCCTTACAGAGGTGAAGGAGGTAAGAACCTCTTTATAACTCCTAGACAATCTATGGACGGCTGCTTAGAAATACAACCAGATAGTTGTATAGTTGTGGTATTGTATTTGAGGACAGATGTAAAACCTAGAATAATATTAGCTACGAGATTTATAGATTTATAGATTGTTAACAAAAGGTCCAGCTAGGAGTAAAACACTTGTCAAACTAACCTAAGATTTCATTAGATGTGAGAACCTGAAAGGGGGAGTTTAAAGCATGTAATAACAGGAGATGTCTTGACACACATTATAGCACAATCTCTATTAGAATAAGTGCAAATAATCAACAGAATACACATACTAGGTTGATAAATCTAAAGAAAACGAATCATTTTTTAGACAATTCCTAATGGACTTGTCAAGAGGGGCAACTAAGGAACAAATTATATAGCTGTGATTAAAAAAGTTAATTAAACTAGAATGAAATCATGATTTGAGTATTCTAAGAAATTATGAAATAGGGAGGAAATGGAGAAAATCATTTAAAGAAATAGGTAAAACAGCCTCTAATTTACCAACTACTATACAGTTGTGGTACCTAGTGCTTCATAGTTTCATCTGTCTAAGGGATGTAAGCTTTCCAGGGAAACAAGTCACAGACGAATTTAAGAAAAAGTGATATGGGTGTAATTGCTAAAAAGGTTTATGTGAACCTTTGTGGCATGTATAGCTGGTAACTAATTTCTTTATGAGTTAACTTTTTCTCAGACTTGTTTCACATATAAGGAGGAAACTGAGTATAATAAAATGTCAGCACAATTTAGAAAATGGTTTGGGGTGGTAATTATCTATTGCCAAAATGTCATGAAACTTAAGCAAAATCGGTACTATATAATTTTCTTTTAAGGTCATATTGAACCATTAAATGCCAAATCACTCATGCATGCTTTACAGGGAAACATTTCCTTATTGCAACTTGTGTTTGCTTATATTTTACATATCACTGTCGCAGCAGAATCTTCTTACCACAAGAATACCACCTATAAACTGGGAAATGCTTCAGATACAACACTCCTCCATTTCTGGGAATACAAAATGGTATTCCCAAACGGTTGTATGCCTTACAGATATTCAGAAAATCATAAAACTGTCATTCACAGGTCAATACATCAGGTTAACAGCTTTACTCAAATGTTGTTTTAAAATTGTACTCGTAGGGGCCGATTCACAGAAATAACAAGACAAAATCATAAACTTACTACATTTGGTATTCACAGAAGGCATTTAGTAGTCTTAAATTAGGATTTTGTCTTAAATTACAATTTTGTCTTAAGTTAGGATTTTGTCTTAAATTACAATGTTGTCTTAAATTAGGATTTTGTCTTAAGTTATGATTTTGTCTTAAAATAAGATTTTATCTTAAGTTAGGATTTTGTCTTAAGTTAGGATTTTGTCTTAAGATGTTTGTCTTGAGTTTAATTGAAGACAAAATCCTAACTTAAGACAAAATCATAACTTAAGACAAAACCCTAATTTAAGACAAAATCGTAACTCAAGACAAAATCGTAATTTAAGGCAAAATCCTAACTGAAGACAAAATCCTAATTTAAGACTACTAGAGGCCTTCTGTGAATACCAAAAGTAGTAAGTTTATGATTTTGTCTTAAGTTAGTTCTGTGAATCGGTCCCATAGTACAATACACATAAAGCCTCATTTTCAATGATTTGGCGTAGGGCAGCGCTGCACGTGTTTTTGCTATGCTGACCTATGCCAAATTGAAAGGGCAGGAAGGTATTCCTTCCTGCACAAAAATGAAGGTATTCCTTCCTGCACAAAAACAACTCATGGAGGCATTTTCCTCTTTCTATGTGTTCTGCAGGATGCAGCATATGTAGAAAGAAGAAAAAAAGAGGAGAAATAAACAAATTGCTTCTTGTTATGCCTGCCCTGATAAGGTGGACAGTTTTGACCAATTCTCAGATTTAAAGATCCTTGTAAATCTGGGAATGTGTCAAAACTCATGGGTGTTGTGTGGGAACATTCACTGCAGTGTCCACGGAACATCTCCCTCATGCAGTGTAAGGCAAAGGAGCAACTTGCACTGCAATTCCTTATCTAAGTGGCGGCTGGTGGCATTTGAAATTGGTGTGGCTTAAAAGTTTGGTATAACTTTATGTAGTGAGCTACACGAGCAAGCTTAATGGACAAATGTGGGGTCCAGGCTGGAACCTCCTCCGTAGAAAAAAAATGAAACAAGATTGGCAAATGGTTATGTTATGTTATTGTCATTTATATAGCGCCAAATCACCAATGGTCCTAAGCATTTGTGAGAAACAATAAACCCTAGCAGAGCTGCCCAGCCCAAAACTCGGTCAATCTAGGTGAGGCTTAACCAAAAGCCTGAATAAACAAAAGAGTCTTTAGTTTCCTCCTGAAGGTGGGGGGGAGGGAAGCTTCCCTACGCAAGCTTTCCGGTAGCTTATTACTAAGCTGAGGTATCATCACGGAAAAAGCTCTACCCCCCAAGGTGGCTTTATCAAACCGAGGACAGGCCAACAGACTTGCCTCGGATGATCAAAGGTATCGCCCTGGCACATAACTCTTCAGCCGTTCCTATATGTAGTCAGGTGCCGTTCCATGCTGGGCTTTATGTGCAATACACAGGCCCTTGAAACTAGCCCTCTGCTTGATTGGAAGCCAGTTAAGTTGTTGCAACAGTGGTGTAAATGCTCTCCTAGGGAGTGTAGCATCGCGCTACAAATAACCACAAACACCGGTTATTGTTCTACTGGAGCTTTGTTCTACACGTCCAGCATACACCCTGTCCCTACTCTAACTGTCCGGTTCCTGTCCCCGGCTCCTCCTGTTCCTGCTCCTCCCATAACGCCGCCCCCCAACCACTAGACTACCTCACACAATTCTACATCTCCCCCTTTCTTAACAAAGTGAGCTTAATGTCCTCAGTGTTCGCAGTTCTTCAATCCACCACACACGTTGGCGGACAGCCTGTTCTTCAAGCCTCAGTAGTGTCGAATCAGTGGTGAGCTTGGCTTTGGTCAATCTTTCCGTTGTCTTGATCAGGGCATTCTTGACCACGTTGCGTGTAAACTGTTTACTCTCACAGTCCGCAGTCCTCATGTTTCCTTCCGGTGGTGTAACTACGGTTGGTTCAGATGCTCGATCTCTTTCATGAGTGGATAATGTTCTGGTCCTCTTCCGAGCACCCGCATCTACTCTTACTTCCTTTTGTCTTGTCCGGCTGAGAGCAACACTGCCCTCCAATGCAGGGTCATGTATACCAGACAGTACGGTGCTATCTGATGAGACTGTCTTAGTTTGGTTCGGTAACTCATTCGCCGCATCTACTTTTACTTCCTTTTGTCTAGTCCGGTCGAGAGCAACACTGCCCTCCAATTCAGGGTCATGTATGCCAGACAGTACCGTGCTATCTGATGAGACTGTCTTGGTTTGGTTCGATAACTCATTCACGGCCTCGGGTTGTCTGGCGAACTCGTGAGCTATCTGTGCATAGGCATGTTTCTCTCTCATCTGATGATCTCTCTCTACTGACACGTCCGGCTTTCCTTGCGGAGTGACTGGCTGGTCCCTTCCCATCCGGTGACTAAGGTCCACTGTCTCTGTTTTCATTTTGTAGGTCCTTTGAGTCAGCCTCGCGGACCCCTTCAGGGGTGACGGTGTCTGATCTGTGTCTGGATATACTTGTGACTGACATGACAGGTTGTCCTGTGGAGTGACTGAGTATTCAGAGACCTTAGTGTGTGACATGTTGCTCTTGACGGGAAGGATGTCCTTTGGTTCCATGGTGCGTTCGGGTGGTTGACGCCATGTCTGTTGTCGGGACCATGACTCGGTCGACTCACGGGATTGAACAGACGTGCTTTCTGGTTCAGAGAAGTCTCTTGTCGACTTCCAGGATCGGACAGATGCGCTCTCTGAACCAGAGGAGTTCCTGGCCATGCCCCTTTTAAAGAGGGTATCAGGTAATGGATTTCTGCAATGAGTAGGCCGTGACACGTTGTTCTTTGACTCAGGGTTGTCTTTAAGACGCTTCTCCGGGCGCCTTCGTCGACTTGTCTTTGACGTTGTTTCATTTGAGAAGTTGTTCAATAACCACGTGCTCGTTCTTTGTGTTTGGTCTTGAGGTTTTCCATCTTTGCCTTTCTCACATATCAATGACTCCTTCTCAGTTTCTTCATTGTCCTGGGTGCCATTGATGCGTTGGTCTTTTCCTGTTCGTTGTTGGGGAGGACCAGTTCGTCTTATGCAACCTATTTCTTCTTCCCACTTGTTTGGTGCTCGGACACCCATGATACGGGTGTGATGTGTTCTCCTGCTGGATGTCCCCTCAGACTCATCTTCACGACTTGACGAAGAGTGTTCCTTCGCCGACTTCCAGTTTTGACCATTTTGATCTCTCCTTCTATAGATTGTCTTCCTTACTCTCTTGTTGTGTAGGTTGCCATCTTGTCCAGGGGTGCGATCTGTCCCACTTGACGCTCCCTCCTCGTCAGACTTTGAATGACACCTTGAGGGTGAAGAACTCCTTGAGGTTGTCCTTTGACTGATTGACTCGGAGTGCTCCTTGTTACTGTGTCTCTCCCGTTGTCTTTTCACTGGTCTGCCTTCCCTCTCTCTCCTTTTTGTTTTGTGTATTTTCCGAGTTTCATCAGTCCAGTCATCTTGATATTTTGCCTTCAGAGGCAGGTCCTTTGATTTGTCTCTTGTCCTGACGTGTGTTCCAATTTCAGCCTTCCTAATGATTTCTTCTAACGACCAATTCCCTCGCAAGATCTTGAGCTTTGTTTCGGGGTTTGCGCAGCCTTCAATAATGCGGAGTCGAACTGCGTCCTCATTCGTAAAGGTGTTGAAATGGCAGCCTTGTACCAGGTTTTGCAACCAAATGATGAAAGTTGGCAATGGTTCGCCTGGTTCCTGCCGAGCTGTGTTGAAAACGATACGATCATGATCCACCTCTGCTTGTGCGGAGAGACGGGCACATAGCTTCTCTTGGAGTCTTTCATAGATTTCTGTGTCTTCTTTGGAGAATGTTCTGATTGGGCATCGGCCTTCAGGACCCACCAGATGGAGGAGTAGCATCAGACATTTTCTCTCTCTTTGTTCACCATTGGCGTCCAGGAAGTCACCCAATGTCGCCAGCCATTGGTTCTGTTCGAGACACAGACTCCAAGTATCATACTGCACTCCTGGGGGTGGTGCTTTGATGCAAGGGTTGCGTCGTTGTGCTACTTCTTCCCTCGCCATGAGAGGAGGATTCTGATTGATTGTATTCGGGCGGGCTGTTCACTCGGCTTATCGTTGTTTTAGTTGATCCTCTTTAGTCGAGGCCTTCGGTCTGGTCATCTGCTGGGGCGTTACTAATCCTTGCAACCACCACCGTATGCGCCAGTGACTAGAACTTGGACTTCCTGCGTTCCGAAATGTCCACCATCCAGCCGCACTGTGCTAGTCACAGGGCTCCTTCTCTTTCGAATCGCATGCTAGTGGCAGGTGGTTACTGACTCTCCCGCGGTGAGGCTGGGCGTGTTTGACATCTTTGTTCGTTCGGGCGTTCCCTTTACCCTAGTGCAAGTCCTTTGGTCACCTCCGTGTGTGTTGTGCTTGTTTCAGGGACCGTCCTTCGCAGTCTTGCCTTCTTCTGAATCTCATGCGATTTTGTCCTGCAGCTCTTCTCCCTTTTTGCGCTCTTTGGTATGTGTTCACGATCACCTTTACCCGTTGCTTGCGTTTGCTTATGCTTGTTTGCTTCTTCTCTCCAGTGCTTGTTTATGTTTCCTTATTACACCTCTTGCGTTTGCTTGGGCTTGTTTTCTTATTATACTCCTTGCATTTGCTCGTGATTGTTTGTGTCCACTTGTCGTTTTTACCTGGCACTTGCATGCGTCTGTGCTTGTTTCTTTACCTCACGTGCGTTGGCCAATGTTTGTTGCATCACCTTTGTAGGTGCTCCTGCTGGTTTGCTGTTTCACCTGGCACTTGCATGCGTCTGTGCTTGTTTCTTTACCTCACGTGCGTTGGCCAATGTTTGTTGCCTCACCTTTGTAGGTGCTCGTGCTGGTTTGCTGTTTCTCGCCAATGCTTGTTTATTTGTTTTCGCCAATGTTTGTTTGTTTGCTTTTGTCAATGCTTGGTTGCCTCTTTTTGCCAATGCTTGTTGAAATTGCTTGTCACTTGTCTACACCAATGCTTGTTCCATTACAGGTGCCAATGCTTGGTTTCATCAGCTGGAGGTTGCCTGACTCCAAGATGGCCGCTTCTAGTTCTCACATAGGGGATGTCTGTGGCTGCCTGACTCAAAGATGGCCGCCGGGCTTAAAATCTCGTGTCTCCCGAGATTTGGATCCCCCTATTGAATTTCAGCTATCGGGTACCGGCAGGCTTCAGGCACTCACCGGGCGGGCATGTGAGGTCCACGCTGAATGCCTGGGGTCTTTGCTCCTCGCAGCTCTCGCTCGCTCAGGATCTCCTCACATCAGGTAGGACCGGGGTGGGCTCCCGACGTCTTGCTGCTCTAGCTGCCGCAATCACGCTGCGACACGATGCCAAAGCTCACGCATCGGGCGCGAGATTTCCAACGCCGGCCGCTTTGGAAGCTCCGGTTCCACCGCGTTCGGCTCACTCACCGCCGGACTTCTTTGGGACCACGTCCTTCACTCGAGGGATGCTCCTGCACTTCTTGGGGCACTGGACAGAGTCGGAGTGGGCTCCCGACCTCTGTTTTCTTCTCACACGCCGGATCATACGCATCCAGTGGGGTCACGTTTCGGCACGAACTGCTCTTTCCTTTCAAGCGTTTCAGCGCTTGTGACTACGGCTCCCTCTTCACTCCCTGACCACTACTGGAGGGACAGGGTCACTGGCTGCTGGCCTCTCTCTGGGGCGGCAGGTCCACTCGGCGGCGTTTCTTTCCTTCGGCGCCAAAACGGGACAGGGCAGTCTTGTGGGGTTCGGTGGGCTGTATTTATGCCCATCCCACCCTCGTCGCCAGTTGTAGCATCGCGCTACAAATAACCACAAACACCGGTTATTGTTCTACTGGAGCTT
Source organism: Lissotriton helveticus (assembly GCF_964261635.1). Lineage (NCBI taxonomy): Eukaryota > Metazoa > Chordata > Amphibia > Caudata > Salamandridae > Lissotriton > Lissotriton helveticus. The sequence goes on from NC_136069.1 coordinate 151,443,853, forward strand.
TGTTCTACACGTCCAGCATACACCCTGTCCCTACTCTAACTGTCCGGTTCCTGTCCCCGGCTCCTCCTGTTCCTGCTCCTCCCATAACTCCGCCCCCCAACCACTAGACTACCTCACACAATTCTACAGGGAGTTTGAGGATTAATCTCGCCGCATAGTTCACAACCACCTGAAGCTTCCCTGATAGTTTATCAGATAGCCCAATATAAAGCACGTTACCGTAGTCCAGTCGTAACACAATTAGTGCTGACACTACAGTACGCATAGTGGAAATAGACAGGAGGGGTACAAGTCTCCGGAGTTACCTCATAAGGCCCTCACAATTCCCCACCACATTGGTCACCTGATTGTTCAGTGTTAGCTTGTCATCCAACCTGATACCCAAGCTCTTCACAACTGCCATCGGTGTATGAGTAGTACCTAGCTCTTGTGGCCAGAAGGAGTTGGACCAGGGGTTGCCCCCTGTGGTAATGTACATTTTAAAGCAACTTAATTTAGAGATAAAGCAATGCTTATAAAGTAGTGGGAACGTATTGTTTTGAAATATTAAACACAAAATTTGCCCCTATAGTTTGCTGCATTAATATGTTCAACAGCTACTGTAACATGCACATTTTACAACGCAACAACTTCAGCCTTTTAGAGTGTGTGCTTGGCCAGTGTCTTGCACTGCATGTTGCATCAACTTTGGATGAAAAAGCTCTACCTAGGCTTCGGGAAGGTCCCGCAGCTCCTGATTGCAATCAGTCATATAGAAATATGTGAAGACAGGTCTTTAAGTGGGATAAAAAATGTGTTGACTCTCTAAAAGGGAACACGTAAAATAAATAAAATAAATGTATGTGATTCCCATAGTGTGCTACACGACTAGTATTTTGGTTTGTCTCTGAGATTTAATTGCATCCAAATATATAACACAACAACTGATCTACACCGAAAACCTGTCAGTACGATTGGCTTTGTCAATGGTTGTTAGCTGTTTAACATAAGTGAGTAACAGCAAGGATTTGTTATAAATAATGAACCTTCAAAATGTTTCATTTCTGTAATTTCAATAGCATTGAGGCCTGAGGCAGGAGTTTTGTCTTTCAGTTATCTGTGCTTTAAGTTAGATATATATGTGCATTTTCCCTGCACATGTCATCCATCTGCACATTTTCAATCACATCTCTTTCGTCTTCAGCACCGTCTTTTTACTATTACCCGAATGCACTTCCTTGCATCTCCCTCACTTCACCACGTTCAAACATACACTGCACTCACTCACATTTAAGCCATTTATTTACTTTTGCCCTGTAAATATTTTGCCATCTGTGCACCCCCTTCAGACACATTTTCACAAAATTGCAATTACAACTGGAATGCATGACCGTTGTTCTGGGTGCTCTGCAGAGGGGTCAACACACTGACAGGCACTTTGTTTTGGTTTCAGCGCCAGCGTCAGAGATCTCAATCAAATCCCCTCATAAACACTGAGCACAGCTCAAAGTATGCATGGAAAAAAATAGAGAAAGAAACACAACATGATTAAATAGCTAACTCTGAGGGAGGCAAGATTAAGTAAATCTTGAAGTAAGAGAGAAACTAAATAGCTACCATGCATTGCCTTAAAGTTTTTAACACTTATTGTTCATAAATCAATCCATTTTTTTGGCATTAATGTTGGTAACGGTATGCTACTGGCATGCAAGACTGCGGTAATGCAGGCTGAAGGGCCATGGTTTGGACTACTATGACCGCTAATGTCCACCTTTGTATTGTAAATCAAATAAAAAAACTACACTTAATGCTTTTCTTTTCAGAGTATTATTTCATCAAACCTTGGGAACATACAACTGTGCCATTAATACCATGTTATTGTTAAAGTCTGATTTGCATGCTCTCAGTCTGGATCAAATGAGCCAACATAGCTCAGCTAGACTGTAGAGACTTAAGGCACTCAGTAAGTACTACTCTGCCGGACATGGTACTCAGGGCCAATTTTAATATCAATGTTTGTTTGAATATATTTTATTAGTTTTTCAACATTTATTTCCGTTACATACTTTGGCATTGAACAATGGGAAATGATACACATAATCTGCATAACACCATAGCGACAATACAACATAAAGATGGTACGTGGTGAGTTATTGAGCACTCATCTCATTGCTTTTAGTAGAATAGATGGATTATGTGAAAAGAAATGGAGGCTTCGGAGAGTGTGGTGTCGCATGGCGTTGATGGCGGTGTGTTCTGGGGTATGGGGACGGGATGTGATGTGAGGCGGCATGTTCTTGTGGTCGCACGCCTTCCCGGGGTCTCTTCTAATAATTAGCATGCGGTGTATCCCTTATTGTAAGGTCGCATCGTGAGTTATCCGGATTAAACAGTCATCTGTAACAAATACTATATTGACAACTGTATAACAGACGTGTCACAGGAAAGCTGTCTTGCCAATTTTAATATCATACAGCAGATAACTGTCTAAAGCAAATTTCTCTTGCTTTGCTCTTGACTCAGATATTTGCATCAACTTCAAAAGGGAAAAAGAACCCTGGCCTTCTCGTATTTTGGATCCATTTCACGAGATAACAAAGGCAGCAGCTCCACTTCTAACGGGGCTAGCGGCATGCAGCTAGGGCCTGGGGTGGCACAGTGGGGGAGGTTAGTGTGACAAGGGGTCTTAGCACAATATACATAACACAAGATTAGCATTCTAACACTTAACTTTTCTGAGGAAAAAGCACCAAAACACATGTGCTTGCATCCACTCCTACGTGTGACGAATGGGAAAGGGTGGGATCTATGCCTGTAAATGACGAATGGCTGCTCTCATGATGCAGAGAAGGGGACTCCAACGCCCCCGAGACCTTGACGCTGAAAGCACCACTGGCCTATATTGAATACTGCCATAGGCTACAGTGGCAATGATTCATTATGAAGTACTTTAGAACAGTAAGCCCTGCGTCTTGCTTAACAGTTCAGAAAGTTGATTTACTGCCTGACTTCCATCTCCTGCTTCAGAGCGAGGCGGGGCAGGCAGCCTGGGACACACAGCCCAGACTTAAATACATTGTTTTGTTTAGAGATGGGATCTTATTTCTAAATAAATCAATCTATTTAATATTTGCACAGGATTGGGAAGGAATATCAGGGGGGCGTAGTCCCAGAGCCCTAATGGAGAATCCGCCCCTACCATATCTACAAGGCCATGAAAAGCCACGCAAAGTGATTTTCTGTTGCCTCATAGATATGGGTCTGCACTCTGCGCAGCCGGAGCTTCATGAAAAGTGACGGCGGCACAAGTGGCTTGTAAATAATCCCCAGAGTTCTTCGTGCTTTGTTTGAGGCAAGAAAGCCACAGGGGAAGTGAGTGATAGATATTCCCTGTCTGTGTGACATTTAATGAAGGCAAGTATCCTGCATCCTCTAACCAAGAGTATTGAGGATTTTGGAAAATGCCGGAAAGCCTTACTCAAGCCCTGAGCTTGGTTGCTTTGAGATCTGACCAGGAGCTGAAGGCAGCCACCTGGTGCAAAAAAGCTGATGATTTCCTTGTTTTTAGTTTTGACACTTGAAGGCTGAGGATTTAACGGCAGTGTTCAGAGGAGCATGGATTCTTATTCTCAGTACCTGTATGTGGGTGAAATCAGATATAGTATGTTACCAAAGTGAACAAGAATACTAGAAAAAGCTGGCTGTATACAAACTGGTGGAATGCGGAAGAAACTCTGATCTGAAACTTGACAAAACTTGGAGGCTCCTACTATGATTTGGGATATTTCACCCAAAAAAATGAAAAGTCTGGTTGGGTGAAAAACACAAAGTTGCAATTCCAGTTATGTCCAGTCCTAGAATTATTAGGTCCAAAACCTCTGAACCCAATAAATGCCAGATCTGGAGGCACCTCAGCAGCAGCATTGCCTGGCCCCTGATCAACCCCTGGAGTAGACTGGGAGGAGCAGACAATATTCTCCCCAGAAGGCACAAACATGCCCTGCACCTCTGCTCCCCCACTCCACCTACGAGCCCCCGACTGACACACCCATTGACACTTTTCTGCGGGCTCAGAATAGGAGGAAAATCTGAGTGTTGTTTTCACATCAATCATGAAAAACTGCCTGATAAAGTAACTGGTAACTCTGGATCTGAGAAGTTATTCCCTATTTCAGTGAAAAAAACATGTATTTTGGTGCAGAGATAGCGGCCAGTGAAATGGATTCAGCCCCCGCCTCCTGCGGTATAGACAGAAAAGCAGACAGAAGGATTCACCAGCATTTAGAGAAAACTACAAATTAGATAGATATATAGACTGAATTAAACATTCACAACTGGAACAAAACCGTGATCAGCAGGCTGCAAGTTTGTATACCAGCAAGGCGGTCTCAGCCATCTGTTCTCCTGAAGGTCGATAAATTGAGTACCATGAATTGGGTCGTAATAAAATCTCCTACATTTAGTGTGCTTATAAGTGGCAGACATGAGGTATGAATTGCTATATAAAACAGTTATATTTAGTGCGCACTACAGCTGTATAGTCAACTAAAGGTACTGGCCCCAATAAGGGATGTCTACAAGAATGACAGGAGAGTTAAAAAACAGGTAGGTTTTCAAACTCTGAATATTGCACGCTAGATTTCTTGCTAAGGTCTGAAGGAAGATGATTCCATAACTGACAAGAGGATAAGAATTGATCAGACCAATCGACAGGAAGTGGTGCTTCAGTTGTTCACTTCACTTTAGTAACTATTGGTATATCGAGAAAAAAGATGTACTGAATATCTTATCCTTGACATTGCTTGGGGAAGGATGCGGCCTGAGGGCCAGAATTGCTGACTTTGGATCTGTGAAACCAGGTTCAACTCTTGGTGATGGTTCAACATCCTGTTATTCTGGGCAAATCATTTGATCTCCCTGTACCTAGGCACAGCACCTAGAGACCCTCAGGGGTGATTAGCTCCACTATACAAATCTAAGTATTATTATTAAAAATGACCCTTGATTTCAGAATGGGGTCAGTGAACAACAGATTGATGGGGCAGTACCTACCCACACATTTCTAAAACTGCAGAGTAAATATTCAGATACTTGACCCTGAGAGCTAGCAAAGTGGCAGTCCCTTCTACAGCACAGCAGCTCCTCTTACTGGTAGAATGCCCTTGGTTCCAGCAAAGTTCTAATTTGGTGGTGTCAGGGGTCCAGTACTTATACCCAGTTGTGCCTTTGTAGTGGGGGAGACTTCAAAGAGGACGTTGTACATCGCCAGGTCCCTGCCCTTCCTGCTCTGGCTCCATACTGACTACAGGAGGGTATACAGATATTTGTGTGGAGACAGGCCCATCCCTATTCAGGTGCAAGTGCCAGCTCTTCCCTTCCAGTCTACCTCCGGAAGGCCCATCAGCCTGGTGATGGGCCATCTGGATGCAAATGTCACACCCCAGCTCCCTTTACGTGTGACTATCTAGAAGGAATGCACAAAGCCCAGCGGTCACCCAACCCAGACGTATATTCAGAGACAGATACCTGCACAAAATGGTTACAGTAAGAAAATGCTAACTTTCTAAAAAAATTATAATTTAAAATACGACTTCACCATAAGTTGTGATTTTAAATTGTGAGTCAGAGACACCAAACTCCAGAACTCTATCTTTTCCCAATTGGAAATGACACTTAAAAGATTTTTTAAGGCAATCCCAATGCAGTTTTTCACTACCAGGACATGTAAAACTCAAAAGTAAATGTCCTAATTTGTAAATACATTGCACCTGGACCTTAGGGCTGCCTACGGCCTATCTTAGGGGTGGCATCTATCCAATAAAAGGGTAGGTTTGTGTCTGGCAAGTAGGTTAACATGCAGGTCGAAATGGCAATTTAAAACTGCACACACAGGTTCTGCAGTGGCAGGCCTGGGCCATATTTAAGGCTACTGAAGTGGGTGGCACAATCAGTGCTGCAGGCCCACCATTAGCCTTTAATTTACGGGTCTTGGGCACACATAGTGCACTTTAATAGGGACTTATAGGTAAATTACGTATGCCAGTTGTGGATGTCAATTTATTTTGTACAACGCATATGCACTTTAGCACTGGTTAGCAGTAGTAAAGTGCATAGAGTCCTCAAGCCCACGAAAACGAGGTCAGAAAAAAGGGAGGAGGAAGGCAAAAAGTATAGGGGTGCCCCTGCAGAAAGGGCCAGGTACAACAAGTTCTTTGGCAGAAAGGTAGAGGGAAGTTAGCCACAGACCACCCATACATAGTTGTTTTGAAATGTTATGGAGTGGAGTGGGTAGGAGATTTACACCACAAAAGGCTGGTGGAAATGTTCAGTGTAAAATGGTTATGCTAAACAGTGCTCTGATGTGATGCTTCCATTTGATGGTGGTCTGCTCCCACCCAAGTTGTCTCTTATCACCAGAGTAGGTGGCCGGGGCCCAGAACCAGACCGGTCTAATTTTCTTGGGGACGTTTGCATTTTATAAGGACAGCCCTTGAGTGGACAGGAAGGTTCATAAAAAGACCCAAGGACCTATTATTTTGAAAAATCCCCAAAGCAGGGTTTTGTGGAATGGTTTCAGAATAAAGTAACAGAACATACTACAACACAGGGCTGGGTAGACTGTGTGAACTTCCTCAAAATAGGGTTAGGCCCGTGGGCAATCACAAGCCAGCATCTGCTCCATGAACGGCTCCTCCACCAGAGATTTCAGAACACAGCTGGATGTGCCACCAGTCAGAGGAAGAGTACATAACATGTTCTCCATCAGGCTGTATTGGATAGCCTGGGTGGAGAACATGCACAGTCCCTGTCTGAGAGCTGAGCCACGGTGCTCAAACCAATCACGACTTAGTGGAGCCTGTGTGCTTCCAGCTTCTGGGACTCATCAGGAAGAGAAGCGATGACTGAGGTGAGACGGTGGCCATGAAGAGGTAAGAAAAAATAATTGTTTTCATTCCCGATCAGCACCCCCCAACATCTGCCAGCCGGCACTGAGGCAGAGAGAAGGTGAGCGGTTCAGATATAGAAATAGGCAGAGGTGATCTAAAAAGATAAACTTTACTTTCCCCGGGCATCCCTTGGAAGGTGGGGGCCCTGAACAATTGCTTGTTTTGTTCATGTCTTAAAATGTCTTGGTCAATAGCGGGTTCTGATAGTAGAAATATGCATGTAACAGAACACATGTTGTGCTCCTGCACTGCGCCTTGTGCTGATGTAAAAGTAGATATTTGATCATCTGGAGAGTATAAAAGTAGACAGAAATGTGTCCCCCATCAAACCTTCTATTATATGTCACCAAATCAGCTCTACCTTTTAGCACCCCATATGCATTCTTAGGCTGAGTGTCTGCACTTCTGCTTTCTCCTTTTGCGCTGTACAAGTTACAACTCCCAAAAGTTGCTTAAGGTAAATTGCACTAAACCCTAGTATGCTTTCAGTTTGGTGCAATAGCTGATAAGGCTTACCCTTCAGGCCTGATCTGGTACCAGAAATTAATGGGATGTACGTTGTTACAACGCATGCTTTTACCACGCATGCTTTTACAACGCAGGTTTTTCAACGCAAGTCGTTACAACGACTTGCGTTGGGGGGTGCTGGATAGTGAATAGTTTAATTTACTATTCCAACTCCAGTCCCCGTGGATAAATTAAACTATTACCTATCCTAGAGCGCCCCCAGCGCAATTCGTTGTAATGACTTGCGTTGAAAAACCTGTGTTGTAAAGGCACTGCGTGGTAAAAGTTGCGTCGTAAAGGATGTTTCCCAATTAATGCCCACAGAGATGAAGATGCCTATAGGTGTCATCAGTGCTGCGGTACTTTGTAATGCCTGCCTTCGGGGCTCCACTCCAAGAAGCAAAACAGAGTGAACCTTCTTAAAATCTTTCTATGTGGACTAGTGGTTCTGGTGGTCATCAGTGAAGCAGTGATCTTAATATTATATGGGAACCACTAGTACCAGGAAGCATCAGTGAAGCAGTGATTATACTCTTATATGGGACCAGTTGTCCTGGAAGGGATCAGTGAAGCAATGAACATAAAAATATAAGGGGACAAGTGGTTCCAATAGGCATCAAAGCAGTGATTGCACTGTAGTATGGGGAACAGTGGTTACAGAAGGCCCAGTGTTGATGGTAGACATCAGTGAAACAATTATTCTAATTGCATGCGGGGGGCAATGATTCTGGTAGGCATCAGTGTGGCTATGATCATCTTCTCATATTGGGACTAGTGGTTCCTATAGGCATCAATGAAGCAATGATGATAACATTATATGGTACCAGTAAGCATCAGAGAAGCAGTAATCATAATCTTATCTGGTATTTGTGCGCTCTACAAGTAATTTTAACATAACATTTAACATAGCATGTGTGGACAAGTGGTTTCGGTAGGTGTCAGTGAAGCAGTGATCATAATCTTATATGGGACCAGTGGTCCTTGAAAGGATCAGTGAAGCAATGAGCATAATAATATAAGGGGACAAGTGGTCCTGGTATGCATCAGTGAAGCAATGATCATATGTTATATGGGGGCTGGTGGTTCAGTAGGCGTCAGTGAAGCAGTGATCATATTCTTATATGGAGACCAGTGGTTCCTGTAGGCATCAGTGAAGCAGTGGTCATAACTTTGCATAATGACAAGTGGTTACGGTAAGCATCAATGAAGTAATGATCATATGTTACAGAGGGACTAGTGGTTCGGTAGGCCTCAGTGAAGCACTGATCACAATCTTATACAGGTACAAGTGATTTGGTAGGCGTCAGTGAAGCAATGATCACAGTTTTATATGGGGGCAAGTGGTTCTTGAGTAATTGAAGACAATTTATATGTCACAGAACTGGGGAAGTTCCTAAATATTGAGGGGGATATTTATGAAGGTTTTGCGTCACCCATACGTCATGCAAGGGGGTGCAAGGTGACACAAAACATACATTGGATTTATCAAGCATGGCTTGATACATCAAGGGTAACGCAACACAACACAAATTGCTGCATTGCATTACTCTGCCCGTGCGAGGCATCCAATGGGTGGAGCGGGGATGTTCCCACGCTTCCACCCACGGATTTTGGCGCATTCTCAAATTTACCATCAGTGGTAGACCTGGGAATGTGTCAAAATGCTATGCTTGTCCAGAGGAGGCGTAACGAGGAGAAATATGTTAATTTCTCCTTGTTTTTCCCTTTTACTATCTGTGCTACATTCTGTAGCACACTTGGAGGAAAATGCCTCAGGGGATTGTTTGTGTGCAGGAAGGAGTCCCTTTCTGCACAAAACAATCCTGCTGATAATGCAGCCGCCCTTGCACCATGGTGCAAGGGTGCCTGCGTTGGTGCTAGGCAGCACATTGTGAGCCAGCATTCTCAAATGACAGGAATGCTCCATATATTATTAAGTACAGCACATTCTTGCCTTTCCCTATCATGCAGCACAGCAAGGTGACTTGCTGCGCAGCGTGATTTCTTAATAAATATGCCCCTCTATCTCCAAGACTGTAATCACTGTTTGCGCCATTCAGAAAAATCAACAGTGAACTGCATTACTCTCTGATTGATAGCGGAGAAAAGTGCCTGTCTGTCCTGTTTACATTAATTATGAGTGCTAGCCAGTATTAATTATGCATTAGCAAGGTACTGCCTCTTAGGAAGTAATTGGATGGTTTAATTATCAGATTACTTTAGTGTAAGACTCCTTGATGAGGAGTTTCTGCTGTATCACTAGCCTTTCTTCCAATGGATTTGACTCATGACTGAAACCTGTGCATAAAGTGGCCAGAAAGTACCTTGCCTCCATGTTGAGAAGCATTTAGTCTTCCTTTATAAATACACTGAGTTTTCTCTTCACCCCCTAAGGTGCCAGAGGACAGCCATAACGCTGGCAATTTAGAAGTAGTGTCAGTCACAGAAGAAGATTTGCCTCCAGTGGATGTTCCCTTTTCCTACTTCCGGTATTTCTTGGCACAAGCAAGGGTAAACCCCGGAGATGATGCAAATGGTGAGTGGTCCAAATTTTTCATTTTCTTGGTAAGATGATTTATCATAAGAGGGCTTTCTTTGTGATCCTGTGCTTTTCAAATATGTGTATGTAAAAATACTATTCTAGTGAAAAGGTGGACTCTATTATGTATCATACATAATGCGTAAACCAGTTCTATAGTTTCTCCTAGTGAATTTCTAGGGATTTGAAAAAAGTTGGCACCCTCTTCATAATAATGTATCTGAAAATGCTCGAAATGATGCCACAGATAAAGATAATTCAAAACATTTGATTATACTAAAATAAGCCAATTTCCACACACAGGAGGTTAAAGGTGTGGATTTATTGACAAGTAATCACAATGGAAATGTTCCAAGCCACTACTGGTGAGACACAGCTCTCAACTGGCAAAACTGCATCCTTAACATTCCAAAGAACCCTCTTACGCTAATACATTCTACCATGAACATTGGCACAGAAGTACATATGACAAATGCCCCTGTATTGCAAACATATGCTTCACATTACTTGAATACGACATATACCTAGTTGAAAAATAGTTCATCATCCTTATTTACACTTTAGTACATGACTATTCATTGTTGCCAATGCATCTCTCTCTACCCCCGTTATCTTTTGCCATGTTTTGGTCTTTTTGTTTCGCCTGTTGTTAGACCTGCATCCTTGGCGTGGTTTCCCCTGACTTTTTGCCTTTTTCCTATCTGTTCTGTTGGCTTTAGGCCTCTGGACACTTTTCCACTGCTAACCAGTGCTAAAGTGCTTGTGGTCTCTGCTTTAAACATGGTAACATTGGCTTGTCCACAAATTACATATTTTATTTACGTACAAGTCCTTAGTAAAGTGCCCTACAAGTGCCTAGGGCTTGTAAATTAAAATCTGCTACAGGGACGGCAGCACTGATTGTACCACTCACTTTGGTAGTCCTTTTAAACATGCCATTGCAGAGCTTGTGTGTGCAGTTTTAAACTGCCATGTCACCCTGGCAAGGTAACCCTCTTGCCAGGCTCTTTTTTAACACATATAAGTCACCCCTATGGTAGGCCCTGGACAGCCCCAAGGGCAGGGTGCAGTGTACTTAAAATGTTAGACATGTACATTTACGTTTTAAATGTCCAAGTTGTGAAAAACACTTACATTTGTTTTTCCCTACTGCAAGGCCCATCTCTCCCATATGTTAACATTGGGATTACCTTATTACACTATATAAGTGTGATTTCCATTGGGAAAAGATAGACTATTCAAGTTTGGTGTCTCTGGACTCACAATTTAAAATCACAACTTATAGTAAAGTGTCCTGGCGCTAATGCAAAAGGACCATCAGCAAGAAGAAAGAAGGACAGAACTAGGGGCAGGATAAAACCAGTAGTTAAATTTTTTTCGGAACTCAGGTGTCGCATTAATGCACTTGAAAGCCAATGGAAGCTTGTTCCAGAGAGAAGGGCCCATGAAGGAGAGAGATCTGCCCTCTGACCTTGCCTTTCTAATCCGTGGAACTATAGCTAGACAAAGATTTTCAGAACTGAGATTTCTCTGGGGAGCATGGAACTTAATTCTATATTGTAGCTAGCCCGGGCCAGTTCAGTGGAGAGCTTTCTGGGTAACGAGCAGTATCTCAAAAGGGATCCTCTTCCTGACCGGGAGCCAATGAAGGCTTTGAAGAAGGCAAGTGGCGTGGGAATTGCATGGGAGCCCAACGATGGTAAGTGCTGCTAAATTCTGGACCAATTGCAGCCTCTCGATCAGGTATTTAGGCAATCTTATGTACAGACCGTTCCCGTAATCAAGCCGGGAGATTATCAAGGCTTGCGTCACTTGTTGTCTAGCTTTAAAGGATAAAAGACAGAATAATTTTCTAAGTACATGAAGGAGGGCAAAACAGGTACCCACCACTGAGTTAACTTGGGAACGAAATCAGGTCTCACTACATTGGGGCAGTGCGCAGCCCTGGAACTGGGACCTGATATATTGCGACACCACAAGTGAACTATTTGCCACCCTGCAGCCACTAGCGTCATGCCCGGAGGACATCTGGCAGCCACTAAAGGCTTATTTGCACCACACTCCCTAGAGGTTGGTTAAAACCGCAGTACAGATATTGACTTTTTGGTATTGTTTACATAAGACGGGGATGTAATGTATAGGCATCTGTTGTCCTACGACAACACTGATGTAATATATTTGTTGGGAGGGAGGGTAATGCATGCACGAGCATGGGGCCCACTCCAGGTTTGTGAAGAGGCTCCTATTGGGGAGAATATATGTGGACCTGGACACGTCTTAGAGTGCCTAGTTATACAGTGGTGTCTTATATAGAAATCATTCATATGAAATATACCAAGCACTTGGATGAGAAGCTGTGCCTTGCCTACGCAAGATGTATGACCAAACTGACTATAACTTGTATCTTAGGAAGCAATCTGTGCCACATTTTGTTGATTGGGTGTAAGTTTTTTTTTCTGATGAAACAATTCGAAAGCCATTGACACCTGGTCTCTTGAATGACGTTATGCTGTATCTCTATGTACCGCAAATGTTCAATATATAAAAGTTTAAAAAACAAAAAACTTGGGAACAAAATAACAATTGTCCATCAAATTTGTAGCCCAGATTTTTTACCACCTGACTTGGGGGGAGGCATCCTCAGGCTAGAAAGTCTGCCACGGTGTCTAGGCCTCTGAACCAAAAAAGAGGAGTTGGGTCTTCCTGGCATTACACTTAAGTTGGTTACTGGATAGCCAACTGGACGTTGCAGAAAGACAGTTACGAATTTCCTCACCTGAAAAAGCCTTGCCCTTCCCCCAGAAAAAAAGAAGTTGGGTGTAATCTGCATATGACACAATTTTTGCCCCAAAGGATTCTACCAAGGAGGCCAAGAGAGAGATAGACATTATATAAAGTCGAACTCAGGACTGAGCCCTTAGATGGAGGGAGGCGGCAGAAAAATGGTTGCACCATACCTCTTGTACTCCACCCTCCAAAAAACGATGCAAGCCACTGCCAAGCCAGCCCTCAAATTCCCATTGAATGTACACGAGCTAAGAGAATGGGGTGAGAGATGATGTTGGATACTGCAGGTAGGTCGAGTAAAACCAGCAGCCTCTGTCACCCCTGTCCAGACTGAGTCAGATGGAATCAAGCACTTCCAGCAAGGCTGACTAAATACTATAGTTGGGCCGGAAGCCAGATTTGCTAGCAGGAAGCAAGTTATTGCTTTCTAAGTATGTGAAAATTCGTTGGTTAACATCTTTCTCAAGCACTTTTGATAGAGCTGGGAAGAGGGAGATTGGTCTGTAATTGGTTGGGACAAAGGGCAGACAGCGGCCTTAATTCTTTTAGATTTAAGCGCCGCTTTCAACACTGTCACCCACCATACCTTACTTCATGATTTAGAGAGAGGTGGTGTAGGCAGCGGAGAATTAAAGTGGATGGAATCCTTTTTATCTGAGCGCAGTTTCCAAGTCATGCAGGGTAGTTATTACTCTAGGAGCATCAAGCTGACCCAGGGGGTGCCTCAGGGCTCTATTTTGAGCCCAACATTGTTCAATCTTTAAGTCGCCCCCTTGGCTAAGATCTCAGATAAATTTGGGATTAATGCCCTGTCCTATGCTGATGACACCCAGCTGGTGGTCTCTCTGATCCAAGCCCGGTCGGGAGCTGCCTCCAACTTTTTATCCTGCCTCAAAGAACTGGCTGTATGGATGGCAAATAATTGCCTAAAATTGAATGGCAGCAAGACTGAGGTATTGGTAATAGGGAAGGCCCCATCAGTATGGTCTTCGGCATGGTGGTCCCAGTCACTGGGTCCTACTCCTACTCCTTAACCTCATCGATGCTTGACATATTCTGCTCCTGTGCTGCAGATCCTTATTTCCCATTGTTCATGATGAGCTCAGCTCGTCATGAGCACACGAGCACCGTGCCTCATGACGAGCTGAGCTCGTCATGAGCATCGAAGGGGTTAAAGAATCCTGGGGTTTGGGTGGACAACAAGTTGTCCTTCGATTACCACACCAGGCAGGTGGCAGGCGACTGTTTTGGTATCTTGAGGGGACTACGGAAAACCCTGGACACCCTAACCACATCATCTAGAAAAATCCTTGTTCATGCTCTGGTAACCTCACGCCTAGATTACGGTAATCTTCTGTATCTGGGTGCAACTTTCAGATGTTTGCAACGTTTGCAGTGCATCCAAAATGCAGCAGCAAGGCCAGTTCTTATGCTCCCGAAGAGGGCCTCTGCCACTGGTGCGCTGGCCTCTCCACACTGGCTGCCCATCAGGGAGAGAGTAAAGTTCAAGGCCTTGTGTGTGAGTCACTGGATATTACAGAGAAAGGGGCCCAGCTACCTGGATGATTTTCTAACTCCCTATCTTCTGACTAGACTGTTAAGGTCAAGCGGGAAAGGGAAGGTGCATGTCCCTAAAATAAAGAGAGCCAGAATGGGCGGTCGTTCGTTTTACTACTTGGCAGCCCAGCTGTGGAACTCGCTCCCTCAGGCCCTCTGGCTGGAGTGTTCTGAATCTATCTTCTGGAAGGGTCTAAAAACTCACTTGTTTCCTGCATCCTAATTTGTTCTGTTTAACTGATTGTTACTGTTTTTTACTGCTACTGTAGCACGGGGACACACAGGCCTCAGTGTAACCAGGCGCTTTACAAATGTAACTATTATTATTTTTTATTATTAGGGTCCGCGTGAGATTTTTTTATTTGAATGGCATGGGGAGCAAAAAAACAATGGATTTAGGTCCAGATCTCTGTACTGGGGTGAATGTATGACATTGTTCTGCATTCTGTCCATCAATTGTTCTTGTTGCATGAGTTTTTTTTACAGCGGTACAATATTCGCCTAGGCATTGTAGCTGATGAATGGGAAGTTTTAAATAGCTGATGCATCAGCGCGGTCTAAAATAATTAAAGGACCAGGATCAGAGGGAGAGATGATTTTAGGTGAATTTGGGCTAGAAGGGCCTCATCCACTGGGATGGGAAATAAGGAGTCCGGTAAGCTATCTTTACTTATGGAGATGGACACTGAAGGAATTGGGACTTCCCCCTTTCTTTGCCGATCTATTCCTCCATACTGTAGCCCAGAAAGCAACTGTCAGCTTTTGGAGGCGGGAGGCTAGCTTGAATAGAAGCTATTTTGTCATTGAAGGAACATACACGTTGTTCACACCATTTTTGGGAAGAGGGTTTATAGTTAGTCTCAGCCTTCAGCGACGTAAAAGACTTAACAATTTAAAAAATGTCCTTGGAGCAGTTGCCAGCGTTTAAGATTTTAGCCTTAAAGTATATATTTTTTGCTAATTCAATCTCTTTATGATACTTCCTAAGAATCTCTTTATAGTCTGTTTTAGCTTTTGGACCATAGGTGGCTCTCCATTGTATCTCTATACGTTTACACTCAAGCTTTACATTTTTCAACACCTGAGTGTACCAAGGACTGGACAATTTAAGGCGACGTTGCTTAGTCCTCCTTACTGGGGCAAGAGCTAGGATCGCGGTCTCAATCCAGCTATCAATCCTGCTTACATCTTCATCAATATTGCAGGAAAGAGTGTGTTTAACCTCTTCTAGTGCAGAACATAGGGATTCCGGTTGAATTTTATGGAAGGCTCTTACCATACTGGATAAGTTGCCATTCCTAGCAGGGGGTCTCAGGGCTTTGGCCATTTAAACCTAAGCATGTAATGGTTGGACCAGACGAGAGGGATAGGGGTATCAACTTCCAGAGGACGGAAAGGGAAAATTTGGTCAAGAGTATAACCAGCTAGATGTGTTGGGGCAAAAATAGATTGGGCAAGGCCTATAACAGCCAGATTCTCCAGAAGCAGAGAACTTTCTCTTGCATTTGCGAATTCCATGTGAAGGTTAAAATCTCCCTACACAATGCAATGCGCATATTTAAGAGTTAAAGGGGTCCAGACATTGCATAAAGAGGATATAACCCCTCTGGAAGGACCAGGAGGCCTATAAATAAGTGCCCCCGATACAGATTGTTTGGATGCGAGGGAGAGAGTGAAGCCCAAAATCTCTGCGCCTACTAGATCCATTGGGAGTAGACGGGCCAGAGTGTAGCAGTCCTTGTAAATAATTGCAAGTCTTCCCCCTCTACCCTCATTGAGGTCCTTCCTCATAATCTTAAAGCCTTTGGGAACAGCTGTCCAAATATCTGGGCCAGAGGAATCTGAGAGCCACATTTCTGTTAAAAATAAAAAAACAAAATACTCGTCACACTGTAGGTCATGAATATTATCAGCATGTTTTGGAAGAGAGCTGGTGTTGACCCTGCATTGTCACACCAGCCACCTCGGAACCAGAGTGGGGGAGGGAGGGTGAGGGGGCTGAGAAGGAGTTTCCCTGCGCTTCAAAGCCACTGTTTAGAAGCTTCTCCCACCTTCCATAACCGGGACACCAAAATATAAATAGTGGACCTCAGACACCACCACTTCAGTACACTTCTGGACCTGTGGATACTCTGCCAGGAAGAAGGTCTGCAGTGCTACTGAAATGACTGTCACACTGCTGGACTCCTGCTGTGTTGACCTGTGGAGAAGTGTGGCTCACTGGTTAGAGGAGGCAGACCCGGACGCTGAGATCAGACCCGGGACCAGGGTTCAATTCCCGACGCGGCAGGGTCTTGAGCCCAAAATGTCCACGGACTCGGTAATTCTCGCTTCGGTGCCTACTCGAATCACAGGTTCACACTCTGCAACTCTGGGCAATAGCTTGCTTAATCTCCACTACGGCCCCCCGCGGCGGGATGCCTGGCTTTCACCTTGGGGATACCCAGTAGGGGCTATCTTACAGGGGAAAAACCAGGACGGGTTCCCAATGCAAAAGCGCTTTGAGACCTGGCGGTGATATTGCGCTATATAAAAACCCATCCATCCATCCAACCTGTTGCCCTCATTGCCTGGTAGTGAGAAGGACTGGACCTGGATCTCTCCAACCCAGAACCAAAGTGGCTCCAAGGGCTTGCTGGATTGCCACCTGTTTTCTGAAGTCTCTGGGACACAAACAACTTCCAACCCAGCACCCAGACTCTGTGACCTGTGAGTCTACCCTGCTCAGGGGTGCAACCCAGCCCTGGACCCCTGGAAGGGGGCCTTAGGTGCTCTGCCTCCTGTAGTCCTTCTCGGAACCAACACTGGACTACATGAAGTCTTGCAAAGCAATACCTCGCAGACCGCGCACCGTAATCTAACAGACTGAGTTCAGCGGACGCAGGTAGGTCCCTTTAGTCAGCCAAAGCTGCATTGCGGTCAGCCTGAACTTGACTTTGGACCAGTCTGGGCACGACCAGATAATCACAGTTGACGCTTTGCGCTTTTATGTGCTATTTTCACCTAAATCTTCAAAAGTACATATCTCAAGATTTGGGTCATTTCAGTCTTGGTTTGCTCATTAGATGAAATTCAATTTTTCTAATCAGTTGTGGTATCTATTTGTTTGGAGTTTTCACTGTTTTACTGTTTGACATGTTGCACAAATACTTAACACATTGCCTTTTAAGTTAAGCCTGCCTGCTCTGTGCCAAGCTACCTGGGGGTGAGCAGAGGTTAATTTAGGGTGTGTTTGTGACTTACCTTGACTAGGATTGTAGTTTAGTTGCTTGGACAGGGTGCATACCTCAGCCAACTAGTAACCCAATTTGTAACACCTGTGTTTGCATCCATACTTTTTTTCAAGACACAAGGCAATATTTTGGTAGTTTGTTTTACAAAGAAGTGATGCTTAACAAAGATGTAATGTGAAATTACAAAATGTGTACCATTTTTATAATGCAATAATAAGAAATGAGTTAACAAAAAGAGACTATAGTCCACAACTTTACTTTAAAGCTTCTCAATTCTGAAAGATTAAAAACAGAAATCCACTTCCTCCTGTCCTTTCGAGTATGGGCAATCACCCAAAAGGGAAGGATTCAACAAATGTCCATGGTTGCAGAGTTCATTCATCTTTCTTTCACTACGTCTTGGGATGGATGTCCTAAGGCTGACACCAAGATGGTGTCCATAAAGTCAGATAGGATGAGTCGGGCTGAATTGAAGAATTCTCTGCTGAGCTACAGCTAGAACTAGACTCTAGCTCTTTGGAATTGTTGGAGTTTGGGTTTCATAAATCATGTTAGTAGTGTTTGTTGGTCCCAAACCTGAGAATTCACTCAGGTTCGTGACCAGTCCAATTTTATGCTCATGACCAGACCAATTCCATACTTGACCAGTGGATGCCAAAGTCTATGTTATGTTATGTTATGTTAATAACTTTTATTCGGCGCACAGCTGCCCCAGCGAAGGGGCGTCCTGGCGCACTCCTCATGTGCACAGAGAGACACAGAGTTTAAAGCAGGCAGACTTTTAGCATCATGGTGCATGCTGTGTAGATTTGTGTGACTCCTCTGTACACTTAGACAACACAGCTGCCAGATAATCAGGCTTCTCAGCACTTAGGACTTCACAGTAGTTACGCAGAGCAGTAAAGCAGTAAGAGTACCCCAATATTATTGCAAGCAGATCACAAATGTTGGCTTCTCTACCTCTTGTATGCAATGTATTGTATTCAATACAACAGATACAAGGCAACAGAAAGGGTTATTTGGGATTTACAAAGCCACACAAAGTCTTATTTGCATGTCCTTGCATGGTTTTATAAAGAAATGTAATGCAATGTAGGAGCTTGAGATTGGGATGTGCTACATTTCTTAGTGGTAAGTGTTCCATGGATGAAGCATGAGCGGTCCTGTGCGTCCACCCATGAATTTGACGCAATTCCAGATTTACTGAGGTTTTTAAAGCTGAACTTGGGTGAAATTAGTATATCTACCAGAGAGAGGTATAATGAGGATAAACATCATTTTTTCTCCTCGTTATTTCTTCTGTGGATTGTTTTTGTGCAGGAAAGTATTTCACCCTACACAAAATAAATCCTGCCTGTTAGAAATTTGATTCCTGGTTGACTTAGGTATGTGGCCAGGACAGGCAGGAACCACCAGTCTAGTCAGGGTAAGCTAGATACATACTAAAAGATAACCTGTGCTCGCCCTCTGGTAGCTTGGCACAGAGCAGTCAGACTTATCAAAAGAGGTCATGTGTAAAGTGCAACACACACAGGGCCCGATTCACAGAACTAACTTAAGACAAAATCCTAAACTTACTACCATTTTCGTATTCACAGAAGGCACTTACTCATTTTGGTATTCACAGAATATACTTACTCATTTCGGTTTTCACAGAAGTTAGGACTCCTAACTTTAGGACTCCTCAATGCCTTCTGTGAATACCGAAAGTCTTAAAATTAGGATTTTTCTCAATTTAGTAGTAGTAAAGTTAGGACCCCTAACTTTAGGACTCCTAAATGCCTTCTGTGAATCCCAAAAGTCTTAAAATTAGGATGTCATTTTAGGAGGTCTAAAGTTAGGACTCCTAACTTTACTACTACTAAACTGAGAATAATCCGAATTTTAAGACTTTCGGTATTCACAGAAGGCATTTAGGAGTCCTAAAGTTAGGAGTCCTAACTTTACTACTACTAATTTGAGAAAAATCAGAATTTTAAGACTTTCAGTATTCAAAGAAGGCATTTAGGAGTCCTAAAGTTAGGAGTCCTAACTTTACTACTACTAATTTGAGAAAAATCCAAATTTTAAGACTTTCGGTATTCACAGACGAGATTTAGGAGTCCTAAAGTTAGGAGTCCTAACTTTACTACTACTAAACTGAGAAAAATCCTAATTTTAAGACTTTCGGTATTCACAGAAGGCATTTAGGAGTCCTAAAGTTAGGACTCCTAACTTCTGTGAATCCCGAAATGAGTAAGTGCCTTCTGTGAATACCAAAATGGTAGTAAGTTTAGGATTTTGTCTTAAGTTAGTTCTGTGCAACGGGCCCAATGTTACACTATGAATGCACCACAAAAAGACTACACAGGTTTAGAAAAATAGAGAATATTTATCTGAGCAAAATGGGACCAAAACAACAAACATTCTACAGTAGAAGTCTAGATATGAATTTTAGATTAAATGCAAAAATAGCGCTCAGAAGTCACTAGCGGTTAAAAGGTTACTTGAGGTCATGACGCACCAGTGCAAATCCAAAGTTCAGGCCGACTGGGATGGAGGGCAGGCCGGCTACCGGCCCCACACAGGGCCTGCTGAGAAAGCACCTTGGATGGAGCAAAGCGTCAATGCTGAGGTTTTGATGCATCAATTTTTTTCCACGCAGTCAGGTCGCTACATAGTCGTTGAGCATCGCTGAAGTGAAGACAATGCGTTGTCATCGAGCCATGCAGAGTGTCGTCTTCGGGTATCGCAGGCTGTAGAACCGCTGTCGACGAGCAGGCTCTGTGTCGGCATTGAAGGGTGATGCGTTGGTTCCGATGGATGTAGGGTGGACGATGTGTTAGTTTGAAAGGAAACAGCTGCAGAACCTACTTCTGACACCCAGAACTTGGAGAGGGCACATCTGGCATGGGTAGGATTCACAGAAGACAGAGTCCAGCAGCACCAGTTGAACTGCAGAAAGTCGTTTATGCCTTTGAGACTTCAGATAACAGGAGGCAACCCAAAAAGCCCTTGGAGATCACTTGGAGGGAAGGCAGAGTGCAGCTCTCCTTCAGCAGAGTCAGGGAGTAGCAGACAGCAGGACAACAAGCAGTCTTTCCAGAAAACCAGTCCAGTTGAGTTCTTTAAGCAGCACCACAGTCCTTCTGACAGAGGGTCAGTTCAAGATCCAGAAGTCTGATTTCAGGGGGTCAGAGACCATGTACTTATACCCAAAAGTGCCTTTGATGTAGCGGTGACTTCAAATCAATTCTCTGAAGTGCACAAGGATCCCTCTCAACCCAGTACTGTCTGCCAGGCTCTCTGTGGGTGGTAAATCAGTGCTTTGTGTTTGGACAGGACACTGCATATTGAAGTATAAGTATCAGTCCCTCCCATTCCTCCCTACCCAGGAATCGTCATCAGAATGCAGATAAAAGCAAATGAGTGCTCAGAATGATGATCAGCCTCACCTTCCTGTGTTTGTGGCTGTCTATAGGGAAAGCATAATATGTAGCTGTCACCCAACGCAGATGTGTATTGGAGACAGGCCGTCAGGCACAATCAGCAGTAAGTAGAGAGAAATGGCCTCTTTCTAAAAGTTCCAGCAAGGGGTTTTACTTAATTAATTATCATCGATATCTTTTGAATTTCCACAAAGAAAACAATCTTGATAAAACCGGGTGTATTTCTTATTATTATATCTATAGCCTTTTGTATAAGTTGTAAGGGTACAAATACTTTTTTAAGCAAATTGATGACAGATATTTGATCTTCATATATAACACATAGTGCTAGTCAACAATGTACAAACCCATTTCTCTAATATAATGAAAGACAGGTCTATACATAGAGCCTAGAATTCCTCCAATCCTAATTCTTGGACAGACGTAAACGAGAAAATGGGTTAGATGCATCAACGTTTTGGACTTTCTAAATCTAAAGGACCATCTTCTGGACAAAACAATCTTTTGAATATTAACAACCCTTTCATAAATGGGTCCGTGTGAACAAAATCATGGATCCTGTCAAGCATAGATTAGTAGATCTGGGGCCATTTTCATTGTTGGCAGAAGATGCTGTGCAGTTTTGCTGATGAATACTGCAACAGAACCAGCTTTAAAATGTATGCTTACCTTATACTGTACTAAAGATTATGTGCTGGAACATAGAGCACCAAGAAATGCCTCCTCAGATCTACTCATATATGCTGGCCCAGGCTGGCCAGGCTGCTCTAATGAGGTGGGAAAAGCCTGCTAGAGAGACAAAGGGTTTCCTGTGGGCAGAGATGTATAAGCTGCAGAGCAGATGGCAGTAAGGGGTGAGGGGTAGCCAAACAGGTCTTTAAAGGGAGAATGACACTTTAGGACATCACAGGCTGACCCGCACATCCTGCCACTCCAGCCCCACATGATCCCCTGTAATTAGATGTGAGAGAGGGTTGGTCAGTAAGTGTTTAGGAAAATTAGCCACACCAGTAGGCTGGGTTAGCCTGATCCAGCTCCTCTGGTGAAACTGTCGCCATTTTGGCTTTCAAGAGAATAGAGCTTTCTGGGACAAGAATATGCCACACATTGGAGGAAGTGGTCATAGCTCTGTGTCACATCCCAATGGTCAGGGGTGCCCCCTGCTTAACGCCCAGGAACACTAGATAAATATGGAAGAGCTTCATAGCTCATCACATCTGCTGCCTGAAACTACGAGGAGAAGAAGGATTGCCCAATGGAATCTGGATCTACACCCATAGGACTGCACTCTGAAGGACTGCTACACAGTCTGGTACTACAGCCCTAAGGACTTTGCCTTGCTTCAAGAAGGATTAAGGAGTGGACTCCCTTCTAGCTACAGGTTAACAGAGCCCATCTGCATCATCTCCACTAACAGTCCCCATCCTGGAGTGCTTCCAGTGGACTTTTAAGGATTTGGTCAGGTGCATTGTAGTCCGGACATCCCAGGGACCATCTAAGAGATTTCAACCGCTTGGATTCGTGTTTTGGACACTTTATTCCCTCAAGAGGAACTTCAGGAAGAAGTTCCAGAAGTTTGGATCAACTTTTGAAAAAGGCTCCATAAGGTGACTGACAATGTTGAGAGTCAAGCCGGCAACCTTCAACCGCGACCCAGCCCGGATTTCAGGTTTGTCCCAATTAAAGTTCCAGAGTTCCAGACTTCCAGGATTTGACTAA
The DNA here is from genome assembly GCF_964261635.1 of Lissotriton helveticus. NCBI lineage: Eukaryota > Metazoa > Chordata > Amphibia > Caudata > Salamandridae > Lissotriton > Lissotriton helveticus. Next base: position 151,466,549 of record NC_136069.1, read on the forward strand.
GGCCTCGTGGAAAAGCAATCCAACGACGTCACATCAAAATCGGCCTGCTGGAATAGACACCTCGACATCAAGAGAAAAATCCTCCAGAAAGGTTTCTAAGTGTGAAGATAAACATTTTCACTGAGGCCTTCCGTTTAGTGTATTTGACCAGGGCTCCCTTGGGGTATTTTAATCACTAGAAAGTGTTCATTCTTTAAAAAATTATATCTCCGTTCCCTACTTTGTTTTTTGTCCTTTTAGAGTCTATTTGTTCATAAAAATATACTCTATTTTTATACATTGGAGTTGGATTCTTATTGTGTGTTGTGTCTTACGTATTTAATGTATAGGTGTTTTTAAATGTCTAACACAGCTGTCTCCTAAGTTACGCCTGCCTGCTCCTTGCCAGCTACCAAGGGTTGAGCAAGGGAATAATTTATTGAGACCTTGACTGATTCTTTTATTGTGTTTGTGGCCTTATTACTAGTGGTAAGTCACTACTTATTGCTATAATCCACTTTCCAACAATGAAAAGTTCAGAAAACGTTTTTAGTATCCACTTTTGCAATCTTGAGGGGGAAAGAGTAAACTCCAAGACCATCCAAGGGCCCAAAACCTTTTGAGCACCACTTTGTGAGTTAGGACCTAATTTATCAGAAAACAACAGCAGGGGCCAGGGCAAATCAGTTGGAACTGGGCAGCCGGGCTCTTCTTTGTTGCAGGCTTCTTACAGCTTTTGTATTTTTGGAGCTTGCAGGAGGCTAGCCAACCAACCCTTGGAGTCCAATATTCTTTCCTTGGTTCAAGCAGGAGCAGATCCATCCATTGGGCGGGGGGTTCTCTCCCTAGATAAAACTGCAAGATCAGTCCTTCTTCAGAGATCTATTCCTTTGGTTCAGCAGGTGCAGTCGCTCTTCTGTTTTCCACAGACTCAGCACAAACTCTGCAAAGCTCTACTACAAAACCCAACACCTCACTGCGATTCTCAAGCACCTCGCTATGACACTTCAGCATCTCACTAAAACACAGAGAATGGATTTTCCAAGACAGCATCACACAGTTCCACCACACAACACAGATATCACTTACACCCTCTAGCATCAAACTATCACCCCCACAACTTCACCTTCAAACTCCTCAATACTAACTCCCACCATTTCAGTATCACAAACCACCAACATACTAAAACCCCAGGATTATTCCACCCTCCCCACAGGACCACATTACCACCCTAGTCATCCTCAGACGCATACTATACAACCTTACCATGTCCCCAAATCACTGCAGTACAACGCACCACCACCTCCTTATCAGCCCCCTTGACCTCATTGTCTGCCTCAGATTACTGTACGACTTTCCTCCCTCCACAGTAGTACCAGCACCATAGCACATTCTACAACAGTTCAGCAATAAACTCTCACCATCATGGCTGCACTCCTACCTCTTGCATTTCTCTCCGACAGCGCAACAATGACAACAACAAAAATCAATCTAACATCCTATAACAGCTATCAATTCCTCTTCATACAAACTATATTAGGCACAACTTCATGCACAATACACAAAAGATATTCACTATAAATGATCCACCTACTGTACTGTAGGTGTTTGTACTTATGGTAAATGCTATTTCAATTTGGCCACCATCATCTGTAGTTATCTCAGAAATATTGTTATGTGGGTGAAAGCTGATTCAGGGAAAAATAACCATTTGGATCCAGTTCTTAGGAATGTCTTAGAACATTTACTGCCTTATACTGAAGATTTGTCCTGGCTATTCTAAAGTTCTTTATGCAATGTTGTAGACTTTGTGATTGGCACTTTGTGAAGCAGGACAACTCCATGCATGTCCTAGAGAGATTAGCTATTGTACCATTATTAGTAGCACACACCATCAGCTAATTTATATTCTAATTTATTAATCTATTATTATGTTATATTCTATTCTATTATTATAGGCTGTTTAGCATTGGTAGTGTTAGTTAAAGTTTGGCAAAAGAGAGGCTGATATCCCATCCACCATATTAGCAGTGCGTTATTGTCAGCAACTTTCTGGTAAACTCACCCGGTCTGCCATACTCTAATCATGGACTTTAGCATTTTGATTGCCTAATTCATCAGTAATTCTCTGGTTCTCTAGTTACTGAGGCAGCAACTAATGCTACACCACACTAGTCCACAGTACATCATACCTCGTCACATACAGTTTATAATTTTTACTCTTTTTGTTACATTGATTCTTCTGTCAGCACATTTTACAGTGTAAGCAATATAGGTTCACAACAAGCTGTTGGATTTGGGAAAGGAATTTTCAGTCTAAATGTCTGCCCATACTAAATTAATAAATTACTGTATCTCTCTGTGCCTTGGCTACTAGGTTATATGTGGCATGGGAATTAAAGGGTACTAGGCACCCATATACGCATGGCTATTCCCTGAATGCAGACATGACAGCTTTTTTTGATTTTAGACTAAGAAATGATCTATCCCTACATCCACTCTGTTGTCCATGATGTTTCTGTGACAAGCTAGTGGAATCCATAGGTAATGCCCAAGCTTCTATTCTATTGGTTGGTGATGATGGGCTTTTGCATGCAGAATCTTCTTTGTGGTGAAATCCCAATATCCTGGACAATGGAAAGGCTCTATAATGGAAATTGTATATTTGGGGTATCATTAGGAAAAGTCCGCCCGCCATCCTGACAGAAAACGGGACCGCCCGCCGTATGTGCGGCAGTCCCGCGCGGGAGATTAGGATGCGCCAGCCACACTTGCGGGCGCATCCTGCATTTTCAACATTGCGGTGGGCGGTTCTTTCAGCAGCACCCGCCGTAATGGAGAAAATGCATGTTGTGCATTTGCATGCACAAAGTGGCAGGCACCGCGCGGTGCCTGCCGCATTGTGCCTGCAAATGCAGGGGGTACTATAGGTACCCCTCATGTGTACCTCCAACCCCTCCAACTTCCTGGGGGCCTGCACCGGGCTCCCAATTGAGAATCCCGCATGCCATTGCCGCCACGGAAAGGATGCTCTCTGCCTGCATGATAATATGGATGGCGGTGTCTATCAGACACCGTCACCATATTAAACACTTTTCCGCCCAGTCGACTCGTTGACCGGGCGGAAAAGTGGCGGACGGTCTTCCCGTTCGCCGCGGTACCCCCCGCCATACTGATATGGCGAGGGTAATTGGCATTCGGGCGGTGTGGTATGGCGGGCGGATCGCAGTGACGATCCACCCGCCATACTAATGAACTCCTTAGTGTGGTTTATATATAATGAAATTATGCAGCATAATTTATCAGGTAGAGAAGATCTTCTCCACTTGACTCTTTCCGTGCAACCTAGCCAGTGGGTGAACTTGAATATTCTGTCTCCTCCCCCTGGTAATCATAGGGGAGATACTTTTTCTGCTTGCCGGTTTACTAAACTACTGAAGTCTGGTCAACCCAGCTTGTGATTGGATTGCATTTGTAATGCCTGGTCAGTAGACTTAAGCCTGCAATTTGAGGACTCAGAGTCGTAAAATTAATGGATATCACTTTTGTGACTTACTCAGCAGAATTTCCTCTTATGGAACCGTGACCTCAACCTTGCAGGTATATATACAAATATATTCCATTTGTTAGAACTGAAAACGATGTTAAACTTTGTAAAAATGTTCAAATGTACAATCTTGAATAATATGGTTTCTAGAACTACTAGGGCAAAGGCATTTAGCAAGCATATTTGAATACCATAACCAATGAGAAACAGCATCCATATTTGTTTATACGCTATATCACTGCGCTCTTTTTCATGCAGATATAAAACTACAATAGTGTAATATACATAGGAATACATGATCATGCTTTGATAAGAGTAGCTATACTTTGATAATTACGAATTGGAGGATTGATTGCAGCTCTCCTGAGCTCTGAACCAAGGTTAAATATCTAGGAATTTATAAAAAATTAGTAACATTGATTCAGTAGTGCGTGCTAACCTAGACCTTGCTACAAAGAAAATCAATATCAATATGCTTTATTTGGCACTGAAGTAGCCATAAAGATACATAAATAAATAAAAACATACACACATAAATATATAAAACACTTTGGGGTATATGTACAATAAAGTGGAGAAGCGTGTCGTTAAGCCAAGAAGGCTAACAACACACTTTGTCACTTTAGAAACGCTGGGGCTGCACCATATTTACTAGAATGCGGTGCAGCCCTGCTTTTCCCCGTGCGCTGGCGCTAACTTTAGCTGCCTATCCCCAACGCAGGCCTGGGTTGAGGGGAAGATTGATTCTGTGCAGGAAGGTCGCCCTTCCTGCACAGAAACAATCTTTAAATGCAGTTTGTAACTTCTATGTGTGTTGCTTAATGCAGCACACATAGAAGTTGCAAAACGTAATTCTTTATAATAATTGTTATTGTTCAGGAAGGGGGACCTTCCTGCACGTAAACCATCATAAGCAATTTGCTGTTTCTGCACAGGGCAGCACACATGAAAACAGCAAAAACGAGTAGAAATATAGCATTTCTCCTTGTTTCGCCTGTTTAAGACCAGGTTTTCTCTGGGCTTAATTTTGGCACTGCCTCCTATTTACGCTGCCCTTGTAAATAGGAAAAACCAAAGGTGATGATGGACGGAGCGTTGACAATACAAACACTCACCCCCAGGCAACTGATCTGGGTTTAATCCATCACCGTTCTTTAGCTCACTCTGCCACCCCAGTTCAGACATGGCCATATGCAAATCAGTCTGACCCTGTGCCTCATGGGAACAGTCCAGCCCGAACTGCCAAGCCATGTCTTCCCTGGACCGGAATCAAGCTTCCCAGGACCGGTTTCTGGCAATACAGCCGTCTTCAGCCGGGCTTGCTTGACTCCAGTGGCAAAGTGAGCAAGGGACTCACGTCTGAGCATACCCTGCCAACTTAGGGCGAACAAAGAAAAACCAAAGGTGATGATGGACGGAGCGTTGACAATACAAACACTCACCCCAGTCAACTGATCTGGGTTTAATCCATAACCGTTCTTTAGCTCACTCTGCCACCCCTGTTCAGACATGGCCATATGCAAATCAGTCTGACTCGGTGCCTCATGGGAACAGTCCAGCCCGAACTGCCAAGCCATGTCTTCCCTGGACCGGAATCAAGCTTCCCAGGACCGGTTTCTGGCAATACAGCCGTCTTCAGCCAGGCTTGCTTGACTCCAGTGGCAAAGTGAGCAAGGGACTCACGTCTGAGCTTACCCTGCCAACTTAGGGCGAACAAAGCGGTACAAAAGGGGGTGGTGATGGACGGAGCATCTGAACCAATCAAACACTCACACCCAGTCAACAGATCTAGGTCTAACACAGCTGTCTCCTAAGTTACGCCTGCCTGCTCCTTGCCAGCTACCAAGGGTTGAGCAAGGGAATAATTTATTGAGACCTTGACTGATTCTTTTATTGTGTTTGTGGCCTTATTACTAGTGGTAAGTCACTACTTATCGCTATAATCCACTTTCCAACAATGAAAAGTTCAGAAAACGTTTTTAGTATCCACTTTTGCAATCTTGAGGGGGAAAGAGTAAACTCCAAGACCATCCAAGGGCCCAAAACCTTTTGAGCACCACTTTGTGAGTTAGGACCTAATTTCTCAGAAAACAACAGCAGGGGCCAGGGCAAATCAGTTGGAACTGGGCAGCCGGGCTCTTCTTTGTTGCAGGCTTCTTACAGCTTTTGTATTTTTGGAGCTTGCAGGAGGCTAGCCAACCAACCCTTGGAGTCCAATATTCTTTCCTTGGTTCAAGCAGGAGCAGATCCATCCATTGGGCGGGGGGTTCTCTCCCTAGATAAAACTGCAAGATCAGTCCTTCTTCAGAGATCTATTCCTTTGGTTCAGCAGGTGCAGTCGCTCTTCTGTTTTCCACAGACTCAGCACAAACTCTGCAAAGCTCTACTACAAAACCCAACACCTCACTGCGATTCTCAAGCACCTCGCTATGACACTTCAGCATCTCACTAAAACACAGAGAATGGATTTTCCAAGACAGCATCACACAGTTCCACCACACAACACAGATATCACTTACACCCTCTAGCATCAAACTATCACCCCCACAACTTCACCTTCAAACTCCTCAATACTAACTCCCACCATTTCAGTATCACAAACCACCAACATACTAAAACCCCAGGATTATTCCACCCTCCCCACAGGACCACATTACCACCCTAGTCATCCTCAGACGCATACTATACAACCTTACCATGTCCCCAAATCACTGCAGTACAACGCACCACCACCTCCTTATCAGCCCCCTTGACCTCATTGTCTGCCTCAGATTACTGTACGACTTTCCTCCCTCCACAGTAGTACCAGCACCATAGCACATTCTACAACAGTTCAGCAATAAACTCTCACCATCATGGCTGCACTCCTACCTCTTGCATTTCTCTCCGACAGCGCAACAATGACAACAACAAAAATCAATCTAACATCCTATAACAGCTATCAATTCCTCTTCATACAAACTATATTAGGCACAACTTCATGCACAATACACAAAAGATATTCACTATAAATGATCCACCTACTGTACTGTAGGTGTTTGTACTTATGGTAAATGCTATTTCAATTTGGCCACCATCATCTGTAGTTATCTCAGAAATATTGTTATGTGGGTGAAAGCTGATTCAGGGAAAAATAACCATTTGGATCCAGTTCTTAGGAATGTCTTAGGACATTTACTACCTTATACTGAAGATTTGTCCTGGCTATTCTAAAGTTCTTTATGCAATGTTGTAGACTTTGTGATTGGCACTTTGTGAAGCAGGACAACTCCATGCATGTCCTAGAGAGATTAGCTATTGTACCATTATTAGTAGCACACACCATCAGCTAATTTATATTCTAATTTATTAATCTATTATTATGTTATATTCTATTCTATTATTATAGGCTGTTTAGCATTGGTAGTGTTAGTTAAAGTTTGGCAAAAGAGAGGCTGATATCCCATCCACCATATTAACAGTGCGTTATTGTCAGCAACTTTCTGGTAAACTCACCCGGTCTGCCATACTCTAATCATGGACTTTAGCATTTTGATTGCCTAATTCATCAGTAATTCTCTGGTTCTCTAGTTACTGAGGCAGCAACTAATGCTACACCACACTAGTCCACAGTACATCATACCTCGTCACATACAGTTTATAATTTTTACTCTTTTTGTTACATTGATTCTTCTGTCAGCACATTTTACAGTGTAAGCAATATAGGTTCACAACAAGCTGTTGGATTTGGGAAAGGAATTTTCAGTCTAAATGTCTGCCCATACTAAATTAATAAATTACTGTATCTCTCTGTGCCTTGGCTACTAGGTTATATGTGGCATGGGAATTAAAGGGTACTAGGCACCCATATACGCATGGCTATTCCCTGAATGCAGGCATGACAGCTTTTTTTGATTTTAGACTAAGAAATGATCTATCCCTACATCCACTCTGTTGTCCATGATGTTTCTGTGACAAGCTAGTGGAATCCATAGGTAATGCCCAAGCTTCTATTCTATTGGTTGGTGATGATGGGCTTTTGCATGCAGAATCTTCTTTGTGGTGAAATCCCAATATCCTGGACAATGGAAAGGCTCTATAATGGAAATTGTATATTTGGGGTATCATTAGGAAAAGTCCGCCCGCCATCCTGACAGAAAACGGGACCGCCCGCCGTATGTGCGGCAGTCCCGCGCGGGAGATTAGGATGCGCCGGCCACACTTGCGGGCGCATCCTGCATTTTCAACATTGCGGTGGGCGGTTCTTTCAGCAGCACCCGCCGTAATGGAGAAAATGCATGTTGTTCATTTGCATGCACAAAGTGGCAGGCACCGCGCGGTGCCTGCCGCATTGTGCCTGCAAATGCAGGGGGTACTATAGGTACCCCTCATGTGTACCTCCAACCCCTCCAACTTCCTGGGGGCCTGCACCGGGCTCCCAATTGAGAATCCCGCATGCCATTGCCGCCACGGAAAGGATGCTCTCTGCCTGCATGATAATATGGATGGCGGTGTCTATCAGACACCGTCACCATATTAAACACTTTTCCGCCCAGTCGACTCGTTGACCGGGCGGAAAAGCGGCGGACGGTCTTTCCGTTCGCCGCGGTACCCCCGCCATACTGATATGGCGAGGGTAATTGGCATTCGGGCGGTGTGGTATGGCGGGCGGATCGCAGTGACGATCCACCCGCCATACTAATGAACTCCTTAGTGTGGTTTATATATAATGAAATTATGCAGCATAATTTATCAGGTAGAGAAGATCTTCTCCACTTGACTCTTTCCGTGCGACCTAGCCAGTGGGTGAACTTGAATATTCTGTCTCCTCCCCCTGGTAATCATAGGGGAGATACTTTTTCTGCTTGCCGGTTTACTAAACTACTGAAGTCTGGTCAACCCAGCTTGTGATTGGATTGCATTTGTAATGCCTGGTCAGTAGACTTAAGCCTGCAATTTGAGGACTCAGAGTCGTAAAATTAATGGATATCACTTTTGTGACTTACTCAGCAGAATTTCCTCTTATGGAACCGTGACCTCAACCTTGCAGGTATATATACAAATATATTCCATTTGTTAGAACTGAAAACGATGTTAAACTTTGTAAAAATGTTCAAATGTACAATCTTGAATAATATGGTTTCTAGAACTACTAGGGCAAAGGCATTTAGCAAGCATATTTGAATACCATAACCAATGAGAAACAGCATCCATATTTGTTTATACGCTATATCACTGCGCTCTTTTTCATGCAGATATAAAACTACAATAGTGTAATATACATAGGAATACATGATCATGCTTTGATAAGAGTAGCTATACTTTGATAATTACGAATTGGAGGATTGATTGCAGCTCTCCTGAGCTCTGAACCAAGGTTAAATATCTAGGAATTTATAAAAAATTAGTAACATTGATTCAGTAGTGCGTGCTAACCTAGACCTTGCTACAAAGAAAATCAATATCAATATGCTTTATTTGGCACTGAAGTAGCCATAAAGATACATAAATAAATAAAAACATACACACATAAATATATAAAACACTTTGGGGTATATGTACAATAAAGTGGAGAAGCGTGTCGTTAAGCCAAGAAGGCTAACAACACACTTTGTCACTTTAGAAACGCTGGGGCTGCACCATATTTACTAGAATGCGGTGCAGCCCTGCTTTTCCCCGTGCGCTGGCGCTAACTTTAGCTGCCTATCCCCAACGCAGGCCTGGGTTGAGGGGAAGATTGATTCTGTGCAGGAAGGTCGCCCTTCCTGCACAGAAACAATCTTTAAATGCAGTTTGTAACTTCTATGTGTGTTGCTTAATGCAGCACACATAGAAGTTGCAAAACGTAATTCTTTATAATAATTGTTATTGTTCAGGAAGGGGGACCTTCCTGCACGTAAACCATCATAAGCAATTTGCTGTTTCTGCACAGGGCAGCACACATGAAAACAGCAAAAACGAGTAGAAATATAGCATTTCTCCTTGTTTCGCCTGTTTAAGACCAGGTTTTCTCTGGGCTTAATTTTGGCACTGCCTCCTATTTACGCTGCCCTTGTAAATAGGAAAAACCAAAGGTGATGATGGACGGAGCGTTGACAATACAAACACTCACCCCCAGGCAACTGATCTGGGTTTAATCCATCACCGTTCTTTAGCTCACTCTGCCACCCCAGTTCAGACATGGCCATATGCAAATCAGTCTGACCCTGTGCCTCATGGGAACAGTCCAGCCCGAACTGCCAAGCCATGTCTTCCCTGGACCGGAATCAAGCTTCCCAGGACCGGTTTCTGGCAATACAGCCGTCTTCAGCCGGGCTTGCTTGACTCCAGTGGCAAAGTGAGCAAGGGACTCACGTCTGAGCATACCCTGCCAACTTAGGGCGAACAAAGAAAAACCAAAGGTGATGATGGACGGAGCGTTGACAATACAAACACTCACCCCCAGTCAACTGATCTGGGTTGAATCCATCACCGTTCTTTAGCTCACTCTGCCACCCCTGTTCAGACATGGCCATATGCAAATCAGTCTGACTCGGTGCCTCATGGGAACAGTCCAGCCCGAACTGCCAAGCCATGTCTTCCCTGGACCGGAATCAAGCTTCCCAGGACCGGTTTCTGGCAATACAGCCGTCTTCAGCCAGGCTTGCTTGACTCCAGTGGCAAAGTGAGCAAGGGACTCACGTCTGAGCTTACCCTGCCAACTTAGGGCGAACAAAGCGGTACAAAAGGGGGTGGTGATGGACGGAGCATCTGAACCAATCAAACACTCACACCCAGTCAACAGATCTAGGTCTAACACAGCTGTCTCCTAAGTTACGCCTGCCTGCTCCTTGCCAGCTACCAAGGGTTGAGCAAGGGAATAATTTATTGAGACCTTGACTGATTCTTTTATTGTGTTTGTGGCCTTATTACTAGTGGTAAGTCACTACTTATCGCTATAATCCACTTTCCAACAATGAAAAGTTCAGAAAACGTTTTTAGTATCCACTTTTGCAATCTTGAGGGGGAAAGAGTAAACTCCAAGACCATCCAAGGGCCCAAAACCTTTTGAGCACCACTTTGTGAGTTAGGACCTAATTTCTCAGAAAACAACAGCAGGGGCCAGGGCAAATCAGTTGGAACTGGGCAGCCGGGCTCTTCTTTGTTGCAGGCTTCTTACAGCTTTTGTATTTTTGGAGCTTGCAGGAGGCTAGCCAACCAACCCTTGGAGTCCAATATTCTTTCCTTGGTTCAAGCAGGAGCAGATCCATCCATTGGGCGGGGGGTTCTCTCCCTAGATAAAACTGCAAGATCAGTCCTTCTTCAGAGATCTATTCCTTTGGTTCAGCAGGTGCAGTCGCTCTTCTGTTTTCCACAGACTCAGCACAAACTCTGCAAAGCTCTACTACAAAACCCAACACCTCACTGCGATTCTCAAGCACCTCGCTATGACACTTCAGCATCTCACTAAAACACAGAGAATGGATTTTCCAAGACAGCATCACACAGTTCCACCACACAACACAGATATCACTTACACCCTCTAGCATCAAACTATCACCCCCACAACTTCACCTTCAAACTCCTCAATACTAACTCCCACCATTTCAGTATCACAAACCACCAACATACTAAAACCCCAGGATTATTCCACCCTCCCCACAGGACCACATTACCACCCTAGTCATCCTCAGACGCATACTATACAACCTTACCATGTCCCCAAATCACTGCAGTACAACGCACCACCACCTCCTTATCAGCCCCCTTGACCTCATTGTCTGCCTCAGATTACTGTACAACTTTCCTCCCTCCACAGTAGTACCAGCACCATAGCACATTCTACAACAGTTCAGCAATAAACTCTCACCATCATGGCTGCACTCCTACCTCTTGCATTTCTCTCCGACAGCGCAACAATGACAACAACAAAAATCAATCTAACATCCTATAACAGCTATCAATTCCTCTTCATACAAACTATATTAGGCACAACGTCATGCACAATACACAAAAGATATTCACTATAAATGATCCACCTACTGTACTGTAGGTGTTTGTACTTATGGTAAATGCTATTTCAATTTGGCCACCATCATCTGTAGTTATCTCAGAAATATTGTTATGTGGGTGAAAGCTGATTCAGGGAAAAATAACCATTTGGATCCAGTTCTTAGGAATGTCTTAGGACATTTACTACCTTATACTGAAGATTTGTCCTGGCTATTCTAAAGTTCTTTATGCAATGTTGTAGACTTTGTGATTGGCACTTTGTGAAGCAGGACAACTCCATGCATGTCCTAGAGAGATTAGCTATTGTACCATTATTAGTAGCACACACCATCAGCTAATTTATATTCTAATTTATTAATCTATTATTATGTTATATTCTATTCTATTATTATAGGCTGTTTAGCATTGGTAGTGTTAGTTAAAGTTTGGCAAAAGAGAGGCTGATATCCCATCCACCATATTAACAGTGCGTTATTGTCAGCAACTTTCTGGTAAACTCACCTGGTCTGCCATACTCTAATCATGGACTTTAGCATTTTGATTGCCTAATTCATCAGTAATTCTCTGGTTCTCTAGTTACTGAGGCAGCAACTAATGCTACACCACACTAGTCCACAGTACATCATACCTCGTCACATACAGTTTATAATTTTTACTCTTTTTGTTACATTGATTCTTCTGTCAGCACATTTTACAGTGTAAGCAATATAGGTTCACAACAAGCTGTTGGATTTGGGAAAGGAATTTTCAGTCTAAATGTCTGCCCATACTAAATTAATAAATTACTGTATCTCTCTGTACCTTGGCTACTAGGTTATATGTGGCATGGGAATTAAAGGGTACTAGGCACCCATATACGCATGGCTATTCCCTGAATGCAGGCATGACAGCTTTTTTTGATTTTAGACTAAGAAATGATCTATCCCTACATCCACTCTGTTGTCCATGATGTTTCTGTGACAAGCTAGTGGAATCCATAGGTAATGCCCAAGCTTCTATTCTATTGGTTGGTGATGATGGGCTTTTGCATGCAGAATCTTCTTTGTGGTGAAATCCCAATATCCTGGACAATGGAAAGGCTCTATAATGGAAATTGTATATTTGGGGTATCATTAGGAAAAGTCCGCCCGCCATCCTGACAGAAAACGGGACCGCCCGCCGTATGTGCGGCAGTCCCGCGCGGGAGATTAGGATGCGCCGGCCACACTTGCGGGCGCATCCTGCATTTTCAACATTGCGGTGGGCGGTTCTTTCAGCAGCACCCGCCGTAATGGAGAAAATGCATGTTGTTCATTTGCATGCACAAAGTGGCAGGCACCGCGCGGTGCCTGCCGCATTGTGCCTGCAAATGCAGGGGGTACTATAGGTACCCCTCATGTGTACCTCCAACCCCTCCAACTTCCTGGGGGCCTGCACCGGGCTCCCAATTGAGAATCCCGCATGCCATTGCCGCAACGGAAAGGATGCTCTCTGCCTGCATGATAATATGGATGGCGGTGTCTATCAGACACCGTCACCATATTAAACACTTTTCCGCCCAGTCGACTCGTTGACCGGGCGGAAAAGCGGCGGGCGGTCTTCCCGTTCGCCGCGGTACCCCCGCCATACTGATATGGCGAGGGTAATTGGCATTCGGGCGGTGTTGTATGGCGGGCGGATCGCAGTGCCGATCCACCCGCCATACTAATGAACTCCTTAGTGTGGTTTATATATAATGAAATTATGCAGCATAATTTATCAGGTAGAGAAGATCTTCTCCACTTGACTCTTTCCGTGCAACCTAGCCAGTGGGTGAACTTGAATATTCTGTCTCCTCCCCCTGGTAATCATAGGGGAGATACTTTTTCTGCTTGCCGGTTTACTAAACTACTGAAGTCTGGTCAACCCAGCTTGTGATTGGATTGCATTTGTAATGCCTGGTCAGTAGACTTAAGCCTGCAATTTGAGGACTCAGAGTCGTAAAATTAATGGATATCACTTTTGTGACTTACTCAGCAGAATTTCCTCTTATGGAACCGTGGCCCCAACCTTGCAGGTATATATACAAATATATTCCATTTGTTAGAACTGAAAACGATGTTAAACTTTGTAAAAATGTTCAAATGTACAATCTTGAATAATATGGTTTCCAGAACTACTAGGGCAAAGGCATTTAGCAAGCATATTTGAATACCATAACCAATGAGAAACAGCATCCATATTTGTTTATACGCTATATCACTGCGCTCTTTTTCATGCAGATATAAAACTACAATAGTGTAAGATACATAGGAATACATGATCATGCTTTGATAAGAGTAGCTATACTTTGATAATTACGAATTGGAGGCTTGATTGCAGCTCTCCTGAGCTCTGAACCAAGGTTAAATATCTAGGAATTTATTAATAATTAGTAACATTGATTCAGTAGTGCGTGCTAACCTAGACCTTGCTACAAAGAAAATCAATATCAATATGCTTTATTTGGCACTGAAGTAGCCATAAAGATACATAAATAAATAAAAACATACACACATAAATATATAAAACACTTTGGGGTATATGTACAATAAAGTGGAGAAGCGTGTCGTTAAGCCAAGAAGGCTAACAACACACTTTGTCACTTTAGAAACGCTGGGGCTGCACCATATTTACTAGAATGCGGTGCAGCCCTGCTTTTCCCCGTGCGCTGGCGCTAACTTTAGCTGCCTATCCCCAACGCAGGCCTGGGTTGAGGGGAAGATTGATTCTGTGCAGGAAGGTCGCCCTTCCTGCACAGAAACAATCTTTAAATGCAGTTTGTAACTTCTATGTGTGTTGCTTAATGCAGCACACATAGAAGTTGCAAAACGTAATTCTTTATAATAATTGTTATTGTTCAGGAAGGGGGACCTTCCTGCACGTAAACCATCATAAGCAATTTGCTGTTTCTGCACAGGGCAGCACACATGAAAACAGCAAAAACGAGTAGAAATATAGCATTTCTCCTTGTTTCGCCTGTTTAAGACCAGGTTTTCTCTGGGCTTAATTTTGGCACTGCCTCCTATTTACGCTGCCCTTGTAAATAGGAAAAACCAAAGGTGATGATGGACGGAGCGTTGACAATACAAACACTCACCCCCAGGCAACTGATCTGGGTTTAATCCATCACCGTTCTTTAGCTCACTCTGCCACCCCAGTTCAGACATGGCCATATGCAAATCAGTCTGACCCTGTGCCTCATGGGAACAGTCCAGCCCGAACTGCCAAGCCATGTCTTCCCTGGACCGGAATCAAGCTTCCCAGGACCGGTTTCTGGCAATACAGCCGTCTTCAGCCGGGCTTGCTTGACTCCAGTGGCAAAGTGAGCAAGGGACTCAAGTCTGAGCATACCCTGCCAACTTAGGGCGAACAAAGAAAAACCAAAGGTGATGATGGACGGAGCGTTGACAATACAAACACTCACCCCCAGTCAACTGATCTGGGTTTAATCCATCACCGTTCTTTAGCTCACTCTGCCACCCCTGTTCAGACATGGCCATATGCAAATCAGTCTGACTCGGTGCCTCATGGGAACAGTCCAGCCCGAACTGCCAAGCCATGTCTTCCCTGGACCGGAATCAACTTCCCAGGACCGGTTTCTGGCAATACAGCCGTCTTCAGCCGGGCTTGCTTGACTCCAGTGGCAAAGTGAGCAAGGGACTCACGTCTGAGCTTACCCTGCCAACTTAGGGCGAACAAAGAAAAACCAAAGGTGATGATGGACGGAGCGTTGACAATACAAACACTCACCCCCAGTCAACTGATCTGGGTTTAATCCATCACCATTCTTTGATGGGTGGCAGAGTGGGCTAAAGAACGGCAATGGATTAAACCTAGATCTGTTGACTGGGTGTGAGTGTTTGATTGGTTCAGATGCTCCGTCCATCACCACTCCCTTTTGTACCGCTTTGTTCGCCATAAGTTGGCAGGGTATGCTCAGACGTGAGTCCCTTGCTCACTTTGCCACTGGATTCAAGCAAGCCGGGCTGAAGACGGCTGAAATGCCAGAAACCGGTCCTCGGAAGCTTCTTTCTGGTCCAGGGAAGGCATGGCTTGGCAGTTCGGGCTGGACTGTTCCCATGAGGCACAGGGTCGGACTGATTTGCATATGGCCATGTCTGAACTGGGGTGGCAGAGTGGGCTAAAGAACGGTGATGGATTAAACCCAGATCTGTTGACTGGGTGTAAGTGTTTGATTGGTTCAGATGCTCCGTCCATCACCACCCACTTTTGTACCACCTTGTAAATAGGAGGCAGCATCAAAATCAATGGGTGTTGCGGTGGAATGCCCACCGCAACACCCATTGCCCTCCCCTTTCACGCTAAATATAGCGTGAAAGGGTGCCTTATTTTAACGTGGTTTAACGCTGCCTTGTAAATAAGGTGAGGCCCCTATCGCCACCACAATGTCACTAAAAGTGAAGTTGTGGTGGGGATAAGGTCTGGTAAATATACCCCTTTGTTTTTTCTGCATGTGTTTATATATGCTTTTAAATATTTATGTATCTTTTTATGGCTACGTCTGTGTCAAATAAAGCATATTGATACAAAGAAAATGATTAAGCTATTTAAACATGACCAATCTGTCACTGGCTATTATTTCTCAGATTTTGGCATTGTAAAGATGTCTGTACAAGCCAACGAAACTTTTCTGTTCAATGCCTTCCATTGTACACAAAGAAAAATAAGATTTCCAAGATCCAGGTCCTTATAAACAGTGGTGTAGCTCGGCCTTAGGACTCCCGTGGCGGCCTCCGCGTTTGCCGCCTGCGGCGCCCGAATCTAAAATGGGGGTGGGGGGGGTGGTGTGTGGCCACCGCCCCGTGACTGCCACAGGTAAGGGGGGGTGCCTTTTTACCCTATCCTGGAATTCGATTAAGAGATTTGACAAAGAGCAGATTTTTACTACAAATTAAACAACTCTTTCTTTAACTTTCCTACACGGATGGGTGAGATTTTCACTCGTTAGTAAACCATAATCGTAAATTCCCCTTCAGCCATTGATCATTGTCATGAAAAGTAATCTTGTGTCTCCCAAAGATGATGCATACATCGGAAGTGGAATCATTGTTGAATGATCTGGCAACTTTGGCTTCAGCTGGAAAACCATTTCATTGGCGTCATTTCACTTTATCCATACTTTAGTCTGTTTAGTGTCATTTTGAAAGTTACCATGCCTATTGGGGTTCTATACTCTTTTTGGTGGTTTCATCACAGGCCTTTAGGTATCTTTTATATAGTTGTTTATGGCTGGGAGATATTGGAGTTGTGGATCAGGAGTTTTAGTATTTGTGGGATAAATATGCACTGTTCTTACTAGTTCCTTTCTATAACTCCTAATAGGTTAGGTATTGTGTTATGTTCATATGTATCGCTTCCATGCATTTAGAAAGTTAACAATGTATTGGTAGCTGCTGAGTTGTGCTTCTTTCGCTGCATGCACTGCATTGCGTTTGCTCTGCACTGCGTTACGTGAAAGAGAGAAAGCAGAAATGTGCGATATCTACTAATATATGGAGCAATTCTACTCTCTCATTGGGCTGGTGCACTATGTGCTGCCTAGTGCCAACGCATGCCTTCTTGCACCTTTGAGCAAGACTGCCAGTGTTAGGGGCAGGATTGTTTTGTGCAGGAAGGTCCTTCCTGCACAAAAAAAGTCCTTAGATGCATATTTCTATTTTCATGTGTGCTTCCAATTACAGCACAGGTGGAAAGATGAATTAAAGAGGACAAATAAAGATATTTCTACTCGTTACGTCTCTCTCTGGCGTGTTGGACCATTTTGGCTCAATCTCATGTTTACTGATTTTAGTACATCTGCGGGAGGCCCGCGGTCCCTGCAGGGGACCCCATAGGAGGGCAAACCCCGTAGTAGTGCGCAGGAAACCGCAGGCCCGCCAGGGGGAGGGAGTGGGGGGCGGGGTCGGACATGGGTAGGCCACCCCCCTTTTTCCCTGGACTGATATGGGGTGCACTTCCTCCCTGGCGCCCTCTTTGCTGCTGCCTCCTTCCACTGTCGGTCGCTCCAGGCTGTCCTCGCCAGCCTCAGACATAGGCCCCGAGCCCCCTCCTTCCCCCTCACTTCCCCCCACGACGCTGGACGCGAGGCCCGCAATTTCACTCCAATTTCGGAGGTAAGGGATCATTAAGCCTCCCCCCGGGCCCCGTCCTCGGACTATCCGAGTCGACAGGGCTCCGTGGTTTTACCACGGGGGAGCCTAGTGATTCATTTCGTGATGTGTGGGGGGCCGGCGATCCATTTTGTGGTGTGGGGTCTGTAGGCGTTTTCGGGCGGAGGGAAAGGCGGCGAGTAAAGGCGCCGTTGGGGGGGTTGTCTAAATGACTAAATAGCGAGGTTGCAATGGCGGGGATCGTCGTGTGGGTCCGCCGCCATTGCTTATGACATCCTCTGAATTATTCCGCCTCAGGGCTGCAGCATCGGCATAACGTGTCTCGGTGACCCCATTTCGAAATGAAGCACCTCGATTCTTTTGCGCGACATTGGCCAAATGATTAGAATGATTAATTCGATCTCACTGGTAAGGCGGCCTTTCAATCCACTTCATCTGATGGACACAAAGTGTTTGCAGGATCGGGTGCTGCAGTCAGGTCATCAATGGCGGCAAGCATCCGCACTAAATGTTCCGTTTCAGGGCGGCATCGTCCCCCGAGTGTTAGGCGCGCAAGGGGAGGGGCACGGCAAATGGCGGCGAAGGGCTGATAGTGCGGTACAGTCGCAAGGAGCAAGTTCGTGTGGTGAATGCGTGTGGTGAATAATACCCTCCTCGCTAGATACGGGTTAGCCGCAGGGGTAGAATAACAAGCTATGCTGGGCGTGCGCGACTGCAGTCACTAACGCACGTTTCCTTGATGCGGCCTGCTGCTCTACTGCAAGCTATGCTGGGCGGGCGCGATTGCGGTCACAAACGCACATTTCTTTGTAAAGGCATCAGGTGCAAAGCATTGTGCCCGCCCGCGTGGTCATGCGGCCTGCTGCTCTACCGCACGACGGGCCTATAGTAGTAGCGTTATGAGTACACCTGGCGATGAGGGTGAACAACTGGTGTAAATGCATGGCTTGCCATGCTGCTAAGGTACGGAGATCTCTACACCGGAGCGATAGGCCTACTCGGGGTACGCGATAACTAGACGGTGCATGCTGGGTGCAAGGGCAGCTTCATCTGCAATTGGTGGTTCGGGCGGGGTGGTGCCCTGCACTGCGGGGCACTATTTGATTTCATGATGCTCACGCCTCCTTGCACGTGCACTACACACTAAACCGGGCATGCAAAGGCAATATGCGGAACAATATTCGACGCACAAGATTATGTGCATATAACATAGTAAGGCGGTACCATTATTTAATGGATCAGTATTAATAAGCTACAATTGCAAAGGTCAGGAGGGACAGCTAATGCTAATGTCATAAGCTACAATTGCACAGGTCAGGATGGACAGATAATGTAACTGTCATTACATCAGGTTGAAATTACGCTGGGTAGTAGGCGCTCAAGGGGAGGGGCATGGTTAAGGGCGGCGAAGGGCCGGTTTGGCCCGACGAAGTCGCGTGTCGGGCGCAGAATAACGCTACATGGTTTTCACTAGCAGTAGGCCACTCACCCCCCTCCCAAGAGCGTCAAGTGGCAGCCATGTCAGGAACATTGTGTACTACCTTGTATTACAGGGACCCCCCCCCCCTAGTGAAATCATGAAGGTCAATGCTCCTAAACGTGCACTAGCAATCGACACGGTGCACGGTAGATAATGGGTTGGATGAGTTAGTGGAAGGCGCACTTCAAGTCAAGCCGATTACAGCCAATATGTGTGCTTCAGGGGAACGAATGTGATGACCTAAATTGTATATTCCTGCTGCATGTCATAACTGCGTGTTCCCCCAATTCCAGGCAACTAAAGATTGCGACATACCGCGACTGGAGTACAGTGCACCCCCCCCCCCACCCCCTCAAGCGGAAGGTAAGAGCCACAAGGGGGGTGGGCCACTAAGGGGTAGGGATTTTCATCCAAGGGGGCCGGTGTTCATGGTCCGGTCCTCCTGGTTTTGTGTGACGGTGGTCGCGGCCGGGACCGGTGCCTTCGGCCTGGTCCCACAGGCCCCCCCAGCTACCGAACAAAGGTTAGGGCTAATGAGAATGGTGTTTATATCAATATTTTTAGGGCCGGGACACCCGACAGGCATCGCATCGCTGCGTCGTATTCGAGGAACAGCGTGGCCCCCCCTCTTTGTTTTAACAGTTCAAACTCAAGTAAGTATTGGAAAGATGATGAGAGTGTTAATTTCGAAAAAAGGTCGAGGATACATATTTAGGAGAGGTCCAGTAGTCACGACGTTTTTCTTTGCAGGAAGCGGCACGATGTCAGAAATAAGATCAGCTGTTGCAGGAGCAGGGACGGCCGTTACAGAAGCGCAAGCGGCACACGCGGCGATCTTCCTGCAGTTAGTCGAGACGAACGGTGTGGCGTGGGCCACCAATTTACTGAAGGGCAACACAGCGAATTCATGTGTGAACAATGACATTATTGAAGTCGAAGACGAGGATACCAGTAGTACAGGACACGTTAGAGCGTCCAAAAGAGCTAAGGTGCCCACGAATAAAGACTTCCCGCCACCTCCTAAAAAGAAGGGCACTGTTAACACCGGCAGTGGAATATGCTACCAGAAGCGATCTGGGTAAGATGATGTCCACTCTGGAAATATTCATGAAAGAGATGAGGGAAAGTGTGATGCCTGGGCCCAGCGGGGGGGGGGTCGACCATCCAATGTGTGGGGAGCCGGTGCCGTTGACCATAATACATCGGGAGATACTGGGAGAGGGCAAGAGGGCTCCGGCATAGCCAGCATTTCACCCGCACCTCCGGGGACCGGTTCGGCATCTCCTGTTGACCCCCCGGGACCGCACATTACGGCAGCGACCCCGGCAGTGCCTGCGCACCCGGCACCGCAGCCACCAAACTCGATAGCTCCGCCCCTAGCTGCGCCAGCGCCCCCTTCCAACACAGCGACGCCTGCTTCTACGCCACCACCTCCTGCCCCAGCGTTGCCAGGCGAGGATGATGTGCAATTCGACGCCCCCTTACTATCAGGTCGCTCTTGCTTATCTTGGGAAGTCCCGCAGGCAGCAAAGGAATTAATATGGAGGCGAGAATTTTTAGATATCTTCTCTTTACTGATGCTGGGTCAGCAGGGGGCAGATGCACGCAAGGCAGGTGTGAAAGAAGACGAAAAGAAAGTGAGATTCCAGCCTTGGCCAGAAAAGAGTATTGATAATTGGTTGGAGGCCTTTGCTATACTGTCCTCGGTCATTATGGAGAAGTTTAGCGACCAAGGACCAGCGTTGGTACAGTATGGGAGGCTCATACATAACGAAGCAAAAAAGTGGGGAGGTGTAGGCTGGTTAGAATATGACAGGGAGTTCAGAAAAAAGATGTCCAGATCTCCTAACATGCGTTGGGATCATAAAGAGGTGCAGCTGTGGATGGACCATATGGGGTCCAGGGCGCTCCAAGGGGTGACTACTAACAGTAAGGTACAGGAAAGCCAAGCGTTGCCTATTGACAAAAACAGCTCTACAGCCCAGCAGGAACATAAGATTCCGCCCTTTCGAGGGGGCCACAGGGGGAGAGGTCAAAAGAGGGGAAGAGGGAAGCCTTTACCAGGGTCATCTCCAGGGTCATGTAGACTATTCAACGGTGGACATTGCCATTGGGGGAGTTCCTGCAGATTCACGCACACGTGTAGCAATTGCGGAGGGCAGCACCAGGTGGGAGCATGTAGGTCTAACAAAGGACAAAGACAAGGTAGCTATCACGGGGGTAGGGGTGGGTAACACAAGTAACTCACCCGCATCCCTAGCGCGCCCAAGCACCCCTCCCTGCCCATCCACCCCCCCCCCCGGCATTCTGCGGCTTAACAAACTACCCACTGCTTGCGCTTCCCTAGAATTGCTGCCAGATTCGCCAGAGTTAGGCGCGGCAAAAGGGCCCTCACCGATTAAACTGGAGCGAATGGTGCCATTGCTGAACAAATACCCCAACAAAATTGATGGGAGATTGCTCCTGGGGGGTTTTGCTGAAGGTTTCATTATTCCATACGTAGGAGCCCCTGCCGCCAGAGATGCAGACAATTTGAAGTCGGCTAGGGACAACCCTGAGGTAGTAAGAGCCAAAGTTAGCAAGGAACTCGAGCTGGGGAGGGTTGCTGGCCCTTTCCCGCTACCTCCACTAGACAACTTTGTGGTATCACCGCTGGGGATAGTACCAAAGAAAGAGCCTGGATCATTCAGGCTGATCCACCACCTGTCATACCCGGAGGGAGAGTCAATTAATCACAACCTAGAAGAAGGGGTATGCTCTGTCTCATATTGTTCATTCGATGTGGCCATGGACCTCGTGCGTAGAGCCGGAAAAGGGGCCTGGTTAGCAAAGGCGGATATTGAGTCTGCTTTCCGGCTATTGCCAGTGCACCCCAGCAGCCAGAACTTACTGGGCTTTAGGCTGGGCAATGAGTACTATTACGACAGATGTATGCCCATGAGTTGCTCCATTTCTTGCGCTTTCTTTGAAGCCTTCAGCACATTCTTACAATGGGTACTGCAAGGCGTGGAAGGTGTACGAGGCGTCACCCATTACCTGGATGACTTCCTGTTTGTAGGCGAAGCAGAGTCAGAGGAGTGTGCAGAGGCATTGGCGAAATTTCAAAGAATGACTAAGTATCTTGGAGTGCCTCTGGCTCCTGGTAAGGCTTTAGTCTTCTTAGGGATAGAAATTGACACGTTAACAGGTGAGGCCAGGCTCCCAGCAGATAAGGTCACAGAGCTAGCGGCTCAAATTAAACAGGTGCTAGGGCAGGACAAGGTATCATTAGACGATATCCAGAGCCTGCATGGGAGATTAAGCTTCGCTACAAAAGTGATACCAGCGGGCAGGGCTTTCGCGCACAGGTTGGCCAGGACAGCAGCGAAGATCAGGCGCAGGCATCACCAAGTGAGGTTGAGTTTTGGGGTCAAAGAAGACCTTAAGGTGTGGGGGGACTTCCTCGAACATTTCAACGGATCAGTGATATGGAGGGAACCCTGGACTAGCAGCCAGGAACTGACGTTGTTTACTGACGCGTCAGGAAGGGATGGCTTTGGGGCAATTCTGGACAAAGATTGGTGCGCGGCGGAGTGGCCCAATGCTTGGAGGAAGAAAAAGATTACCTCCAACATAACAGTTTTAGAACTATTCCCGATTGTGGTGGCTTTCCACCTCTGGCCAGCCTTACTGTCTGCGAAAAGAGTGGTTTTATGGTCAGATAATATGGCGGTAGTCCAAGCCATCAATACCCAGTCGGAGTCTTGTGCACTTGTGTTATGTTTATTAAGGGAACTGGTCAAAGTGTGTTTATACAACAATGTAGAATGCAAAGCTAAGCACATCCCGGGAGCCTTAAACACGGCTGCTGACGCACTTTCACGTTTCCATTGGCAGCGGTTTCGAGAGGCGTGGCCCAGGGCGAGGGAAGAGATGACGCCTTTCCCGGCTCGGCTATGGCACCTGCTGCGGTGGCGCAGCGCATCAGAGAACTAGGCGAGATGTCAGTAGCACCTAGAACGATGAGGAGATACCAAACTTGTGTGAGGACATTCTGCGAGGTCATGGGCCCTTGGGAGCGGGAGGACTCAAGGCAGGTTGAAAAAGTGCAGGCATTCATGGTCTGGGCGAGGGATGAAGGGAAGAGCCACTCTTGGATGGCGGGGCATTTGTCCGCCATTGGGCACCATGCTCGACTGTCAGGTCAGAAGGACCCCACGACAGAGTTCACAACAAGGGCGGCACTCAAAGGTTGGGCGAGAGTGATGCCCAGAATGGCAGATCAGAGGGCCCCCATTGATTATGACACCCTGAAGAGCATGATAGACGCCTTGCCGACAGTTACACACTCCGCTTATGAGGCAGCCCTCTTTGCAGTAACGTTTAGCTTAGCATTCTTCGGAGCCTTTAGGATTAGCGAACTAGTGGCACGGTCCAAAAAAGAGTCCAACTCCAGGGCCATCTCGTTCAGGGACATCCGCACAACGGCGGAGTCAGTCGAGATCTTCCTACACTCCTCCAAGACAGACCAGTCAGGCAAGGGTAGGAACATCACATTACAGCGCTTGGGGAATGACAGTTACTGCTTGGTGGCTCTGCTGGCCACTTTCCTGCCCCGCCGCCCCCAGTCAGACGGCCTGCTACTTATCCACTCTGATTGTTCCCCGGTCACCAAGTATCAGGTGGACCATGTGATGCAGGGGTGCTTATTCCTGGCGGGATACAAAATAGAGGGGGCCAAGTTTAGCACGCATTCCTTTAGGATAGGCACAGCCACCACGGCTTTCAGGGCAGGCCTCCCTGACGAAACAATTAAAAAAGTGGGTCGCTGGGATTCTAACTGCTACAGGAGGTACGTCAGACCTCTGAGCGTGATACTCCCGGTGAGCAGACAGGTGGTCAATGATGTGTAAATAATGTATATAAATAATAGTCATGACTAAGTAAACATGGTGGTTCACATTTCGGTAGCCACGTGGTGTGTGTTTGTCATTGCAGTGCCTTTTAAGTGTGTCAATAAAATACAATTTTACAACACACTGTGTTTTATTGCAGGGAAAGAGGTATGGGTGTTGGGGCACTCCTATGTCGCGAGACTGGCGAGATGGGTGAATGCCAACACATGGAAGCACGGGTTTAACAACACCAAGATATCATGGTTCGGCTTCCCGGGGTGCACTGGGTTGCACTGTTAGGGACGCTGCGTAGATTATTGAGGGAACACAAGCAGAAGCCAAGCATACTAGTGGTGCACCTGGGGGGGAACGACCTGGTGGCATTAGGCAAAAGGCGTTTGTTAGATACAATGAGGAAAGACTTGAGCATCCTGAGCGGCGAGTTAGGACAGTGCAACATTTACTGGTCAGAAATTTCCCTCAGACCAATTTGGCATGGTGCAATATCACGGGAGGCATTAGAAGTCACCCGCAGGCGCGTCAACGCGCAAATTTAGCGAACAGAGAGGCATAGGTTTTATCAGGCATGGCTTGCTGCATGCCAAGTCTATTGGTTGCTGGGAATCCGACGGGGTGCATTTGTCCAAAGTTGGGATGGCGATTTTCCTCTTAGACTTGGGGGAAGCGCTAGAAAGAGCCGGATGTAGATAAAGAAGAGAACTAAAGGCTAGGTAGTGGGGGCTCTGGGCGCAGCGGGTGCCACGCCCAGGGCTGTGGAAAAGTACAAGGCGACCCCCATGCAGGACAGGCGCAGGAACAGGACCTGAAGCCACAGTGCGAGAGGCACAATACTGAGTCATACATAAGCCAAGGGGCCCTTCTTGGGGACTTGGTTCAACGGCACCCCCTTAGTCCTTAGGGCGGTTGTAAGCCTGAGCAACCGGGGGTTTGCTAATAACGCCCCTCCTGGCTGGGCAAGGTGTGAGTTGACTCTCCCTGGTTCAGAGGTGGGGGGGCAGGTGGACGATAGGTCCATCGGTGGGAGGCTTGCCTCCCAGGTCGACACGTGGCCAGGGCCACTAGTGTCTGCTTCATTGGCTCTACTTCAGGCGCCCTGCAACAAGGGGTTGCGGGGTGGAGGGGTCACCTGTCAGTTAACCCGCTCTGTTATTTGTATCACAAATAAACCTGCAACTTTTTATTCCCAACATACTTGTCTGTGTATCATTTGGGTGGAGGGTTGTGGGACAAGGGTACCGATGCAACTACTATGCGGGAGGCCCGCGGTCCCTGCAGGGGACCCCATAGGAGGGCAAACCCCGTAGTAGTGCGCAGGAAACCGCAGGCCCGCCAGGGGGAGGGAGTGGGGGGCGGGGTCGGACATGGGTAGGCCACCCCCCTTTTTACCTGGACTGATATGGGGTGCACTTCCTCCCTGGCGCCCTCTTTGCTGCTGCCCCCTTCCACTGTCGGTCGCTCCAGGCTGTCCTCGCCAGCCTCAGACATAGGCCCCGAGCCCCCTCCTTCCCCCTCACTTCCCCCCACGACGCCGGACGCGAGGCCCGCAATTTCACTCCCCTCCCTACCGCTCACCCGCTGAAAGGGGGGAAGTGGGGAGGGGGGAATATTAATGATGTTTTTTGTTTTCCAGGTTGCAGGAGGAGTTACAAGGCGACCCCCATGCAGGACAGGCGCAGGAACAGGACCTGAAGCCACAGTGCGAGAGGCACAATACTGAGTCATACATAAGCCAAGGGGCCCTTCTTGGGGACTTGGTTCAACGGCACCCCCTTAGTCCTTAGGGCAGTTGTAAGCCTGAGCAACCGGGGGTTTGCTAATAACGCCCCTCCTGGCTGGGCAAGGTGTGAGTTGACTCTCCCTGGTTCAGAGGTGGGGGGGCAGGTGGACGATAGGTCCATCGGTGGGAGGCTTGCCTCCCAGGTCGACACGTGGCCAGGGCCACTAGTGTCTGCTTCATTGGCTCTACTTCAGGCGCCCTGCAACAAGGGGTTGCGGGGTGGAGGGGTCGCCTGTCAGTTAACCCGCTCTGTTATTTGTATCACAAATAAACCTGCAACTTTTTATTCCCAACATACTTGTCTGTGTATCATTTGGGTGGAGGGTTGTGGGACAAGGGTACCGATGCAACTACTATGGAGCCTGGATGCATGGGAATGCCTATGCTTCACTCTTGGAAGGCCTACTGCTACGAAATGTAATATGATGCAGTACAAGCGGCCGCACTGCGTTCTATTCCTTTACAAAGTCATTCAAGGAGATGAAAATTGGTTCTTGCTGGGTTAGTAAATACCACTTGTGTGACGCAAAGACAACACAAGTATTTAGTAAGTCTGGCCCTGTGTGTTTTAGGAAATCACTTTAAAATAGACAATTGAGGGCTGTCCAGTAGTGGCTGGCATTGGGGACGAGTGTAGGGGCGAGGGGGGAGGGGGCATTGGATTTGCGGGGGAGGGAAGGGGCAAAATAAAAAAAAATTGAAATAATTTTTAAAAAATGTAACTGCATTCACCAGCGTCATGCTCGTCTGCTCCTCTTCTCCATGTGGCACAGGCTCCCAGAATGCCCTGCGGCCAATCCTGAAGCTTCTCTCATGCATGAGAGCAGCTTCAGGATTTGGCCTGAGTGCCCTTGATATGCGCTCCAGGACAGACTGTGAGTCTGTGCCTGCTCTCTCCATCCAGCTGTGTTGCTGGGTTGAAGAGAGCTTTCACTGCTCATGATATTTTGGCTGGCCTTAGGCGGGCGGCCAAACTGTCCTGGCCAGTGAAGGGAGTGCACATGCCTCTCGCCTCATTGCCTATCACTCCCAGGTCCTGCCACCAAGACTCCGATGGAAAAAGGAAAAATAAAATGAGTGTTTAATATAGTTTCATTTTCCTTTTCTGACAGTTTTGGGGGTGGGGGGCGACACTCCTCTGCCATAGTGATGGAGTCGACAGTGAGGCTTTCACTTGGTTTCTTGAATGAAAAGTAATAGTGAAAGTGAAGTAATAGTGAAAGTCTTCATAGAATCTTCTCTCTTTCAGGTTCTCATATCTTTTAATTATGTTTCTCTTTTTTTCAGGGACTAGTCCTAAGGAACCATCACCGAAACATCTCTGTGCCATAAAAATCCTCGCTGTTGTCCTTGTTTGCTTAATGGTGCTAATTCTCGCAATTGCTCTTGGGGGTGAGTAATCTTCATTAACTTAGCTGCATTCCAAACTACTAGATACAGCATAGGAAGACAGCCTAATTAGTGACATTTCGACTGATTAGGCAAAGTGTAATTGGGAGTGGGTGACATTCAGCTTACACATATGCAGCTCTGCTTTCACTTATCAAAATTCAAGGTTGGTTTATCTCTCCTCCAGTGACAGCCAGAAAATATCAAACCTCCTGTTTCTTAGAGTAAATGAACACTTTATAACCTTATACGCCTACGGGTTTAGTTGCGCTCTACAAATTTCAATTAATAATAATAATAATAATAATAATAGCTCGTGCTCTGGGCTATACTGGTTTTTAAAGGCCCTGAACCTGAGTTATAGTCCTGAGTAGCAGTCAAGTGCCTATAACGAGGGCGAGGCCCTTTACCAACCACTGCACCCGAAGCAGAAGGACTGTAATGCTATTCGAACATTCCACCAAATGGGATCAGAATGTTCTAAACTAAAAAGGAAGGAAACTAAAGCCAAACATTTAAATGTTGGAAAAGAAGGTAAGTAAGTGCATTTTTTATGTTTGATGAATTCATATCTTACATCAAATGCACATAAATTGTGACTGCAATTTCCTCGTATCAACTTTCGATAAAACAATAGGCTTACAGCAGCCATTATTAACCCTGATCCAATTCATTGTCTTCACAGACGAAGATCAAAGAGAAAGAGTACCAGAGGGTGGGGCCTGGAATTGCACAGTCCTAACCTCATAAAGTGTTTACTTAAACAACAGGTATTCAGACGGTATTAGTGGCCTTGGGCTTCTGATTGTGTGGTGAGATGTGACTAGTTAAGATAGATGTTTTGGGAGCTCTGCTGTTAAAGGCCATTGACAGGATCATGCAGATCTTTAAAATCCATTACTTACTTTGATTGGATTTAAAATTCTGGAGCGGTCCCGGGCACAGCTCGAAAGGACCTTTTCCAAACTATTTACATCAGACCACCCAATCTGAGGCTAATGACCTTATATAGCCCAGTCAAGCATCCTGGGTCCACCTTATTATTATTATTATAGAGGCTTTTGTAGCGCGCTCTGTTACTAAATAGTATAGTATCCTGGCGCGGCTATCTTGTTTCATATTGGAAAAGCTCAGCTTTTCGACACAAGTTCCAGAATTGTTCTCTTTTCTCTTGCACAAAACCTTGCTGCTACCCAGAGGTTTGCGCTATATAAACACCAATACAATATTTTGGAAAGAAATTTCCAAATAACTAATCTAGCTTCTGGTGTTTGTGTGTAATTTGTGTAGGGCTGGGACACATTTACAGAACTAATGTTCAGTTCTTAGGTTTTCTTAAAAATGTTGTTAAAATATAATCGGAAAAGGTGCTCGTTTGCCCTGTATATCTGTGCTTCTCCTTAAGGTTTTAATTTAAATTCACCCATTTATCCTTCCTTGTAACCAGGAGCGGCCCGTTCAGGTAATGGCAGTGGGTGTTATAGTGGGTGGGTGGGAGGGGGGCGAATTAAATAAGAAATAAATCAAACCACAATAAAGAAAACCATTTACCTTGCGCTCGTCGCATTGCCGATAACTAAACTAAAAAAAAACGGTGTCATTGTAACACCTTTATTTTAAATTACTGCGGAGTGCTAGTGTGTAACACGTGTTATGCGAAGTGCTGTATAATTTTGGAGCAAATAAACACACATTAGACTATGTTTGTTTTCAGAGCAGGAGTGTTAGATTTAGGCTTAATTCTATTGCAGGGAATATTAGTTGGTACGATTTCTGCATTCCCTTTTTGCACACCATTTTAATTTTTAATATGTGCATAAGATCATTTTACACCTAAGAATTAATGTTTTAAGCGGTAAACGTTTCTCTATGATTTCGGGTTGTAAGTATCCTATTCCTTCTCTGGGAGAATCTTATTTCTTTAGTGTGTTCTGACCCTTGACGATTCTCTTGGGCTCCCTCTGTCGCAATGATATATTATTTATAAAGTTTTGTATTTGTGGCCAGAGTACCGCATCGGTTAAGAGGGAAACAAACCATCTTAATAGGGAAAGCATATGTTGATCTGGGGGCGCAAGGTAAACCGATATCACTCAGATGAAAGACTTTCGCAATACAGTTCTGTGTGGCAGGACCCAGGTATGCCTCTCTGAGCTCCTGTCTTTTTATTGAGTCCACAGATATATTAATTGCAGACTTTGCAAAATTGTTACAGTATACCAGTATCCAGATATAAAATATTGAGCAGGTGTCTATTACATACGTGCTATGAAACAAGATAAAAGTAAAACATTTGGGCCCAAGAACCAAAGCCCTAATCAACACACAACACTGTGCCGTACACTGCAAATCAATATCCCGGTTATGTTTCTCCAGCCCTTCCATCCACATCATATCCAAATATACATACAAACTGCCCCGCACTGCAACACTGTACATTTTTCATTTCGGCAGGGTGTGGCGGAGGTGGTAGGCCTCTAAAGTCCGCCCAACATTTCCATATATTAAAGTGCTTCAGAGGGTACCCCGCGCTTTAAAAATGGGTTGTTCGTGCCCCATACAACAATCAAGACCCGCCCTCCAGACGCTCACTTTGGGTGGGAATGGATCCTTCCATGCCTTCGCAATATCCCTCTTCACCAAGGTGCGAACCAAGAACAGTGAATGTCTTTTATAGATGTTGTTCTTAATTTCATCCTTAATATGAAGGAGAACAAGCCTTGGCAAATGCGGCATAACCTAACCGAGCACTTCAGATAGACAACGAAGAACCCCCCTCCAAAACCGACCCAGTAAATCACAATAGGTGCGGTGTAAGCCTCAGACAGGAGGCAATCGCTGCATATCTCGGGGACTCCAGGGCTTCCCGCCAGTCGTCACTGTCCAGGGCGCCCAAGTCCGTCTGCTATTTCTTGCGAAGGGGATCCAATGTCAGGGAAAGATTTGTTGCTAGCGTTTGGTAAATCTTCGCGGTTTTATGTTCTCCAACTCCCCCAGGAACACTTTAGCCTCAATAGGGTTGAATTCAGGAAGTGAATCTAAGTGGACAATATATGGGGATAAGGCATGTCTCAGCTGTAAATATTTGTAAAATTGAGTGTGTGGCATGTCGTATTCCTGTCGAAGGGCTTGACACGATTTCAATATGATACCATGCATAACATCTCCCAAGGTAGAAACACCTATGGCGTTCCACTTCATAAATCCTACCAGCACGGTTACCTGCCAGAGAGGGGTCTCTCTCATCAATCGTCGCAACTACCCCACCCTACGCAGCGAGTCGGTCCACACACCAAAGAAAACTCGAGTGGCCGGCAGCAGCCTGCGTTGCTCCCTCTGCGTATATAGCAACCGTGCAGTAGCATGTCCCCATCAACCATTTCTCTACCCGATATTCTGGATCATAGCTAATACCGTACCACCAGTTGTTTAAGACTAAAAGGTGGGAGGCTGCATGATATGATTGGATATCAGGGGTCGCAATACCCTCACAATAGGTCAACTGAATGCACATCTTAAGGAATACCCTAGCTGCTTGATCGTACCACAAAAGCGACTGAGTTGGGAATTCAGCTGACGAAATCAGGAGGGCGCTATCTGAAAGGGGTTGTTGGAACTGGCCCTTCCTGCAGGGTCATCCTCAAACTTTTTGCTTCTTCCTTCCTTATTTTTCCTGACCCGTGGCTGTTGGCAATAGGACTCTGCACACTTTACCACTGCTGATCAGTGCTAAAGCTCTCTGTGTAAATTGTTATTGTAATTGGTTATCCATGATTGGCATATTTGTATTACCAAGAAGTCCCTAGTAAAGTGCACCGAGTGTGCCAGGGCTGGTGAGGACAAATGCTACTAGTGGGCCTGCAGCACTGATTGTGCCACCCACATGAGTAGCCCTAAAATGGTGTCTCAGGCCAGCCACCGCAGTGCCTGTGTGCAGTCGGTGAACTGCCATGTCCTCCTGGTCAGTGTCCCCACTGACCAGGCCTAACCCTTCCCTTCTTGTGCACATTGGTCACCCCTATGGAAGGCCCAAGGTACCCCCCTGGGCAGGGTGCAGTGTATGTGAAAGGTAGAGCATGTACTGGTGCAGGTGACATGCTCTGGTAGTGAATTACAGCCATTTTCGTTTTTCACTGCTGCAAGGCTATCTTGCTCCATAGATTAACATGGGGGATGCTGGCTACAGTGGCTACCAGCATTTCTTCTCATAGGAACAAGATAGGACATAAGAGTCTAGTATCTCTGAACTCAGAATTTATTAACGCATCTTTTAGGAAAGGTTGTTTTTAAATCCTGTGTTTGAGAACAGCACTTTTAGAAAGTTGCTGTTCTCTTGTCTGACCCTTCTGTGTGCCTTGGCCTGTTTGTGTATTGACTGTCTGGTTTGAGAGTGACAGGGGCTGGGGATTCCCCAGGAGGCTGGCTGAGTCAGCCCTAGGCTGAATGACTACATTTGCAACTTGAGTGGTGGTAGGAGTTAGCACCTGGGCCTGAATAGGACTTTGCTTGCCCCCCACAGTGCTGGCCCCACCCCCTGTGGTGCGTCTGATGTCTCTGCCCTGCACTGTGAAAGGAGAGAAGGAATCATGTCCACAAAGCGCTCCAGGGCTGTGCTTTCCCTCCACAATGCTGGCTCCACCTCCTGCTGGGCGGCTGACGACCCTGCCCCTCACTCGGAAAGGAAAGGAGAAGCCAAGTAAACAAAGTGCTCAAGCAACACCCAGAACTGGTTCAGACCGGGCTCAGGGCCCACTTGCACAAAGAGAACAAAGGGCCCGATTCACAGAATTAACTTAAGACTCAATCCTAAACTTACTACTATTTTGGTTTTCACAGAATGCACTTACTACTTTTGGTATTCACAGAATGAACTTGCCACTTTTGGTATTCACAGAAGTTAGGATTTTGTCTTAAGTTTGTCTTAAGTCTGTCTTAAGTTTGTCTTAAGTTAGTTTTAAGACAAACTGAAGACAAAATCCAAACTTCTGTGAATACCATAAGTAGTAAATTCAATCTGTGAATGCCAAAAGTAGTAAGTGCATTCTGTGAATACCAAAATAGTAGTAAGTTTAGGATTGAGTCTTAAGTTCATTCTGTGAATCGGGCCCAAAGACTTTTAGGGGTATAAGTACAGGACCCCTGACAACAGAAAATTAGATCATCCTGGAATCAAGAAGGAACCTCTGCCAAGGAGAAAGCTGAAACTGAAGAAGGAAGACTGTCATGCTGTTGCTCTGCTGGACTGACCTATTGCTTTGCTGGCAAGGAGAGGGGAATGACTTTGCTGTGGTGCTGTGTCCCCTGTCTTGAAGGAATCTCCAAGGGCCTGAGAAGAGCTGGCTCCCTGTTCTGAAGTCCCAGGAACAAAAGGACTTCACCCCCAACTTCCCTGAACTCTGCTGAGAGAGTTCTGTCCTTCCTAGAGTGCTTGATCCAGTTGTGGGGCCTCTGGAAGTTGTACCTGTGCTGGGAAGCTTGAAACTAAGCTTGAGAGACTTTTGCAATTGAAAAGTTATTGCATCGCTCGCTGCGGAGCGCATCCCCGACTGTGCGAGGAAATTCCCGCCGCTACGAAGGCCGTGATCGTCGCAGCGCCTGTTGCCGCTGACAGAGCCGTCGTATCCTTCGTTTGCGGGACGCACCAGACCGGTGCGGGAAAGTCTAACATCACTGCGAGTGTCGTCGCAGAGCCTGTCGTCGCTGGGTGAGATCGGCGTACGGCTTGCTTGCGGACCGCATCACGTCGCTGCGAGTGTCGTCGCAGAAAACATCGCGTCGAGGAGCTGCGAGAGAGAAGATCACCGCTGGTCCGCGCATCATCGCCCCGGAGATCGTCGCAACTCCAAAGATCGTCGCATCGTGCCTTTTGCGAGAACAAACTTCCTACGGAACCTCCGCACCGGAATCCATACAAGCGGCCTTCCTCCCCATACAGACCGGATTTGTCGCAACACGCCCGCTGCTGCAGCGGGGCTGTCTCAAACGCCTCCCCAGGGTCTCAGGAGCAACGCATCGCTTGTTTTCCACCGCTACCAGCTTCTGCTTTTGGAACTTTGTCGCAACTAAAAGGTACTGTGAGTAAACGTGACGCAACAGTGAATGTTTCACGCATCTGTGGATTATTTTATCGCAACCTGAAGAATTTTATCGCAAACCTTAAGAACTCTTTTGAAACCATATTCTTGAACTGTGTATGTTGGATTTTTGTTTTTTTGGTCTTGTGTAGTTTAGATTAAATACCTTTATTTTTATAAACTGTTGTGGAGTCAGTTTGTGGTGCTTTCACCGTGTTACTTTGAGTGTTGGTACAAATACTTTACACATTGGGCCCAATTCACAGAATGAACTTAAGACTCAATCCTACACTTACTACTATTTTGGTATTCACAGAATGCACTTACTACTTTTGGCATTCACAGAATGAACTTACTACTTTTGGTATTCACAGAAGTTAGGATTTTGTCTTAAGTTTGTCTTAAGACAAACTTAAGACAGACTTAAGACAGACTTAAGACAAAATCCTAACTTAAGTCTGTCTTAAGTCTGTCTTATGTTTGTCTTAAGACAAACTTAAGACAAAATCCTAACTTCCGTGAATACCAAAAGTAGTAAGTTCATTCTGTGAATGCCAAAAGTAGTAAGTGCATTCTGTGAATACCAAAATAGTAGTAAGTTTAGGATTGAGTCTTAAGTTCATTCTGTGAATCGGGCCTATTGCCTCTGGGTAGCCTAGACTGCTCGTGAAAAGCTACCTAGAGGGTGAGCAGAGGTTATCTCAGAGGGTTTCCTCCTTGCCCTGACTAGAAGCAAGGGTCCCTATTTGGACAGTGGTACCTACCTCTGCCAACTAGAGACCCCCAGTTATAACAGGGGTGATACGTGACCACAACTCCATCTCAGCCTGAGTACACGTCCAAATGGGGGCATTGTTCTTTTCCCATGAAATTAATTGGGTGTCTGAAATGTACACCCCAAGGTGCTTCAAGCCTGTTGTAGCCAATGTCACCTCTGTCATCCAGGTGCCCGTATCCGGGCCCCCACGTACTGGCCACAGTATAGATTTCTTAGCATTTATATATAAGCCAGGATGCTGGCTGAATATCTGAGTATACGCTGTCCCGAACAATGCGGATCTGTAAGAAAAAATAAAACATCGTCGGCATAGAGAACAATACGATCTGAGAATCTCCCAGGCCACTCAAAGCCCTAACCTAGGCATCGATACGAACCCAGGCGGCCAACGGCTCCATAGCTAAGACAAATAAATACGGGGAAAGGGGGCACCCTTGACGGGTTCCGCGTCCTATGGAGAAAGGAGCAGAGACTGCACCCGGTATGCGGCCAGAGGTTGAGAGGTCAGTATATAGGAGTTTAATATATGACAGGAGTCGTGGCCAAAATATAAATGTTGCAAGCGAGCAAACAGGTACGTCCATCCCAACGAGTTGAATGCCCTGTCGATATCAGCTAAGAGCAGCGCCGCCGGGCCCTCAAGATAATCAATGGCCGCAATTGCATTATGCACCCGTCTGATGTTGTGGCGGGTAGCTCTCTGAGGCATAAAGCCAGCCTGGTCCCGGTGAACCAGTTCTGGCATGTGGGGGAGTATACTGTTGCCCAATGCTTTGGCCAATAGTCTAGCCTCAATATATAACAATGAAATAGGGCGGTACGAGGAGTATTGGTTTGGGGGCCGACTTGCCAGAGGAAGCTTCCTGTCGTCAAGGGCCGTGTGCAGTGCTCCCAAATAGTGAGGGAGGAATTGAGTCTGAAACGATTAAAAAAATTCACAGGGAAGCCGTTTGGGCATGGTGCCTTCCCGGACCGTAGGTCAACCAGTGCCGAACTCAACTCGTCTACTGTCAGCGGGACATCCAGGTCCCCCCGCACAGCGTCCGGGATAGCCCTGGGAGGTAGGTCATTGAGGTATTGCTGGATCAAGGGTTCCGGGTGCATAGAGCTCTGCATAATATGTTGCAAAACTAGCAGCAATTTGTGTAAGGTCAGAAAGGGTTAGATCCTCCCCATCTAGGATCACCGGTACTCCCACTGGGCGGAGAGCGCGCTGGCACAAGCGGTGCAGGAGAGAGCTAGATTTGTCCCCCCATTGATATATTCTACTGCGGATGCCAAACCTGTCTGGCCTCATCGCACATTGTGTCCGCATAGGTTTGTTGAAGCAGAAGCAGCTGATGGCGGGTGGGTCCACCGTGATCGCATCTACATATCCGGTCTAATTGTAAGATCTGGAGTAGGGCCTCACTACGTTTCTTCCGCTGAGTGGCACAGTAGGCAATGTCCACCCCTGATGGTGGGATTCATAGCCTCCCAGAGCATAGCCGGAGAATCCACAGTACCTGAGTTTTCAGTAAAATATGTTGTGAGAGCCTGATGTAGGTGAGATGTGTATTGTGGGTCCAGAAGTTGTCACGGAGACAGGCGCCATTGAAAAGGAAGCGCAGTGTTAAGGACACAGTGGAGAGTGGTCCGACAGACCTCGGGGCAGGATATCAGTCACAGCAATTCGGGAATAATAGGAGTGTGGTTTAAATATGTAGTCTATCCTGGAGAAAAAGTCATGAACGGCCGAATAATATGTGTAGCCCTGTGTGCCTGGATGCAGGTGCCTCCATGTGTCCAACCACCCCATGTCCCCCACTAGTGTATGAAGACATGTTTCCCTAAGTATCTCAGGTGCAATACGCAACCTCCACCTGTCCTGTGCCACATATGCCACATCATTCCAATCTCCCCCTATAATGGAGAGGCCTAAAGGCACCTCTACCAGTAAGGCTGTCAGTCACGCCACAAACGAGTCTGAGAACAGGGGTGCATATACGCTGCCCAGGAGAATGGCCTCGCCATGTAGAGTAACCAGTATGGAAATGTATCTATCCTGGGTGTCAGTTCACGTTTTAGAATGACTATAGGGAACTCTGCGGTGAAAGAGAATGGCCACCACACAGGATCCCTGAGTGAACCCCGCATGCTAGACCTGCACATAGCCAAAGCGAGCGAGGCACAATGTCTTAGTGCCCATAAGATGGGTCTCCTGTAGTAGAAGAACATCGGCGGAGGCACGTTTAGCCTGTGGTAAGACCGGCTAAACTCGACCTCGGGCCTTGGCAACCCCCGGGCCAGGCTCTCTCTCTCTCTTTCTTTCTCTCTCTCTCTCTCTCTCTCTCTCTCTCTCTCTCTCTCTCTCTCTCTCTCTCTCTCCTATCTCTCTCTCTCTCTCACACACACACACACTCACCCCCCTTCAGGCATACAAGCAGATGTACACACACAGTTGCAGCATACAGACATACTCATGCACTCCGCAGTACACAGTTAAACATACACTCAGGCTTTGAAACACAAACACTTTCCCGGGGCAGTACCTCTGCAGCAGCTAGAGGCAGACCCACAAGCTTCCATCCAATCAGAAACAAACATTGATCCTAAGGGGTATTCTGGCATTGGAAACCAGGGACTCAAACCTTCTTCTTTTTATTAAAAATACATGTTATTTGCATTTTTTGACATTACAAGAGATATCTTGTATAGTTACAACCAATAGCATATGTGTAAAACAGAAACATGTGAGAAGAAAAGAGAAAAAAGGGCAACAGAGAGAAGGCAAACTGTACAAAGATGGTCAAGTACACACTCCATTATGCGCTGGACTAGAGTTCTGGGTCACGCAACCACCCAAAGTAGAAGGATCATTTTGACATTTTACAATACACTCCAGTATAACGATTAGCTATTGATGCTGTCTTGATCTCCAGCAGCACAACAAGAAGTTTTGCAGAGTGATGTCTAGATAGCAGGGTGATCTCCTCCGTGTGGAGGGAAGTGACTATGTGTATTACCTGGTTATAGTGGCACAGTGAGAAGGGTTGTCAGTGTTTATGGAGCATTAGTATCCTTGGACCTCAAATAAGCCAGTAAGGGTTTGCAGATATCTTTTGGACGTGACCGTGGTGGCATCGATTCCCAGAAATTAGACAGTTGGTCAGAACAGTAAGCAGCATCCCGCAACCAGTCCTCCACTCCCGGTGCTCAAACCATCTTATTAAGTAATGCACAATAAAGGAAGGCCCAAGCTAAATTAGTGAGATGTTGTAAACAACCACATTTTTAGGAGTTTTAGCACTATGAGCAGGCTTGATTCATGTCAGAGGTGAAGAGGCAAAACTCAACCACAGACCATCTTTAGATGTACCTTAGGAATGACCGGCAGAGGTTTACTTTTAGATCTCAGTGTCCTGCTAGTACAGTACTTGCAAAAACAGTGGTTCAACAAGGATTAATTAGGAGTATGGAGTGAGGTGTGTAGAAAGGGAAGGGAAGGGAATGGATTGGCATTGGCACAGTATGAATGCAGCATGCAATGACCCACTACCTCCTGGCACTCTAAAGGGTTTTTAACTTATGTTAAGTGAGCTTTGAGCAAGGAAGAGGGTAACAGCTTCCTCTTTAAATTCTTCTTAAAACATCCTCTCTCCATCAAAATGGTTTAGTCTATAATTAAGACCCAGTCTTTTATCACCTTTAAAAAACATGGGGGCATATTAGCTTTGCATGTCAGCGATATTTAGCACTAATGCCATGCAAAGTGGTCATACCCACACTGGTAGCGACTGAAAGCAGTCGATAACACAGCTATCGCCTATTAATAATACCCGCGACACAATAAAAAAAGCATGCTAACCGCGATTAGCGCCATGATTTTACACCTGGTAAAAACCTGACATAGCCATAATAGTCAATGGAAGGTGGGTTCTATGGCTAAGTCCCCACCTGCCTATTTGCGAGATTTTCCTTATGAATAGGATTAACATCACTGGAAATCTCACGTTAAAGATGGGATTCACCGCTATCGCTGGATTCTTTATCGCCGGGGAGATAAACGTTGGTAATACTGCGTTATCTCCACGATATAGTCCAGCGATAGGAGGCAATAAAAAAAAATCACGCTAGGCGCGGTTTGCGATAATTATCGCAAGTTGTTGCTAACATGCCCCATAGTCTACTACTGTTGAGGATCTGGAACCTACCAGAACATTTTAGATTTTAAACAGTCACATGGGAATCATTTTTGTCTGGTACCAGCAGTGGCTCTTTCTGTCATCCCGTTTAGGTCAAAGGTACATTAGGCTGGATTCACAAAGATTTTGCTATGACTTACTCTTGTAGTACTGCTAAATTCTAAGAGTCAGCCAGGAGTTATGCAGGAGTTCCCCTGGCTTACTCCTGACATGTATGATTAAGCTAGGCGTACTGCAAAATTAAACATCACACATACGCCAATCTTTGTGAATCCAGTCCTTTATGTTAAGATCAATATACATCAACCTAATGTGTTAGAGAATGAATGACGTTATTGTGCATTGTTATTAAGAGATGTGCTTCTTTCACTACACTGCAGAAACACAAGTTTATCCTATACAGCAGGCAAAGCTGCCAACTCAGAAGATTTCCTTTAAGCTCTTTCCTTATCAGTATTACCTTAAGGGCATTGTGCAACTGTAGTGTGTAATGTAGGATACTTTCTTCAAAATGGTGAAAAGATCCAGGAGCATTGAGGGCACCCCAATAAAAGACTATATGGTACTTCCGCTCTGCCTGACCCAAAAGCAGGGCCTATGAGTCCTCTTCAACAGCACCTCTCTGTCACTGACTGTAATCCACATCAAGATCATTGCATTTTCTCAGCTTATGTTATTTGCCCTCCCTAACTACACATCCATACTCTTTGTTTTTTTGTGACAATACATGCACCCTCATTGTCCCTGCCTGCCCTCTCACAAGCTCTTTATCCTCTCTGATGCTCTTATCTTTCTTCACCCCATGCTCCCTGTCCTCAAAAAAATATTAAAGGACCCCACTATCTTACCTCAGGCTCCTTTCAGGCGCATTCATCTTCCTCTCCTACATTAGGCTCAATTTCTTCTTTGGCATACCAACCACATGCTTTCCTTAGCTCTTCCTCACACCAGCACAGAATGCTTGCCAATTTGTCTACTCTGAGGTGATTGTCCACTTTAACACCCTGCACCAATCTCAGAATCCTATCATTCCCATAGTCACCCACCTACTCAGAAGAGGAAGCCTCAATGTTTAATCTCATTGACTAACCTGCCACATTTTTGTATAAGACCCTCCAGTCCATGTTCATTGTCCACTCTTGCCATCCGTATAAAATGGTCTTCTGCATCTTCATGATCACAGTTACCTCTTATTTATTCCTCATTTTCACTCTCTCTACCAAAGACTTGATCCTTTTGCTCCCTTGAACTAAGTCTCAATACTCCCAAAAACCATCTGCTCCAGGTCCTTACTTTTCTTCACACTAATTTCAGCATGTTTTTCCACCTGTCACAATTAATTTTCCATTCTCATCTTGCGTCACAGGTCAGTGTCTCTTTGTTAGAAATAGTTGGCAGAAGCTGGTACCTTTTTCCAAGTAGGGACCCTTGCTTCTTGTCAGGGTAAGGGGGATACACACTTCAGATGTCCCCTGCTCGCCCCCTTGGTAGCTTGGCACGAGCAGACAGGCTAATCCCAAAGACAATGTGTAAAGTATTTGTACTCAACACACACAGTAATACGGTGATACCTCCACAAATGGACACCGCGCCAGTTTAGAAAAATAAAGTATCTTTATCTAAAGTCAACAAGACCAAAACAACAAAAATCCAATATATATGTAGTAAAATAGCACTTCAAAATTGTAATTTCAAGAATAAAGCTTGTAGGAAACAGATAGCTCCACCTGGGGCTATTGCGACGTCGTGATAGCAATAAATCCAAGTACAGAACCGACCGCGAGGTGTGCAGCATCGGGCACAGAGTCACATGGACCCCCAAACAAACAGTACCTTTGGATAACAAAGTCTATGACAATGCATGGCATCGTGGAGGTGAGGCGTCGGTGCCAAGGTTGAGGCTGGGTCCCTAGCTGCCTAGGGGGAGGCCCGGCATCGTGTCCGCGAGATGGCGATGTGTTGAATCCAATACAGGGAAAGTCGGTTGTGTCGGCGGTAAAGCGTTAGTTCCTGTGCGAAATTGGCAAATTCGTGGAGTTACCCTCGGCGGATATCGGCACCAAGATAACAGGATGAAGGTGCTGCCGATGACAGAGTCGGGGCAAGAACTGGTGTTGGGAAATGCCAATAACTGCAGCTGTCAAAGGGCATCGGAGCTGCGGTGCAGGCCGGGCGGTGCGTCGTGCACTTCAGGACCGCTTCCCCTGGCCTCGGTCCAGGTCATGGCGTCACTGCGGCATTGCTGACAGCGTCGAAGACAGATTTTCTTGCTACTTTCAACTTGCTTCCATCTCCCAAGAGCAGGAACAACCTCCAGAGGCCCAACGCTGGAGTAGGTCGCTCCTGGCAGATCTGAACTCTCAGTAATAAAGTTCAGGGGAGCTGGGGTGAAGTCTTTGTGTCCCTGAGACTTCAGAATAGGGGGCCTGCACACCTAGACCCTTGGAGATTCTTCTTCAAGCAGGTTCATAGCAAAGTTCCAGTCTTTGTCCTTTCCTTGCCAGAAGCAGCATCTGCAGGCCAACCCCACACAGCACACAGCACACAACAAAGGGGCCAACCCATCAAAGCTCTCCAGCTCTTCTCCTTGGCAAAGGTTCTTCTTGAGGCCAGAAGTGATCTAAAGTTCTGGGATTTAAGATTCACTACTTACACCCCATTTTGCCTTTGTTCTTCATTGTGCAAGGGTCTCTGAGTCCAGTCAAAACCAGTTCTGTCCTCCCTGGAGCAGTATGATCACAGGGGGTGGAGACAGCATTGTTGAAGGGAGAAAGTCCCCATTTCAGGTGCAAGGAAAACTCCACCCATTACTCTAAATGCAGCCAAGCCCCATTCAGCTCAGCTCTGAGTCATCCAGATTGGTCCTGGTACACCTTGACCACCCCCCAGTGGCTGTCTACAGTGAATGCACATCCCTAGCTTTTTTCACTCCAAAACCAGACAGGCAATCCACAAACAGGCAGAGGCACACAGAATGATTAAACAAGAAAATGCTAAGTGGCATTTTCAAATACACAATTTAAAAACCATTTCTACTAAAAGATGTTTTATTAAATGTTGAGTTCAGAGACACTAAACTTTATTTCTCCATCTTGTCTCAATGGGAAGTTATACTATACTATAAGATGGTAAAAAGTATCTCCTATGTTATCCTATGGGGCAGATAGCCCTTCAATAGTGAAAAACGAAATACACTGCATTTCACTATCAGGACATGTCACACACATCAGTACATGTCCTACCTTTTACATACACTAATCCCTGCCCATGGGGGTACCTTGGGCCTACCAAAGGGGTCCATACATGTAAAAAAAATGGAAGGTAGGGCCTGGCAAGTGGGTTTACTTAGCAGGACGACATGGCTGTTTAAAACTGCGCACAGACACTGCAGTGGCAAGTTTGAGATACCTTTTCAGGGCTACTTATGTGGGTGGCACAATCAGTGCTGCAGGCCCACTAGTAACATTTGATTTACAGACCCTGACATACTCAGTGCACTTTACCAGGGACCTACCAGTAAATTAAATATGCCAATCAGACAGAACCAATTGTAATAACAATTTATATAGGGAGCACTTGCACTTTGACATTGATCAGCAGTGGCAATGTGCCCAAAGCATATAAGCCAGGAAAAGTGAAATCCAGTCCAGCACCATAAATACGGGGGTAGAGGCGAAAAGTCACCAAGATGTCAAGTCTAACACTCTTGGTCTACCATGGCAGATCTCAGGAACTATATCTATCCTTACACTCACTTTCATCACAATTTTCACCCTGATGGCGCTAGGAAGTAGCACACGGTTACTCTGTTTGTCTTTTGTTATACTCATCACAAAGTAGTGTAAACTGAAGATAATGATATGTGTCATCCACCCTTTGTTGAGCTCATATGATGTCCCTATCTTACAGCGTGAGACGCAGTAACATAACTAGCAAAACCAGAGTTGAAAATATTGGAGCTTCATTCAAGTGCAGAGAGAGGTTCCACTGCATTACAAGCCCACTGGCTCCAACAACTTAATACAGTACTCCCAGTGGTGTTTCTCTGCCCACCATCTTACTCATTGTCCTTGGGACAGAGCTGCCTTCTTTCTCCTTCTTAAACCTATGCTTGCGGCATTGATGGCTGAATTTTAAGTGGTCCCAGCTCAGAATATCAAGTTTAAAATATCATGCCTCAAAAGCATAATGAAAGTAGAAAAATGCATATGAAAGTATGGATTTTCTGTTCTTAACTCTACATCTGAGAACCTTGATGACATAGAATAGTTTTGCAGCACATATGGTTTTGAGCTTCATAGTCTAACAAACAACCAGACATACAGCAAGAATCAGTAAACACTGTGTGTGCTGTCTGTGTCAAACCCCCCCTCTCCAAAGCTGACTTGCACGTTTTGTCCTTGCAGCGCCTGCATGACATGCCAATTAGTACACACCAGAAGCCCACAAACTAGCCCAGTTTGGCATCTCAGTTTTTAAGCTCATTAAAAGCAAGGCGCAATTACTGTCCCATTTAAAGGCCTGCCTTATTTCACTGTACAATTTATTAACTGCCTAATAACATTTAGCTAGTGAAATTCACTGTCTCATTGCTTTCACTGGGAGTTATCTCTTCCTTGCGTTACTGGGGTCACATTAATTAAGTGCTGAACATTACTGCACTGCAGCAATTATTAACTATTGCTTAAGCCTTCTCGACATTAATTACTGCCTAATAATCTTGCTTTCCAGATAGTGCAGTAATCGCACAACACTGTGGCATTGGACATATTTAGTAAATGGTCTCAGGCTATTTT
The DNA here is from genome assembly GCF_964261635.1 of Lissotriton helveticus. Classification (NCBI taxonomy): domain Eukaryota; kingdom Metazoa; phylum Chordata; class Amphibia; order Caudata; family Salamandridae; genus Lissotriton; species Lissotriton helveticus. The sequence goes on from NC_136069.1 coordinate 151,509,550, forward strand.
ATTTCCTGTAAAGTGACTGCAACCCACAAAACCACTGAGACAGTTAGAACTGTCCAAAAGTCCCTCATCTATTCACCCCGTGGACACATCCCAAGAACAATTATGTATGTGTCCTCTGCACAACCAAGAGCATAAGACTCAGCTAACAATATCCAGGCCCACGCGTGAGTCCAACACAGATGCCCACACAGCAGAAGAACACCCACCAACCACACAACCTCACAAATATTGCTCTGATGCTTCAGCAATAGACAACTTGTCAAATTCTTTTCTTCTTTGTCCATTCCCACAAACTGGCCTTGCTGTTCCTCACAGACATGAGGAGTACATCTTCCTCCACCTTTTGATGTACACATTCATGCCCTTACTCCTCAATTCTGATACTAGTGGCAGTAGCCAATTAATGTATATGCTTCATGTCTTCAAAGCACCATAACAATTCTTTGGATCAGCCTGCCTTCACTGCACAATCAAGACCAAAACAAAAATACACTGTAGCAATTGTTCTTAACCAGCGGTCTGAAGACCCATTGAGGGGCTGGTGGACCTACTCATATTGTCCGATACTGTTTTACAAAATTAAATAAAGTTACAATTATTAAATTAAAATGAAGGAGGTTTATACAAATAAATAAACAAAATTGAAAATCTGAAAACAGTTACTATGTTTGATGGTGATTTCAACAAAATATGTGAATATTTGAGCATTTGTTTGTTGTATACTGGTTTTTATATTTGTGTGCATTGTTTTGAGGGACAAGTTATAGAAATTGCTTAAGCAGGCGTCCCAGGCTTTGAATAATGACTCAGTGGGGGTCCCCACACTCCAGGAATTATTCAGTGGGGGGTCCACAAACATAAATGTTAAGAACCGATGCACTCTAACTTTAGCACTTTCAATAGCACAACCTAAACACATATCTGACTTCACTAGTACCCGAAACAGCATAGATCACCCATCGTTTTAGGAAACTTTAGCATTCACTGGGAGGTTCCCAAGTGCAAGCCAATATGAGACCCCATCGGCATTCCCACAACAGCAAAACTCATCGTTTTCTGTAACCAGAGAAATAAAGTCATATTGAATAAAGGAGACCTATCTGCTTCCCTATCTACATTCTACTATTAGCAGTGGTAATGTGTGCTAAATTCTGCACGGATTGTGAATCATTATCATGTCAGGGTAATCGCCTATACTACCTCCCATTAAAAGACAAAATCACGTTCAAGATTCACTATCTCAAGCACAAATGCTTAAAAGGCACCGTTCCAGAAATACATGCAAGAAAAAAAAAATACACACTCCTAACTGCAAATTACACTCAGCAGAAGAGAGCATGCTGTTACCCCCTCCCCTATAAGCAGATACAAAGAGAAGTGACCCATAATTTTCCTTGGCAGCTACCTGTCTCCCGAACTACCTGCCCAGGTAACCTGCTACTTCCAATCCCCAAACCAGTTCAGGTGGAGACTCAAGACCCACCTGTTCTAACTTCTGAATTCAAGCTCCCCTCTCCCGATTTTCTCCCACTCGTTAGTTGTCAAACATGCCTTGTCTGTATTGTAGAGCGTATTATAAGCATTACAAATGCCTTTGGATATGGTCAATGCAACAACAACCTCCCAGCCATGACACCCCAGACCCTGAACTATGTAGCCACGATGTAACCTATGTAACTATGCATACAGAACCATGAACACATCTAGCAAAACTTTGAACTATGCAATATCCGACTTCTGCCCTTGCTGTGCAATAGTCAATCTCAATCATTGTAATTGGTGTTGGGTCACCATGTATTCCAACTCAGTACCTCTGCACAGAGAAGCATTTACCTTTTGATGTTGCAGAACACCACGAAAATAAACATAGACAACTGTGTATAGAAACACACACACGAAATAACCAAGGATTCATCTGAGACAAATAAGAAAATACCAATCCAAAAAGAACACCGTTTAGACAAAAAAAAGAACCAAGGCAGAAACAAGAAAACCTAAATGTATTAACTTGAAAAGCAATCAATGACATCACTGTTCAGATAACTATGATGAAAGTACAAATGCCCCCAAGTAACTATCATTGACTTATTATTTACGCCACTTAAAAAAGCACACACTTCACAGCTTACCTGGTAACTCCCTTCCAATACCACTCAAAAAGAATAAATCTGTCATCAGGAAGCGTCAAGTGATTCCATGAATCAAAGCCAATACCGGCTTATGAATTTGAATTTGAATTTAAAAAATGTATATAGCGCATCATACACCATTACGGTTTCTTGGCGCTTTGGCGGCAAACAATAAAACAGGGCTGGGCCATTTAGAGGGGAAAAGCCTGAGCAAACAAAAAAGTTTTCAGGCCCTTGCGGAAGAGGGAGTATTGTTTTAAAGCTCGAAGGTGGTCAGGCAGGGAGTTCCAGAATACCGGGGCTAGTACAGAAAAGTTGGAACCTCCCCATTTTTTCCTGGTGAAACGAGGGACTAGCAATAGGGACCGATCAGACGACCGGAGATGTCTGACGGGAACATAGTTAGTTAAAAGGGAAGAAATGAAGGCCGGGGCCGTTCCCTGTCGTGCCTGAAATACCATGCACCCCATTTTAAAAAGCGAACGTTGCCGAACAGGCAACCAGTGCAGTTCCTTCAACAAAGGTGTAGAATGATGGAACCGGGGAAGGCCATAAACCAGCCGGGCTGCTTGGTTCTGCACAAGCTGGAGTTTGCGTAGGCTATATGCCGGAATGCCGTTGTAAAGGGCATTGGCATAGTCTAGCCGGGAGATGACCAGGGCAGACATAATGAGTTTAAGTGCCAGGGGGGAAAAGAAACGGGAAACAATACGAATAGTTCTAAGCATAAGAAAACAGGAAGAAACAACCGCACCAACCTGTGAGTGAAGAGTGAGCTGATTGTTATACCCAATGTTTTTACCGTAGAAGAAGGAAGGGGGGTAGAACCAAGAGTGAGGGGCCAAAATGCAGAGTTCCAGGGACTGGAGGAGCCACCCGTAAGCACCAACTCGGTTTTCTCCGGGTTGAGCTTCAGATGGTTGTGACTCATCCAGTCCCTGATAAAAATCATAATAGACTGAAAATTAGAGATAGCGTGAGGGGAAGAAGAGAGGTCAAAGACCAGCTGGAGGTCGTCTGCATAATTAAACACAGCAACCTCCAGCTGCTGAAGTGCAAAAATAAGAGGGTAGATATAAAGATTAAACAATAAAGGAGAAAGAGAGGAACCTTGGGGAACACCACAAGTGACCTTCATAGGGTCTGCCTTGAACTCTCCCAGCCGGACCGCCTGAGTGCGATCCCGCAGGAAGGACGAGAGCCATACTAGTGCTGACCCCCCGATTCCCGCCGCTCCGATACGTGAAAGCAAGATGGAATGGTCCACCGTATCGAAAGCGGCGGAAAGATCGAGGAGCACCAGGGCTTGATGTTAATTTTGGTCTCGACCCTCCCTGAGTGTATTTAGGACTGACACCACCACAGACTCGGTCGAGTGACCGGGACGAAAGCCAGCCTGGCAGGATGCCAAGCCTCCCGTGGCCTCAACATGGTTGCTAAGCACCGCGGCCACGTGCCGCTCAAGCACCTTGGCCAGGTACGGTAGCAACGAGATGGGCCGATAGTTGGAAGAAATAGCTGAATCGGCCCCTGGTTTTTTCAAAATGGGCACAATGGTAGCTACTTTAAGGGCCGGGGTCACAATTCCCTGTGAGAGGGAACTATTTAGGAAGATGATCGGGGGCTGTGTACAGACCGTGAAAATTTGCTGCAGGATACGAGCCGGGCAGATGTCCGCTGGTGAACCTGACTTAACCTTTAGCAAAATTTCCTGGAACCCGGTTTCCGTGATAGGAGGAATTGATGTTAAACTAAGTGGCAGGGCTGGTGGACAGGGGTCAACATAAGAAGCAGAGGGAGGGGGAATGTTACTTTTAATATTAATTACTTTATCTATAAAGTAAGAATTTAATGAATCACATAGAGCTTGAGTAGGGAGGGGTTTAGATGTACTCCTATCAGAGAAGGCTAGCTCCTTAACTATAGAAAAAATTTCTCGAGGTTGGTTCTCCACTGTTAAAATTTTTGATGAAAAGTAGATAATTTTAGTTTCAACAATAGCTTTCTTATAGTCCTGCCGAAGTGTTAAATAACGAGTTCTCAGATAGGGACAGTATTCCCTCCTCCAGAGTCTTTCAGCGCGGCGAAGGGACAATTTCTTTTCTTTTAGGTTACTGTCAAACCATCTGTTCGCCTCCTTAGGTCTCTTAATTGAGATCCGGCGTAGGGGGGCCGCTGAATCGCAGCCTTCCATAAGCCAGGTATCAATCCCAGTAAGTTGTGCTGACGAGGATAGACCGCCTAAGTCGGGCGCAGTGGTTAAGAGGGATGATGATAACACAGTCAGGTCGGCCCGGCTCCAGTTCCTGGCCCAGGAGTTCTTTACCCGCGGGATCCTGGCTGGTACGCAAAAATGAAGCGTAAAACAAATGAAAGCGTGATCAGACCACGGACACAGAGACACTGCTACAGAAGAGATAGAGTAGTTAAGAGACCAAACTTGGTCAAGCACGTGTCCACCGATATGCGTAGGAACCTGAACACGGGGGATAAAATTCAAAGACTGGAGCAGGTCAGAAAATTGTTTCGAAGCCTGACATTCAGCCGGGTCGTTAGGCCAATAGTTAAAATCCCCCAATATAAGGAGGGAGGCATGATTAACTGTCAGCGTAGCTACCAGGTCCTGGAAGACTGTAATAAAATGAGGGGTATTTTGAGGGGGGCGATAGGTCAATAGACAAATCAAAGGAGGGGAGAAGGTATCAGAGCGAGCTACCAGATACTCGACGGAGTCAATATCGACAGATGGAATTGACTGGAAGTTATACTCGGTTTTGGCGATAAGCGCCACGCCACCTCCTTTTTTCCCTGCGGGACGATCAATTCGAAGAGCCACATAGGTAGCGGGAAGAGCCGCTAAGAGAGCGGGGAGTGACGAGTCACCGAACCACGTCTCCGTTAAGCACAGTATATCAGGCTTCTGAGTGTCAAGCAAAATAAATAGATCCTGGTGATGTTTCACCGCTGACCTCGTGTTTAATAATATAAAAGACAAAGCGGGGGAGGGGAGGGCAGGGAAGGACAGAACGTCGGAGTAGAAGGGGTAAGACCAAGGCTTGAGATGTTACTGCTAATGACCGATGGAAGTGGCCACTCACCTTGTAAAAGTTTTAGACTAGCCGAGGAGTAGGCAATAAAAGGTGCAGAGTGACAAGCCCCTAGCCCCGGTCGGCCGCGGACGGGCACAGACGGGCTTAACTCAGGCGCAACTCCGGCGCGCCTACGACGCGCCCGCTGCGCTCGTCCACTGCGCTGACACATTAGGTCCGTATAAATAGACCCGTGACCTGAGGGGGCGGGGTCAACAGGGCGGGTAGGGCGGGGGGATTTAAAATGTTACCAAAAAAGAATTTTGCCCTAGTACTCAGCGGGGAGAGCACCCAGAGGCTAGTGATCAGCCCAGAAGAGAGTAAGTAATAAATTTAAAATGTTTGCGTGCCGCCAGCGAGCCCGTCCTCTGCCACCGGACAGCTCGAGTTTAGGCAGGCGGAGTGCAGCGAAGAGTAAATAGACCCGTGACCTGCGGGGGCGGGGTCAACAGGGCGAGTAGGGCGGGGGGATTTAAAATGTTACCAAAAAAGAATATCGCCGCTAGTACTCAGCAGGGAGAGCACCCAGAGGCTAGTGATCAGCCCAGAAGAGAGTAAGTAATACATTTAAAATGTTTGCGCGCCGCCAGCGAGCCCGTCCTCTGCCACCAGACAGCTCGAGTTTTATGAGCTCCCTTTACATTTGCGGATTGAACCACTGCGCACATTTACATTTCTTTCAGGTACAGAGGCACCGTGGCAGGAAGGCTTGTTTAGCTGTCTTCCCCTCCCTCCGTTTCCCCGCACATGAGACTCACCGCCTTCCACTTCAGCTGAAGCATTTCAGCTCTTGGAATTAACCATCCCGGTTATCTTTTCATAGAAAATAGGGGAATTGTTTTCCTTAACCCCTTGGGTGCTTATGAAGGCTCCACGCCGTCATGAGTCACGGGCGGCATGTGCTCATGACGGCGTAGAACCGTCATGCCGCTGCCGCTCCGCCCACTCGGCACTAATTCCCCGCCTGTGCGGGCGAATTAATAAGTGGGCAGGGTTATGACGGCACCACGCCGTCATGAGCACACAACTCCCATGACTCATTACGGCGTGGAGCCGTCATGAGCACGGAAGTGCCGCGCTCACCCTAGCCCCCCCATGCCGCCGCGGATTTCGCGCCACAGGGAAGGGGTTAAATCAAAAAATATATGGCACCTTGTGCCCTTCCAATCCCACCCATTTCGACCACTGTTCTTATTAGAAGGCTTTCCTTCCTATTCTTGTGTTTGCCAGAAGCGTTTCGGGTTTGGTATGTTTCCGATTGGTTGATTTGTTTCCTTCAATTGAAGACGTTGCTTACATTCAGGGAACTACTTTTTTCATTTTGTTTTAGAATGCCATGGCAATGCATGTGATTTATTTTTCTCTTTCCTGTGTGCTGATTCGCCCCTCACGTCCAATCTACCCTAGCCCGCCACACCCACGCTCACCCAATGAGCACACAACTCCCATGACTCATTACGGCGTGGAGCCGTCATGAGCACGGAAGTGCCGCGCTCACCCTAGCCCCCCATGCCGCCGCGGATTTCGCGCCACAGGGAAGGGGTTAAATCAAAAAATATATGGCACCTTGTGCCCTTCCAATCCCACCCATTTCGACCACTGTTCTTATTAGAAGGCTTTCCTTCCTATTCTTGTGTTTGCCAGAGCGTTTCGGGTTTGGTATGTTTCCGATTGGTTGATTTGTTTCCTTCAATTGAAGACGTTGCTTACATTCAGGGAACTACTTTTTTCATTTTGTTTTAGAATGCCATGGCAATGCATGTGATTTATTTTTCTCTTTCCTGTGTGCTGATTCGCCCCTCACGTCCAATCTACCCTAGCCCGCCACACCCACGCTCACCATCTAACTACCTCCACCCTTTCCTATCCTGCTCAGCTTTTTTTTTTAAACTCCTCTCGCCTCCTTCCTTAGCTCTTCGGTTGCAGCCCTCCTCTTGACACCCATTCTCCCGTTTTTCTTTTTTCCCTGCCACCCCTTGTGTTCCTACACACGATCAGTATTTGCTGAAACCTACTGTTAGTGAACACCATCTGTGTTGAGACCTTTTTTCATTATGATTTTGTGGCATCCCCCCGATACCCTTCTCATTTCCTGTATTTTTCTGCATTATTATCTGCTTTGTCCTTATTTGCTCCTGTTTTTGATGCATAATTATTGTACTTCTTAATTTTTATTCTTATTGCCCATGATACAATTTCTTTCTTTGTTCCCCATCCCCCCCTTTTCTCCTTCATTTCTCTTGCTTGATTATGTACTGTTACCTTATTTCATGATTAATAACATTTTCTTGAACTTAAAAAAAAATGATTTTGTGGCATTTTTATTTACCACGACAGATTACAACAAAATACAACACAATTATGTTTCAATAGCAGCTCTCAAATTACATTTTTTATCTTATTTCTTTCTTCGTATTTTTCTAAATTTAAGACAGGTCTGGCGTTCCAGACAGTTGCTGCCAAACAGAGGGCTATGCCCAGTGCTTAATTTGAGCTGATGGATCCAGGTGGGGTCCGGTGGCACTCATTTTTTGGGACTGACACTTCAGTTTCTAAATCAGACTCTAATGTTTGAGAGAAAGACGTAAGGGGAAAAGAAGGAAGAGACAGGCGAAAAACGAGTGAAAAAGGGAGACAGCAGGGATGAAAAAGAACCTCTAAGAGTGAGTTAATGAGGAACAGTGTGTGGTGGTGGAGAAAAGAGTCATTATATGGAATCAAGTCTAACAAAGAGCCTTAGTGCTCGGCAGCCCTGACAATCGGTAGCACACATGTATAGTGCCAGTGAAAAAAACAGCTTGCTCAGAACAAGGTTAAAGACACTTGAATTTACCAGGGACTTCGAGTACCTATGTAAACAAGATTATTGTCACGCCTTAGTAATCAAGACATTTATTGAAAGTTCTAGTATTGCATCGTCATCATAAACCAACTTTGGCATGGTTATTCTATAGAAAATAAGCACAAACAATAATTTATTTACTTGAGTTTTATATAGCGCTGGCTAGACCCGGAGGTATCAGAGTGCTTTACGTGAGGACACAGCGAGTTACAAGTTACACAAGTTTCACAGTAGTTACATAATGGATAAATAAACAATACAGGAGTAAATTAGCAAACACGAAAGTCAGGATAGGAAAGACAAGGGACAGCAGGTAATCCACAGGGAGGAGACTGCAGCAGGGAAGAAAATGAGACAAATGTCCGTGGTCCGGCTGGGTAAGTGACAGCCATAGCGGTGTGCCAGGGCCAATCTCCCCTATAGCCGTCGGTGGAGCTCCACCGGGAAGCGGCCATGTATGCGTTTATTAAAGTAGCCCAATAATATTTCTTAATGTTTATGGCTATTCCACACCCCCTGAAGTTTGTGAAGAACATTTGAAACAGTTTGGCACAAGAGGGACCTGTACTAATGATTTTAGGTACTGCAGCTTTGTGAAGACTTCAACTAGTTAGATCTGACTCAAGAGAAACACCCAGTAACCACATGAAGTATTGCAGCTGTGTGAAAGACTTGCAGGCTTTGTATCTGAGTCAAAAGGGACATCTAGTAACAACTTGAGGTACTGCAACTTTCTGAAGACTTCAAGTAGTTGGATCTGCCTCTAGAGAAAGAACTAGTAATGCCTTGAGATACTGCAGCTATGTGAAATGCCACACCTTTTGGCTGAGCAAATGCTTGGTGTTACAGCTGTGGTGAGGCGGTCTTTCTTTGCTTTTAGGATGCAGAGTGTGGGTGCATGGTTTTTCAGCAAAACATTTATGACATTAAAGCAGTGGACTTTAGAAGTGCTGTATACATGGGGCCCTAACATCACTATAAAGCTCCCGGTGTTATGGTATTTATATTTGCGATGTCTATATTTATCCAAATGTATTTTCTCTCATCTGTTTGGTATATATACATATACGTTTTCTCCTCTTGTTGGTGTTTCTCTGCATTTTATTGTTTGGTTGGTAAATAAATGTCTTTGCACATACTGCAGCTCCACTTTTATTTAACTGATAAATGTATGCTCACACTCTGATGTCTGTAGTATGTTAGCTTGCTAGATAGCCATATGCAATAAAATTGTATTAAACCTTAGCATTGCAGTACTGGCACACCTACAGGTATGTAAGCTTCATTAGGAAATCTCAGCCATTTATCATCTCTCTACGCAGTCAATGTACACGTATAGGGATACTCAAATGAAGTCCTAATTACTGCATTTTCTCCTTTTCTACATAATACATTCAGACAGGGAAACAGATTGTTAATTATATGTTGTAAAAGTCAGTAAAGACAGCCATAATATTCTCCTACAGTTATCTCATACCGTTATTTCCTATTGTTTCAAATATTTCACATGAAAACACTGCTATGTAAAAGTGACAACTTAACAGGCGTCCCTTGGAGGAATACTTTCCGTTGTTCTCGCCATGCCTATTGCTCTTAAAGGTGGGAGGGAGGGTGGCTCAGGGTTGTGGGGAGGGAGAAAACGGTTTTTGTTCTTGTGTTACTTCCCTTGTCACTTTCGTTGTTACCCTGGTTTTTCTTTGTTTACTCTAGTATGTTTTGCTTTGTACCATTGGAACACACACACGCCAAAACCAGATTAGCACGTACCACACTATGGGGTTCCCCTTTGCAAGCTATGACTGACACTAGTCCTAGTTCTTGGAAAATACTTTCCATTATCTATCACACAGATTCTATCAACAGTTCGATGACTATGAAATTCACGATCTTTGGTAGACAGTAAAGATGACGAATCAAACTCTAGTAAATAATATTAAATAATGTCACTTAACGTCAAGGTCCTGAACTACACAGTGAAAAGAAAACAAATCTTGGAATACTTTCATAAACATAAGGCTGACATTATTCTCCTACAGGAAACCGAACTAGATGCTAAACTAGTTTAATCACTCCATAACAATCAATACACAGACATAGCTTACTCGCCAGCAGTTGGCAAAAAAAATGGGGTACTCACGCTGGTGACAAGGAAGGTTAGAACAGAAATAGACTCATCCTCTAGTGACACACAAGGTAGATGGGTGATATAAAATCTGAAAAGACAACGTTCGACAATATATATTGCAAACATATACGCACCCACTAATGACAACCCAGATTTTTGGGAAGGCCTAGCAAAGCAAATCAAATCCATCCCAGGCTTTGAAATGCTAATTATTGCAGGGGATTTCAATCTGCCCTTTGACCCCACCCTTGATAGAAAATCCACATGTCAATTCAGACCAAACAAATCCCATAAGGCTTTAAAAATGCTATGCAGCAACTACAACATGATAGATGCATGGAGACTACAAAACCCAACAGAGAGAGACTACACCTTCTACTCCTTCCCGCACCACTCATACTCACGTATTGATTATTTTTTTATTTCAGGCAACGCTACCAGTAGAATAGAACAAACTACTGTAGAACCCAGTATTATCTCTGACCACTCCTGTATCACTCTGACTATCACAGACTCAACCCCTCCAGCCAAAGAACCCTTATTGAGATTTAACAATGGCATCCTCAACTCGCCGCAAACTAAAGTAATAATTGAGGAGGCGATTAAAAATTTCCTAATGGAAAACAAAGAAAATGATACCTCACACCTAACCAGATGAGGAGCAGTGAAATCCACCATCATAGGGGTAATGATTAAAATCAAATCAAATATGAATAAAGAATCTAATGAATTTAAATAGGGATATAGCTAATCTGGAAAAACTACATATAGTAAATAATGACTCTCTGACTCTAAACAAAATACTAAATAAGAAATATGAATATAACACAATTATCAGTACAAAAGCAGGAGCATGGACATATAAACAGAAAAGCTTACGACTATGCGAATCCAATAAAAAGGGGCAATCACTAGCCTCATACCTCAAATTCAAATGACAAAAACATGCCATTAACGCCATTAAGAACGAGAGCAGTATCCTACAAATAAATCCACACAAGATTGCAGACACGTTCAAAGATTTCTATCAAAAACTTTACAAAACGAATCCCAATATACAACAGATGAATAACAATAAATACCTAGAGGAAATATCACTTAATACCCTAACGGAACAAGAATGAACTCGAATAATGGTCCTATCACTTTAGAAGAAACTGACAACGCAATTAGGAGAATCAAATCAGGGAAGGCCCCATGGCTGGATGGATTTAATGCCACCTTCTCCAAATCTTTTGCGCCCATACTAAGACAACCGTTGCTAAGTCTATATGATCAGTTTGCCTCCACTGGACAGGTATCAGGCACTCTACCGGAAGCCATCATATTGGTAATACATAAAGTGGGTAAAGACTCCCTTCTCACAAAAAGTATAGACCCATCTCACTAATAAATATTGGGGCAGATTTACAAGCAAGTGGCGCAGCTGTAGAGATGCGTCACTTTCCCTGCGCCACCCTGAGAAACCCTTGCGCCTCCATGGAAGCACCGTATTTACAACACGGCGCACCTTGGCGCAAGGATTGAAAGATGTGTCAGACATTCTGATGCATCAGTCGGCACAAAAGTCACGCATTGCTGGAGCCATGTCGCAAGCATGACGCAACTCCAGCAATGCATGGGGATGCCTATCCTCATTGACGCTGTGGCGTCCTAGAAGTGGCACGGTGAAATCTTGTAGATTTCACTGCGTCACTTCTACCAGGCTTCTTTGCGTGGGAATGCCCACCCTGCATACATTATATCTGATGCAGGAATAATGTGACGCAGGGCTTTACAACATGACACATCGCCCTAGATGCGTCACGTTGTAAATGGGCCGCATTTTTATGCCACCACAGCATCACAAAAAGTGACCCAACGAAAGCGCAAAAAATTACGCAAGGGGTTTGTAAATCTGCCCCATTGACTGTGAGCTATAAACTTTGATACAAGTTAAACGGATAGAGAAACATATATCTAAACTTGTCCACCCATCCTAGGTACGGTTCCTCAAACATAGATTATCAAACGATAACACAAGGACCTTCTGCCATGCAACTCAAAAAGCAAACCTATCCGACACCCCAACGGTAGCCATCAAAATCGCCGCTAAAAAATGTTTGAGAAGGTAGACTGGGTTTTTCTATGTATGATGCTCGAAAAATTCAACTTGGGAAGCACTCTGATAGATATGATCATGGCGCTTTACAAAGAACCATCAGCAAAGGTCAGAGAGGGGGGAGCGATTTTGTCTAACTTCTCACTTAAACAAGGAATGAGGCAGAGATGTCCTCTCTCTCCTTTACTTTTTTACTTGTAGTACAACCGTTTTTACAACACTTAAGAGAATATAGAGATATTGTGGGTCTACCTTCGGAAACACGGTGGTCAAAGTAGCTGCTTACACAGATGATGTCCTGGTCATCTCAGAGAAGGCAGAGGTGGTTATTGCAGTGCTTATGAAGTCGATACAGGAGTTCTCAGATGTCTCAGGGTACATTCTGAACAAAGACAAAACAGAAGTCACGTTGCTTAATAATCAAGGTAATAAAGAAATGATAGGGTAGTCAGGCCTGACGTGGCAAACAGGCACAATAAAATATTTGGGTCTGGAGTTTACTTACAACTTCATTACTACATTAGAAGAGAATGAAAATATATTGCTGGAAAAAATCACTGAACTACTGAAGGTATGGTCACCAAATTTTCTGTCCTGGTGGGGTAAAATAGAAACAATTAAGATGATGATTACCCCCTTCATTAACTATCTAATCAGCATGCTTCCAATGAGATTGTCTGAAAACGTCCTTCTGAAAATAGACAAGGCCCTCAACAATTTTCTATGGCAAGGGAAGAAACCAAGAATCTCTCTTTTTTTTTAAAGTATCTTTATTGGCATTTTCAATTTTTGCAATACAAGTCTTATAAAATTCAAAACATTCCTAAGTAAAGTATCGGGATAGCCACAACGCATAATATTTGCCATAGGTCACAATACAGGGCCCGTCCTACTCAATACTTCACAATGTGAAGTGTAGGGCTAACCACCAATCTACCAGGGAACCCAAATAACGATTCGAATTCGCAAAGTTCCACTTCAATTATCAAAAACATAATTCCAATAGCATGATAATAAAATAACTCCAAAACAAATGGCCCAACTGGGGCAAAAGAAATAAAAAAAGAGAAAAAACAAAAAAATAAAAGACCTTTTGCAGAGGGGGATACATATCATGTACATCTATTCGGCTTGTGGTGGGGGAATTTTATATAAAGAAATTACAGCAGAAAACAAGCGGGTTGACACATGGGTGAGAGGTCCATAACTACCAATAAGGGCACCTCCTACAAGTTACACAGATTCTGTAAGCTCTTACTCACTCAGCAATTGGACAAATTGCCCCATCAGGGTCCCAAGCCTTCTCAAATAGCGGTAGATGATGCAGGCTTAGTCGCCCCTGGGTGTGCATCCGTATCTGATTCGAGGCCCAAACCCATCTCCCTCTCCTCCTGTCTCTCTGGATTCTCCCAGGTTGCCAGTACTTCCCTCCATTGGCCAGCCATGGAGAGCTTCCTCATTCCCTTAGATTCTTCCCAACTAAGTGCCCTATTCTCCGCTCCACCCCACACAATAACATCTCTATGCCAGGTCGCAAACTGTGGACCCCTGGCAGATTTCCATTCCAGTGTAACAGCGTTTCGCTAGTCCCAGCGCTAGGTCCACAAGTCTGTTCCCCACCTTACGCTTTGGCGGCCTAGGAAAAAGACCAAAATTGCAAGTCTGTAATGTGAGAGGTAAATCTCTTCCCAGAACTTCAGCTAGCTTACCCAGGATTGCCTCTCAGAAAGGTTGCAAGGCACCACACTCCCAGATCATGTGACCAAAGTCCGCATCCGGGTGAGAGCATCTGGGGCAAGAACGAACCTCACCTCCATATGTCACATTGAGTCGATGTGTGGTCATGTAGGCCATGTGCGTATAATTAAACTGAATATATTTAAGGCGGGTGTTTCAAGAGATCTTCTTGGGATAACACAGGACCCTTCGCCATTCCACATCTGTTAACTCTTTACCCCCAATCTCATCCCATTTAGCACGTAGTCTGATCAAGGGGCGTATCGAGGCCTCCTGGAAGGCCAAATAGAACCATAACCAAGAATCTCTTTAATTAAACTAAAGCAAGCTAAATACAAAGGAAGGGTAGGCCTTCCAAACCTTCGTGCTTATCAAACAGCGTTCCTATGTTAGTAGGGAGCGGCCTGGTTCATCAAAAACCTGGCTTATCGACCTCTGTGGCTAGAGGTGGAAAAAAAAACAATCATGGGTATCCCCCTACCCGCGTTCATGACAAGGAATACCTCCTTTGTCCACCACTCCAAATACATCATACAAAATACAAGTCAGGCTCTCTTCCAGTTAGAGAAACATTCCAAAGTCAAATTTAGGACCTCTAACATGACAACACTATGGTAAAATCCTAATATACAAATAGAAGGCCAGACACTATACTGGCAGGTTTGGTCACAAAAGGGAATTGCAAATTCTTGAAACTTAAGGACCAGATGGCGAAATTACCCATAATGCTGCCAGTCACCTCACTACCCTCCACGTTAGCCCAGTATAGTAAGATGGGACATATGGTATCTAAATGATACAAACTACTTTTACCAGAACCCCGTAAATCACACTAAGAAAATGAGGAAAATGGGAAACAGAAACTAATTCTAACATGATCAAACTTGATTGGGAACGCATATACAGGACACCCTTCACAAACAAAGTATGACCTATACTCTCCCAAACAAATTTCATGATTAGCAATAGAACCTACTGGACGCTAAACAGGCTACACAAGATTAACCTTATTGAATCCCCCCTCTGCTGGAACTTCAACACAGAGGTAGGCGGTCTCGCACACATGTTACTTCACTGCCCCTTACTCCAAGCATTCTGGGACAAGATCTTTGACTGTGGTAGAGACACATTTCACGTCTACCCAAATAGAGAGTTCTCTTACATATTCCTAGGACCCCTAGACCCCCATCTACAAAATGATAATGATCGTGACCTGCTGGACCTAATGCAGACCCTGTTGTGCAAAATCATTTCATGCCACTGGAAGAATTACAAAGGCATATCATTCAAGATGTGGCAGAACTTCTTTTCTTAGAGGTGCACACAACTTAACTTTACAAATCACCACATGGCCCTCCCCCCACACTAAACTATGTAGCTCCTTAGACTCTTCCACCTTCGTTTCCAAACCCCCACGAACTACAGCGCAATGTTTCAGGTATAATGCCTACTTTACCACCAAAGAAAATCATAAAAACATGTCAGAAGTCTGTTGAAGGAGATCACCTCTGTGGAAATTGACCTCTGTGATGTTCCAATTACTTTTTCTTTTCCTGTTCTCCCCCGTCAGCTTTTATGTTTTGCTTACTTTCTCTCTTCTTTTCTCTCTAGAGGGAATACGACAAACTCCCACAATAGTTTATGGTGGAGACTATGAAAACCAAACCTGGCAATAGTTAAGCCATAAGGATGACGTGATTTTAAGTCCTTGAACGCTACTGCATCTTAGACTTAGAATTTATATTTGGACACCGGCCATTGTTTGATTATGCAAACAATATCTTGGGATCTTTAAAAAATTGTGCAATTAATGTACATGTCTTGACCGTATGGATGATATTCATGTTAATGGGAGATGCAATACCTGATGTAATTTTTATTTTTGTTGTATATTCTTTTTTTTAATCCCTAATAAAAATGATTTGAAATAAAAAAACTGCAAATTGGGAAATATTATGTGACAAGTGGCTAGCCTGCAGAGGTCACTGTTTTTCTCTAATTTATCAGTTTACTACAGCTGTCCAGGGAAGTACAGGTGCAGGTCATCCCGGAGGTGCATTAACATGGCGGCACGGTGTAATGGTGTCGCTGATTGTCCTGATGGAGAGGATGAGCTTAGATGTGGTAAGTTCTACTTTCTAGTGCATAAAAGGCATGTTTTGGTAATTGCATTCAAAGTATTAAGATAGAATAATGCAATCATAGAACTCTACTTCACTGTATAACATGAAAGACTCTTAAAATTCTACTTGGTGATGTTTTTTGTTTGTTTTCAAATTTGTCACGGAAGTCCTCACAAAAAATATATTTCCCATTGTTAGTTCTGGTACTCAACCATTAAAATACACACTGCCTTACATTAATAAGGGACTAATTACGATGTCGGCCAGTAAGCCTCCGATCGCTCGTCAGAGGCTTACCGACCAACATGGTAGGTTTACATTCCGACCACCGCCAATGTCGGCGGTCGGAGTATAAACTGTCAGGTCAATACGACTCGGTTCCGACGGGCTCAAGGAGCTCGTTGGCCAGTCGGAAACAGCTCATAGTCCCTTAAGGACCCCTTTTCCGCCGTCGGGATTATGATGTGTGCTTCTTACAACCTTTCCATGTTGGCCTTTCTCCCATGGAAAGGCTGTCAAAAAGTGCTAGCAGGGCCCCCATCCATCCACAGTCTTCAGTTGTGACCCTGGGGGGTACCTATGGTGCCCCCATCACATCTCTGCACCATGTGGCAGGCACAGTGATGTGCGAAAACTTCCATTTTACAATGGGAGCTTGTGCTGCAGCCGGTTCCGGACCTCCTCACATGATCCCATCCTAAATGCGGTGTCGGGACCACCGACCGGAGGTCGATCAGTTCCACATCTGCGGCGATGTTGGACCAACATCGCAATGAGGCCCTAATGTCTTAATGAAACGTACTTCTAGTCTTGAGTCATACACCAATGTGCCACACGCAAACCTTGAAGTTTACTACTTATGAACCAATAAGTGTAATACAACTGATCCTATTAGCAATATATATCAATCAATCCATCAGAATACTTGTAAAGTGTGCCACTAACCCGTGAGGGTCCCAAGGCGCTGAGGGGAGGAGGGGGTGCTGCTACTGCTCGAAGAGCCAGGTCTTGAGGAGTCTTCTGAAGGCGAGTAGGTCCTGGATCTGCCGTATGTGGGTAGGGAGGGTGTTTCAGGTCTTGGCGGCGGGGTAGGAGAAGGATCTGCCGCTGGAGGTCGTTTAGTTGGATGCGGGGGACAGCGGCGAGGGTGAGGCTGGCGGAGCGGAGCTGGCGGGTGGGGGTGTGGAAGCTGAGTTTGCTGTTCAGTTAGGCTGGTCTGGCGTTGTGGAGTGCTTTGTGTGCATGGGTGAGGAGCTTGAAGGTGATCCTCTTGTCGACGGGGAGCCAGTGTAGGTCTCTCAGGTGGGGGGTGAGGTGGCTGCGGCGGGGGACGTTGACGATCAGTCGGGCGGAGGCGTTTTGGATGGGCTGTAGTCGTCGTAGGTGTTTGGCTGGGATTCCTGTGTAGAGTGCGTTGCCCTAGTCCAGTCTGCTGCTGACGAGGGCCTGTGTCACCGATCTTCTTGTTTTGGTCGGGATCCACTTGTAGATCCTGCGGAGGATGTGGAGGGTGTTGTAGCAGGAGGAGGAGACGGCGTTGACCTGCTTAGACATGGAGAGGGAGGAGTCGAGGATGAATCCTAGATTGCGTGCATGGTCGGTGGGTGTTGGTGCTGTTCCCAGTGTGGTCAGCCACCAAGAGTCGTCCCAGGCTGAGGGGGTGGGTCTGAGGATGAGGACCTCCGTCTTGTGTGAGTTCAGCTTCAGGCAGCTGTTCCTCATCCAGTCGGCTACGGCCTTCATTCCCTCGTGGAGGTTGGTTTTGGCGGTGTGTGGGTCCTTGGTGAGGGAGAGGATGAGCTGGGTGTCGTCGGCATAGGAGATGATGTTGAGGTCGTGATGGCGGGCCACTTGTGTGAGGGGGCCATGTAGACGTTGAACAGAGTTGGGCTAAGGGATGAGCCCTGGGGGATGCCGCAGATGATGTTGGTGGCTTCGGATTGGAATGGTGGGAGGTGGACGCTCTGGGTTCTGCCGGAGAGGAAGGACGTGATCCAGTCAAGAGCCTTCTCTTGGATTCCGGCTTCTAGGAGGCATGTCTTTAGAGTGCTATGGCAGACCGTGTCGAAGGCAACTGACAGGTCCAGGAGGATGAGGGCTGATGTTTCGCCGTTGTCTAGTTGGCGACTGATGTCATCTGTGGCGGCGATGAGGGCTGTCTCGGTGCTGTGGTTTCGCCTGAATCCGGACTGGGACGGGTCCAAGATGTTGTTGTCTTCCAGGTGGCGGGCCAGTTGCATGTTGACGAATTTCTTGATGACCTTTGCCGGGACCGGGAGAAGGGAGATGGGCCGGAAGTTCTTGAGGTCCTTGGGGTCCGCTTTGGGCTTCTAGAGGTGGGCGTTGATTTAGGCTTGCTTCCAGCTTTCCAGGAATGTCGCTGTTTCGAAGGAGATGTTGATGACCTTCCGTAGTTGGGGGGCGATGGCTGCGTCTGCTTTGTTGAATACGTGGTGTGGGCACGGGTCAGACGGAGATCCTGAGTGGATGGAGTTCATGACCTTGCGTGTCTCGTCGGCGTTGATGTTGGACCAGGAGGTCAGGCGGTTGGCGCTGGTAGTGTTCACAGGGGAGGTGTAGTCTGGCGTAGTCGGGGCGGTCGTGGTGTTGAAGCTGTCGTGGATGTCAGCGATCTTGCGTTGGAAGAAGATGGCTAGTGAGTCGCACAGTTCTTGTGAGGGCGGGATGTCGGTGGCATTGGCTCTGGTGTTGAAGAGTTCCTTTACGATGCTGAAGAGCTCTTTGCTGTTGTGTGCTTTGTTATCCATGCGGTCTTTGAAGGAGGATCTCTTGGCTAATCTGATGAGGTGGTGGTGTCTGCGGGTGGCGTCCTTGTGGGCTGCGTGGTTGTCCGGTGTGCGTTTGTGGAGCCATGTCTTCTCCAGTTTCCAGCATGCGTGTTTAGAGGTCTGGAGACGTTGGTGAACCAGGTGGCTCTCTTGTTGGCGTGGCTGTTGAGGTTTTTTTTGAGCGGGGCGAGGGTGTTGGCGCAGTCGTCGATCCACTGTCTGAGGTTTCGGGCTGCGGCGTCTGAGTTGGTGGGGTCGGTGGGTGGGTTCTTGGGGAGGGAGGTGATCAGCTGGTCTTTGGTGACTTTGCTCCAGCAGCGGCGAGGCAGCTGTTGGGTACGGTGGTGCCGGATTGGTTTCTTGAAGTTGAAATGGATGCAGCATAGGTCGGTCCAGTGGAGTTCGGTGGTGTGGTCGAAGGCGACGTGGGAGCCTGTGGAGAAGACGGGATCCAGTGTGTGGCCGGCGGTGTGGGTGCGTGTGGTGACGAGTTGTCTGAGGCCGAGGTTGGCGAGGTTGTCGATCAGGGTGGCGAAGTTGGCACCATTGTTGTTCTTGAGGTGGAAGTTCAGGTCCCCGAGGAGGATGTAGTCCATGGAGGCGAGTGCGTGGGTGCTGGCGAGGTCGGCAATGGAGTCGCTGAACTGCTGAACTAAGCCTGAGGCCCGGGGGGGTCTGTAGATGAGTGTTCCTCTGAGGGCGGTGTGGATCCGGATAAGACCTTTTCTTACCCACAAACTGCCACAATGATATTTTAAATTACCACAATGGATCTCTCCACATGACCATGACATGTTTCTAAGCGGAGATGAAATCGATGCCGCATAAACCAAGATGTTTCTCCAGTTGTATCAATAACAATTCCCTCAACCCTACTATTACAATTTAAATGTTTACTTTTTATATGTATTTGTGAATTAAATAAAATATTTCATCATTTGTTTATTTGTGTTTTTGCTTGATGAGTGCATGTTTCACTATGTTTTTGTATTATTTTGAGGTTCAAATCAATCACTTTGCTTACGCGGGGTCCCTGATATTCAATAAGGCCTCAGTAGTGGTCCCTGTATTCCAATAATGACTCAGTGGGGTTCTTTGGATTCCAGCGATGAATACATGGGGTGTCCACAGAAGACTAAAGGTTAAGAACCAACAGTCTTCACCATATCTGGCTTCTAGGGCGGCCTCAGTGGACAGTAGGGTGACCCATAATTCAATGGGAGGACGCCTTCTCCTTCCAATTCCATAAGTGCTTTGGTCAGGATCAACGCTTGTGAGACCCCACATGATCAACAGGTACTTATAGACCTTAGTTATCCATTAACCTGAACGCACAAGGAGTGGAGGGTCTCTTTCTCTATTGAGGTATTACATCCCGCTTGAGGGAAGCTGCCTCATACAGCAGAATGCCATCAGTGTAGATGGCATGCTGGCGGTCATGGAGCCACACCCAATGGTCTATCAGACACCCTAAAGGGAGGTTTAGATGCTCTCTCCACCCTATAGTAGAGACCTGTTGGAGATCAACAGAGATGCTGAGATTCTGAATCCGGTACCAATACCTTTTAGTTTGAAGAAGCTGTATTAAAATAAGTAACATAAGTACAGAATAGCCTTGTAAAATGCAAAGTTCACTGTGTGAAAATAGAAAGCAATAAGAGAGGCACAATAGAGAATAATGAATTAAATAATTATGTAAGGTATGATATAGCCCAATTACAACAATATAATAATTTTGTACCTTATAAAATTGCCTTTTATATTTTATAATTAGTGGTGAAGGATAGGAAGAAAAAGAAAATGAAGAGCGAAGAGCAAATAAATGAAAGGAAGGTGAAAGAAATAATCATTACAATAAATATTACTTATTCCATATAATAATATTGCTTGTGTCATGGTTACTATATTGGTTAATAAAATGATTCATATATTAAACAAAACGTTCATGGAGACTGGAAGGCCATTGTAGAGTCCTGGGAGCCTCGGTGCTTTTTATTTACATAATTAGTAAGAGGCGACCAAAACAAATCCTTTTTCATCTCATGTAACTTAGAGGTAAGAAACTTGAGTGATATGCAATCTAGTATATAAATAATAGAGGATTTGTGAAGTACTAGCATTGCAGGAGGTATGTTGTATTTTCCTCCAAATTAATTTCCAGATTTTTAAAGACAAGGAATGCTGTAGGTCTATCTTCCATATTAACTCAGTTTTAGATTTTGGATGAGAGGAAGATATGTAGTCCAACATTTTTATATATGTAAGATGCTTTAATGTCAGGGGAAAGATGAACTGGTTCAGGAGGCAAAGAGAGAGTAGGAGATTGCCTTTGCTGGGAAATAGACTGCAAAAGGGCAGCCTTAAGAAACTCATATTTGAGAGTACAGGTGGAAGAAAGACCAAATTTAATTTGAATATCCAATGAAGAGAGGGGAGTCATTCCACACATTAGTTGTTCGACCTGAATTAATACCTTGATCACCCATTTTTCTAAAATTTTTTACAATTGGATAGTTTGATGAGTTTGTTATCCAGAAAAGGCTTTTGATCGTGTCCATTGGCGATTTATGATGCGCGTTCTTGAATGGCATGACTTTATATTGCTCTTCTTTATTCATCACCAAAGACTTCAGTATTTCTTAATGATATTCAATCTTCTTACTTTTCTCTTTCACGAGGTTCTAGACAAAGTTGTCCGCTTGCTCCCCTGCTTTTTATATTGTCCCTAGAACCCTTTCTTCACACCCTACACCACTCCTCTTCTTTTCATGGATTCCGATACAAGGATGCTCAAATTTAATTCACAGCTTATGCGGATGATGTAGTTCCTTTTTTGTTGGCTCTGAAAACATTAGTACCTGTTTTTGCTAATATTTTATCATCTACTGCTGATTTATCCAGATATAAATTACATTTCTCAAAATATGAGGTTCTCCCCCTTAATAAATATCGTTTAAAATACATGTTTGTTAGCACAGGGCTTAAGTAAATCTCACAATATATTAAAAGCTTTGGAATAAAATACTCCACCGCCATTGAAAAAAAGATTCAAATTAATGTAGAAGGTGGCCAACATAATATTCTTCAAATGTCTGAAACATGGTCCCCTTTGTTCTTGTCTTGGTGGGTTAGGCTAGACACCATGAAGATGATGATGCTCTTGATCATCAATTTGTATCTGTATTTTCTACAGATAAAACCTTCTCTAAAATTCTTTAAATCACTAAATAGAATTTGTTTATGAAGTTGGCGTAAAGTGTGTATTTCCTTAAATTCCTTGTGTAAACCTAAAGAATTGGGTGGGGTAAACTTCCCACATTTTCAACAATATCACACTGCATTTGTCTTGAAGCAAGTATTACCTCATATGAATGCTGATAACTCTTCACCTACCACTATATGGTGCAAATTGAAAGACTCTCTGATGTCACCATTCCCATTCCATTCTTTAGTATATTTTTCAAAATCTCCTAGCTCTTTCTCCTCTCCTTCTATTAAATATTCTATTATCTTCCCGGATTCTTTCACGACATATGACGCCGCTGCAATAATTTCTGGAATCTTTCATTTGGCATAACAAACTCAAACTATTCAATGATACCAATAACTTCCTTCCTGCTACTTTCAGTCAAGTATATGGGACACAAGGGAGAGATTATGTGATCCTGACAGGGGTATTGCTACCTTCATCTTTCTTCTTTCAGGATATCACCTAAGACGAGTACAACCCAACAAAGACCATAAAACGCGAAGCTGAAATACCCTAGAAAGGCACTACTCACATGTTGTGTGTTTGTGTGCGCATGTGTGTACCCATTCATGTGTGCGTGTGTGTATGTGTGTGTAACTTCAGTTACAATGTAAAACTCTAGGAGAAATTCTTTTAGCTTTTTCACTCTTTTCTATTTTCATTGGCGGTGGAGTATTACAAGGGCTCTTGCATCCTACTTTATTGAAGGAGTAAAAGGCGAAGCACGTTTTATATATACATCAAGGAGCCACTTGAGATTTGCTTATATATTGTGAACGGCAAGCTCTAATAAATATTATTTGCATCAAATTTCTGAGGTCTTTCATGTTCATTTTCTCACAAGTGGACACCCGTCTCCGTTTAGAGTGGAAATCAGTGTCCTCAAAAGTGGACCCAACGCTGGTCTCACATCTGAAACATCCTTCACTGACAGTAATAGTTTGGAAAAACCACCCTACAAAGGTTGGACCTTCCTACAGCATTGCAATTCACGTCTTTCCTGTCTGCGACAATGGGAGTCACAGAGAAAAATACTTTTAACCCCTTGCGTGCTTATGACGGAACCACGCCGTCATGAGCTACGGGCGGTGTGTGCTCATGACGGAGTGGTTTCGTCATGCTGCGGCATTAATTCCCCACCTGTGCGGAGAACTAATGAGCGGGCTGGGCCGTGACGGATTCACGCCGTCATGAGCTCACGCCGCCCGTGGCTCATGACGGCGTGGTTCCGTCACGAGCATGGCAGCACCGTGCTCAACCCCACCCCCCCAGCGCTGCAGCGGAATTCGCGCCGCAGCCATGGGGTTAAATATCCCAACTCCCTTGGTGGAGAAAACATCCAGCACACAGGGGACATTTGGTATACAGTTTCTGAACACGGGCCTCCTACAAATCACACGTGGGACAGTTTTGCCACGCCAGCCTAGGAAGGCAAACCAGATATTACAAAGTTTTTCCCCTCGAAGCAGCTGGATCGATACATGTAGGAGATATTTAGGCAGAAAAATGTTTGCCACGAGGAGGGCATCTTTACATTCGGTGGTCTGGGTTCCGTCTGTGTGACCAAGGTGCGGACTCCACCAAAATATTGTTTTAACTGCAAGAAGGCCAAATTTAAAATTATGCCATGGTGGGTCTTATAGTTGAGTAAGGCTGAGTCGAGGTGAAACATACGAACAGTGGAAAAGGGAGAACTATAATTTATAGCCAGAGCCTCAGCAATTACGTGTCAGAGTAGGACCAAATTATGTGGCAGTGTTGACTGGATTATGCAGCATGAAAATGCAAACTATGCAGCGCAATGCAGCACAATTTTAGATGGTATTACTTCATTATTTTGTTATTTTAACTCATGTTAACACTGTATAGGTAATGGTTTCACCTCATTAGCACCAGTTGAACCCAAACACATCAATAAGCAACTGAAAGGTGACCAGGCAATTTTCGTGAAGGGCCTTCTTGGGTGTGCTGCAAAAAGCTTTGCTACATTTTAGGTAACTTTTGACCCGTTTGAACTAGAAACATAATATTTTTTGTTAAAATATGAAGATTATGCAGAAGATGATGGATCATGTTTCAAATGTGACAAATCTATAATTATGCCGAAAACGCAGCTCCCGCTGAATCGCGTTCTTTCAGTGGCTCAGTGTATAGCCTGATCCAATCATATGACCTTTATGGTTGGAAAGCTATATGTGGTAACAAGGAAAGTTAAGAAGCATAGGTAAAACCAATAAGTCTTGTCTTTCGAACCTACTGGGTGTGCTAATGATCTTCCTAGATGCAACATAGCATTGTACAAATGAAAAAA
Organism: Lissotriton helveticus; assembly: GCF_964261635.1. NCBI lineage: Eukaryota > Metazoa > Chordata > Amphibia > Caudata > Salamandridae > Lissotriton > Lissotriton helveticus. Next base: position 151,534,046 of record NC_136069.1, read on the forward strand.
AAAAGAAAAGACAGTACAATATCACAACTGACGTGCATTCAAGATAAATGGGTAAAATAATAAAATGAAATAGTGCAAATTGCTTTTTTAGGCCAGAAGGGCAGAAGTTTGCTCCCTGCCCCCCAAAAAGTTAGAATATATTTAAGAAGGGCCGCATGGATGGGAGTGGGCAATGGAGGAGCACGTGCAGAGAGAACATTGGGTGGAAGTAATATGGACTGGATGTGGGTATAGAATAAAGGAAAAGTAGCACATGAGGGGTAGAGCAAAGGAGAGAGCGAGCAACACAGGATGGAGAGAACAACATAGAGCACAGATGGCAGAAATTTGCTGAGGGGAGAAGCACACAGGAGAGAAAGATGGAAAACACATGGTCTCTTATAGACTGATTGACCAAAAAGAAAAAAAAGCAGTTCCTTATAAGCAGGCAGTGTAAGGATATAAGTCACCCAATTAATAGGATGGGAAAGATGGCAGCCGCGGTCGGTACCCGTGCGGTGACGTGGGGAGGGGGAGAGGCATGGTGGGGGGTAGTAAACTATGGATAACTGAGGTTTACAGGTTAGTAAACATATAAATAAATAAAACGAATTTCGTTGCGTGCACTGCATCTCCAAATGCGATGCGGTGCGCGCAACAAAATTCGTTGAACGATGGTAAACTCCAGGGAGGCATAAACGCAAGAAAAGGAGTGCAAGCCATCAAATAATAAGCAAACAAATGAGAGTGACAGTAAACACAACCACTGGTAAGTAATGGGTGGGCTGTTAGCCCACTGTGGGTTCCTGATAAGCTCACAATAGGTCTTTCGCAACCAGACACACTGACTTTAAAAGGTGGGAAGCGCTAAAATGCTTGATGTCTTCAGTACCCTATCACTACCTCTTAAACCTTGTTTAACCAGTTGCCCACTTGCCTCCATGTATGACCTTTTGAGACAAACCAAAAGGTTATGTAAGAGTTACAGACAAAAGGTTCAGAAACCAAGAAGGAGTAGCCTATGGACTCCTATTTCAATACATGTGTTGTTTTGAGCATGCAATGTTGTGAGCAGTGGTTAAGTGTAAATGACTGACTGCACTTATTTGCTCTTTCAGTTCGCTTGAGTGGAAGCAATGCGGTGCTCCAGCTTTTCACTTCCGGTTCCTGGAGGACTGTCTGTTCAGATGACTGGAAAGCTCTGTATGGAAACTTGACATGTAAGCAGTTAGGGTATGCAAGGTAATGCAACAGGGACGTTTACGTTCGTGTACAGTCTCCTATGAGATATTTTGTGTTGTTTTTAGTGAATATTCGTGGCGATAATAAATTGTGAGGTATTGTTGCGTGCAGTGCTTGAAATGGAAAAATAGAAGTTCAGGTACCCCGTAGCAGAGTACCTGCTTGTTTCTGAGAAGTGCCGGTCCTCTCCAATTAAGAGTATAGCATTTCTCTTGGGAGGTGCCGTTACTCTCCCTCTCAAAATAAAAAAGTAACGGTAGTCCGTACCGGCCCATTTAAAGCACTGGTTGCGATGTATGTATTTCATTTAAACAACTCACGTACCGCAGAGCCACATGCTAAACAGTGACAATTTTAGATACGTAGGGGCATATTTATCAAAGTTTGGCATCACCCTTTTGTCGCACAAGGCAGCGCAAGGGTGACGCAAAACCTAGAATAATTTACACCAGGCCATGCAAGGCCACCTTTACACTGCACATAAGCACATGTAGCCTCGTTTTTAGTAACTTTTTTTTAATTCTCTTTTTATTGAACAAATCCAATGGTACTATGGCGAGACACAGAAAAGCTTGACAATGAGAACTGACTATACAGGCGCTCAGGCCAATGTATACATCCAGTGATGGCAACAGAGCCCATTAAAAAGTAAGACAGTCAACGTTGAGGGCATGGTTCTGCAGTTCAATTGAAGGCAACACACAAAGGCCCCCCGCGACACATTCCATTTTGCCCATTTGCAATCCATTTTCCAGGGCAACCTCTTCGTAGCAAAACTTATTTTTCGGCAGTCATTGCACCGTCCAAGTCTCTGGCCCATTTTAGGACCTTGGGGAGGTCACCCACCCCCCAACCCTGTGCAATGTTCCTTTTGGCGAGAGCAAACCCCAAGGAAGCCCATGTGCGCTCCATGTAAGTTAAGTCTGTGGCCTCCCACACATTTAATAAGCAAAGACGAGCAGAGCAGTTGATCTTCTTACCGCTCACCCTCTCCAAGGTGTCAACAATTTTGGCCCAGTATGGTTGGAGATGCGGGCGCTCCCAAATTGTGTGAAAGAAAGTACCTTCGCCACCGCATTCCCTGAGGCACCCTGGGTCCGGGCGTCTTCCCATCTTAATCAGTGTGTGAGCTGACAGGTATGTTCTGTGTAAAGTTTTGAGTTGTACAAGATGCAAGCACATTGGGATGGCAACTTCCCTCGGGATGAAGACAGCCTCCTGCCAGTCATCGTCGTCGAGATACTGTAAGTTGGTCTCCCAAAGTTGCCGGAGGCGAGCCAAAGGGTCGGGCTTGTTGTTCATCAGCTTGTGGTGGCTGAGGGATACCGCCTTACGCGGCAGCAGGACAGTGAGGAGGCAATCCTTCAGTGGGGATGCCTCTGGCAATGCCCCATCTCCACTGATGGCGGAGGTAAGTGCATGACAAATTTGAAGGTAATGAAAATTTCCGAATCCGCCAGCTGATGTTCCTTTTGGAGAGCAGTGAGGGGAACCATAGCCCCGGGTTTCCAGAGGTCCCCCACCTAGGAGATACCGATGAGGTCCCACTTGTCGAAACCCGGGCACCTGCTCAACCTACCTAATTGTTCAGATTCACACTGGGGAGTGAGTAAAGTCAGTTTCTTGCACCACCCTAGTTTGGCCGTGGCCTGGTGCCAAAGTGTCACCATATGAGCAGTTTGACCAGTGAGGTGCTGCTGTCGTGGGTTAGAATATAGGGCTCATTGATATCCTCCCCTTGCTATTAGCCATCGCTCTGTACGGAAAGCTTGCTCGGACTGCGAGGTGAAGACCCACTGATTAACCACCGCAAGTTTAGTGCGATCCCTCTGTCGTACCACGCCCTTATCAGTTTGTGTAAGGCTATGCGTGGACTCTGCCCATCCCTCAGAATAGTCCTGCCCTCGCTCTCCACCTGTGCAAAATAGGCCTCCGGAAACCTGTGGGGGGTGTTTTGTAACACATATAGGAATCGGGGAAGAACTAACATCTTGTACACCGCCCCACTGCCGAGCAATGTAAGGGGTAGCGACCGCCAATGTGAGACGTTGTTTCGAAGCCTAGTCAGTGGGGCTTTGAGAATGGAGTCGTAGAACCGATCCGGGATTGGGGTGATGTAGATACTGAGATACTGGAACCCATCAGATGCGACAAAGATCTTGGTATCTTTCAGCAGCTGCAGAGTAGGGCCCTGCAGCATGAACAGGATGGATTTCGTTCAATTTACAGTGTCGCCCGAATGGGCACTAAAAATGGACACAACGTAGAGCAAAACATCGTCGGCATATAGTGAAATTCTATCCTCGTGCTGATCGGTCCATTTAAGGCCCCGAATCCAGGTCGCCAGTGGCTCCAGCAGTAAAGTGAATATAAAGGGTGACAGGGGGCACCCCTGCCTGGTTCCCCTATCCAAGCGGAAACTCTGGGAGGTATGTTGGTTGACCGCCACTTGAGCTGTAGGGCCCGTATACAACAGCTTGACACACCAAATGATGTGGGGCCAAACCCTAGGCGTTTAAGTAGAGCAAACAAGTAAGGCCACTCAATGGTGTTGAACGCCATTTTGGCGTCCAACGACAACAGTGCTGCATCCTCTATTATGGTATTGACTCGCCCCATCAACCCGTGAAGTATGCGTAGATTAAGGGCCGTGTTACGGACGGGCAAAAAGCCCGATTGGTCGGGGTGTACAATCTTGCAGATAATTGGGATCAGGCGATTGGCCAAGACCTTAGCCAAGATCTTGACTTCAGCTGTAAGTAACAAAATTGGACGGTATGATACACATTTCATGGTCGGTTTGCCTGGTTTGTGAATGACAACAATGGAGGCTAACATAAGGTCGGGAGGTAGCCATCCCACTTCGTAACTTACCAGATACATGGCTCAGAGGGCAGGAGTCATTTTAGAGGAGGTTAATGTAAATAGTTCTATAGGTAGCACATTGGGGCCCAAGGGCTTTTAGTAACTTTTGATCCATTTGAGCTTAAAAAAAAATGTCATTATATCTGCAGATTTATGCAGCAGTTGATGGATTATGTGGTAAATGCAGCAAATCCATAATAATGCAAAAAAGTTGAAGCCACATAATTGCATAATTGCAGTGTTCATGAATAAGACCACAATACTTTTTCTTCAGTTTTACAAATTGTAGTTCTGAGCTTGGCCTAACATTCCCTCTTTCAGTCCCCTAACTCTTCCCAAAGTATGCCTGCGGGTGGTGGTTATGAATGTTTGTAACAGAGGCTGAAAACTGGTCATGTAATGGATGACAATCTAGTCATGATTTTAAAGTTTAAAGTTGTGGGGTTCCCTTTTCCAGTATTACTTCTGGGGAAAACAAATATGCAACTAGTTGATTCTCATGCTTCCTATGATATGTAGGGATCACTGAAAGAATATCGACTGAAAGAATATCGACCATCAAAAATATCGTAGAGAAAATATCGGCAGTCAAAATATCGAGTTTCTATCTACAAACAGGTAAGTACAAAAATATCGAGTTAAAAATATCGTTTACAAAAATATAGTTGTAAAAAATATCGTATTTACTAAAAACAGTGTTAAATTAAATTAATATTAATAATTAATTACTAAAATATACTTAAAATTACTTAAATTAACTTATAATAATTAAATAATTAATGAAAGTTAAATAAATATTTTTTTATTTCATATTTATTAAACATATATATATAGTAATAAAATATAATAAAATAATACCCAAAAACTGAAAACTGACCCTGAACCCTAAAAATACCCCTTTACCCAAAAACTGAAAACTGACCCTGAACCCTAAAAATACCCCTTTACCCAAAAACTGAAAACTGACCCTGAACCCTAAAAATACCCCTTTACCCAAAAACTGAAAACTGACCCTGAACCCTAAAAATACCCCTTTGCCCAAAAACTGAAAACTGACCCTGAACCCTAAAAATACCCCTTTACCCAAAAACCCAAAACTGATCCTGAACCCTAAAAATACCCCTTTACCCAAAAACCCAAAACTGACCCTGAACCCTAAAAATAAAAACGATATTACTTCACTTACCTTAAAAACGATATTACTTCACTTACCTTAAAAACGATATTTTGGCTGTCGATATTCTGTCCTGTCGATATTTTCTCCAAACGATATTTTGGAGTCGATATTATGTCCAAACGATATTTTGGAGTCGATATTATGTCTGTGTACCGATATGTAGCTTTAACAGAAGAACTAACAGTGCAAGGCAGAAACGCTTTTGTTTGTGAAAATCTTTTGTCGGATTTGAGCTTCTCTCTCAGGAGGGAAAGGGAACTGAAGACAGCTATAATCAATTTATGAGCCACTGGTAGTTCAGATGCAAACATGCTGCCCAGGGAGAGTAGAAAGATTGTTGGGGCTTTAGGGTGGAGTTGTGCCCTAATGCCAGGAGGGGCCAGCACCATCCCCATCCCAGAGGCGTGTACGACAGCATGAAAAGGGAAGAGAAAAGGGACTGCTGCAGAACAATTAGGAACAGATGAGTGCTATAAAACTGAGTGAAAAAGAATCCTACAGAACTGCGAAGCGATGATGGGGGTGGTGGTGCTACAGAATATACAAATACTGGTGCCATTTCTATCTGTAGCACTTATGACATCATTTGATCTCCTCTGTTGTGTCGCTTGGAGGGAACATGGTGGGGCCGACCGCAGAGGTTCCTATATCGAGATGACATTCCAGGGGCATTTATGCGCAACTCGAAGATTGCTCCCTTTTTATGCCGCAGCCACTTCAGCGCCAGCCAAATACTGGAGACTGGTAAAAAGGCCAGAAGACTACATCTTGAAGAAAGGTGCCTATTTAAATGGCTAAGGGAGATTTATAATGTGTTCCAAACCAACTTCCAGAAAGCTATGGTACCTTCTTTAATTTTCCAGAAATATTTGGAACCTTCTTATAATTTCCAGAAAGATATGGAACCTTCTTTTAGTTTCCAGTCCAATATGGAAGAAATTCCTCTTGACAACTTCCTGTTTCCTATTACAGTTCTATATAAAGAGCTTTGGAACTGCTTCTCCTTGCATTTCAATACAGTCATTTGTCTTGTTCCAGAATTCCAAGGTTCTGAAGGAATCATGTTCTTCAGTACTGTGTCCTATTTGTATCGTGAACTACATTCTTTCCAACCACCATTAGATATTACCTTCTTCCAAGTTACATCTGCCTACTCATAGGATTTTATTTTTGCATTGCGACTTTTTCCCCCTTTAGGGATTCCTTCTCACAAGCGTAGTCCTCCATGTTCCATATTGTGTGGAACAAAGGTGGCTACAGGTGTGCATTACCCATAACGGATGTCATTTAGGGGTTGCAAAGGAGCCCAGCTGCGACCCCTGGCTTGTCCATTGCGACCCCTAGCCTCAGTGGTGGCAACATCAGTGCCAAGAACACAGGGGCAGCTCCCTGTTCCATATTATTTGCTCATTTTGCATTATACTAGTAGTGAATAATACTATATTATCCACTAATATTGTAATAAAAAATGGAGCAACCTAAGCTGGAACAGGACCTTTGGTATGAGCTCTGGTAAGTATAAATGGTTTTAAATATATGAAATATATGTTGCGTGCATACTTGTGGGTGAGAATGTGTTTATGTGAGAGAGAATGTGTATGTGTGAACATGAGTTTTTTATGGAAGCATGCGTGTGTGAGTGAAAGTGAGTGAGTATAAGTCAGTGACAAGTAGTGAGTGAGATTGTGTGAGACTAAGGCCTAGATTTAATATTCTGTGATGCAAGGCATCAAAGATGCTGTGCTTCCTGCGTCAAAGGGAAAGATAAAAAATGCACCATATCTAGTAAGATATCATGCACCGTTTCTCTTCCTGGTGCTCGTTTGCCAGCCACGTACCAACACTCACACCTACTGGCCATAGTGCAAGGTTGTGTGCGTTCTCTGAAGCATAGGTTTTGTACTGGAAGGGGTCCCTTCCTATCTGTAAACTTTGCTTTAAGGCTTTTCCCACTTTATATGTGTGGTGTACAATGAAGCATGCCTGCAAAGTGGGTAAACGAGGCGAAATGAAAACATTTCTCCTCATTATGCCTGCCGCGAGGATTGTGCCGCACATTCCTCTCTTCCAATGTTTATAGTAAGGGATTTGCGTCAAAACCCATTGGTGGTTGAATGGGAACGCCCTTGCTCCACTCTTGGAATGCCCACTTGATGCAAAATAATGCAAATCAGTGTTAAGCACAATTTTGTGTTACTTTTGAATACTATGCAATTCAAATCAGGATTTTCATTGAATAACAAATCCAACGTTTGTGCCACAAAAATTATGCAAACACTGTGCAGAGAATTAGAAAAGATGGACCTGGGTCAGTACGTCTGGAAAGTGTGAATGCAAGTAAGTGAGTCAGAATCAACAATAATGAGTAAAATAAGAGAGTGTGAGTGGAAAATTAAGGTCATGTGACATGCCATCCTAGGAATAAATCAGGGTCAGGGGGTCATATGATGCCACTTCCTGTGATATCATTAAGGTGATTGTTCGTGATGAGGGACTGGGCAAAGAGAACTGTTTTCTCCGTGTACGGGATGGTCCCTTTAACCATAGGCATCCGTTTTGGAACAGATTGTAAACTCTTCACAAAATATGTGTTTGTCAAGTTTTATTAATGCTTCTCCCATCAGAATGAGCTACTTTTGTGTTCATAAATCTACGTTTTCATCCATCTGTTAAAATGTGCAATGTATGGCTGGAAGACCTTACTTTTACACCTGTGATTTTGGTTCACAGCTACGTGAGTTCTACTGGCGTCACTGTGGGCGCCATTGAAGCACAGTTTCAAAGATATTTTGTGTCTATTGCGAAAGCATCACCAGCTGTCGGCCACATGATGTCGCTGCAGCATGCGGCATATATAAGGTACGGTTTTGTGTTCATTTGCGGAATATTAAAGCGATGGGCTCCTGTGGTATCTTGCAGTATCAAAAAGACAGCATTTATCACTACTAAAAAGCACTAAAACTATACATCTCTAAGTAGCTTTCTCGTTCCCCAGTAAGAGCAGACATCTCAGAAATAGGGGTCTCCTGAGCCTGGAGATACCAACTTTCAAGAACAAGTCTGTTCTAAAACAACCCTCCACTGGAAATGCACCTGAAGTCTAGAATATACTACCTGCACAGATCAAACATGGTTTGTCATCTTCATCAAGACCCAAAAATATCTTTGTCTGAGACATGAAAACTGTTGATTACTGTTAAATTACTCTGCCACTGCCTGCTGTTTCTCCTTTAAGATTAGTTTTTCTGTTGTACCTTGTTATCTAACATCATGTACATCCTAACATGTTTTAAGAGGTGCCTTGATGTCTCAAGGTATCTCAAAACCCAAGCAGACATCTTCAAACAGAGCAACCTTGTGGAATGCCTCGCGCTCTTTATTGTTAGTGGTGCAGCACTGGGTAGGGAGAATTGATTTTTTCTCTACACTGGACCCCTCTAACAATTCCTACTTTATTGTTTAGCGCACTGACTCCCAGTGCTTCATTTGTAAAAAAAAACATAAGTGCCAGGGCTCTCGTCTGGAGGCTACTGCCGCTTGCACCACACATTGGCCCTGCCGTGCTGCCAATGACAGTAACAACACAACTACTAACCATCCCACTCCTACAAGTGTGACAACTGAGACTATTTCAGTCCCTCACAGCTATAAGGATGTCTTGGGTGGCAGGTAATAGTCATTATTAATGCATATTAAATTCAGTATTAACTATTGTTGTGGTCATCTCTAAACTAGCCAGACAACACCACCTAGTGGCAGACTGTCACAGGTCCTGGTGTTGACAATTAAGTGCCAGAACAGAGCACCAGCTCAAATTAAGCACTGCTGCCTCCCCGGTTATGGTCCTATGCCATACATTAAAAACACCCAAAGAAATAAAATAGGTATAGAAATAGAAATACAACTTGATGCTTATTGGACCGTGCTGACCCTTTGAGGAGGAATTGTCACAGAGCAGAGGACCTCTGTCCGGAATTTATTATATAGAAAAAGCAATCTAGTTGCGCTTTCAGGGTCCTGTATTACCAAAAGCCCAACATCTCCACAATTCAATAGATGAGGCAGGAGTAAAACACCCAGGGGCATATTTATCTAAAATAACACAGCGCAGCAAATCACCTTGCTGAGCTGCCTTACATAAAAAAAGGGGAAGAATGTGCTGTAATTATTACAATACAGCCTATTCCATCCTCTTTCCAGCACTGGCGCACAATAGGCTGCCTAGCACCAACATAGGTGTTGCATTCAGGGGCACCTTCCTGCACAAAAACAATCCTCTGAGGCATTATACTCTTTCTATGCATCCTGCATTCTGCAGCACACATAGGCAGAGGAAGTAACAAGATGAATTAATGCTATTTCTCCTTGTTACGCCTCCCCGGGAAAAATGGAGCATTTTGGCCGATTCCCAGGTCTACCAGTAATGGTACATTTGGGAATGCATCAAAATTAAAGGGTGTTGCCTAATAATACCCAGCCAACGCCCATGGAACGCCGCCCTGCATTTTGCACTGTGTTCCGTTACTCTGGATTTATCAAGCCACTCAGGGCCACACAAAGTGGCCTTGCATGGCTTTACACATCACATTTTGGGGTTGCGTCCCACATGCACCACATTGTTTTCACTCACAAATCCATCTGCACACCCAAATTCACCTGAGGTGCGATCACCTTTCTGACAAAAATTAGTTTTGACATCTTGATATCCTTTTAGTTTTTCGGCTGAGATTGTCTGTTACATTAGTCCTTTAATAACAGTCAAAGGAGTTTTGGATTGATATTTATATTGCAAAGTTTCAATATGTCCCCTATCTACCCTAAACTGATTGTAAAAGGTGATCAGCACCCACCATACATTCAATCCATTATATAAGTTGCACAGTAAAACACAATTGTTATATATGGCATAGACTTCTTTTCAAATTTTCATCATGATTTCCTTTATTTATGTCTTCTTGTTTTTTTTGTAAAATTCCCTGTAAATGAGACTTTTTCAGGGCCACAACAATACAAACAATAATAAAAACACAATTTTCAAATAATTTTTCTGCACACTATGCCATCATGATAATCAAAATACATGAAAACTACTTAAAGGACATCATGTAATTTCACCTTATAGCCCATTTGTAGACATAGGGTAATATTATGTTCGCTGTGCATAAACATCAAAACACTTCCAAGAGGTTTCATTAAAGCCCGATTAACTTACTCACAATCCTAATAATTGGCATAAAAAATAAATAAAATAAAAAATAAAAAATATATATATATATAGATATTATTGACTAAATGATTTTTGTTGTTTGTCTAATATGTGAAACTAAATAAATATATATGTATATATGTATTGTCACTGAAAAAAAACACAGTTAAAAGTTAGTTATGGTTCAGGGAACACAAACCTGAAATAGCTCTGAAATGCTCCGATTATGAATTAACAAGGTGCGAGCAGTGTGTAGTATGGTTTATGTTGTGCATTGCATACCATATCGGGCGAGTGTCAGGGCATTTTTGGGTTTGTGGTCAGTGAGTTCCTAGGACGTTCTTTCTGCAGAACAGTATTCACCTTCCATGCACCCAGTCTGTGCTGTGCATGGCCTTTGGCTAAAGGCAGGCGCGGTGCGTCCATTGGGGCGTACGGGCGTAGCCCCCCCGCCCGCAGCTCCCCTGGCGTCTCAGAACTTAAGTAAACTGAATCAGTTTACTTAAGTTCAAAGACGCCGATGGAGAATTGACAATCATGTCAGTCAGCATGACGTCGGACTGCCCACCCCCTTCAGAGACTGAAGGGGGTGGGCGGTCTGGCGTCATGTTGACTGACATGATTGTCAGACAGTCCCCATGGGCAGGCAGCAGCACAACACAAGTGCGCATAAGTGGGGACGGAGGGTGAATTTTTAGCCCGTGCCCAGTCATGCGCACTTGTGTTTTCACTTTTTTGCGCATGCCCATTAGGAGCCCCTCGGTCTCCTAATTGTTGTGCGGCGGGCGAAGAGTAGCCGTGCCCTAAGCCAATCCCGGCGCTGCTGGCAGCACCAGGATTGCATGAGAGGGGCTGCCAGTCCACTCCAGTGCCGATGTGAAGGCGCCAAGGGGAGAAGAGGTGGCGCAGACCGGCTGTGAGGTAAGTTTCTGTTTACTATTTAATTCCAAGCAACCCCCCCCCCGTGAGCCGCGACTGCTTCTAGCTCTGAGAGACCCCTGTGTTCGGTTCCCACGACTCTGCCGGCTTCCTCCTTGGGCGCGGTTGCCAAAAACCCGCTGCACACTAGGTTGGTAGCATTCTGAGGATTCTTCCTGCCAGTGTGATTTCTGATGGCAGGAGGTGTGCTGAGCGGCGTGGGAACCTTTCGCTTTCCCAGGTCTACGTACAGTACCGGGCTACTTCAGAATGGTACTCGATGCCCGGTCTTATTGTAGAGTGGCTACAGGTTGCCTTGCATCTGCCTCTATTAGTGACAGATGATACTGATTTTAAAATTCGAAGGTAACCATTTTAAATGTAATTTTCTTTTTTTTTTGCTCTTGTGGAATCTTCTTCTGCCCCTTACATTTTGTTAGGGAGAAGGGATCTGCCCTACTCTACCGCTCCACATGTCTATTGTTTGAACTTTTTTAATGGTGCGAGTGGCGCCTCGGACTGGCCGAGCAGGTTCCTACGGGGTTTCCAACTGAGATGAATTATGCTGTGGCTGAGAGGGACAGAGCTGAATATCTGAAGCCTGCCCTTAGGTCTCTTGACACTATAGCTCTCTCCACGTCTACACTAAGGGTGGGCGTAGTTCGCGAAGTAGCGCTACGCGAAGCTACGCTAAGTGCACTTCGCACTACGCGAACTTCACGTAGCACTACGCGAGCTGCGTAGTAGCATGTTCGCACTGTGCAAGATGCGTTTTCAATGATTGCACAGTGCGGACAAGCATCCGGCACTGTGCAAGCATTGAAAACAGCATCTTGCACAGTGCGAGCTGTAGTTTTCTGCTGCTTGAGTAGATTATTACTCGAGCGGCAGCTTTCTCAAAACGAACAGGTAGTTTCTCATTGAGAGCGGTCGCGAGCATGCGCAACCACTCACGATGAGAAACCTGACCTCCTCGCGTTGAGAATCTCGCCGGGATGTCATTTTGCTTGCTCGCGGTCGCGAACATGACGTTCAGGACCGCAAACAAGCAAAAAATGACCACTGCACTACGCTACGCTGCACTACGCATGTTCGCACTGTGCTACGTGCTGCTCGCGTAGTGCGAAGTTGCAAAAACTTCACAAACTCCGCGAGCGTAGCGTAGTGCTTCGCCCAGGGTTAGTCTACACGAGTTCTGTCAGACTGGAGTGTCTACAGCCCCTCCCTGAGGCAAGCTCGAGTCCGAGGGCCGTCCAACCAGTATCAATGACGCGCTGGCTTCTGTCTCTAAGGTGTCAGGCACTCGGAGCTAACTGAATGTCGTTTTGTTTCTGAGCAGGGCACTAGAGGGCAACATTGCAACATTCTTTGCACACCTAGCAGCGGGAGAAACCCGTCCACGCGTAGTTTCCATTCACAGAACTAAATACTAGCATCACTTCTGTCTTCAGACGCTGTTTTCACAGTTCTCAAGTTCTCAAGGGACGGTTGTGAGCAATTCCTTCAGCGCAGATTGTCACTGCGTTTCAGAGCCTGTAGTTTTGCTTTTCAAGTATAAGTGCAGGACTGCATGTACCAGAATGCAACGGAATTTATCATTGGTCTAATTTCAGAAAAACTCACTAGACTGGAGAGATTTTGAGAACAATCCCTTTATCCTTGATAAGTAGTAAAAGGCGAAAGGTAATATGCTGCCACACTTTGCTCAAAACACAACTATTTGGGTGGACTCTGGGCAGAAGTGTTAGGCTAAAAAGAAATAAGTAGCTTCGGCTGATTTCGAAAATCCTAGAATTTGAAATGTAGCTTCATGTAGGACAAGAAAAGTGCGGCAGATTTTCCACCATTTGATATTTAAGGGTCTGGATGGGGATTAAGCGATTTTTCAGGGAAGTTCAAACTACGGAAGTTAGTAAATACCCACCATCCTGCCATATATTATATTTTCACTGCTTTTTATTTTCCTGTGGAAGCATATTACTTTTATCGCATCTCTAAAGAGTGCATCCGGTTGTTTAGCTGAAGTATGTATGTGTGTTATGTTATGTTAAGTCTGCTTATATAGCGCATGGCTACCCCGGCAATGGGGCGTCCCAGCGCTGCGGACATACCTAAGAACAATGCAACACAACAGATGAAGTTAAATGGAAGAGAACAGCCAAGTTTTAATCTGTTTACGGAACAGCAGGTGGTTAGAAGTGGCCCGAGCCCCAAAAGGGATCGAGTTCCACAACTTCGGCGCCAAATGCCTAAAAGAGCGACCACCAGCTCTGCACCTTCGTATCTTCGTCGTGCGTGCCAGGGATAAATCAGCCGATCGAAGGGTACGTGTGGGGACATAGAAGGAACAGAGTCCCTGCAAGGTTTGAGGGGCAGTGCTATACAAGATTTTATGGGTTAGACATAAGCTTTTGAACTGGATGCGTTGTTTAACCGGTAACCAGTGTAACCGATGAAGAATAGGAGAGGTATGGCATTTTTTTGGCAGAGCATATAAAATGCGAGCCGCGGCATTCTGGGCTCTCTGTAGCCTGTTTATCACCGTCAGATTAGATCCCAACATAAGGGCATTACAGTAGTCTAGATGGGATAAGACTAAAGCCTGGATTATAATCTGACGGATGCCGGGCTCAAAACATCCGAGAATAGATTTAAGAGAGCGTAGGCGACCATAGCAGGTGCCTGCCACTCTCTTGGCATGAATTTCCATAGAGAGTGAATTGTCCAACATCACACCCAGGTTTTTGACAACCTCTTTGGGGGCAGGAGGAAGTCCCAGAGTGGGGGGCCACCAGTGTTCATCCCATTTCTGCATGTCCTTACCTACAAGAAGTATCTCCTTCTTAGAGGAGTATAACTGGAGGTAGTTTTGTGACAACCAGTTCGATATAGCCAGGATATCTTCCTGGAACTTGATTTGGTCGGCCCCTGTGTTCTTAGAAAAGGTGAAAATGAGTTGTGTATCGTCCGCGTATGACAGTAATTTGATGTTGCGATCCCGGGCCAACATGGCCAGGGGGCGGACGTACACATTGAACAATGTGGGGCTGAGCGCAGAGCCCTGCGGAACTCCACAGTCCAGGGGGTGGATGCTGGATGAGTATGGCAGGGCGTGCACTTGGAAGGAGCGGTCAGATATAAACGACACGAACCATTCCAAGGCTCTCTCCCTGACTCCGATCTCCCACAGTCTGGCGAGCAGAATCCTGTGGGAGACCATGCCAAAGGCCGCACTCAAATCCAGCAGAACCAGGGCAGATGTCTCACCCTGGTCCTGCCCCTCCCTCAGGTGTTCCGTAACAGCTAGCAGAGCCGACTCCGTGCTATGTTTAGCACGAAATCCGTTCTGAGATTCATCCAGAACTCCATTCGACTCCAAATAGGTAGTCCAAATGGAATTTACATGGGCCTCCAATACCTTGGTAAGATAAGGGAGCAAGGAGATGGGTCTAAAGCTGTCTGGTCTGGTGGAATCTAGTGACTTTTTTTTAGAAGGGGAACAACTTTAGCATGTTTCCAGGATGAGGGAATGGTGGCCGACTGAAGTGAGTTATTAATTAACATCTGCCCTTCCCGCAAAATGGAGTCCTGGAATAGTTTAAACAATTCCGGCTTAACAGGATCTTCCGGGGAGCCTGACTTTACTCTTTTAATCAGGGAGTCCATCTCAGTTTGCTCAATAGGTGGTAAATATTGTAGAGAGAATGGCAAGTCGATGGGGCCCCTAGGGTTGGGATTTGTAATGGGTCCATCTGAGATTAGGGAATTATAGATCCCTTTGACTTTGTCTACAAAGAAACAGGCCAACTCTTCACATTGTACATCGGACACAATTAGATTACCAGGGCCCTTCGGTATCTTAGTCAAATCCTTTACTAGGGCAAAGATGGTTTTGGAACGATTAGTACTGGAGTTGATCAGATCTGTGTAATATTTGGCTTTTGACAGTTTTATAAGTTTATGGTAGGCTTTAGTAGCTACTCTGAAGTTAGTTTTGGTCATATGACCTCCTCCAAAGACGCTCCAGCTGCTTGCATTGTTTTTTCTTTATTGTAAGGGCCTCAGAGTACCACGGGTGAGTTTGGCCCTGCTTGGGCCTAGAGCATTTCATCGGAATGAAATGGTCAAGTGATTATTTTATCCACTCCCTGTAGGCTGTGTCGGCCTCATCCAGGTTGCTCGGCCAGATAGGGCAGGAGGTTTGGAGTCTAGCTTCGAACGCTGCATTATCAAGCTTGATCCAGGGACTCCTCCGCAGCAGAGGTGGAAGCTTTTCCCCGCATCTAGCTGGAATCTGAGAAAGATATTGTAAAAAGAGGGGAGGATGCACGCAGAGAGAAAGAAGAAGCTAGAGACAAACAGGAGTCAGAGAGAGAAAGAAACAGAGAGGGGTAAAAAGGGGGGATAATGAGGCTAAAAGTAGAGAAAATATGAGGCAACGAAAGAGCCCTGGAAAAAAACAGACTAAGAAAAAGGTTGGTGTGATTGGAAAGAGACGCCTGCAAAGAGAATACCAGAGATCAAGAGTTGATCAGGTAGCTTAGTGGATCGAGTTTCTCCTTGAAGAGATAAGTGTCCTATTTGAAGGTCACTGGCTTCAATCCTGTTGGGAAGAGTTGTGTATTTCATTCTGCCACAGTCGATAAAATGAGTGCCATGAAAATGTGAGAATGTCCTTTTCATTTGTGGTGCTTCCAAGGTTAAAGCCTTTGATGAGACTGTTGGCGAGTCAATAGCTGTGACTCCATAGTTAAGCTTACAGGTACCAACTCTGCATTTATGGTTTGTTGAAGGTCAGTAAAAAATGGTCAGGCGATTTAGTCGATGTTTCTTAAGTAATTTTGCCCGGCGTTAAACGCCTCTAATACCTTATGAAGATTATCAAATAAAGAGGCAGGCGCTGGAGACAGGAAGACAGGAAGACAGGAAACACGTTTTATTCCGACGGAGCAGAACACATCAGATCGGACAACAAGGCATCGTCTCGAGGTGCTCTCTGAAAGCCTCTCTGAGGCCTGATCTTTTATACACTGGTTTATGAATGAGACCGTTCTTTATTACAATAAAGACATTGTGAAGTAGTGAAAGATGACATCCCCGGTACCCCCCCCTCCCCCCCCCAGTTCCGGCTCTTTCCAACACGTGGCTACAGTAGAGGTCCTCACCCCCCATACAATAGGAGGAGGCTTATCATGCAGCTGAGTGTTCCGCCGATTCCTTTGGAATGTGTGCGCCTGATCGAATCTCAAGGGGTGGGGAAACCATGATCAATAGTAGCTCCTTTGAAAAGGGTCGAGTGCATACAGTAGTGGGCAATAAACTGTATCCTCAGGCCAAGGGATGACCAGCGGTTCGTACAGACAATCGGGCTCAGAGGAAGGGGTCATCAAAGGAGAGGTATTCATGAAAGAAAGGGTCAGTGTATTTATCGAAAGAGGGGCATTCATGGAAGGAAAGGAGGTGTTGGTCAGGCGCGGGGTGTGATTCTCAGAGACAGAGTCATGTGGAAGGAGAGGTCATGACTTGTACATGTGAGAGCGGAGGCAGCCAGGGTGCATGGGGGAGGCTTGCAGGGTCAGGGAAGTGTGCTGGTGACCGATCGTGAACAGGGAGACCATGGTACCTAAAATGGTTGTCGTGTATGCTCATACGTGAGTCTGAGGAATGGACAAGATGGCGCAGATGATGTTCAGCTCATAAACTAAAATTCCACAGTCCTCCCTTTTAACATGTCTCGCCAGTTTGTCAATTCGGATCTATCCCCATAAGACCACGTATCTCTATCTCATAGAGGGGACTCATGTGCTCAGGTCTGAAGTCCAAAGTCTTAGGGCACATACAGTTAGAAATGAGTGAACACAAAGGTGGCAGACATTGAATACCTAAGCAACACCCACACAATATCATGATTGGTATCAATATAAACGTAAACAATCTCCATCCCCAGTCCTCCAAAGTGTCCCAAAACCAGTCTCCAAGCGACCAGCCTTCTTGCTCTTGGTGAACCTCTGAGGATAGTCTGTGGAGGTGTTCAATTGCTTTGTAGACTGAAGGCGAGTTATCTGGCACGTAGGTGCAACAGCTGGAGCCGATGATGCGGCATGCTCCTCCACGGTCGGCCAGAATCACATCTAGGACAAGGCGGTTTTGGAGAGCCACCAGGCGGACTGCCTGAAGCTCAGCCGTGTTGTTAGCGAGGATGCCAGCCGTGATGTTGATGGTTGTTTCTACTGCCTGAGTTAGGTGTCGGATAGCGCGGCTGTTTGCCATTGGTCCCCACAGAGGAACAAGTCCCTTTGCTGCATCCAGGAACTGTGCTCCGGTGGAGTCGGCTTGTTCAATGTCTCCGGCGTGCTTTTGCCGGTGATGGTAGGCTGAGGCCACATACGTGGGAGGAAGAATGAAGGCGATGTAGCAAGTACCCCTCCAACCTTTTGGGAGCCAGGTGTAAGCTTTGGTGCCACAAACAAAGTACATATTCGGAGAAGCAACAAAGGAAGGAGGATCAACTGAGACCAATGTTCTGGTGATGCGGCAGGAACTGTGACCCACCAGCTGCGTTCCTTGGCCTTCGAGGCATACGAGTCCTGTAACATTGATGACAGACAGGGCCACGGTCAGGGTGGCAGTCGTTTGCTTCCGCAGGTGGGAGAAGGTGGGTCTGGCTGGATTGTGGAGCACTTGCATTTCGACTCTTTCTTTGGCAGGGATGTTCGTAAGGAAGGCGGAACCTGAGGCCACAGGACAAATGGGGGCAGACGTTCTTCCTGTTTTGTTCAGCCAGAACCCATAGTAGAAGTGTGACACTGTCTGACCAGAAGCGGCGTTGTCCTTGTGGCTCTCCTGCAAGAGGATCAACCAGGCGAGGCAGGAGCCATGAACTGAGAAGGGAGAAGGGATGAAAGGTATGGAGTGTTCAGTGGCATGCGGGAGCAACCCGCAGATTCAGCAGTTCGTGGCATTTGTAGCAAGGTTGTGCTGGTGCAGCAGTTGCACGAAGGAATTGTTCCAGAACTCCCTACGCCTCTCTCGGAGCTGAGGCGAAAGGGAAATCAAGTGATGCTCTTTCATGGTGGTTGGCTGTACAGTGGCTAGCAATATCTGATGAGCGGGTGTGCTGTCCTCCAAGATCCAGAAGGAAGTCATGAGGAGGAGGCAAAAGAGGAAAAGGATGAAGTAGGCGATTGTCTTTGATTTGTGCAAATTGTCAGTCTTTGGGTTCCTGTAGTGGGTATTTCCGGTTGCGTCCATCATCTTCTTGTCTGGCTCTTCCATCATCTTCTTGTCTGGTGCTTCCATCATCTTCATCTTCAAGGTGCTCGGTAGTGGGCAGAACCACAGACTTCGTTTAGCTTCTCTCCGGGTGACCCTTGGTTGTTTTAGGCCACCGTTCTGAGATTTTAACTTAGTCCGTGGTCTACTTAGCTGAAGCTCCCCCCTTTCGACGCAGGAAATACCCTTCCCGGGATGGCACAGTGGGATCAGAGAATTTTGCAAGTTCAAGTGCCTCTGTATCAGGATAGCAGTTCAGTGATGGTCGGTCTTTGTTCAGGAGCTCTTCTTGGGTGTCGACGTTTTCTGTCGTGGCCAGGGTCGAGGAGACCTTCTTGCAGTGATGGCCGTGCAGCCAGTGCCTCTTTCCCTCCACTCGAAGAGCCGTCCGAGTGGTGATCAGTACTTGCCAGGGGCCCGTCCACCGGGGTTCCAGACTCTTAGCTCGTTGAAAGTTCCGGACTAGAACATAATCTCCCGGTTGGATATCGTGACCGGGGCCCCTGGAAGCATCGGGGATGGCCTGCTGCACCTGTTGATGAATGACAGACAACGTTTTAGTTAATTTGCACAAATAATCTGACAGCAGGACGTCGGGGACGTCGTGAATGGAGGTTGGTTTGGGGGCAGTCCAGAGGTTCATCGGTCGCCCGAACACAACCTCGTAGGGGGTCAAGTGTGCTTAGTGGAAGTGGAGCGCATCGATAGCACTGCCAGTGGGAGGGCATCTGGCCACTTAAGTCCTGTGGTGGCCACTATTTTTGACAGTTTCAGTTTCAGTGTAGCATTGTGTCGCTCAACCAGGCCAGCGGATTGGGGGTGGAAGACCGCATGGAACCTTTGTTTTACTCCCAGTCCCTTCAGGATTAGTTGGATAACTTCAGCTATGAAGTGGGGGCCATTGTCGCTCCATAAAATTCGGCAAAGGCCGTAGCGAGGGAAAAACTCTTTCAGTAGTACTTTGGCAGTAGTCATGGCAGTGTTATCACGGGTTGGATAGGCTTCCACCCATTTGCTGAAGGCACATACAATGACTAGTACATACTTCAAGCCTTGGCATCTTTCCAGCTGGATGTAATCCATCTGAAGGACTTCAAAGGGGTGGTCGGGGGTCCCAAACCCTCCCCGGGGTACCACAGTTCCTTTCCCGGGGTTGTGTTGTAGGCAGATAAGGCACTGCTGGACCAGGCGTTTGGCTGAGTCGGGGATTTTGTTGTTGTGCCAGACTTTGGAAATGAGTTCAATCATGGGGGCAGAACCTATGTGTGCAGGGGAGTGTGCCATAGTCAGTATGGGATCAAGTATGAGTCAGGCAGCAACCATTTGTTTGTGTCCTTTGTCCACCAGCAGCCTTCGTCGTCCTTTAAACCCATCCGTGCCCACTCAGTCAGTTCGTGAGGTGTGCTGGCTGACTGGATGTCCCTAATCGTTTCCCTAGCGTCAGTCCATTTTTCTGCTTGCGACCTGGTCACATACATGCGTGTCGTCGTCCCTTGCTCATTGCACCATCAGGATTCAAGCAAGCCGGGCCGACGACGCCTGAAATGGCAGAAACCGGTCCCCGGAAGCTTGTTTCCTTCCCAGTACAAGAATTGGCTTGGTAGTTTGGTTTGCCCTGTTCCCATCATGCACTGGGACAGGAACAGACTAATTTGCATATAGCCAAGTTCTGAGCTGGGATGGTGCAGTGAGCTAAAAAACGGTGATGGATCAAGCCCTGATCTTTGGACTGGGTAAGAGTGGTCTGCTTAATTCAGGCACTCTGTTCATCACCACCCCCTTTTCTGAAAACATTTTGTCCACCATAAGCGTGGAAGGGTATACTCAGATGTGAGTCCCTTGCTCATTGCACCATCAGGATTCAAGCAAGCCGGGCCGACGCCGCCTGAAATGGCAGAAACCGGTCCCCGGAAGCTTGTTTCCTTCCCAGTACAAGAATTGGCTTGGTAGTTTGGTTTGCCCTGTTCCCATCATGCACTGGGACAGGAACAGACTAATTTGCATATAGCCAAGTTCTGAGCTGGGATGGTGCAGTGAGCTAAAAAACGGTGATGGATCAAGCCCTGATCTTTGGACTGGGTAAGAGTGGTCTGCTTAATTCAGGCACTCTGTTCATCACCACCCCCTTTTCTGAAAACATTTTGTCCACCATAAGCGTGGAAGGGTATACTCAGATGTGAGTCCCTTGCTCATTGCACCATCAGGATTCAAGCAAGCCGGGCCGACGACGCCTGAAATGGCAGAAACTGGTCCCCGGAAGCTTGTTTCCTTCCCAGTACAAGAATTGGCTTGGTAGTTTGGTTTGCCCTGTTCCCATCATGCACTGGGACAGGAACAGACTAATTTGCATATAGCCACGTTCTGAGCTGGGACGGTGCAGTGAGCTAAAAAACGGTGATGGATCAAGCCCTGATCTTTGGACTGGGTAAGAGTGGTCTGCTTAATTCAGGCACTCTGTTCATCACCACCCCCTTTTCTGAAAACATTTTGTCCACCATAAGCGTGGAAGGGTATACTCAGATGTGAGTCCCTTGCTCATTGCACCATCAGGATTCAAGCAAGCCGGGCCGACGACGCCTGAAATGGCAGAAACTGGTCCCCGGAAGCTTGTTTCCTTCCCAGTACAAGAATTGGCTTGGTAGTTTGGTTTGCCCTGTTCCCATCATGCACTGGGACAGGAACAGACTAATTTGCATATAGCCACGTTCTGAGCTGGGACGGTGCAGTGAGCTAAAAAACGGTGATGGATCAAGCCCTGATCTTTGGACTGGGTAAGAGTGGTCTGCTTAATTCAGGCACTCTGTTCATCACCACCCCCTTTTCTGAAAACATTTTGTCCACCATAAGCGTGGAAGGGTATACTCAGATGTGAGTCCCTTGCTCATTGCACCATCAGGATTCAAGCAAGCCGGGCCGACGACGCCTGAAATGGCAGAAACCGGTCCCCGGAAGCTTGTTTCCTTCCCAGTACAAGAATTGGCTTGGTAGTTTGGTTTGCCCTGTTCCCATCATGCACTGGGACAGGAACAGACTAATTTGCATATAGCCAAGTTCTGAGCTGGGATGGTGCAGTGAGCTAAAAAACGGTGATGGATCAAGCCCTGATCTTTGGACTGGGTAAGAGTGATCTGCTTAATTCAGGCACTCTGTTCATCACCACCCCCTTTTCTGAAAACATTTTGTCCACCATAAGCGTGGAAGGGTATACTCAGATGTGAGTCCCTTGCTCATTGCACCATCAGGATTCAAGCAAGCCGGGCCGACGCGCCTGAAATGGCAGAAACCGGTCCCCGGAAGCTTGTTTCCTTCCCAGTACAAGAATTGGCTTGGTAGTTTGGTTTGCCCTGTTCCCATCATGCACTGGGACAGGAACAGACTAATTTGCATATAGCCAAGTTCTGAGCTGGGATGGTGCAGTGAGCTAAAAAACGGTGATGGATCAAGCCCTGATCTTTGGACTGGGTAAGAGTGGTCTGCTTAATTCAGGCACTCTGTTCATCACCACCCCCTTTTCTGAAAACATTTTGTCCACCATAAGCGTGGAAGGGTATACTCAGATGTGAGTCCCTTGCTCATTGCACCATCAGGATTCAAGCAAGCCGGGCCGACGACGCCTGAAATGGCAGAAACCGGTCCCCGGAAGCTTGTTTCCTTCCGAGTACAAGAATTGGCTTGGTAGTTTGGTTTGCCCTGTTCCCATCAAGCACTGGGACAGGAACAGACTAATTTGCATATAGCCAAGTTCTGAGCTGGGATGGTGCAGTGAGCTAAAAAACGGTGATGGATCAAGCCCTGATCTTTGGACTGGGTAAGAGTGGTCTGCTTAATTCAGGCACTCTGTTCATCACCACCCCCTTTTCTGAAAACATTTTGTCCACCATAAGCGTGGAAGGGTATACTCAGATGTGAGTCCCTTGCTCATTGCACCATCAGGATTCAAGCAAGCCGGGCCGACGACGCCTGAAATGGCAGAAACCGGTCCCCGGAAGCTTGTTTCCTTCCCAGTACAAGAATTGGCTTGGTAGTTTGGTTTGCCCTGTTCCCATCATGCACTGGGACAGGAACAGACTAATTTGCATATAGCCAAGTTCTGAGCTGGGATGGTGCAGTGAGCTAAAAAACGGTGATGGATCAAGCCCTGATCTTTGGACTGGGTAAGAGTGGTCTGCTTAATTCAGGCACTCTGTTCATCACCACCCCCTTTTCTGAAAACATTTTGTCCACCATAAGCGTGGAAGGGTATACTCAGATGTGAGTCCCTTGCTCATTGCACCATCAGGATTCAAGCAAGCCGGGCCGACGACGCCTGAAATGGCAGAAACCGGTCCCCGGAAGCTTGTTTCCTTCCCAGTACAAGAATTGGCTTGGTAGTTTGGTTTGCCCTGTTCCCATCATGCACTGGGACAGGAACAGACTAATTTGCATATAGCCAAGTTCTGAGCTGGGATGATGCAGTGAGCTAAAAAACGGTGATGGATCAAGCCCTGATCTTTGGACTGGGTAAGAGTGGTCTGCTTAATTCAGGCACACTGTTCATCACCACCCCCTTTTCTGAAAACATTTTGTCCACCATAAGCGTGGAAGGGTATACTCAGATGTGAGTCCCTTGCTCATTGCACCATCAGGATTCAAGCAAGCCGGGCCGACGCCGCCTGAAATGGCAGAAACCGGTCCCCGGAAGCTTGTTTCCTTCCCAGTACAAGAATTGGCTTGGTAGTTTGGTTTGCCCTGTTCCCATCATGCACTGGGACAGGAACAGACTAATTTGCATATAGCCAAGTTCTGAGCTGGGATGGTGCAGTGAGCTAAAAAACGGTGATGGATCAAGCCCTGATCTTTGGACTGGGTAAGAGTGGTCTGCTTAATTCAGGCACTCTGTTCATCACCACCCCCTTTTCTGAAAACATTTTGTCCACCATAAGCGTGGAAGGGTATACTCAGATGTGAGTCCCTTGCTCATTGCACCATCAGGATTCAAGCAAGCCGGGCCGACGACGCCTGAAATGGCAGAAACCGGTCCCCGGAAGCTTGTTTCCTTCCCAGTACAAGAATTGGCTTGGTAGTTTGGTTTGCCCTGTTCCCATCATGCACTGGGACAGGAACAGACTAATTTGCATATAGCCAAGTTCTGAGCTGGGATGGTGCAGTGAGCTAAAAAACGGTGATGGATCAAGCCCTGATCTTTGGACTGGGTAAGAGTGGTCTGCTTAATTCAGGCACTCTGTTCATCACCACCCCCTTTTCTGAAAACATTTTGTCCACCATAAGCGTGGAAGGGTATACTCAGATGTGAGTCCCTTGCTCATTGCACCATCAGGATTCAAGCAAGCCGGGCCGACGACGCCTGAAATGGCAGAAACCGGTCCCCGGAAGCTTGTTTCCTTCCCAGTACAAGAATTGGCTTGGTAGTTTGGTTTGCCCTGTTCCCATCATGCACTGGGACAGGAACAGACTAATTTGCATATAGCCAAGTTCTGAGCTGGGATGGTGCAGTGAGCTAAAAAACGGTGATGGATCAAGCCCTGATCTTTGGACTGGGTAAGAGTGGTCTGCTTAATTCAGGCACTCTGTTCATCACCACCCCCTTTTCTGAAAACATTTTGTCCACCATAAGCGTGGAAGGGTATACTCAGATGTGAGTCCCTTGCTCATTGCACCATCAGGATTCAAGCAAGCCGGGCCGACGACGCCTGAAATGGCAGAAACCGGTCCCCGGAAGCTTGTTTCCTTCCCAATACAAGAATTGGCTTGGTAGTTTGGTTTGCCCTGTTCCCAGCATGCACTGGGACAGGAACAGACTAATTTGCATATAGCCAAGTTCTGAGCTGGGATGGTGCAGTGAGCTAAAAAACGGTGATGGATCAAGCCCTGATCTTTGGACTGGGTAAGAGTGGTCTGCTTAATTCAGGCACTCTGTTCATCACCACCCCCTTTTCTGAAAACATTTTGTCCACCATAAGCGTGGAAGGGTATACTCAGATGTGAGTCCCTTGCTTATTGCACCATCAGGATTCAAGCAAGCCGGGCCGACGACGCCTGAAATGGAAGAAAACGGTCCCCGGAAGCTTGTTTCCTTCCCAGTACAAGAATTGGCTTGGTAGTTTGGTTTGCCCTGTTCCCATCATGCACTGGGACAGGAACAGACTAATTTGCATATAGCCAAGTTCTGAGCTGGGATGGTGCAGTGAGCTAAAAAACGGTGATGGATCAAGCCCTGATCTTTGGACTGGGTAAGAGTGGTCTGCTTAATTCAGGCACTCTGTTCATCACCACCCCCTTTTCTGAAAACATTTTGTCCACCATAAGCGTGGAAGGGTATACTCAGATGTGAGTCCCTTGCTCATTGCACCATCAGGATTCAAGCAAGCCGGGCCGACGACGCCTGAAATGGCAGAAACCGGTCCCCGGAAGCTTGTTTCCTTCCCAGTACAAGAATTGGCTTGGTAGTTTGGTTTGCCCTGTTCCCATCATGCACTGGGACAGGAACAGACTAATTTGCATATAGCCAAGTTCTGAGCTGGGATGGTGCAGTGAGCTAAAAAACGGTGATGGATCAAGCCCTGATCTTTGGACTGGGTAAGAGTGGTCTGCTTAATTCAGGCACTCTGTTCATCACCACCCCCTTTTCTG
The DNA here is from genome assembly GCF_964261635.1 of Lissotriton helveticus. Lineage (NCBI taxonomy): Eukaryota > Metazoa > Chordata > Amphibia > Caudata > Salamandridae > Lissotriton > Lissotriton helveticus. The sequence continues at coordinate 151,559,335 of NC_136069.1, forward strand.
AAAACATTTTGTCCACCATAAGCGTGGAAGGGTATACTCAGATGTGAGTCCCTTGCTCATTGCACCATCAGGATTCAAGCAAGCCGGGCCGACGACGCCTGAAATGGCAGAAACCGGTCCCCGGAAGCTTGTTTCCTTCCCAGTACAAGAATTGGCTTGGTAGTTTGGTTTGCCCTGTTCCCATCATGCACTGGGACACGAACAGACTAATTTGCATATAGCCAAGTTCTGAGCTGGGATGGTGCAGTGAGCTAAAAAACGGTGATGGATCAAGCCCTGATCTTTGGACTGGGTAAGAGTGGTCTGCTTAATTCAGGCACTCTGTTCATCACCACCCCCTTTTCTGAAAACATTTTGTCCACCATAAGCGTGGAAGGGTATACTCAGATGTGAGTCCCTTGCTCATTGCACCATCAGGATTCAAGCAAGCCGGGCCGACGACGCCTGAAATGGCAGAAACCGGTCCCCGGAAGCTTGTTTCCTTCCCAGTACAAGAATTGGCTTGGTAGTTTGGTTTGCCCTGTTCCCATCATGCACTGGGACAGGAACAGACTAATTTGCATATAGCCAAGTTCTGAGCTGGGACGGTGCAGTGAGCTAAAAAACGGTGATGGATCAAGCCCTGATATTTGGACTGGGTAAGAGTGGTCTGCTTAATTCAGGCACCCTGTTCATCACCACCCCCTTTTCTGAAAACATTTTGTCCACCATAAGCGTGGAAGGGTATACTCAGATGTGAGTCCCTTGCTCATTGCACCATCAGGATTCAAGCAAGCCGGGCCGACGACGCCTGAAATGGCAGAAACCGGTCCCCGGAAGCTTGTTTCCTTCCCAGTACAAGAATTGGCTTGGTAGTTTGGTTTGCCCTGTTCCCATCATGCACTGGGACAGGAACAGACTAATTTGCATATAGCCAAGTTCTGAGCTGGGATGGTGCAGTGAGCTAAAAAACGGTGATGGATCAAGCCCTGATCTTTGGACTGGGTAAGAGTGGTCTGCTTAATTCAGGCACTCTGTTCATCACCACCCCCTTTTCTGAAAACATTTTGTCCACCATAAGCGTGGAAGGGTATACTCAGATGTGAGTCCCTTGCTCATTGCACCATCAGGATTCAAGCAAGCCGGGCCGACGACGCCTGAAATGGCAGAAACCGGTCCCCGGAAGCTTGTTTCCTTCCCAGTACAAGAATTGGCTTGGTAGTTTGGTTTGCCCTGTTCCCATCATGCACTGGGACAGGAACAGACTAATTTGCATATAGCCAAGTTCTGAGCTGGGATGGTGCAGTGAGCTAAAAAACGGTGATGGATCAAGCCCTGATCTTTGGACTGGGTAAGAGTGGTCTGCTTAATTCAGGCACTCTGTTCATCACCACCCCCTTTTCTGAAAACATTTTGTCCACCATAAGCGTGGAAGGGTATACTCAGATGTGAGTCCCTTGCTCATTGCACCATCAGGATTCAAGCAAGCCGGGCCGACGACGCCTGAAATGGCAGAAACCGGTCCCCGGAAGCTTGTTTCCTCCCCAGTACAAGAATTGGCTTGGTAGTTTGGTTTGCCCTGTTCCCATCATGCACTGGGACAGGAACAGACTAATTTGCATATAGCCAAGTTCTGAGCTGGGACGGGGCAGTGAGCTAAAAAACGGTGATGGATCAAGCCCTGATCTTTGGACTGGGTAAGAGTGGTCTGCTTAATTCAGGCACTCTGTTCATCACCACCCCCTTTTCTGAAAACATTTTGTCCACCATAAGCGTGGAAGGGTATACTCAGATGTGAGTCCCTTGCTCATTGCACCATCAGGATTCAAGCAAGCCGGGCCGACGACGCCTGAAATGGCAGAAACCGGTCCCCGGAAGCTTGTTTCCTTCCCAGTACAAGAATTGGCTTGGTAGTTTGGTTTGCCCTGTTCCCATCATGCACTGGGACAGGAACAGACTAATTTGCATATAGCCAAGTTCTGAGCTGGGATGGTGCAGTGAGCTAAAAAACGGTGATGGATCAAGCCCTGATCTTTGGACTGGGTAAGAGTGGTCTGCTTAATTCAGGCACTCTGTTCATCACCACCCCCTTTTCTGAAAACATTTTGTCCACCATAAGCGTGGAAGGGTATACTCAGATGTGAGTCCCTTGCTCATTGCACCATCAGGATTCAAGCAAGCCGGGCCGACGACGCCTGAAATGGCAGAAACCGGTCCCCGGAAGCTTGTTTCCTTCCCAGTACAAGAATTGGCTTGGTAGTTTGGTTTGCCCTGTTCCCATCATGCACTGGGACAGGAACAGACTAATTTGCATATAGCCAAGTTCTGAGCTGGGATGGTGCAGTGAGCTAAAAAACGGTGATGGATCAAGCCCTGATCTTTGGACTGGGTAAGAGTGGTCTGCTTAATTCAGGCACACTGTTCATCACCACCCCCTTTTCTGAAAACATTTTGTCCACCATAAGCGTGGAAGGGTATACTCAGATGTGAGTCCCTTGCTCATTGCACCATCAGGATTCAAGCAAGCCGGGCCGACGCCGCCTGAAATGGCAGAAACCGGTCCCCGGAAGCTTGTTTCCTTCCCAGTACAAGAATTGGCTTGGTAGTTTGGTTTGCCCTGTTCCCATCATGCACTGGGACAGGAACAGACTAATTTGCATATAGCCAAGTTCTGAGCTGGGATGGTGCAGTGAGCTAAAAAACGGTGATGGATCAAGCCCTGATCTTTGGACTGGGTAAGAGTGGTCTGCTTAATTCAGGCACTCTGTTCATCACCACCCCCTTTTCTGAAAACATTTTGTCCACCATAAGCGTGGAAGGGTATACTCAGATGTGAGTCCCTTGCTCATTGCACCATCAGGATTCAAGCAAGCCGGGCCGACGACGCCTGAAATGGCAGAAACCGGTCCCCGGAAGCTTGTTTCCTTCCCAGTACAAGAATTGGCTTGGTAGTTTGGTTTGCCCTGTTCCCATCATGCACTGGGACAGGAACAGACTAATTTGCATATAGCCAAGTTCTGAGGTGGGATGGTGCAGTGAGCTAAAAAACGGTGATGGATCAAGCCCTGATCTTTGGACTGGGTAAGAGTGGTCTGCTTAATTCAGGCACTCTGTTCATCACCACCCCCTTTTCTGAAAACATTTTGTCCACCATAAGCGTGGAAGGGTATACTCAGTTGTGAGTCCCTTGCTCATTGCACCATCAGGATTCAAGCAAGCCGGGCCGACGACGCCTGAAATGGCAGAAACCGGTCCCCGGAAGCTTGTTTCCTTCCCAGTACAAGAATTGGCTTGGTAGTTTGGTTTGCCCTGTTCCCATCATGCACTGGGACAGGAACAGACTAATTTGCATATAGCCAAGTTCTGAGCTGGGATGGTGCAGTGAGCTAAAAAACGGTGATGGATCAAGCCCTGATCTTTGGACTGGGTAAGAGTGGTCTGCTTAATTCAGGCACTCTGTTCATCACCACCCCCTTTTCTGAAAACATTTTGTCCACCATAAGCGTGGAAGGGTATACTCAGATGTGAGTCCCTTGCTCATTGCACCATCAGGATTCAAGCAAGCCGGGCCGACGACGCCTGAAATGGCAGAAACCGGTCCCCGGAAGCTTGTTTCCTTCCCAGTACAAGAATTGGCTTGGTAGTTTGGTTTGCCCTGTTCCCATCATGCACTGGGACAGGAACAGACTAATTTGCATATAGCCAAGTTCTGAGCTGGGATGGTGCAGTGAGCTAAAAAATGGTGATGGATCAAGCCCTGATCTTTGGACTGGGTAAGAGTGGTCTGCTTAATTCAGGCACTCTGTTCATCACCACCCCCTTTTCTGAAAACATTTTGTCCACCATAAGCGTGGAAGGGTATACTCAGATGTGAGTCCCTTGCTCATTGCACCATCAGGATTCAAGCAAGCCGGGCCGACGACGCCTGAAATGGCAGAAACCGGTCCCCTGAAGCTTGTTTCCTTCCCAGTACAAGAATTGGCTTGGTAGTTTGGTTTGCCCTGTTCCCATCATGCACTGGGACAGGAACAGACTAATTTGCATATAGCCAAGTTCTGAGCTGGGATGGTGCAGTGAGCTAAAAAACGGTGATGGATCAAGCCCTGATCTTTGGACTGGGTAAGAGTGGTCTGCTTAATTCAGGCACTCTGTTCATCACCACCCCCTTTTCTGAAAACATTTTGTCCACCATAAGCGTGGAAGGGTATGCTCAGATGTGAGTCCCTTGCTCATTGCACCATCAGGATTCAAGCAAGCCGGGCCGACGACGCCTGAAATGGCAGAAACCGGTCCCCGGAAGCTTGTTTCCTTCCCAATACAAGAATTGGCTTGGTAGTTTGGTTTGCCCTGTTCCCATCATGCACTGGGACAGGAACAGACTAATTTGCATATAGCCAAGTTCTGAGCTGGGATGGTGCAGTGAGCTAAAAAACGGTGATGGATCAAGCCCTGATCTTTGGACTGGGTAGGAGTGGTCTGCTTAATTCAGGCACTCTGTTCATCACCACCCCCTTTTCTGAAAACATTTTGTCCACCATAAGCGTGGAAGGGTATACTCAGATGTGAGTCCCTTGCTCATTGCACCATCAGGATTCAAGCAAGCCGGGCCGACGACGCCTGAAATGGCAGAAACCGGTCCCCGGAAGCTTGTTTCCTTCCCAGTACAAGAATTGGCTTGGTAGTTTGGTTTGCCCTGTTCCCATCATGCACTGGGACAGGAACAGACTAATTTGCATATAGCCAAGTTCTGAGCTGGGATGGTGCAGTGAGCTAAAAAACGGTGATGGATCAAGCCCTGATCTTTGGACTGGGTAAGAGTGGTCTGCTTAATTCAGGCACTCTGTTCATCACCACCCCCTTTTCTGAAAACATTTTGTCCACCATAAGCGTGGAAGGGTATACTCAGATGTGAGTCCCTTGCTCATTGCACCATCAGGATTCAAGCAAGCCGGGCCGACGACGCCTGAAATGGCAGAAACCGGTCCCCGGAAGCTTGTTTCCTTCCCAGTACAAGAATTGGCTTGGTAGTTTGGTTTGCCCTGTTCCCATCATGCACTGGGACAGGAACAGACTAATTTGCATATAGCCAAGTTCTGAGCTGGGATGGTGCAGTGAGCTAAAAAACGGTGATGGATCAAGCCCTGATCTTTGGACTGGGTAAGAGTGGTCTGCTTAATTCAGGCACTCTGTTCATCACCACCCCCTTTTCTGAAAACATTTTGTCCACCATAAGCGTGGAAGGGTATACTCAGATGTGAGTCCCTTGCTCATTGCACCATCAGGATTCAAGCAAGCCGGGCCGACGACGCCTGAAATGGCAGAAACCGGTCCCCGGAAGCTTGTTTCCTTCCCAGTACAAGAATTGGCTTGGTAGTTTGGTTTGCCCTGTTCCCATCATGCACTGGGACAGGAACAGACTAATTTGCATATAGCCAAGTTCTGAGCTGGGATGGTGCAGTGAGCTAAAAAACGGTGATGGATCAAGCCCTGATCTTTGGACTGGGTAAGAGTGGTCTGCTTAATTCAGGCACTCTGTTCATCACCACCCCCTTTTCCGAAAACATTTTGTCCACCATAAGCGTGGAAGGGTATACTCAGATGTGAGTCCCTTGCTCATTGCACCATCAGGATTCAAGCAAGCCGGGCCGACGACGCCTGAAATGGCAGAAACCGGTCCCCGGAAGCTTGTTTCCTTCCCAGTACAAGAATTGGCTTGGTAGTTTGGTTTGCCCTGTTCCCATCATGCACTGGGACAGGAACAGACTAATTTGCATATAGCCAAGTTCTGAGCTGGGATGGTGCAGTGAGCTAAAAAACGGTGATGGATCAAGCCCTGATCTTTGGACTGGGTAAGAGTGGTCTGCTTAATTCAGGCACTCTGTTCATCACCACCCCCTTTTCTGAAAACATTTTGTCCACCATAAGCGTGGAAGGGTATACTCAGATGTGAGTCCCTTGCTCATTGCACCATCAGGATTCAAGCAAGCCGGGCCGACGACGCCTGAAATGGCAGAAACCGGTCCCCGGAAGCTTGTTTCCTTCCCAGTACAAGAATTGGCTTGGTAGTTTGGTTTGCCCTGTTCCCATCATGCACTGGGAGAGGAACAGACTAATTTGCATATAGCCAAGTTCTGAGCTGGGATGGTGCAGTGAGCTAAAAAACGGTGATGGATCAAGCCCTGATCTTTGGACTGGGTAAGAGTGGTCTGCTTAATTCAGGCACTCTGTTCATCACCACCCCCTTTTCTGAAAACATTTTGTCCACCATAAGCGTGGAAGGGTATACTCAGATGTGAGTCCCTTGCTCATTGCACCATCAGGATTCAAGCAAGCCGGGCCGACGACGCCTGAAATGGCAGAAACCGGTCCCCGGAAGCTTGTTTCCTTCCCAGTACAAGAATTGGCTTGGTAGTTTGGTTTGCCCTGTTCCCATCATGCACTGGGACAGGAACAGACTAATTTGCATATAGCCAAGTTCTGAGCTGGGATGGTGCAGTGAGCTAAAAAACGGTGATGGATCAAGCCCTGATCTTTGGACTGGGTAAGAGTGGTCTGCTTAATTCAGGCACTCTGTTCATCACCACCCCCTTTTCTGAAAACATTTTGTCCACCATAAGCGTGGAAGGGTATACTCAGATGTGAGTCCCTTGCTCATTGCACCATCAGGATTCAAGCAAGCCGGGCTGACGACGCCTGTAATGGTAGAAACCGGTCCCCGTAAGCTTGTTTCCTTCCCAGTACAAGAATTGGCTTGGTAGTTTGGTTTGCCCTGTTCCCATCATGCACTGGGACAGGAACAGACTAATTTGCATATAGCCAAGTTCTGAGCTGGGATGGTGCAGTGAGCTAAAAAACGGTGATGGATCAAGCCCTGATCTTTGGACTGGGTAAGAGTGGTCTGCTTAATTCAGGCACTCTGTTCATCACCACCCCCTTTTCTGAAAACATTTTGTCCACCATAAGCGTGGAAGGGTATACTCAGATGTGAGTCCCTTGCTCATTGCACCATCAGGATTCAAGCAAGCCGGGCTGACGACGCCTGAAATGGCAGAAACCGGTCCCCGTAAGCTTGTTTCCTTCCCAGTACAAGAATTGGCTTGGTAGTTTGGTTTGCCCTGTTCCCATCATGCACTGGGACAGGAACAGACTAATTTGCATATAGCCAAGTTCTGAGCTGGGATGGTGCAGTGAGCTAAAAAACGGTGATGGATCAAGCCCTGATCTTTGGACTGGGTAAGAGTGGTCTGCTTAATTCAGGCACTCTGTTCATCACCACCCCCTTTTCTGAAAACATTTTGTCCACCATAAGCGTGGAAGGGTATACTCAGATGTGAGTCCCTTGCTCATTGCACCATCAGGATTCAAGAAAGTCGGGCCGACGACGCCTGAAATGGCAGAAACCGGTCCCCGGAAGTTTGTTTCCTTCCCAGTACAAGAATTGGCTTGGTAGTTTGGTTTGCCCTGTTCCCATCATGCACTGGGACAGGAACAGACTAATTTGCATATAGCCAAGAACTGAGCTGGGATGGTGCAGTGAGCTAAAAAACGGTGATGGATCAAGCCCTGATATTTGGACTGGGTAAGAGTGGTCTGCTTAATTCAGGCACTCTCTTCATCACCACCCCCTTTTCTGAAAACATTTTGTCCACCATAAGCGTGGAAGGGTATACTCAGATGTGAGTCCCTTGCTCATTGCACCATCAGGATTCAAGCAAGCCGGGCCGACGACGCCTGAAATGGCAGAAACCGGTCCCCGGAAGCTTGTTTCCTTCCCAGCACAAGAATCGGCTTGGTAGTTTGGTTTGCCCTGTTCCCATCATGCACTGGGACAGGAACAGACTAATTTGCATATAGCCAAGTTCTGAGCTGGGATGGTGCAGTGAGCTAAAAAACGGTGATGGATCAAGCCCTGATCTTTGGACTGGGTAAGAGTGGTCTGCTTAATTCAGGCACTCTGTTCATCATCACCCCCTTTTCTGAAAACATTTTGTCCACCATAAGCGTGGAAGGGTATACTCAGATGTGAGTCCCTTGCTCATTGCACCATCAGGATTCAAGCAAGCCGGGCCGACGACGCCTGAAATGGCA